>NC_142172.1:5293748-6003748 GCF_029865625.1 Vigna umbellata | reverse complement strand
GATGGAAAATTAACACAAGCCGATACCAAACAAAGATCCCCTATCTTTCATTTAAATAAAATTTGATCCATTACATAGTCTAAGGAACAAAACGCATAATTCTGATGTACATCAATCCCGCGCCCGGGCAATGAAAGATTTCATCTCTCCCACCAACCATTTACAATGATTAATAAACAATTCTATTTCCGCTGGTGAATTACGAAAATAAGTACTAGCTTCAGCATTCGACACCATCCTGGGGATGTCTTCAATTGCCCCATTTGCCAAAGCAGCCAACTGAGCGAAGCTGTCCTTCCAGTGCTTTACAGCCATTTCTTGCTCTGCGATGTGCTCTTTCATTTGCTTTATCAAGGCCTGATGCCTTTCTTCAAATTCTATCGACCTCCATCACTCCTCCTGTTCCTCAATATATTCCTCCATTTGTTTTATCAGAGTTCGATGCTCTTCTTCTGCTTCTGCTAGCTTCCAACGCTCCCGGTTCATATCCGCCTCAAACGACATGGCCATCTCTTTCATCTCATGCCCCGCTTTTTCTACCTGCACCTGCGCTTCTCTTAGTCTCTTCAAGGCTTCTCGTTTATCTCTTTTGGCTTCTTCGTAAAGGTGCTTCCACTGCTTTCCCTCTTCTAAAGCCACCTTCTTCTCATTTACCCTCATGGATAATTCCTTACTTGCAGCCGCTAGATCCTGTTTCACTCGAAATGTATAATCCCTCTCAGCCTTCTGGCTTTTGACAATGTTTTCATAAGTTCGCGACTTTTCTTCATTATCATTCTTCATATCCACAAGATCATTACGCGCTCTTTGTAATTCATTCTCCAACCTAGCATTTCTCACCTTCAATTTCTCCATCTCAGCCTTCAATTGTTGCACCTCTTCACTTTCTGGGGCTTGGGATGGTCCTTCACTAGCTGATTGATCTTTGATTGGCTTGAAAGGCAATTTGACTACTTTCACTCTCTCCAGAATCCAGGTGTGATAACTAACCCTGCTATCCACTACTCCATCCCTCAAGTCCTTCTCTGCTCGAACAACATTTTCCCAGGCGCTTTTAACTTTTCTTAACAATTCGATGAAATGCCCGTCTTCGTAATAAATGAATAGGGTAGCAAGGTAATCCGACGAAGGTGCCCCTTTTATAGGATGCCCAAATTTTCTTTGCACCAAAAGGGGGTTGTAATTGATACAGTACCGGGCACCTATGAGAGGTACATTAGGAAAACTACCACAATGCTGTATAGCCAATTTATTTCCGAGCCAAGGAAGGCGCCATTTTATACTTCTTTCGCTCAAGCCGGCAAGGAATCGGGCCCAATCGTTTCCTCCTTTACCTTTAAGCCCTTGGTGTGACAAAGTCTCCGATAGACTCTTGATGTCGACCATCTCCTTAAACACGCGCGTTGTCATCCATGTATACAACACCGGTAAGCAACAAAGAATCTTCTTTCCCTTTCTCTCATGGCAAAAACTCAAAGTCCCATAAACATCCGCAAGAACTGCTGTTACAGGATTCTCTGATCTGGTTTTACTCGCCACGAAGACGTCTATCGCGGTGTAATCCACAAATTCTTCTATTTTGGGAAACAAGACAATGCCATATATGGTGAGGGCTAATACATCCATGAAAGTTTCCCAATCCTCTTTATCAGCCAAGTGATGTAAATACTGCTCTAAATATCCCTGTGATAACCCATGCACTTGATTCCTCATCATCATCCTGTCTTCAAGCTCCTTGGGATGTAATTTCATGATGGTAGCAATAGTGGGTATAGAGGCATGATGCTCTAAATGTTGATAGGGAGTGGTGCCCTCCAATGGCAAACCCAAGATATACTCGAACTCCTCTATGGTTGGCGCCAACTGAAAGTCTTGAAATGTGAAACATCGAAGCGGAGAATCATAATATTGTGCCAAGGCTGTGATAGCGGGTATTTGTACTTCAACCTCCATTAAATTCAACAAATTTCCATATCTTCTCTGAAAGGTTTCTCTCTTTATAGTCTTAAGCCTTTTGCCCAAGTTTATCAGCCCGGTCAAATTTCCAACATGGGTCCTTAGACTATACTTCTTTCTTAAATCGGAAGAGTCGGTGTGCCGTGTAGCATCGGATCTTGTGTTAACATCCATCTCGTATGAAGTCAAGTAGGTACCTGTGATTTCCCTTAAAATTAACATGTTACTAAATGATGTATGAATATGATGCATGATAATAAAATAACATGACAAAACAAAACACATGCATGGTATGAAATGTAATATCATAAAAAAACATGAACAGTGTGAGGGTTACAGAAGCATATATTCCTCCCATCGTGCCCTACCAAAGGTTCATTGCTTTGAGTTCAAGGTCAAGTATATGCAATCTCACAAGGATGATTTCCTGAACCTAAAGGTCAAAGGTCACTAGAGCTATGGCCCCCTTCATAGCATCTCCACAACAGTCGAGTAATCAACTAGGTGTGAAAACACATATGAAGAGAACAGACTCTAGCTGGAGTTCTCACGATAGACAAACAGGAAGTACATCCCAGAGTGACACCGCTACACAACTCCTCTAATTCTAAGCTACGCTCAGACCCGGGTATAGGGCCCCACTCATGATATGCCAAAAGTGTGTGTGTGAAGGGAGGAAATTATGCACACCCAAACCCTCACCTGCAAAACAACCAGAAAAATTCCCAGGCAGATATAAACATATTGTCTACCCTAGGGTTCAATATTCCACAGTTATTGCATTTATTCTAAATATCAAGCATAGATAGAGAAAAGGGAAAGAAAAACACATAACCAAAACCACACCAAATTCGCGCATCTAATTAAATGGCTCGACTCTCTAAAGGTCCCCAGTGGAGTCGCCATCTGTCGCAACCGGAATCGCGACGGGACGACGATCCAAATAAGAAACGGGTTTTGAAAAGAGATTTGGAGTCGCTACCATAGTTTATTTTGGAAAACTACGGAAAAACCATAAAATGATAAAGCACGGTCCACGAAAACCAAAGATTGGGTTCGGGAGTCGGTTACGCGTGGGGAAGGTGTTAGCACCCCACAACGCCTGCCCTAAGGCAGTACCTTTAACTAAATGCACGAATATGATGCGGTTTTCAAAATGTTTAATTATCCCCTAAAATAAAATCTAAATAAACAAAACATATTTTTTAGTTTTTTGGGCCCGACAAGGATTGACCTTGCTCCTACGTATTCTCATTCAAAATGAGAAATCAGGGTTACGTAGTTCTAGTTAAGAGATTGTTTGTTGTTTGGAAAAGCAGATGTTTTTAATTTTTGGAGATTTTATGTTTTTTAATATTTTTGAGAAAAAGAAGGTAATGAGTACTAGGCCAACGCGAACGGTCGCACGAGTACTCATACCTTTAAAACGATATTTTAATATGTTTAATTATTATTTTTTAAAAAAAAAAAGAAATAACGATATTAAGCACTAGGACGATGCGGACGATCACACGAGCACTCATACCGTTATTTACTTATTTAGGAAAACTTGAGAGTATTGAGTGCTAGGCTGATGCGGACGATCGCACGAGCACTCATACCCTCGTTTAATATTACGTAAATAAGAGAGAAAAGTATTGAACACTAGGACGATGCGAACGATCACACGAGTGTTCAACCTTTAAACGTATTTTTTGAAATTTTATTTAAGAAAAGAAGAAAAAAGGTTTTTAGCACAAGGACGACGCGAGCGGTCACACGTGCGCTTAAACCTTTAAATATTTTTGTAATAATTTTTATAAGAAAAAAGAAGAGGTTTTTAGCACAAGGACGACGCGAGCGGTCACACGTGCGCTTAAACCTTTAAATATTTTTGCAAATTCTTTTATTTAAAATATTGTATTATTACATATATATTTAAGGATAAATAGATGTTTAAAATAAATAAATAGAATAAAATAAGATAAGAGAAAAAGATAAAAATAAAATAAAATAAATAAACAAAAGAAATGAAAATGGCTGAACGGACGTTAAGAATAATGAACGTTCATAGGGGGATATAACGGACGGACGTTCGTTATGGAAGAGCGTTCGTTGGGAAGATGTGGGAAATGGAGGCCGAATGACGAGCGTTCGTTGGGATGATGAGGTTGGATGACGAACGCTCGTTATGGACGAGCGTTCGTTGGGATGATGAGGCGGAATGACGAATGCTCGTTATGGACGAGCGTTCGTTGGGAAGATGTGGGAAGGAGAGACCGAATGACGAGCGCTCGTTTGGGACGAGCGTTCGTTGGGAAGATAAGGCTGGATGACGAACGTTGGAAAAAGGCCAAATGACGTGCGTTCGTTCTGGGCTTGGCCCACCCGGGTGGCTTCTAACCTAGAATCTCCTAGGGGTTCAGTATCTTCCCTTCCATTCCTCACCCACTCAGATCCAACACCCTCTCGTAAGCTCCCTCTCTCATCTCACACACTCTCCAGAGACCCAAGTTTCTTTCTCTCTGACCAGGAAAACCCTAAGGCTGGGAGGCACGCTGCCGCCACCTCGGCTGGAACCGGCCACCGCCACCTCTGCCAAGACCACGACTTGGCCTCGCCGGCGACAACCTGCGCCACCAGAACCACCACCAGCCACGACGCCACCGTCTCCACCTTTCTCTTAGCTTCGAAAACGCCAACCCAGGGACGGGTTTGCCTCCCCGCGCCGCATCTCCGTCTATCTCCTCGGCCACCTCCCTCACAGCCCAGGCCGCCGGAACTCAACGCCGTAGCGCCATTAACAGCGGCCAAGCCCTGCTTCCCCACCTCCTTCGCATATGCACCACTATTCCTTCGAACCAGCCACCGCGCCACCACCTTCTATTAGTCTCGACGTCGCCAACGACACCACACTCCACCGGAGCTACTGCCGGTTGCGGCGTTCAACCCTCTCTTTCCCCTCTCGTGAATGACGAAAACGCACTCCCTGGGATGAACTCTTTCTGATTTTACCGAGACCAGCCGCTGCCGATGAGGTTAAATGGGGTCCTTGCAACTTTCGAATGAAGAGAAAATGGCTTATGGCTTACGGAAGAGATTTGATCAAAATTCCCTCTTGTATTTTTCTAAAACTCAAGAAATTGAAACACACACTAAGGTATTTGCATCTAACTTTAAATGGTTCGTTTCATTTGGCGCAAGTGAGGGATGAATAGAGGACAGGTACCATTGGTTTTATTACGTAGTGTTCTGTGTGAGATCTCTGCTAACTCTAGGAAGATCATACGTAAAAATGGGTTGGCGAGATGATGATAGGAATACGGTAGAGGTTAGGCAGTGAGGTTGGGATGGTTAAGGGTGAGGGAGGTCAAGGAGTTTGAGGTCAGGCCGTGGTATAAGGTGTTGGAGATGGAAATGAAGAGGAGAGGGATGAAGGTGGTAGACCGTGGTCATGAGGTGTATGATGGATGTGGATGGGGTGATAAGCAGGGAGGAGTCAGTACCATGAGGGGATAAAGATGATAGGCTCTTCGTGAGGTGTTTGATGAGTGAAGAGTAAGGCGATGCAACAGTGAACATATACAGTGTATGCAGACAAATATGCAAACAGCAGATTCAACAAAGATATGTGTAAAGGCAGCCAAATAACTCTCTAAACAGCATTACTTACCTCTCGAGGATCTACGTGCTATGATTAATATCGTGCTTCCACTGAGTACTCTTCTCCGACTGACTTCTGTCTCTCTTTGCAGAGGCGAAAATGGTGAAAAAACTCCTCAGCGAATGATCCTCCAAGATGAAGAACAGCGCTGTGTCAAAACCTCCTTTTCTTCTCTCCAAAAATCTAGGAAAAATGCCTCCTCCCCCTGGTCTCCGATTTCTCTTTTTTCCTCTCCCAAAATCCTCCTGCCTTCTTGGAAAAAAAAAATCCTAACCTCCTGGTCTCTCCCCTTTTCTCTTTCTAATCTCCGAAAATATTCCCTAACCACCTGGTCTCCCCCTTTCAGACACGTCCCCCCATCCACGTTTTTTTTATTTTCTTTTTTTTTATATATTTTTATTTAAATTTTATTTTTTTTTATTTTCATTATTTTTAGTTTTAATTTTATTTTTCAATTTTTTAACTATTTTGATTAATTGACTTTATTAAAACAAATTGCAGATAAGAAAAATAGAAATTGAATTAAAAGCAAAAAATCTAAATACATAAAAATAGAATAAAACAAAAAGGTGAAATACAATAAAAGAAAAATAATAAAAACACCAATAAAAACACATTTTTTACAACCCGGACAAAATTGAGTGTTGACAAGCGTAGAGGAAAAACCCTAACAATTAATGAAGTAAAGCATTTATAATATAAATCAATTCAATACATGAGAGTTTCAAAGGATTACATTGTTTCCCCAACAACAATGGAGGTTTAGTTCACCATAGACATGGTGAAACTAGATGAAAATATGGAAAAGAATGAAAGATAAAACCCTAAAAGTTGAAGATCGGAGCTTCCGCATCCAAAATCCACCTTCGAGGGATGAAAGGAGTGTTTTTGCGCCTCTTTCTATCGAAAGATACAGTCTCTAGGTCGTCCAAAACCTTACATAGTTCATAAAACTAACAAAAAAACAGGTCCAAGCCCACGTCGTCGGCGCTCAACGCCCCAAAAGGGTGCCCAGCGGTGGTTGCGGCACTAAACTGACGCTCAGCGGTGGCGCTCAGGCGTGAGACAGAAGAAATTGGCGCTCAACGCCCCAAAATGACGCTCAGCGCTATCTGCGATTCTTCTATGTGCTACTTTTCCAGCCTTTCCTGACTCCAACTCCTTGCTACTTCAACTTCTTCATCCAATACATCTTAATTCCTGTCAAAACAAGGAAAACCAAGCATAAAACCAATAATATCACCTTCAACTCTCTTATTCTCACAACTTAAGCAAAAACATGATTTCAAGGTAGTTTCTAAGTCATAAAGGGTGTTTTTAATATCAAAATTAAGTATAAAAATAATGATATTTCAACCGTTATCATACCACGACATTTAAAGTATGTTTTCTTAGAAGGAGGTGGGAAGAAGTCAATCATCATTAGTAATTATTATCTCTCATAGAAGAAGAAAAGTTGGTAGAAGTATTGAAAGCCAACAAAAGAGCTATTTGATGGTCAATTACAAATCTTAAAGGTATAAGCCCAACTTATTGCATGTACAAAATATTTATGGAAGATGATTATAGACCTGTTGTTCAACCACAGAGAAGACTAAACCCTATGATGAAGGAGGAGGTGAGAAAAGAAGTTTTGAAGCTTCTGGAGGCTGGCATTATATATCCTATCTCTGACAGTGCATGGGTAAGTCCAATACAGGTAGTACCAAAGAAAGGTGGGATGACAATAATTTATAATGAGAAAAATGAACTCATTCCTACTAGAATGGTTACTGGGTGGAGGATGTGCATTGATTATAGGAAGCTGAATAAAAGGAAGGATCATTTTCTTATTCATTTTATGGATCAGATGTTGGAAAGATTGGCACGTCAGGCTTTTTATTGTTTTTTGGATGGATATTCTGGGTACAATCAGATTGTGGTAGATCCAAAAGACCAGGAGAAGACGGCTTTTACATGTCCATTTGGTATATTTGCTTACAGAAAAATGTCATTTGGATTATGTAATGCTCTGGCTACATTTCAGAGGTGTATGCAGGCTATCTTTGCATATCTCATAGAAAAATGTATTGAAGTCTGTATGGATGATTTTTCATTGTTTGGTGACTCTTTTCATGTGTACTTGGATAACCTAGATATTGTGCTTCAGAGATGCGTCCAAACAAACCTTGTGCTTAATTGGAAAAATGTCATTTTATGGTGACTGAAGGAATTGTTTTGGGTTATAAGATTTCTTCAAGGGGAATTGGAGTTGATAAAGACAAAGTGGAAGTCATTGAGAAACTTCCACCACCAAAAAATGTGAAAGGAAATAGAAGCTTTTTTAGCCATGCTGGGTTTTACCGAAGATTCATTAAAGATTTTTCAAAGATTGCTAAACCCTTAAGCAATATCCTTGTTAAAGATGCACCTTTTGTAATGGATGATGAGTGGATGAAAGCTTTTGAGATTCTGAAGAAGAAGCTTGTCTCTACGCCAGTTATTGTAATTCCAAATTGGAATCAAGACTTTGAATTAATGTGTGATGCTTGTGATTATGCTATAGGTGTCAGAGCGGCTGCAGCGGAATGGTTAGCGTGGAATAATAAACCAAGAGGCTTTTTAATACGAACGTGTGCCTTTTAATTTCTACTCAATTAAACTTACCAAGTAAATAATAAAGACAAATAAAGAGGGTAAGGTTGAGAGAAATTTGCACAAATGATTTTATCCTGGTTCGGATCTTACAAATCCTACATCCAGTCGCTTATCTCAAAACAAGATAAACAATTCACTACTCACAAAACAATTACAAATTACAATCACAAAGAAACACTTTGTAAAAGTTTAGAAACCACCTCTCTTGTTACCCCCAAGAGATGAAAGTCACTTCCCCTGTAACCCATAAGGGATGAACACCTCCTCTGAATCTTCACAAAGGATGAACACCTTCTACCAATGCTTCACAAAGGATGATAGGCTTTTAACTCAGCAATAGCAACAACACTCAATCACACTCCCTGTGAAAGTTCTCCCTCTATGCCAACACGCCAAGTTCTCAAAGCCACAACACAAGGGTTCAACAAACCCTAGAACACTTATCACCGCATACTATAGATAAGATTTTCTGAAATACACTTATTTCATATTTTAGAATGAGAGTCCCAATTTGATTTATACAGATCTCACTAAAGGATACCTCCAAAAATCCGTTGTCAACTAATTAATGTGTGATAATCAATTATCCAATTATGGTAATTAATTATGCATTTAATGAATGCACAACGGTAAAAAAAACTTGCTTAAAAATTCTCATAATTGCTCATTGTAATCAATTATGGCAAGTCATAATTGATTATTGATAATCGATTATTATAAATTGATAATCAATTATCTTGAGTATAAAATGAGGTTTTCTGATTCAAAAATAAATTTTAACGCAACCTAAGGCAAACAATACATAGAATCAAATATAAACCACATCCTATACATAAATCTACTAAATTACAAAAGCTTTAATATAAAAACAAGTCTTCATGAAGATCTTCATGTAATAAGAGCACTTGAGACTTGACTTTGAGACATCGTCAAAATTTCTACTCTTCAGCTTTATGCTAACAATCTCCCCCTTTTTGATGATGATCAAAAATATTTTGATTTAAAGCTTTTTGTAACCTGTACTGATATGTAACTCATGCATAACTTAAAGAAGAGAGATTAGTAGATAAGAGATAAATATAATTAAGCCTTTAAAACGTATTTCTCCCCCTTTTTTATCATTATTAAAAAGGCGCTATCTATCATTTAAAAAACTTTCTCCCCATAAATATAAGAACTCCCCTTGAATATAAGTCATAAATAAATAAATAACAATTATCATAATTTTTATTAAAGGGAAACAGGAGGTATAATTCAAAACATAGAAAATACAAAAAATTCAGGAATCATAATAAATAAATAAAAACACGATAAAGAAATACTCCTATTTATTGAGTAACTTCAACAAAATTAAATTGCATTTGATTCTTTAAGGAAGAAAGAGAAGTAGTTAAAAAAAATTCTCAAAATTTTCTTTTCATGTTAAAAACTCCCCCTTAATTTAACAAACCATACTTTACCAAGTTTTGGTGCACACCCAAAAACTTCTTCCTTAATTTTGAAATAACCTGCAAAATAGAAAAAATAATATTTTGGTACCCAAAATACTTATTTGGGTCCTTTAAAGTTAGAGACAAATTATTTTATAATTGGAATCCATGCATATATTCCATTGGAACACCATAATGTTTATTCTACATTTATTTGATGTATGACCATTTTTCATGCAATAAAAACAAGTAACATAATTTTGGTTCCTATAATTTCTATTTTTATAATTATAATCATAATAATTTTAACGCAACCTAAGGCAAACAATACATAGAATCAAATATAAACCACATCCTATACATAAATCTACTAAATTAAAAAATCTTTAATATAAAAACAAATCTTCATGAAGATCTTCCTATAATAAGAGCACTTGAGACTTGACTTTGAGACATCATCAAAATTTCTGTTTTTCAGCTTTATGCTAATAATAGGTGTTGTACTTGGTCAACGATGGGAGAAGGTTTTTCATACCATCTATTATGCGAGCAAAGTTTTTAATGAAGCTCAGTTGAATTATGCCAGTACAGAAAAGGAATTCCTTGCTATAGTATATGCCTTGGAAAATTTTCGACCTTATCTCACTGGTTCTAAGGTGATCATTTACACGGATCATGCAGCTATAAAGTATTTACTAACTAAACCTGACTCTAAACCATGTTTGATTAGATGGGTACTTTTACTGCAAGAGTTTGATGTGGAAATTCGTGACAAGAAAGGGAGTGAGAATGTGATTGTTGATCATCTATCCTGGTTAGTGAATGGTGAAGTCACAAGCAAAAAAAAAAGACATTTGGGAGTCTTTTTCAGATGAAACACTGTTGTATATTCAACAAAGGCCATGGTTTGCTGATATGGCTAATTTTAAAGCAGCAAGAGTAATCCTAGAAGATTTTAATTGGCAACAGAAGAAAAAGTTTTTGCAAGATGCAAAGCAATTTATTTGGGATGATCCGTTTTTATTCAAGATTGGAGCAGATAATTTGTTGAGACGTTGTGTTACTCATGAAAAAGTAGAAGGAATTCTTTGGCATTGTCATTATTCACCTTATGGAGGGCATTTTAATGGAGAAAGAACAACTGCAAAGATTCTCCAGTCAGGATTTTATTGGCCCACTTTGTTTAAAGATGCTCATAATCATACCAGAAATTATGATAAATGTCAGAGAACTGGAAGCATATCTAGAAGACATGAAATGCCATTACAAGGTATCTTGGAGGTTGAAGTCTTTGATTGCTGGGGGATAGATTTTGTTGGACCTTTTCCACCGTCTTTCAATAATGAATATATATTGGTGGCGGTAAATTATGTGAGTAAATGGGTAGAAGCCATGGCATGTCCCAAGAATGATGCTAGCACTGTAATTAAAATTTGGAAAAGACAATTTTTTGCCAGGTTTGGAACTCCTAGGATACTCATTAGTGACGGAGGATTTCATTTTTTCAACTCTCAGCTTGCAAAGGTACTCAAGCATTATGGAATGAAACATAAGGTGGCTTCACCTTATCATCCACAAACAAATGGACAAGCAAAGGTGTCTAACAGGGAAATAAAGAGGATTCTAGATAAAACAGTTGCTTCATCAAGGAAGGATTGGTCTCAAAAGCTAGATGATGCTCTTTAGACATACATGACGGCAATGAAGATAGCTACAAGGCTATCTCCTTTTCAGTTAGTCTATGGAAAAGCATGTCATCTACTAGTGGAGATGGAACATCGAGCTTTGTGGGCTTTGAAGTTCTTAAATTTTGATCCATTTGACACTCATGATAGGAGAAAAAGGCAAATTCTTGAGCTTGAAGAGATGCGGTTGCATGCTTATGATTCCTCTAGGAATTACAAAGAAAATGTAAAATTTTATCATGACAGGAAGCTGGTAAAGAAGGTTTTTCATCCAAGACAGCGGGTGTTATAGTTCAACTTACGCTTAGAGCTTTTTCCTGGGATGTTGAAGTCTAAGTGGTCTGGTCCATTTACAGTTAAGAATGTTCATCCACATGGAGCAATTGAGTTGACAAATTCGTCTGCTGAACATCCACAAAGAAGTTGGGTGGTAAATAGGCAACGTCTCAAGCATTATTTGGGTGGTGAGGATGAATGCCTTTCTACAATCATGGAGTTGGTTGATCTTTGAGCTTATTGGGTCAGGCTCGTGACATTAAACAAGCGCTTACTGGGAGGCAACCCAGTTTTTTAACCTTATTCCTTTTGTTTTGAATTTATTTGCTTTTATTATTAGTCTAGGATGTGATGTACTTGGCTTAAAACTTTATCTGTGATGCAATGGTTTGATGATGATGATGTTTGTGATGAGTGTTTCTTTATGATGCTGATTATATTGATTGATGTTGAGATCATGCATGATGCTGATATATAAGTGGTTGCTCATAATATTGTGAAACAGATACATGATGATTTGTGATTGTGTTACTAAGCAGGATGTTTATCTAAATGTTGGAACTTGAATTAGCCTGTGTGAGGATTGAACTCCAGATTTTTTGATGAATGATTGCTATTACTTTGAAAACATGAATGACTTTGCCCAGGTTTCTATGATAGAATCACTTGCATGCATGTGTCATATGATCAAGGCCATCTGTTGTTATCCCTTTTTATCCAATGCATGATTTTAGCCCAAAAAAAGAGAGCACAATGTGTTCTATCCTTTAAACCTTTAACCTTAAAAATTATATGAAAACCTTTTTGAAAATCTTTACCTTGAATTAAGTTGAGAATATTTGTGTGGTATTGATAAAGGTTCAAGTTTGGGGTTGTTGGGAAATCTGAAAACGGAAAATAAAGAGAATGGGCATTGAGCTAAGTATTGAGCAAATGAAAAGCAAAAGAAAAAGAAAAGAAAACCTCAATGCAAGGCAAAGTTGGGAATAAGTGAGAATGGTTTCTTGAAAAGAGAGGTTTTGTTATGAATGACTCTCTTAACTCAAGGATTTTGTGATCCAGAAAAACCAATTTTCTTCTTAGCCCAGCCACATTACAAACCATAGAAAAGCCCTTGAGATGATTTGGAAGAAGAGTTGAAGTAGTAAGGAGTTGGAACTCAGGAAGAACTGGAAAAGCATGAGAAAGGAGGATCGCAGCAGCGTTGAGCGCCACTTTAGGGGCCCTCAACGCTAGAGTACACTATCTCACGATTGGTTGCCCTTTTTCTGGAGCCCTTAGCGTAGGATACCCTTGGCTCGTGCCTGGACGCCCTTTTCAGGGACACTGAGCGCAACTTCCTCGAGTCACATCACGCCTGCTTGCCTTCTGAGCTGACCCTCAGCGCTAGTTCTGACCCGCACACCGCCTGGGCGCCCTAAGTGGGGCGTTGAGCGCCAGTCTCATGCGCTTGGACCCGTTTTCTATTATTTTTATGTTCTATTTAAGGACTTGGTCATCCTAGGGTTTACATCTTTGGACGAAATAACCACAGAAACACATTCTTTGATCCCTCAGAGGCAGATTTGGATGCGGAAGCTCATATCTTCAATTTCTAGGGTTTTACTTTTCATTCTTTTTCCATTATTCATCTAGTTTCACCATGTCAATGGTGAACTTAACTCTATTTGTTGTTGGGGAATGATGTAACCTTTGTAAACTCTCATGTATTCAAGTAATTCTTGATTATATATGTGATAGAACTCTCTCCTAGCATTAAGCACGCAAGAAGAAGCTCCAAAATAGATGCACAGCGGAATGAGATTTGGTGCATTGAAATGGATGCATAGAAGGTGTTTGATGAAAGTTTGGATGAAGGTGTGGTGTGTGTATGATGCCTCCAAGCTCAGAAGGCCTTCCTACTCAAGAAGGAAGCTAGAGGAGAATGAGAGAATTCGGAATTCTTAGGTGACTGGAGAGTATAAGAGGCTGGAACAAATTCTACAGCATTTCATTACACTCCAAAGTGAAAATTACAAAGGAGAGGCCCTCTTATTTATAGCTGAAGAGGGGCCTCAATTATGGCCTAAATTCCCTCCAAAAATTCAAATAAAAGTTGAGCTTGAGAGCCAAGTTAGTTGGGTAACGCTTCACACTCCAAGCACACAAGGAAAACATGCAAAAATCAAAATCTAATACGCAGTGGCTGAGCCAGGCATGGTTGTGGCTGGGCGCGGATTACAATCTGGAAGCCAATTTCCTTTGCATTTCTAATCCGGAAGCAAAGCTCTCCAATCCAGAAATCACCTCTTTTTCTCCCCCTTTTATCTTCTTTGCTTTCCTTGGCTTCACATGCTTTTTGAGTGGCTCAACCATGGTCTCCAAGCTTTATTAGACCCTACAAACAACCATATAAGTATTTAAAAAGAATCCTTGTAAGACTTAGAGAAAGAAAATCCAGAAAGAGCTTTCTAAAAGTCCTTCTCCAACTTCCCTTTCTTAGCCTTATCTTAAGTTGGTACTCCTTTGAATGGAATGCCCTAAATGGGTTTCCATCATACCCTCCCTCTTGAAAAAAACGATTTGTCCTCAAATCGGGAAGATATAAAGAAGCACAACTTTGGTTTGTCACTTTCCTCCTGGATCAAAAATATATCTATAATAAACATCAAATATATCTCCAATTAGTATCAATCCAAGAAAGAATTTTTTTGTGGAAGTAACTTTAGAATAAGGATTTTGTTTTATGGTTTTAAGGAAATCTGAAAGTCCTAATTCACAAGTTACTTTTCTTTTATCTTGAGTTTCTTGTATCCCTAAGGGTAGCAATAACTCAAGATTTAAATTGTCGTATTTTGAAGAGGGTAGTATAATGAAAATTGGTGTGGTAATTGGTTTAAAAAGAATTTATCATGCAAAGACTTAAAGATAATTGAAGAAGAATTAAAGGATTGGAAACCTTCTCTTTTTGGTTCCCTTTGAATTGTAGGAGTAGAATTTGCCATCAATAGCAATTGCTCCTTTTCTCTCTTTTCTTTTGCTCTTCTTTCTTCTTCTTCTTTTCTTCTCTCGTCTTCTTCTCTCTTCTTCTCTCTTTCCCTTTTCTTCTTTTATCTTTTCTCTCAATTCCTCTTCTAACCTTCTAGTCTCTTTCTTTCTTCTCTCATCCTAGAGTTTCTCAAGTTTTTCTTTAAATTCAATTTCCCTACTAGAGAAACCATCTAGACCTTTCATAAATATTTTTCCCTCTTGAATGAGGTGTCCCATTAATTCTAGGTCTCTCTTGGCTGAAGGAGGAACAAAATTTCTTCTCATGCAAGCTCTTAGTTCATACCAATCATGAATGGAGGATTTTCTACCTTTCTTGACACTATATTGCCTATGATTCCACCACTCACTTGCATGTTCTTTTAATCTAGAAAGATACATGTTAAGAGCATAGGATTCACTATCTCTAGCAAGAAAAAGATGTATTTTATCAATTTTTCTTTCACAAGCTAAGTATGTTAAAGCACTAATGTCTTTACCAAAAAATGGAATATCTTTCCTAGCTTAGTTGTACCTTTCATCCTTTCTTCTTTCTTTTTGTTCACCCTCATTTTGATTTTTCATGTATTGGGCAAACAAGTTCCTAAGCTCACTCATTTCTATTTCTCTCTTGGTGATCATAATTTCCTCAGACATCTTTCTAATTTCAAAAGTGGATTTCTTAGTTTGAAAATGTTTAAGATTTTACCAAGAGACAATTCCCATGTAAGAGAGGTGAGCCAAAGGCCGCTTAAATACCAAGTCTTACCTAGCCAAAATGTCTAAGGTTACTCACTTGACCATTTTCAAAGTAAGATTCACTATTTAATTTAAAAATGGACTCAAACAATCAAAATGAAAGATAAAACACCTAAACTTCTAATTTTCGGACTTCTAATGGAACAAAAGCCTAGAGCGTGAAGATAAAACAAAGGAAATCCTAGGTGAGGCTTGTAGCTTTGGCTAACAAGACACACTCACGTCTACTATCAAAGAAAACAAAGAAAATAGCCAAGATTGGACAGAGCACCAAGGACTCTTCCAAACACACTTGGTCTTAATGGCCTTTTACAAGAAAACAAATGAAAACTAAAAATGGAAATAGATTACAAGTTCAAAACTCAAAAAGAATCAACCTAAACTACTATGTTGCTCCATATATGCACCATTTTTGGAAATTGGTTCAGCTGCTCCCTTGGTTGCATTGCTTAAAATCTGCTCCTTTGGTCTTACAACTCCTTGGACCTGCTGTGAAGAACTGATTGGAAGTCTGCCACGTGTCCAAGATGAAGGCTGCTATGTTGAAGACTTGGTTCTATCCAGAATTGCTTGGATGGTCTGCCAAGAGCTTTAACTTGATGCACTACTGCTTTCAGTTCAAAGAAACCTCTGTTGTAGCAGTTTTCAAACACATTTTTGTAAAAACAGCAAGTTCACCATCTGATCAATATTCACCCCTTTTAGATCTGAACTGGATATTGCAGAATATATTTTCTGCACTGGAACAGCTTGTATTCAGCCCTTGATATGCAAATAGATATAGGCTTGATGATCTGCAGGTTTCCTAGCCAAAGGTCTTATGACTGTTGCATAAACGTTGATCAATTGTCCAAGCACTGAACACCAGCATAAGGCTGATTTTGTTCTGCATTTTATGCTGTTTGAACAACTGAATATCTTCCTTTAAGATTCACAGACCTGCATTGTTATGTTAAATCACAGCCAGCATATACTCCAGACAGAAATAAACTAGCTAGCACAAGAAAAGGAACAATTTGGTTTAAACGAAGTGTGAAGATATCTGTTTTGAACACTTTGATAGACTGAAATCTGCACCTTTAATTGTCAAAAACCAGTTCAATCAACAAGTTTCAAAACATTTTTGATCATTTAAAATGTTTCTCAAATCAGAAACTGTATAAGCCAAATTGATAGCATAATTTAATTTGAGAAAATGAATTTTTCAGTGCCAAAATTTTCCTCTCGGCCAAGACTATTTAGCTTTAGGTGCAGCCTCACAAACTCTATTTCTGAACTGTTTTAGGATGTTGGCTCTCCTCTAGCAAGTTTCTTTCAGGTTCCAAACACTCAATCTCTCATTCACTTTGGTATGGAGCTGGTCTCTCAAAATTTGGTTATAGGAGTTGCCAAATTTCACTGTTTTTGCTTGCTGGACAGCACACTTGAATTCCAAAATTCTGGTTCCTCTCCACTTCCTAAGATGCTACCTTGGTAGGGAAAGGGTTCTGCAACTTGAATGCTCCAATTGGACTTCACAACACCATTGCAATAATCCAAAGCAGTCACCAAACAGATTAGAAATCTGCCACCAAAATTTGACTTGAATTTGACAATTTAAGAGGCCAAAAAGCTTAAAAACAATAAAAATAGGTTTAGAACAGAAGTAGGCACTCAAATGGATCCTAAGAAAGGTGCTAGAACAGATTAAGAAAGCAAAGAAATCAAAATCACAGATTAAACCAAGTCCAGATCCAAACTGTTTGATATTTTGCAAAGGTGTTTGATAAAATGCCCCAATGAATTTCAGATTTTGAGTTTTTGAATTTCTGGGCTTCTAATCTGGATTGCAAGGTTCTATATGCTTTTTATCACTGGATTATAATTCTTTTGATCATTCAATATCATTTTTAAACATTGAACCAGCTTTTACCAATCCATAATTGAATTATGCAAAGTTATAGACCAAATAGTGGCTAAAATTGGAATTCTGCACCAGAAAAGTGGACTGATTTTGGTGGTTTGATACCCAAAATTGTATGGAAGTGTCTTAAACTCAAAACTAACAGTTCAAGCAACTTTAATTGATCATTTTGAGTGTGTTCAAATTCTGAAACAACTTATAAACTGTCGGCAACTCAAAATCATCATCCCACTTCCATTTTAACTCAAAAAATATGGTTTAAAAGGCTAATCTGCATATAGACTAAAATAGGACCAAATGAACAGTGCTAGCAAGTTTCAAACATCAAACTTGTTCAAGCTTTCCAAAAGCACAGAAACAACAAGATTCGAAAATCACCCTTGCTATAGCCAATTTATGCAGCAAAATACACCATTATACCACCCAAAATCAATTTTCAAAGAATCAAAAGGTTGGACAAAAATTAAAATGACTCAAGAAGATGTAACTCTACTGAACTAAGCTAGAATTGATATGTTTAGCATGACGAAACTCAGATTACACAATTCAAATAAATTGAGCACGGTGAAAAGCCAGAATTCAAAACTGAAACAATGAATTGCTAAGGATTTTGAGCAACCAAGCTATGCATATTGCATTT
This sequence comes from Vigna umbellata, assembly GCF_029865625.1. NCBI lineage: Eukaryota > Viridiplantae > Streptophyta > Magnoliopsida > Fabales > Fabaceae > Vigna > Vigna umbellata. Next base: position 5,985,813 of record NC_142172.1, on the reverse strand, counting down.
CATTGCTTATTCTGGTTTGCCACACCTTAAGACACATTCAACAACACTAAACAATGTTGCTCCAAGCTTCAGAATCAAAGAAAAACCAACTGAAACAGATTTGAAATTTCAAAACCAGATTTTAATTTCTTTAGCAAATTTGAAACCATAATTAGTTTCTAGTGCTTTTGCTTATCAACAAGGATAGAACATGTTCCCATTGCCTTATTCGGTTGATTTAAAGCTTTTCCAGCACTCTAAGCTCAAGCAAAACGAAAAACACAGCAGAACAGATTAATACTGGAACAAACAGAATTAAGACTGCATCAGAATGTGCACATGACTTATGACAAACTTGAAATTGAAAGATAAGGCTGACAATGACTCAAGCAAAGAAGATTCACCGTTTAAAATGAAAGATAAACATGATTAGAAAATGGAAACACAAAAATAGTGACTGGAAATAGCAAAACAGACTGAAAATTAATTCAAAACAGAAGCTGGAAATATGAAACAGAAAGCATAACAGAATGCAGAAATGAAATAGAAAATGGAGGAAACAGCTTAGCTCCTTATGCGTGGACGATCTAAGCTCATGATACCACTTGATAGAACCCTCTCCTAGCATTAATGAGATTTGGTGAAGTGAAATGGATGCATAGAAAGTGTCTGATGAAAGTTTGGATGAAGGTGTGGTGTGTGTATGATGCCTCCAAGCTCAGAAGGCCTTCCTACTAAGGAAGGAAGCTAAAGGAGAGTGAGAGAATTCAGAATTCTCAGGCGACTGAAGAGTATAAGAGGCTAGAACAAATTCTACAGCATTTCATTACACTCAAAAGTGAAAATTACAAAGGAGAGGCCCTCTTATTTATAGGTGAAGAGGGGCTCAATTATGGCCTAAATTCCCTCCAAAAATTCAAATAAAAGTCGAGCTTGAGAGTCAAGTTAGCAGGGTCACGCTTCCTACTCCAAGCACACAAGGAAAACATGCAAAAATCAAAATCTAATACGCAGTGGCTGAGCCAGGCATGGTTGTGGCTGGGCGCGAATTACAATCCGGAAGCCAATTTCCTTTGCATTTCTAATCTGGAAGCAAAGCTCTCCAATCCGGAAATCACCTCTTTTTCTCCCCTTTTTAGCTCCTTTGCTTTCCTTGGCTTCACATGCTTTTTGGGTGGCTCAACCATGGTCTCCAAGCTTTGTTAGACCCTTCAAAACAACCATATAAGTATTTAAAAATAATTTTTCTAAGACTTAGAGAAAGAAAATCAAGAAAGAGCTTTCTAAAAGTCCTTCTCCAACTTCCCTTTCTTAGCCTTAGCTTAAGTTGGTACTCCTTTGAATGGAATGCCCTAAATGGGTTTCCATCAATATGCTTCTTTCATTAATTGTTAGGGTAATTCTTCTTCGCGTAATGTTTGTTTTGTTTAACTCATTCATTAGCATCATGTATGATTTGCATGAGTATCGGAAGGTATCTTACAATTCATGAACTGGAGAATTATTCCCAAAAGCAGTATTGCTCAGGAATGGGGGTAAGAGTTTTGGTTGTTGTAAGCTTCTGATCTTCAGAATTAATTATTAGGAATGCTAGGAATTGTATGAACTAATAATTAAGGATAGGGTTTCTTCGCCGAGGAATCGGGTTTTAAGTATTTTAGATAGTGACCTTGACATTAATGAAGAAGTAGAATTCGTATATACATGAGAGTAAACTAGGTGAAATCTAACCCTAACAACATATTCATTCCATAATATCAAAACCGTTCATCTTTGCACTTTTGTCCAATTGATCAAATTGCATGCATATTTACTTTTCAGTATTTTCATTCTAAACCCAAAAGAGTTTGTTTTCAAGTCTTATTTAATCAAGAAATCACATAACTGTTTAGGCCGTGAGTCTCTAGGGAAACGATACTTGGTCTTACCATGTTTATTACTTGATACAATTCGGTACACTTGCTGGAGTCCTAACACCTACGCTGAGGGCTCCAAAAAAAGGCCAGCCAAGCGTGAGACAATGTACTCTGGCGCTGAGGGCCCCTAAAGTGGCACTCAGCACTACTGCGATCCTCCTTTCTAATGCTTTTCCATTTCTTCCTGAGTTCCAACTCCTTACCACTTCAACTCTTCTTCCAAATCATCTCAATTCCTGTTGAAAACAAGGAAATCTAGCACAATACCATTAAATTCACCTTCAACTCTCTTATTCATCAAAACTATGATTCCAAGCTAGTTTCTAAGTCAAAAAGGGTGTTTTTAGTATCAAAATTAAGTATCAAATAACGGTAAATTCAACTGTTATCAAACACCAACCAAAATCTTTACACCAAAAAGATCTATCTTCTCTTCTCCACTTATCCTTGCTAAAATCTTCTGACTTCTACAACCCTTCATCTTCTCATTTATAACTTGATCCACTTTTAATGCATAACCATTGGCTTTCCTTCTCAAAACACAACACTTCTTTTGAAGGCCATAACCACCCAAAACGAGTTGAAACAATCAAACCTCTCTTGTGATCACATCTCAAACCTAGGAAAGAACAACATCATAACTTCTTCACTTGCTTTCATCAGATCTTGGATTCCCATAACACTTGTTGTCATCTTTCACTTAACTACACTTGATGCATCCTCCTTGCTTTCCTTCCTTGCCAAGAAATCACTTCCTATAAACCTCAAACCTGAGCTCTTATACCGACTCCACCAACGCCTCATCACTTAGAATTTGTCATATACTCATCAATGCCAACGTAGCTTACAACCTTCTCCCAGAATCACCTTTCTCAACTCAGAATCATCAAAAATACAAACCCTACCTTTAATCCTCTGAACCTCAGAATATCCTTAACCCGTAACATCAACCTTCTGCCTTTATCTGAACTTACCAATTTACTTCCTTCTGTAACTCAACATTCAATATCCACTTCTCTCTTGATCAAACCCAGCCGGTCACTGAACATTACCATAAAACACGGCCCGAAGAAAACTAACTTTACCCCAACATGCCGCTTCATAACCCTGAACATCTCAATCAACCCGGATTCTTTGATTATTCTTGATACCCTCTTTAGAAACTTATACTGTAACCACCGTTTGTCATCTGTTCTAAGACCTTTCTTCTCCATTCCTCATTTACCATGCTCTTAATTCTCTAACCTTACACTTTCTACCAAACTGACATCCTGATATACTCCTTCCTGCAACACTTGAAAACTTTCATCTTAGTCAATGGCCAAACCTTTCTTCTATCCGAACCACCAATCTTGAAACATCACTCTAAACTTGACTATACAATATCCACTTGTTGATAAGACCTATCCATCTCCTTCTAATCATTACTTAACTCCAAACCTTTACGGTACTTCAATTATCTTCAAAAACTTCATGTTCTCTCAAATCGGAAATTCTGACTTTTAATACACCGCCCTTACATCTGCTCTTATGTTTTACACAACTGCTTTTTCAAATTCTTCTTCTTCTAATTCCTTTCTAAATATTGATTCCCTTTTCTCCACTTCAGAATTCATTTTTCCCCCTTAACTTAAACTTCCCACCATTCACCACTTTTCTTATTTAAATCTCAAACGTCGCCGATACACCGAACCATGTTGCCAAATTCAACTATTGTTGCTCTGATGCTTACTAATACTTTCCTTTCTTTTGACCTCACATGCTGATACACTAAACCAAGCTGATTTCTCAAATCTTGCGACACCAATACTTACCCAAATCTCGTCTTATTATAGCCTTTGAACTCAACCCTTCTTGTGAAATGTACTATCTTTGATCTCCTGACTTTATCCTTGAAAACTTCTTCACCCAAAAACATAACTTCTAAATTACCAATATCTCTACCCATCTCGCGGAACTTAAATCCTGGTCTTCCAATTCCTTATCTTCGAGGCAAGCAATTGTCTCAAAGGCTTAAACCAATTCTAATGAAGGTATACAGGTCAAGTTATTCTTGAATATGCATTCCTCTACTACTATAGAGCACAATACACTACCACAAAGGCAAGAACAAGACAGAAATTACTATAGGAAACAACACTGGAACCCCAACTGTTTCTTACCCCAAACGTTTAGAATTAAGAAAGAAAAACCATCTCTAGTAAAAGTCATGAGTGTGCACCCTCATCACTCCTATCAAGACGTTTTCTATCCTCAAAACTTCCAATTAGATACATAATTTTACCATCTAGACTTGGAGAAAATGGTAGAACATACCATTTAGACTCAACTTTCCACAGGAAAGGCATGGTAAACTCACAACTCACAAGTCATCCTAAGGACGAATTGCTATGATACCATTAATGTAACATCCCAAAAATATAGTATGAAACTATATTAATGAGACATCACATAATAATAAGGTAGAACAGTTACAGTAAAGAAAGTTAACTTACAGTTACTCTAAAATAACCGGAAGATTAAAAACTTTACAAAATTCCTATCCTGATATGGAACAATGTACAAGACCGAAAGGTCTTATGCTAAACAGATGGATCCTCTCCTTCCATTGCTTGCTCCAAACGGAAACTCCTCTCCCTCTGCTCACATCCACAGGATGATCATTGCAAAGGAAAAACCGAACGGACAAACATGACAAGACATTAATCATGCAATTTAAACACAAGACATTAATCATGCAATTTAAACAAATACATAACCATGTGTCAACTGAGCATTTCAAGCATACAATGACCGACCATACATTACAGGCAATGACCGAACACTTGACTTGACCATCCGGATTGTATGAATATGTAGCTTGGGGTCGTTCGTGCACCCGGGTGATGTAGTAACTAGATATCCTCAGCTGCCACCCGAAGTTAGTCCGTTATAACTCACCTACGATACCCTATAGGCTAGGACCTCCTGCTATTCTCACCACATGACTTACCCATCCCTACTTGAGAATTGGTAATCATTAGAATGTCAGGATGAACGCCATGGATTTCACTGTCCATATTCATACTTTACAACTACCTTGATAACCAAGCATTGAGACATTCCTCCTTGGAATTCTCTTTCATAACCACTTTAGAAATCTCATGCCATACTTTAATATCAACATTATTTCTCATACATAATAAATTTAAACAACTAAAATAAACACTCAAAGTACAACATAACCGCAACCCTTTTTAAAGACCGAATGCTTCATAGTAAGGTCAAACCGAACGATAAAACCACCACCACCAATGAACACGACCGAATGGAAAGGATCAACATAACCTATGAACAAGACCGAATGGAAAACACTCATAACATGCAAACATGACCGAACGGTCATTGAAAGAGCAAGGCTCAAACATGAGCCAAATACAGTTTGAGGGTCGAACACTAGACCAACCGAAAACTAATAACTTAGATCGAACACATATGGCATAGACCAAACACTATGAACTTATACCGAATACTCAGGTAAGACCGATCATTAAAGCATGCCCGAACGATCATTAACAGGTAAGGCCCCTAAGAGGCCGAACGCAGTTATGACCGAACACCAATACGAACTGAGTACTAGTGTAAGGCCGAGAACTACTAAGAGACTTAGTGCTAGTTCAAGATTGAGCACTATTAAGAGACCGAGTGTCAGTACAAGACCGAGCACTACTAAGAGACCAAGTATTAGTTCAAGACCGAGCACTATTAAGGGATCAAGTGCTAGTTCAAGACCGAGCACTATTAAGAGACCGAGTGCTAGTACAAGACCGAGCACTACTAAGAGACCAAGTGCTAGTTCAAGACCGAGCACTATTAAGGAACCAAGTGCTAGTTCAAGACCGAGTACTATTAAGAGACCGACCACCCACCTAAGACCGAACGGTCATGAGCGGGTAAGACTCTAAAGAGACCGAACCCAGTTAATGACCGAGTACCTGAACATGACTGAGCGGTCAACAGCAAACGCTTAGCTTTCTGCATGATTCTGCTGAACTTTTGTAGAATTAAGAACACGCTAGCATTATTTTAATACATCTATCTACTTTATTACTTCTATTTTTCAGAGTCCATATTACTGTGAGAGAAAATACTTATATTTTTATTTTATCTATTGGAAGTTAAGCTATTGTCTCTAAGATAAAGTATAATCATATTTTAATACTTAGTTATTTTTAGTTCTAAATTAAAATCATATACCTAAATAAAAAATTAAATATCAATAAAATTGAATTTTATGTTCTAACTAAATATTTGAAATTTTAAACTTTAAAATAAAAACAATTCCATTTAATATATTTAATTTTCTTAAAAATAGTAAAATCTTGAATCCAAATAAAATTCTAAACAATTATAACGGAAAGCAAATTTTATACATTTTAATTTTTTTTGAAATTGTGACATTTCTCGTTCAAATATATAGTTAAATTAACTCACATTCAAAAGAGAATATAAATAAAGAGTTTAAGTCAACAAAAAAAATTACAGTATCATTCAATTCTAAAAATGTTATATTTATCAATTTTGTTTAAAATATATTTTAACTCATGATTCTCACCTTTAATTCTTACTACAAATACAATGGTAAATTTGTATGCATTTTTCCTTCTTTTATTTCTTTTTAAATTAATATAAATATAAGCCAAACAAAGAGATAACCATTACAACTGAGCTATTTCCACCTTTACAAAAACCAATCTCCTAATAAAATGTTATCGCTAATTTAAACCACTTTTTAGCTCTTATGACGTCCAACAATGGATTATGGGATATTGGACCCTTTTTTTCTGATTCAAATCTTACGCACTTATGTGCAGAAGATCTTAAGTCTTCCCCCTTAACCACTCGGGCAAACCTGCTCGTTTAATTAATTTTATTTTGGCTTAATACCTGTTTTTGTCCCTCTTTATAACGGAAATGTTCAATTTCGTCCTACCTTTTTCAAAATGTTCAATGTGGTCCCACTTTGTGAAAAAAGTGTCCAAGTTAATCCTTTTTGGTCACGGCGTTAAATATTTAACGATCCTGTGCAACGTGGCTGTTTACCTTCATGACGTGGCAGTGAAAGTGTTTTTCATTAAAGTTGACGTGGCAGGAAGTGATTAAAAAATTGTGCTCCGGCCCCAATCTCATCTTCTTCCTTCCCCTCCTTTCATCTTCTCGTTTTCACCATTGACGCCGAATCTGTGAGTCCTAAATTCCCATTCCTCTCCCTTTCGATTAATGACACAATCACGTTGGACCAAGCTTTGAAATTTTCCTCTTTCATTTTTCTGTCGCTTTTATTTTTTGAACTGTATTGCGACCTTTGTTGCTACAATAGGGTAATTTTGAATTCCAATCTCAATTTCTAAATATTCTGAATTTTTTCTGTTTTCTTTTTAGGTTTGGGATTTTGGGGTTCTGAAGTTTCTGCGTCTAATAGGTATTCAAAATCGTGAGAGTGAAAGTGGGGGTCTGTGGTTCCGTAGGTACTGCCCAAACGTGTTCCAGTCGCGTCGCTTTTGGTTCTCGTAACGGCTCAGAGTAGTGGGGGAGGAGGAAGGTGGTGATGACGAAGATGAAGGTGGTGGTGGTGATGTGAAATTGGAGGTGTTACCTGCTGAGAGGAAAATTTAACGATCCTGTGCAACGGCGTTAAATATATTTTTATAGATTCTATGAATCATGAATATACTTTCATAGTGATGTATGAACTTCCCTGTATGGATTTATACCAAAGAGGGTTTGATTTCTAACAAGTATGTCCACTTACATCTATATCTCTGCCTTTGAATGTGGAAGAAAGTGACGATGAGTTTGATATTGAGGAAATCAAACTTTTTGCAGCACATAGATGTGTTGTTGAGAAACCAATTACCAAACATAATTGGTTGAACAGAGAATGAATGACACGAGTTAGCAAGACTCAATCAAATCACTATATTCACAATTTCACACCAACCACTGAGAAACTTTCCAAAAGCCATTTCATACTATTTGAATTTCAAATGTGGTTGGCAGCGTACCAACTTACCCTCCCAGACTCATAAATATAAAACCCTGGAACCTGGACTCCTTTTCTTGTCTCACTGCCCTTCTCTTCTTGTCACACTTCAAAATATGCCTTTCTTTTCCATTTGTTTCCATTCTCACAATTTAATGTGCCCCCTCCTATTTTTTCCTGAGTCGTTGGCAAAGTAAATGCCACCATATTTAAGGCTCTGCATCTCTCTGTTTCTCTCTCTCTCTCTCTTCCATTATATTTTAAGAATCTCACAGGACACTCTTTACTTACTTCAAAGGAACATGCTTTCTTCATCAAACTTTCCAAGTATTATGCTTTCTGGTTATGATATACTGCAGTCACCATAAGGGGTTAATAAAATAACTAAAGCCATAAAATAATGTATTTAACAAAGGTCGCAATACAGTTCAAAAAATAAAAGCGACAGAAAAATGAAAGAGGAAAATTTCAAAGCTTGGTCCAACATGATTGTGTCATTAATCGAAAGGGAGAGGAATGGGAATTTAGGACTCACAGATTCGGCGTCAATGGTGAAAACGAGAAGATGAAAGGAGGGGAAGGAAGAAGATGAGATTGGGGCCGGAGCACAATTTTTTAATCACTTCCTGCCACGTCAACTTTAATGAAAAACACTTTCACTGCCACGTCATGAAGGTAAACAGCCACGTTGCACAGGATCGTTAAATATTTAACGCCGTGACCAAAAAGGATTAACTTGGACACTTTTTTCACAAAGTGGGACCACATTGAACATTTTGAAAAAGGTAGGACGAAATTGAACATTTCCCTTATAAAGAGGGACAAAAACAGGTATTAAGCCTTTTATTTTCTTTGTTTTACAACTTAAATATTAATTATAGGTTTGACACAATTACCTTTTTATTGTCTTATAAAGAAAAAACATAAAGAATAAATAATGACGCGCCAGATAATGCAATAAGTTATTTAGCAAAAAAAAAAACGAAAGAATGCAATACATTATTTACAAAATAATATGCGACATTCCATAAAAAAATATAACAAAACAAATTAATCACATTTTGAAAAGTAATCTAAATTCTATTTGAAATCAATATTTTAGAATTTTTAATTTAAAAAATATGTCATCAACTGATTTTTTTTCTATAATTATACGATTTCTTAAAGTATTTATTCTGTTACGTATTTATTCTCAACAATTTTGATTAGAAAAAAAAATTGTTTACATTAGAAATATTATAAAGGGTTAATTTCAAGTTAAAAACTGTTTTAAATTTTAAAAGTTTAAAAGCTTCTTTTAAAAAATTATCATTCACATTATTTTAAAAGAGTGAATAATATTTTTAGCAAAAATAAAATATAATTATCTCATCGGCTCTTGAAATATAAATTATATTATGAATTCAAATATTAAAGAACTAATACATTGTAAATAAAACTTAAATATTTTATAAAATGAGTTATTATTAATAAATCAACTGACAATTACTTAAGTTACTATTAATCAATATTAAGGTTTAATACAATTTTTTTCTATTTTCATCCATTTTGTTTAATGTGAGGCTCAACTTTTTTGGGTGTTCAATATGATCCTATTTTTTGTAATTTTTTTTATTTTGGTTATTTTCCATGACAGTGTCTACATCGTTAACGACACAGTGTCTATGTGAGCAATCAATGAATGGATTGTCAATTTTTGACATATGTGGTAACTTAAAGAAACGTTGATGTGGAAATGTGGAATTTGAAAGTGGTTTTGTTCGTGAAATCCATTAAAATGGTTTCAGGAGTAGAGTTTCCTTTCTGAAAAGGTCTTGGGTTTTTTGTGGTTTGGTAGCATTCTTTCCATGATTAAGCAAAGTCCTTCCTCTAACATAAGTTGTGGTGGATGATTGTTGAGGTATGTTTGCTTCCCAATCTTGTTCGTCTTGTTCTAATACCTAGGGCTAACAAATTTGTCATTCCTCACATAGTGGTGGTTCAGGGGGAGGTGGGATACCCATTGCAATTGTGGTGACATTATAGTAATAAAAGTGGCAAGAAGTTCAAAGAATGTTGGCAAACAATGTTGGGGTTGTTGATGGAAACTTAACTAGGGAAGTCATTCAAAGAAGTAGCAACTCAAGCTAAGGCTAAGAAAGGGAAGTTGGAGAAAGACTTTTAAAGGCTTTCTTGAATTTCTTTCTCTAAGACTTATAAGAATTATCTTTTAATATGTTCATATTTTGTTTTGTAGGGTCTAAATAAAGCTTGGAGGTGAAAAAGAGGTGAATTTTGGATTTAGCAGCTTGGCTTCTGGATTGGAAACATGAAGAAAATTGCCTTCCATATTCTGAAATGACCCAACCAAAAACCTTCTTGGCCTAGCCACTGCGTATCAAATTCTTGATTTCACATGCTTTCCTTGTGCGCTTGGAGTGGGAAGCGTGTCCCAACTAACTTGGCACCCAAGCTCAACTTGTATTTGATTTTTGGAAGGAAATTAGGCCAGAAGTGAGGCCCCTCTTCACATATAAATAAGAGGGCTCTCCTTTGTAATTTTCACTTTTGAGCTTTAGTGAAATGTTGCAGAATTTGATTCCAGCCCTGTATGCTCTTGAGTCACTCTTTCTCTTCACTTTCTTTACACTTTCCTCTAGCTTCCTTCAATATTAGGAAGGCCTTCTGAGTTGAGAGGTCTCCACACACTTTCCTTCCACTAAAACACACCAACACACAAACCATCTTGCTTCCATTTCCGTTGGACTGTTTGGTCTATCCATGGAGTTTCTTCTGGCTTGATTCTAGTTGGAGTTGGCTTCCATCAAGTGGTATCAGAGCTTAGGTCGTTCACACACCAATAGCTAAGTTATTCTTCCATCTTTGCACTTCAATTTGGTGTTTTCTATTGTCCATTCTGATTATGTTTCCAGTTTCTGTTTTGAGAATTTTTGTTTCTGTTTTTGCCATTTCCAGTCACAGTTTAGTTGCTTTCTCTGTGTGTTCATGTTTACTTTTCATTTTAAATGGTGAAACTTCCTTGTTTGTGTCATTTCCAACTTTATATATTGTCTAGTTGTGTGCACTTTGTTGATGCAGTGTTATTCCTATTAAACTGTTTTGTATTCATTTCTGCTGGTTAAATTTGTTTTGCTTGAGTTTAAGAGCTAGATAAGCCATATATCAGCCAATAAAGGCAATGAGAAGTTGTTATAGCCTTGGTTATACAAGCTAAAGCACTAGAAATTGATAACAGTTGAATTTACCGTTGTTTGATACTTAATTTTGATACTAAAAACACCCTTTTTGACTTAGAAACTAGCTTGGAATCATTGTTTTTTATGAATAAGAGAGTTGAAGGTGAATTTAATGGTTGTGTGCTAGATTTCAGTGTTTTCAACAGGAACTAAGATGATTTGGAAGAAAAGTTGAAAGTAGTAAGGAGTTGGAACTCAGGAAGAGATGGAAAAGCATCAAAGAAGGGAGATCGTAGCAGCGCTGATCGGCACTTTAGGGGCCCTCAGCACCAAAGTACACTGTCTCATGCTTGGCTGCCCTTTTCTCGAGCCCTTAGCGCAGGATGCTTCTGGCTCGCGCCCCGGCGCCCTTTTTTAGGGGCGTTGAGCGCAACTTCGTTGAGACGCATCACGCTTGCTTTCCCTCTGAGTTGACCCTAAGCGCAAATTTTGACTCGCACACTACTGAGTGCCATAAGTGGGGCGTTGAGCGCTAGTCTCGTGGGCTTAGACCTGTTTTATGTTATTTTTATGTTCTATTTAAGGACTTGGACGTTCTATGGTTCACATCTTTGGACGGAATAGGCTCAGAAACACACTATTTTTGTTAGAATCTCTGCAGCGGAATTGTTAGCGTGGAATAACAAACCAAGAGGGTTTTTAATACGAACGTGTGCCTTTTAATTTCTACTCAATTAAACTTACCAAGCAAATAATAAAGACAAATAAAGAGAGTAAGGTTGAGAGAAATTTGCACAGATGATTTTATCCTGGTTCAGATCACTAGGATCCTACGTCCAGTCGCTTATCTCAAACAAGATAAACCTTTTTCACTATCACAAAACAATTACAAATATTAGTCACACAGAAACACAATTTGTAAAAGTTTAGAAATTACCACCTCTCTTGAAACCACAAGAGACGAACTTACACCTCCTTTGAATCTTCACAAAGGATGAACACCTCCTCCGAATACTTCACGAAGGATGAACACCTCCTCCGAATACTTCACGAAGGATGATTCTCTTCCGAACACCTCCTTAGACACACCAAGGATGAACCAGCTATTCCTCTATCACCGTAGCAGTATTTCACCAACTCTACAGACAGAGTTTCCTTAGCTGAGCAAGAGCACACAAGTCTCAATGATTTCTGAGTACTAGAGCACAAGGGAAGAGTTGTTTTTGAGATAAACAGAGAGCCAATTTATAGACTCAGCCAAATACTCTTCCATTCTTCGAAAACGGGCCATCTAACGCATTTAATCGATTAACATAAGTATTAATCGATTAAAATGAGTACAACGGCTAGTTTTTCAAATCTGAAAACCCCAACGGTCAGTGTTAATCGATTATTCTCAAGATTAATCGATTAGCTAATCGATTATTATACACTTTAATCGATTATTCTAGTGGCGCTTGGGTTTTCAGGGCCAGCCTCTGTTTTAATCGATTAATACTTGTTTTAATCGATTAATACAGTGCGATTTTGACTCTGGACATTAATTATATAATATAAAATTACATGGAATCAAAACCACTAAAAATCTAAGTCCTAGACACTAAACTACAATTATTACAAAAGCTTTCCATAGCAATACAAGTCTTCATAACATCTTGAATCTTGATTTCTCTTGACTTGATTTGGACATCATCAAAACTTCATCTTCATCATTTTGCTAACAATTTTCTCCCTCGAAGGCGGATTTAGATGCGGAAGCTCCTATCTTCAATTTCTAGGGTTTTATCTTTCATTATTTTTTCATTCTTCATCTAGTTTCACCATGTCAATGGTGAACTAAACTCTATTTGTTGTTGGGGATCATGTAACCTTTGTAAATTGAATTGATTCTTGATTATATATGCTTCTTTCATTAATTGTTAGGGTAATTCTTCTTTGCATAATGCTTGCTTCGTTTAACTCATTCTTTAGCATGATGTATGATTTGCATGAGTACTGGAAGGTATCTTAAAATTCATGATTCGGAGAATTATCCCCAGAAGCAGTATTGCTCAGGAATGGGGGTATGAGTTCTAGTTGTCTTAAGATTCCGTTCTTCATAATTAATTATTAGGAATCCTATGAATTGTATGAACTAATAATTAAGGATAGGATTTATTCACCGAGGAATTGGGTTTTAAGTACTTTAGATAGTGACATTAACATTAATGAAGAAGTAGAATTCATATATGCATGAGAGTAAACTAGGTGAAATCTAACCCTAACAACATATTCATTCCATAATATCAAACCCGTTCATCTTTGCACTTTTGTCCAATTGATCAAATTGCATGCATATCTACTTTTCAGTATTTGCATTCTAAACCTAAAAGAGTTTGTTTTCAAGTCTTATTTAATCAAGAAATCACATAACTATTTAGGTCGTGATTCCTTTGGGATACGATACTTGGTCTTACCATTTTATATTACTTAATACGATTTGGTACACTTGTCGGAGTATTAACAAGTTTTTGGCGCTGTTGTCGGGGACTCGTGGTTTAACTATTCTATTTGTGTGATTATTGATTAGCTTTGACTTGATTTTTTTGTTTTTCTTTTTAATTTTGTTCTAAATGAGTTTTCTAGGGTTTTGTGTTTTGGACAAGAAGTTAACAACTTGGACACTCAATTTCATCAAGGTACTTTCAACCATGGGTGGTTACATCATCCAAGCATGGAACAAAGTCAATTTGGGCAAGCCGCTGAACAATTCAATAGACCACTACAGCAGCAAGAATGGCAGTAACAATGCTCTCTGTCAGAAAGAATTGCAAAGCTAGATGACACACTTCAACAGTTGATGTAGATGTTTGTATCTCATCATAAAAGCATTGAATTGGCACTTAGAAGGATGGAGAGGCAGATTGGTCATCTAGTTCAGAAGGTGGAAGATTTTGGTGGTAAAAGAGAGGAATGCAAAACCATTGTTACTAAAAGTGACAGAATTTTAGATGAGAGAAAAATAGAGAGAAAAGAAAAAGAAAGGTTGAGTGAAAAAGAGAAAGATGTAGAGGAAGAGAAAGAAAAAGAAAAAGAAGAGAGTGAGAGAGAAGAAAAGAAAAAAAGAGAGGAAGAGAATAAGAGAAAAAAGAAAGAATTGTATGAAAAACCTCTTCCTTACCCGAAGAATTATTCTAGGAAGGAGAAGGAAAACCAATTTGAGCGTTTCATGGAGATTTTCAACAAATTGGAGATTAATATACCCTTCTCTGAAGCTTTGCAACAAATGCCTTCATATGCTAAATTTTTTAAGGAACTCCTCACTAAGAAAAGGAAGTACATTGAAGAGGAAACCATTGAAGTACACGGAAATTGTAGTGTTATCATACAAAAGCTTTTACCTCCCTAGTTAAAAGATCCAGGAAGTTTCACCATTCCTTGCACTATAGGAAATATATCTGTTGGAAGGGCATTAATTGATTTGAGAGCCAGTATCAATCTGATGCCGCTCTTTATGTTTAAGGAGATTGAAGGTTTAGAACTCAAGCCTACTCGGATGACTCTTCAACTAGTAGATAGATCTCTAAAATATCCTTATGGGGTAGCTGAAGATGTGCTTGTGAAGGTAGACAAGTTTCTATTTCCTGTGGACTTTGTTATCATGGAGATGGAGGAGGATGTGAATGTTCCTCCCATTCTTTGGAGACCATTTATGAAGACTGTAAGAGTCTTAATTGATGTGGAGAATGGCAAGCTTAAAGTAAGAGTTCAAGATGAAGAAGTGAATTTTGACGTGTTTGAAGCCATGTCATATCCCAAGGATGATAAAGCATGTTTCCAGTTTGACACACTTGATGAAGTGTGTATGGTGTAAGAGAAGATGGTAAGTTGTTCTTCTCCTTTAGAGAAGACGCTCATTGATGCATGTGAAGATTTGAATGAAGAGGAAGAAGAACTAACTGATGAGTGCTTGAATGACCTAGAGGTGTTAAAAGAACTTCCATTGCATGAGGCAAATTTTGAGAAGATTGATACTAAGGAAGAGGTCAAGGAAAAGAATTTGGAGTTGAAGGTATTACCACCACATTTAAAGTATGTTTTCTAAGAAGAAGGTGAGAAGAAACCGATCATCATTAGTAATTCTCTATCTCTCATAGAAGAAGAAAAGTTGGTAAAAGTGTTGAAAGCCAACAAAGGAGCTATTGGATGGTCAATGACAGATCTCAAAGGTATAAGCCTGACTTATTGCATGCACAAAATATTTATGGAGGATGATTATAGACCAGTTGCTTGTTGGATGATCGGCAAGTGTACCGAATCGCACAAGTAATATAAAATGGTAAGACCAAATATCGTATCCCAGAGGACTCTCGGCACTAGACAGTCGTGTGATAACTTGATTAAGTAAGACTTAAAGAAAACGAGATCATCGGTTTCAAATGCAAAGACAGAAAATTAAATATGAATGCAGTTTGATCAATAGCACAATAGCATAATGAACGGATGTTGTTTAATATGAGATGAATATGTTGTTGAGGTTAGATTTCGCCAAGTTCCTTCTCATGTATGTAAGAATTCTTCTTTATGCATTACTGTCAACGTCACTCACTAAATCACTTAAACTCGATCCCTCGACGAAGAAGCCTGTCCTTAATCACCAGTTCATTCAATTCCTAGCATGTGAAGATCAAGAGCTTTAAGACGACCAAGACTCATACCCTTATCCCTGAGCAATATTACTCTTGGAGAATTCAACAAGAACCTGAATTGTAAGGAACCTCCCGACACTCATGCAATTCATACATCATGCTATGAATGAGTTAAACACAACATGTAATAAGCATAGATGAATTACTCTAACAATTAATGATAAAGCATATGGTATTAAGAATAAATTCAAATACATGAGAGTTCACAAGGTTACATCATCCCCCAACAACAAATTGAGTTTAGTTCACCATAGACATAATGAAGCTAGATGAATAATGGAAAAACATGAGATAGAAAAACCCTAAAAGTAGAGGATGGAAGCTCCCGCATCCAAATCCGCCTTCAGAGAGTGAAAGAGTGTGATGTTGTGCTACTCCAGCCAGGGATACAAAACATAGGACGCTTGGGTCCTTTAAATAGAGCGAAGACAGAACAGAAACAAGCTCAAGCCCGTGTCGCTGGCGCTCAAGCGCCCCACTTAAGGCGCCCGGGCATTGAGCGGTGGTCTTCCACGCTCAAGCCACAGTGAGGACGCCCAAGCTTCGTGCATTCGGCGCTCAAGCGCCCCAAAAGGGCGCCCGGGCGGTAACTGGTGGTCTTCCACGCTTATCTAATCACCGTACACACCCACTCCTATCTAATCACCTTGCTACTATTCTCTAAAGAAAAGGACACTCATTTCTCGCTGGTGGTATAAAAATCGTGCACACCAACACAGGAAGCTACATTCTCCCGTCCAAGCCGTGCACCACGCTCCCCTCCGTGAGCTATTGCACCTTCATTCTCCTCCAAGGGTTTTTTTTTTTAAATCCTCATGTTCATTCCCTTCATTCCTTAATCACCGTGCACACCAACTCTAGACCACCCGCTACCCCCCATGTGCGTCCTCTCTTTTCTAATGAAGGATGATGTCCCCCGTTTTCCTGTTGGAGCCCTTGCTTTTCTCCACCCAGTGAAGCCCCTGGACCGTGTCATCAGCTGTTGGACCGAGTGCACCCCCTCAACGTGCTGGACCTCTTCCGCTTCTGCTGGATGCTGGACGGTGATGCTTGCTGGACCTGCACCCCTTTTGCTTCTGCTGGAACGCCCCAATGTAGGCCGTAACGTTGCTCATTTAATATCCTACTAGATGCTCCGAAAATAGGCCTCTTCGCTTGCTGGATGTGGATGTTGCTTCTCCTTTTCTTCCTTCCTGCACCCCCCTCCTTTGGACTCTACCTACTGTCAGCGTGTCCAGTGAAGCCTCCCTCTTTGCTGGAAGCTACTCGTGTCTCAAGTGTGGGCCGTTGCTGTTGTCCATTCACGTGCACCCCTCAGCTATTGTGTGCATCGCTTCCTTGTGTGGGCCGTGGCTTCACTCTGCTGGACATCCAAATCTCCGTGTGTAGCTCTTTCTCCAAATATTCAATCATCTCCTCTGCTGGGTTGCTTGCTGGACACACCCCCTCTGCTTCCCATTCTCGCGTGAAGATTTGTCTTGCTATTGCTGGACTTCATCTGGACATAGCTCTTCATTTCCCCAAGTGCACCTTGCTTGTGTGAAGGCCGTGAGCCTCCCTTTTTCTTCCAGCACCACTTCTTAGCTTCTCCAACCAAGCCCATCTCCATGTGCACTCCCATAATTTAAATCCACACCACCTCACTCATTTTAGTTTAAAGTATATTTTATGTGACATTTTCTTTTGACCTCCAAAATGTCCCAAATATTATCCAACAATTTCCCTACAATCAATAATTCAAATAATAAGCTCAAATAATTCAAATTAATTAAAATAAGAATTTCTGATCACATTAAGCACAATTAGCAAAAATGGAAAAATATTGGATAATTAAGCACATTTCCCGAATAAATCCGGTACAATAAACTAAGTGAAGTCAAGAAAATATTGACTCATCACATACCTTATACTTCGAGCATCCCCAAAATTGCTTGCCACGATTCTTCAAAGTTTTAGCAGTTCTCAACACACATCTCATTCCATAGTGGAAAATCGGTGAACACACATTACGGTTTTCCTTCCGCCACACATTGCATGTCGACGGACAACAAGAATGCTCCTTCAACAACGTCTTCGAACAACAGCGTTTAGCATCCACTCACCTGCGTCGCACCAAAACACCCTCCAATAAGAAGCAGAACAAGGTCGAAGACAAACCTCGTTCTCCTCAGGGATTTCAATCTTCCAATTTAGGGATTTCTTGAAATCCCAATTATTTTCCCAAATTTCCCCAAATTCCACACCCAAACAACAATCAAATTAAAAAAAACCTAACTAGTCATCTGTTTTTCATAAATAAAACGATGCGTTTTGATTAAAGTTAATTTTTTTAAATACGTGAATAAAGAAAGCCAACTCACGCTCCAATGTGTGCCACGTCAGTACCACTTGCTCATGTCACCAAGCAACGCATCAAATTTTTTAGCACCGTCCAGCCTAGTTAACGGTAAGGTCTAAATTGGTTAAATTTTTCACAATAAAGAACCTATTTGAGAGGATTTAAAATACAAGGACCTATTTGAGATGATTTAAAATACAAGGACCAATTTGAGATGATCCTGCACAAATAGGGATGTCGAAAATGATTAAACCTAAAAAATACGGCTTCAACCTTCAATCTCCGACCATTTGATGGTGTTGACAGCTTGAAAGATGAAAAACCTTAACAGCGACGGGTGTCGAAACTTTGGCAGTGGCGTTGAAAAACGCTAATATAGAAATACATTTTCAAATACCATAAATCCACCTCATTGTAACCTTGAAGTGTCCACGTTAGCTAATAAATCACATCTCATTCATTGATTGCACAAGTGGACAATTGGTAGTTAACGATTTAGATGGCGTTTGCAAAAAAGACTAAATTGAACACAAATTACAATATTTAGGACTACAATGAACGGTTTAAAAAAATTAGGACCATTTCGAATAAACCTGACAAAAATTGGGACCATCAGTGTTATTAAGCCTAAATATAAATTCCTTAAAATAATTTAAACAAATAAAAAAAAAGTAAGAAAGAGAGAAAATTGGACAAGTAATTTTTATTCTTGTTTGGATCATAGAGATCTTACATCTAGTTGTTAATCTCAACGAAGAATTAACGCTTCACTAGCACAAACTAACAAACTATTGCAATCACAAAGAAAATAAACAAGTTGTAGGTTAGGACACCTCTCTTATTACCTCAAGATATGAAAGTCACTTCCCCTGTAACCCACAAGGGATGAACACCTCCTCTGAATCTTCACAAAAGGATGAACACATCCTTCGAATGCTTCACGAAGGATGACAAACTTTCAACTCAGCAACAACAACAACACTCAATCACACCCCTTGTGATAGTTCTCGCTCTATGCCAACAACAACGACACTTAATCATACTCCCTATGAAAGTTCTCGCTCTATGCCAACAACAACAACACTCAATCACACTCTTTGTGAAAGTTCTCGCTCTATGCCAACACGTCAAGTTCTCAAAGCCACAACACAAGGGTTCAACAAACCCTAGAACACTTATCACTACAACCTGCAGAAAAGAGTTTCAAAAGTACACCTTTTTGTATGTTTCGTATTTTCGTATTTTAGAATGAGAGTCTCAATCTAATTTATAGAGATCTTACTCAAAGATAGCTCCAAAACCGTTGTCAACTAATTAACATGTGATAATCAATTATCCAAGAGTATAAAATGGGGTTTTCTGATTCAAAATAAATTTTAGCGCAACCTAAGACAAACAATATATAGAATCAAAGATAAACCACATCCTATTCATAAATCTACTAAATTACAAAAGCTTTAATATAAAAATAAGTCTTCATAAAGATCTTCCTGCAATAAGAGCACATATAGACTTGACTTTGAGATATCAAAATTTCTGTTCTTCAACTCTATGCTAACAAATTTGATAACAATAAATGAAATAACAAAATGATAAAAGACTTTAAAATGATTTTAATCAAACAGGTTGATTCCACGGTTGTTATCCATATATTATTGTTTAATTGATTATTTTTGTTTCTGATTTTAAATTAATTAAAGTAAGTTATTAATTAACTTGTTGACATTCTTCCCAATAACCAAAGTAGATTCTCAAATAAAATCAAGAACTTTTTAGATTATTCATAATAAATTTAATAAAAATATATTCTCATTAAATTCTAGTATGTCTAATCATGTTTATTATTTTTCTTCCTTATCAAATAGAAAGCTAATTAATTAAACTATATTATTGATTAATTCTTGTTAAAGTTTTTACCTTTAATCAAAGTATATTCTCAATTATTGACAAAAGCTCATTTAATAACATGAAAGCTCTTAACTTTCATCAAAATATATTTTCAATTAAAATTAAAAATTATTAGACTCATATATTCAGCATGCATATATATTAAGATTGAGTTTGGATTCTAGCTGATCATTTACAAAAGTGATGGATCATAAGACATGACATCATCTAATTGGATATGATCTGGTGAATGGTAGGATGAGTGAAAGTAGAGAAACATGGGGTGTAAGAATAGATTTTATGTCACCCATATGAAAAAAGAGTGTATAAGTAGAGACTAAAAGTACATTTAGGTCCTTTCCATAATTTACTAATTTTGGCCTTATTTTATAACTTGAAAAAAACTTAATTTCACACAATCAAAATTTAACTAAGTTACATCAACAAACATTATAATATTAAAAAATAATTTATACAAATAAATTTTTTTTGTAAAACATTTCTATTTCACAAGTTCAATTATTACAAATACTATTTAAATCAATCTTTTAAACATAAAAATTTAATTAAAATTTAAAATTTAATTTTAAATAGATATAAATCATCACCACTCACCATCCAATATAACTCTATCTCATATCTCACACTTAAACAATGCAAATTTCACAATTTAAGTTTCAGATTCAACTTAACCAAAATTATTAAATACATTAGTAGCAATTATCATATAATTATTATTCAATTTATTTTATTAACTAAATATTTATTTTATGAGATATTAAATTACTTAAGTATTCAATAATGTTTTTCTAAAATGTTTTGAAAATTCAAGAAAAATAGTTTTTTTTTCAAATTACAAATCTTAGTAAAAGAATTAAAATTTGATAATCCAATTGAGCAGCTCAACTAATCCAACTAAGAATAGGTTAAATTGAATGTAATTTAATAAAAAATTGCAAAAAATACTCCACTCGATTTAACTATATACTCCTTGTAGATGTTATATGTATTGATTTACACACACACTATAAATTATGAAAAAATAATTTATAGACACCTACAATATTGATTAAGACTTAAAATACACCTATTAAAAGACAAAAAACCATAGATTCATAAAATATATAATATGATAAAAAAATATAAAAAAAATAAATGCATTATATATATATATATATATATATATATAATAAAAGAATACGTATATCATTATGTCTCATTTTTCTTCTCTCTTTTCTTGATACTTCCATAAAAAAACAAAACTTGCTCTCTGATTCTCTTTTTTTCTTTTTTTTAACGTTCCTCATCCAAACTAATAGTTCTTTTTCCTCAAAAAAAAAAAATCCTCAACCAAACTTAACCGTAACAATTGTATAACTAATCGAGTCTAATTCAAGGAAGATATCTCATATCTTTATCATAATGGGACTAAAATGGTGCTTGGTTAAACATGATTACTTATTGAAGTGATCTTATATTAGCACCACTTATCATAATTTATAATTTTTTAAAGTTTACATTAGATTAATAATTTCAATGCTAAATTATTCTATATTAATAAAAAAAAACAGACAAACAGTATATAAATAATGTATTTTAGAGAAGTGTCCTACTAAACATAAACAAATAATTGCACTTATCATAGGATAATGAAAAAGATTTTTCATACTGAATTTTCACGTTATCATATTATATGAAAAATTCATGATTATCTCTCTCTTTATAAGTATACACAAATTTTAATATCATTTCACCTATTTAGTTTTTAAGAAAAGAAGGATAAACCCAAGATTTCCACTACATCAGAAAATTGAACAAGAATCCATGTCATAGAACATTACATTTGATGCACCTGTCATACAACACTCTGATCCGCTTGAAAAATCTATATGAAGAGTTTTGTTACCAAAAATATAAAAAAATTGCAGTAGATTAAAGAAGCCACGGAAAAACGAAATTTTAATTTTAAACAGAAAATGGCTGGACTCAGGACTAGAGTGTAGATCGCAATGTTCAATCACGTTTCATCTGCGGCTGAGAGTGTTTAAAGTAGCAACACAGCCCAGTCTAAAACCTCGAACTTCTATTGAAAAGTCTCAATTTTGAGCTCACTCGGAAGTGATGGAGTCCAACGTGGATCTGAGTTTTCTCCTACACGCTCTCATGCCTTCTTGGAACTCCGTTAGTCCTTAATACTCAACCCCAATCTTTTCGATTTCACCGATTATACGAAAATAATGATCAATTTACAATCTTTTCCCCCTTTTATAAACTGGGTCAGGTTCCTTTGCTTACGGGGTTCTTCACTTACTTGGCCATTGCTGGATCCATTCTCCCTGGAAAAATTGTTCCTGGGGTTGCTCTACCTGATGCAACTCGTCTTCACTATCGCTGCAATGGTCAGTTATAATATGTGCATGTTAACGACAATGTGGTCGTTTTTAATATATAAATATGAAAAAGTGTGTTTGTGTTTTTAACTATGTTTACATTTTCTCAGGTCTGCTCTCGCTTCTTCTGTTGGTTGCGCTTCTTGGGATCGGTGCCAATATGGGTTTTGTGTCTCCCACTGTATGTGTTTCCTGAATTTTTCTGTTTTGTCTAGTTTTATTGGAGTGAACTCATGAAATGGAAGATGGATTAGATTGTTCACCTTTTTTCTTGAAGATTGAGGTTAAGATGTTTAATGTGCTTTTGTGGTAATTCTTGCAGGCCATATCAGACAGAGGACTTGAGTTGCTGTCCACAACGTTTCTCTTTAGTTTTCTTGTATGTAAGCTTATAATTGATATTTGCAGTGTCAAATTTTGGCATCTGATCATTTGTTGGACTAAACTTACATGCTCTATAAGTGTTTTTGGTATTAATCAGAATTGAAATTTCGTATCAGTAATGTATGTTGATTTTTAATGTGAACTTTTATTACTTGTATTATCGGGTTGAAACTCTAATTTTGATTAGATTACACCCAAAAGCACCTGTAAAACTGAACTTGCTTGTAGTTTTTGTGTCATTCATTACTTGTCATCTTTGTCTATTTAAATACTTTAAGTGACATGTATTCTTGGATTAATGTCTCTTCTCGAGATTAGCAATTTGTTCACAACTTACGGCTGATTTGAATGTTACGTTTTGATGCTAAACTAGTATAGGTTGAACATTAATTTGTTTGTTTTTCGTATTTAAGGTTTTCTACTTTTCTTCAATAGGTTACGTGCACCGATCTTGTTGTGGAGGTCATTGCTTCACCAATAATGGGTCTCATTTGTAAATACCAATTTGGTATAAATAAATTAGTTTTCAATTCCATCCTACAGATATACTAAATGAAAATATGAACATATCCCATTTTATAATCAATCAACAATATAGTCTTATCCTATTGGGTGGAGTTGGCCACTTACTCCATTATTAGTAAAAACGGTTAGAGTGTGGTCTTTTCAAATGGTTTGTCTGAAATTTTCTTTGACATTCCTTCACCTGTTTAATTGAACTATTCCATTCGATCCATTTTTAAACTTAATTGATGAAAAGAAATTATATGCCCAATATTTGGACATTAATACCTTCTCCCTCCAGTTAGTGTTCAATCTCTTCTACCTACATTTTGGTTATCCCCTTACAATTTTGACATAAGATGGTTTATTTCAATCATCATTTATGATGTTCTTACTATTCAGCATGGCATGATAATTTTATATCCTTTTGGTTGTCAGTTTCGTTGATCTTTTGCGAATAAATGGCAGGTGACTCTGGTATTGTATTTTTCTGGTTGCGAGTCACAAAGTAAAGGTTCATCTCTAAAACCTCATATCAGTGGGAACCTGATACATGATTGGTATGTTCTAAATTGAGATTACTTTAACTAATGGCTATTTTAATTGAGAAGTGGGGCCATCATTTTGATGTTGGAAGCATCATATATTACTTTTCATCTCCTTAAACAACAGGGAGTTGGCAGAAGAAATATGTACATGCTGTAGGTTACTCTATGACCCGTATTCTCTTCTATTGTATTTCCCTGACTCTCGGCACTGCTGCAAAATTTGTGGCTTCAAGAGATTATATTAAGTGGTAGAAAACATACTTAATTTAAGGCTTATTTAATATGTAAGTAGCTGTGTGTTCGCATTTAGAGGCAAAATGCTGTCTGTTTGCATTTTCTATGTTCTATATTTCTGTGTATGGTAATTACTGGCATGCAATTAGTAGCATGGTCAACTTTTCTCCCCAGAAGGAATTACTTTTCTATGGTTAATCTTGATGATATTTGCTTCCTTTTTTTTTTTTAAATAGGTGGTTTGGAATACAACTAAATCCTCAATTCATGGGTATTGACCTCAAGTATGTGATTTTCCCAAATTTCTTGCTTGATCTCATTTCACTTGACTGTTTTCAATTTAGGCCATGTTAAAAATATATTTTTATTCCCCATCTCTGCCATTGAAAGATTTATTTTCTTTTTCTCATTTAACTTGACTGGTTCAAATGTGATTTATGATCTTACTATGAATGATACATCTTGCCCCAACCTACCAATGAAATTTGTATCTCATCTGGAATTCCATCATGATTATTCTGAATACCTAACGGTGGCTTTTATATGATCTGTAGATTGTTCTATTCTTTTCCTTGTGAAACTTGACTCAGTTTTCCCTGCAATGTTTATTAACAACCTACATGTCTCATGTTTTGACATCCTATTTTTTAATACTGGCCAAACAGACTAGGTCTTAAAAAAAGTAGAAAGCATAAATGTGTTTTTGTTAGGGATGGAGAGTTTACGAGTGAAGGAATAAAACATTAAATGCCCAACTGCCTTAACTGCCTTAGCAGTTAGGAAGAGCGGGGTTATTGGTTGTATAAATAGCAAATAATCAATTGTAGTGGGGGGTCGATTGTTTGATTGTAGTCTAACAGGGTTTGTCATCCTGAGGAGGGAGGTTAGGCTCTCTAGAGGGAGGTTATGCTCCCAAACCCAGTCCTTGTAAAGAGATTCGTTTACGGTGAATAATAGCAAAACTCATTCTTTCATTTCTGTTTCTATCTTTTGAGTGTTTTCTTGTTAGGTTTCAAACCCAGGAACCTAACAATTGGTCCGACCTGCCGGATATCCTTAGGAGAGGGGTCAAGAACGGATCAAGAAGTGGTCAAGAAAGGGGGAAGCATGGAAGGAAGAGACAATTCTTGGGAAAGGAGGATCAGCGAACAGAAAAGGGAGCTAGCAGAATGGAGAAGAAATATGCAAGAAATGCGGCAGGAAACCAGAGAACTCTTGTGAGTTCTTGGAGGAAGGGTGTGGAACCAGGAAAAGGGATTAGAAGGCAGTCCAGGGTTTGTAGATGAAGATCAACATACTGTTAACGAGAATCAGAGAAGGAGAAGGGAGTGCTCGGGGGAGGAACGAGAGCGAAGACAAAGAGGGGAAAAATTAAACGCACTAGAAGGAAGAATGGAGGAACGAATGGCGGCAATGGAGCCGTCAATGGATGGACGAAAGGCGGAGATGGAGTCATCAAGGGAGGAAATGAAGGTGAAAACGGCGGCAGTTCGACAAGACTCGGTAGCCACACGCCAGGATCTTCAAGAAGTGAGGCGATTATCGGGGGGACGACACCGCATTCAAGGGGAACTGTCTGACGACAGTCAGGTGCCTGTGAACGCCAATAGGAGTACGAGACGCAAGGACGAAATTGGGGGTGGAAAAGGTGAGCGGTTCAATTGGAGAAAGAGGGTGGAGCTGCCCGTGTTCGAAGGATTAGATACATTGAACTGGATCAATTTGGCGGAGCGATTCTTCGAATTTCAAGGAGTAGCGGAAGAGGAGAAGGTACGATTAGCGTATGTGAGCATGGAGGGGAGCGCTGGCTACTGGTTCAAAGCTTGGAAGGAGAAAGCCAAGAATCGTTCATGGGATGGTTTGAAGGAAGCCTTGATGGTTTGGAACCATTGTTGAGCGGCTGACAGCATTGAGACAGACGGGGACGGTGGACGAGTATGTACAATACTTCAAGATATTGGCGGGTTGAACGAAGAGGGTACCGGACGAGCAGCTGTTGGGATATTTTCTTGTGGGATTGAAAGAGGACATCCGGAATCAAGTCTGACAGCATGAACTGCAGGAATGGATGGTGGCGATGCGGATCGCAAGGGATGTTGAGGAGTTCCAGAAAGTTGCCGAACGGTCTGAGGACAAGTGCTATAGCCCATACCGATCGGGAGTGGCCGAGCAGTCTAAGGCCATAGAAGACCAATTGTCTGGGGGACGAACGTGCGGTGAGGTGACACGGTTCGAGGCCAATTGCTATAAACCAAGCAGATCGAAAGTTGCCGAGCGGTCTGAGGACAAGTGCTACAGCCCATGCCGATCGGGAGTGGCCAAGCGGTCCGACGCCATAGAAGACAAGTCGTCTTGGGGACGAACGAACGGTGAGGTGACACGGTCTGAGGCCGATCGCTATAACCCAGGCCGATCGAGAGTTACCGAACGGTCGGAGGCCAAGCGCTATAGCCCAGGTCGATCGAGAGTGGCCGAGCGGTTGGTCGGATCTGAACAAGAGAAGACTGCTGGACCCAACAGGAGAGGCTTGACGAAGCCGAACGGGCTAGCACTACAAGCTGCGAACCCGAGAGGACTGAAGGAACCGAACGGTCCGGAAACGAACGGGAAAGAACTGCCGAATCCGAATGTGAAAGGACAGGAGGAACCGAACGATCTTACATTTACAGTCAAAGGCCGAACGGTTTTACACTCAAAACGATCTCCTAGTCATTGGCCGAACGGTCTTACAGTTACATTCAAAGGCCGAACGGTCTTACAGTCCAAACAATCTCTCAGTAATTGGCCGAACGGGCTTACAATTAGAATGAAGGCTAAGGAGGGAAAGGTGGATGGAAGAATCAATGGTCGGGAGAGAAGGATGGATTTTGTGAAGAGGTGGACCAGCGAACAAAAGAAGGGCCTTGCCGTTCGTGAGGCACCTGCAGAGGGGAGAGAACTTTTTGAAGCTTTGAAAGACATCGTAGAGCATTTCTTCAGGGATTATAATTCTGGAAAAGAGGTGACCAGAATGTTGGAAGCTAATAAAATCCAAGAAGAATGGAAGTCATTGGAGGAGGAATTGCCACCACCCAAACCTCCAGACCTGAGTTGGAGGGCAGTTGCCAGAGGGTTCCATTCATATGAGTACACGATGATGAAGAGGAGCCATGAGATCAAGCCTCCCGTTTCCAACCTTGAGGACAAGGTTGTTCGGCAGCAGGGTGTAATGTTAGGGATGGAGAGTTTACGAGTGAAGGAATAAAACATTAAATGCCTAACTGCCTTAACTGCCTTAGCAGTTAGGAAGAGCGGGGTTATTGGTTGTATAAATAGCAAATAATCAATTGTAGTGGGGGGTCGATTGTTTGATTGTAGTCTAACAGGGTTTGTCATCCTGAGTAGGGAGGTTAGGCTCTCTAGAGGGAGGTTATGCTCCCAAACCCAGTCCTTGTAAAGAGATTCGTTTACGGTGAATAATAGCAAAACTCATTCTTTCATTTCTGTTTCTATCTTTTGAGTGTTTTCTTGTTAGGTTCCAAACCCAGGAACCTAACAGTTATAAAGAATAAAAATTGGAATTGTTATACTGGGCACTATACTAGTAATCATATAATAGAGCAATCATGGATAAGAGATGTTTGTACTGTGTTGTAATTTTAACTTACAAAATTGATTACTAGTATAGAATGACAAATAGTTTTCAAATCGATCTTAAGACATGAATAATAATTCTTTATGTTACTTGCGCCCTCCTGCACCCTACTCTCATGGCCAGATTTTAATTTTTTTATCTTTCAATGTTTGCTCTATATTTCATCATTTGGCTAAATTTATGATAGTATCACTGTCTTTATTTTCTTAGGTTGCATATTTTTTAGATTTTTTTTTTCACTTTATTTGTACAACTTAAGATTAAAAACAGAGAAATATATTTTGGAGGGCTTGAGAGATCTCTCTCGTAATCTTCTATTTATAATAAAAATGTTAAAAATCAGAGTTTACGAATAAACGGAATAAACGAAAATATGAAGTGTGAAAAGTGGATTGGTGAAAATTCACTATTATGATAAATCAGAAAACTCAGAAGGTTCCAGGACCCTCTGCCCAGAGCCAAGCTCTTGAGAAGAATCGTAATAATTCTTCTCCTCCCACTCCACCGAAAACAAAACGTGTCCCCCCTCACATCCTACACCTCATAATATATAACAACCCATACTCTTTTTCTCTCTCTTCTAACTAACACATTTCACTCACAAAGTCACGTCACCCTTTTCTCTCCTCTTATAAACTCTGCCCCACCAATTTTTATTATTTCCTCCTCCTTGGATCAAGGGTTCATTGATTTCCCTAACACCTGGGTACGTATCAAAAAACCTGATACAAAAGTACATGAAAGATTAAGGGACTGCATTAGGTACATAATCAGGTACAACTATACGTAGAGCTAATAAATTGACTGGTACACTACACCCTACTTGGTCTTAATAATGATACATAGATGTAATTTTTCTAACAGTTCATAGATTTCTCATGCATGTCAAATGATTTTTGCAAACAAGATTACATTATCAGCATATTTAACGAGGTGTGAATGATGACTGAAATCAATCTGGCATTTTGTGATGGATTTAATGGATTATCAAATTGCAGATTTTTCTTTGTTAGAGCTGGAATGATGGGGTGGCTACTTATCAATTTATCTATTCTTATGAAGAGCATTCAAGATGGTACTTTGAGCCAGTCAATGATTCTCTACCAGCTATTCTGTGCAGTAATCTCAAAAACTTGAATGTCTGTTTTAAAATTAAAATGTATTATATTGTGTGCTTGACATGTGAATTTCTGCATTTATGTTCCAGCTATACATCCTGGACTATTTTGTACATGAAGAATACATGACATCCACGTGAGTTACATATGTTACACTAGAAGACTTGCGTTCTATAAATTTCATCATGCATTACTTGTCATGCTATGTTTTAAGATGATGATACTCATTCACTTTGTTGTAAATTAAAATTCTTAAATCAATGAGAAACTTTCATACGATGAATTTTTAATAGAATCTACCTTTGCATCGATCCATAATTTCTTATAAAATTTCACATTAGTTTGAAATTGTTTTCTTATGCAATTTAAATGTGTTAAAACTAACTTATAATATATTTTTCAAATGAACAAGAACATCAATAAGTTGGCCATCGAAAGCAGGCTTGAAAATGGTAGGTTTTCGTGCTCTTTTCTTTTTTTAATATTTTTGGAAGGGGTGTGGTGACATTGGAAGTGCAAGCACCTGGATGGAGAAGTATACATGGCCTAGTGGATGGTCAAACTCAAACCATCACCATCACACCTCTAAGCCCTAAATACATTTACAATATTTTTAGAGGAGAGGGAAGGGGGTGGGGCGTCTGTGACACTAATGCTAATTTATTTAGCTGTAAAATGTCTCAGTACTTTTGCTATGATCAAGTTTGTAGCCACAATGCATGAATCACTTTATCTGTCTGCATCAAGGGAAGAAATAATAATCTTGCTACTATGGGTACTAGTACTACTACCCATTGTAGAATTTCTGAGATAATAAATTGACATAACTGAATTATATGCCATAGCTGCATTAGGTGGATGAGTAGATGTATTATCTGCTGTTCGTATTGGATAAAGCCCAGTTTTGGGTTAAACATGATTTTTAAAATTCCCTTCAAAGCATTTGATTGTAAAAGCCAGGTTGTGAACATACGAGTATAACTTATAAGTACCATGTCCAAAATACAATGGACCTATTTGGGTTAGCTTCTTTATAAGCATTTTTGGAAAAACAAAATAAGAAGGGAAAATAGAAAAAAAAATTATACTCTAAAATTAACTTGTACATGAGTTAAAAATCATCTTGTAGAGAAGCTACTATGAGAGAACTTTTATGAATTAGTTTATGCATAAGCTAAGACAAAATTATTTACAGAAAAGTTTACCTGAATAAACCAAATATTATGAAAACCCGGAATCTAAGTTCAGCACAGTATATACATAATTTTTCATCTAAAAATTGACAAAGATTTAACCGAACAACATTTCTCCTGAATTTTCCAGTGAACTATGATCAGGATATCCACTTGATCAATTACATATGATCCAATTCCCCTTTCTAACCTTATCATTGTTTTGTCTTTTGCAGCTGGGACATAATTGCAGAGAGATTGGGCTTCATGTTGGTGTTTGGAGATTTAGTGTGGATACCTTTCACTTTCAGCATACAGGTATTTGTCATACTTGTGGGTTTGGATGAGAAATAGAAAAATTTGAACTTCCAGTTTGTTTGTGTAAGCAGAGGAGATGTTACCTTTTTTGTTCATAGTCATACCTACTGTTGTAAACTGAACTTTTCTATATATGAACTTAGTTTCACCTCCCAAAGGTGTTTGAGGAGCTCTTTTGTTGACATTGAATACTCCATTCTGTTTGTCATCTTGATTGTGGATTAACTTGAAAGTGATTTTGGTAGATGGTCAATTACTACTTAGGTGAATTAGGTTTGTATTAGGCTAAATCTAAAGGACAGAAAATTCTTACTAATGTTATTCTTGTCCTTTATTACCAGTTGAGGATCCTATAAGGACTGAAACCCAACGGTTGGAGGATCTGCAACATACACAAGTATGATCCATAAAACACAAACAAGAACAATATTTAAAATAGAAAAAAACCTAATTGATCAAATTTTCCAATCAAATGGACTTCTGATCTTTTGCTTGGGCATGGATGGAGGTTCCATAGTGTCCGTGTTTGACAATTGTGTTGGGCTTTTCATCTATTATCTGATTTTTTTTTCTTTGTTTATTGTATTTATGTGTGATATAACTTATTTTCTACTCTGGCCACTTTCTCAAGTTCTAACCTTTTGTGAATAAATCTTTTGGTATAAATTATATAGGACGAAGCTTGCCAATTCATGTAATCATTTTTTGTGGACACGTAAAAGAATTTAGTGAGAGGGAGTCCACGATTATTACTTGTATTGATTTCCAGAGCACACTTTTGTCTTGTCAATTTGAACTATGACATATGTTCTATTTGGGTGAATTGTGACAGTCGATGTACAAGTAATTTATTATGTACAAGTAGTAATGAATCATGATCACATCATCTATTTAGAACTTGGTATAGTAGTTTTATTAGCTGTGGTACACTGTATTTTAAATTGTTTCCTTAATAGGAATATTTGCTTAGGTAATTGTGAGGATTTTGGTACGTTGATTTGATCTTAGTCTTCTGACTTATTATGATTCTGAATACTAAGTCAATTATTCAAAAAATGGTATCCATGATATGCCACCTGGATATTTGCACATGTATGTTGTTATGCAAGGTCCTTTGGATGAGGGTGCTAGACCCAAAAGAGTGGTGAAAAGACCAGCTGGGTGGTCTGATTTCATTCATCACTAATATATCCCAATTTTAATTGTCTCTGTTGGTGCCAGATGTTCTAGAAGAAGTTAGTTAGAGTTTTTGTTATTTTGTTATTTGGCCTGTGTGACACCTGTCCTAGAGGAATCTTTGGAGTAACTATTTTAATTGCTGTACTGTGCTTTGGAAAGGCAGAAAAATATATTTCATTCTCTTCTCTTAATTTCTTAGGAGGTACCTGACCTCGAATTCAGGGTTCCCTGTTTCATCCTATAACATTTGGTGCTCTCGTTGCGTTCTCTTCCATGGCAGACAACACGCACCTTAAAACCCTTTCTGATAAGCTTGATGAAATGCTTTCACAGATGTCAATCTTTTCCACCCAAATGACTGATATGCACAATCGTCTTTCTCACTTGGAATCTCCTTCAACCCCTCCACCATTCCATTCCATTGAAAACACACCTTCACAATGTCATTTCTTGAAACTGGATGTACCCCGTTTTGACGGTACTGATCCTGTTGGTTGGATTTTTAAGATCACCCAATTTTTTGACTATCATAATACACCTGAAGAGGAACGTATCACTGTTGCATCTTTCTATCTTGATGGGGCGACTTTGGCATGGTTTCAATGGATGTACCGTAACGGCCAAATTCTTTCCTGGACTCATTTGCTGCAAGCTCTCGAGGCCAGATTTGCTCCCACCGCATTTGAAGATCCAAGGGGTAAGCTCTTTAAGCTTTCTCAGACATCTTCTGTTTCTGCTTACCTCAATGAATTTGAGGCCACGACAAATCGCGTGACTGGGTTGTCACCACCTTTCCTATTGAGTTGTTTCCTCTCCGGCCTCAAATCGGAAATCCACCGTGAGGTGGTGGCTCAACAACCACAGACGTTGTCGCTAGCAGTGGGTTTGGCTCGGTTGCAGGAAGAGAAATTATGGGATCTTTCTAGGGTTCAACGTGTTAAACCACTCTCATCCTGGCCATCTTCATCTCCTACGCGCACTGTTCCCACTCCTATACAGCAACCACCACCGAAACCTCTTCCTCCCATTTTGCCTTCTCCATCTCCAAAAACTCACTATCGTAAGTTAACGGAGACAGAGATGGCGGAGCGCCGTGAGAAGGGGCTTTGCTTTAATTGTGATCAGAAATACTCACGCTCTCATCGGTCCCAGCTCGATTCCTTCTTCTTATCGCTGAAGAGGATGATTCCGCGGGTGGGTTGGCCTCAGATCCAACGAGTTTGAATCCTGAACCTCGAATGGATGAACAGTCGATACAACCCATGGATTTATTGGACTTATCGGCTCAAATTAGTTTACATGCTTTGTCTGGCGCTGGGGCCCCAGAAACCCTCTGTCTCACGGGTCATATTGGCCAGAACCCGATCCGTGTGTTGGTAGATGGGGGTAGCACCCATAATTTCATTCAAAAGGAAGTGGCAATTCGTTTGGGCTTGGCCCAATCCCCCACCACATTTCTCAAAGTACTGGTTGGGAGTGGCGAAGAGTTGGCCTGTACTACAGTGTGTTCTATAGTAGAGTTGTTAATACAGGGGCATTCTTTTCACATAGATTTGTATGTGCTCGATATGGGGGGATCTGATGTAGTCCTTGGGGCCGAATGGTTAAAGCAATTAGGGCCCATATTAATGGATTATCAAGCACTCACTATGAAATTTGTTTTTAATCAATCTATCATCGAACTCAGAGGAGATTCTGGGCCACAACCCACTTCCATTTCCTTGCATCAACTTAGACGTGTTGCTCATTCAGATCCAACGGCCCAACTTTTCTCTTTAGCTGTTCGGCCAGTTTCTACACACTGCTCTCTTCCTGCACATTCTGATCCCAGGGTACAACAATTACTCACTTCATTCTCCTCCTTATTTTCTGAGCCAACATCTCTGCCCCCATCACGTGGAACTGATCATGCCATTCCCGTTTTCCCTAATTCTCATCCTGTCAATGTACGGCCTTACAAGTATCCTCACTCTCAGAAATTGGAGATAGAAAAGCAGGTTTCCAAAATGCTTGCATCAGGGTGGATACAACCAAGTTCAAGTCCGTTCTCTTCCCCAGTTCTACTCTTGAAAAAGAAGGACGGCTCGTGGCGGATGTGCGTGGATTATCGCGCCTTGAATTGCCATCACCATCAAGGACCGATTCCCACTTTCCACTGTCGATGAGTTGTTGGATGAGCTGGGATCTGCACGTTGTTTTTCGAAATTAGATCTCACCTCCGGGTTCCATCAAATTCGACTCCAACCCACTGATGTCCACAAAACGGCTTTTCGAACACACGACGATCATTATGAGTATTGTGTAATGCCCTTCGGTTTGTGAAACGCTCCAGCAACATTCCAATCTACTATGAATGACATCTTCCGGCCCTTGTTACGCAAGACCGTTATTGTATTTTTTGACGATATCTTGGTCTTCAGCACTGATTTTGCCCAACATTTGTCACATCTTCATCAAGTATTTGAGATACTTGAACGCAATCAGTTCTATTTGCAACCTCAGAAGTGTTCCTTTTTCCAATCAGAGATCGCCTATTTGGGGCACATTATAGCTGAAGGGGGTGTGTCTCCAGAGCCTGCAAAAATCCAAGTTATGATTCAGTGGCCAACTCCCTCTTGCATTAAGGAATTGCGTGGATTCTTGGGATTAACAGGGTTTTATCGCAAATTCGTACGTGGTTATGCGGCAATTGCCCAACCCTTGACAGACCTTTTCAAGAAAGGGAATTTCACCTGGTCTTCCACATCTCAACAAGCATTTGATACATTGAAATCCGCTATGACTAGTACTACTATTTTGTCATTGCCTGATTTCTCTAAAACATTCTATGTGCAAACTGATGCCTCTGGATTGGCGATGGGTGCAGTATTAACTCAAGACAATCATCCGATCGCCTATTTCAGTAAAGTGTTCTGCCCTCGTTTATCCAAGTCCTCTGCTTATGTTCGGGAGCTTCATGCCATTACGAGTGCAGTGAAACGGTGGCGTCCAGACTGATCAGAGGAGCTTGAAAGAGCTATTGACTCAGGTTATTCAGACCCCAGAACAACAACATTATCTTGTTAAGTTACTCGGTTATGATTATGAAATTCAGTACAAACCAGGAAAGCTGAACATAGTGGCAGATGCCCTTTCACGATCTGATTTCCTTACTCAGGGTGAGATGCACATGCTCACTATCCCTCAATTTGTGTTTTTGCGTGATTTAAAAGAATCACAGTTACTTGACCCAGATTTCATCCTCATGAGGGATAAATATCTCTCGGATCCTTCTTCGTATCCCAAATTCAATTGGAATGTGAATTGCTTCTTTACCGTGGCAAAATTTGGCTCAACGACAAGTCCAAATTCATTTCTTTGTTGTTAAGAGAGTTCCATGAAACACCTATCGGAGGCCATGCTGGGGTCAGCAAAACTCTGAAACGGCTAAGTGCAAATTTTTATTGGGAGTCTATGGCTAAGGACGTTAAGGCATTTGTATCTCAGTGCAATGTTTGTCAGCAAACTAAGTATAGTACTAAGCGTCCCAGAGGTCTTCTACATCCGTTACCCCTCCCGACGGGTGTTTGGGAAGACATTTCTCTAGATTTTGTAACTGGCCTTCCTCCTTCTAATGATTACACTGTGTTATTAGTGGTTGTGGATCGCTTCTATAAAGCTGTCCATTTGGGCACTCTACATTCAGGCTGCACAGCTTATAAAGTAGCAGAGTTGTTTGTCAATTTGGTTTGCAAACACCACAGGTTGCCAAAGAGTATCGTTTCGGATAGAGATCCAATTTTCATTAGCCGTTTTTGGTCTGATTTGTTCAAGTTCAGTGGCACCCTTCTCCGAATGAGCTCCTCTTACCATCCTCAAACGGATGGACAAACCGAAGTCATGAATCGTACCATTGAGCAATACCTAAGAGCTTTCGTCCACAACAAACCTAATCATTGGTTCAAATACCTTCCTTGGGCAGAATACCACTACAATACTTCAATCCATTCTGGGTCTGGATTGACTCCATTTGAAGTGGTTTATGGCAAGCCACCTCCCTCTATACCAGCGTACATTGAAGGCACTTCTTCTAATGCAGGTTGTGACTCGGTGCTTACATCCCGTGAGGAGATTTTTTCACTCCTCAAAGCCAATTTGTTGAAGGCACAAATCAGAATGAAGAAGCTTGCAGATTCGAAGCGTAGGGATTTGAAATTTGAGGTTGGGACATGGGTGTATTTGAAACTTCAGCCATACAGACAAGTTTCAGTTTCTGGACACAGGTATCATAAACTAGCCAAGCGCTTCTATGGCCCTTATAAAGTGCTTGAACGTATTGGACCAGTCGCATATAAGATTGATCTTCCGCCACAATCCAAGATACACAATGTATTTCACTGTTCTATGTTGAAACGTCATGAAGGACCCGTTCCTCCAAGTATTGATCATCTTCCTCCTGAGTCTGTGGAGAACAGCCCTCTTGTCACTCCATTGGCTGTTTTGGATTTTAAGACAGCTCCTGTGGATGGTGTTCCCACTCGTTTTGCCTTGGTTCAGTGGAACGGGTTGTCTCCGGATGACACGTCGTGGGAAAAATGGCAAGAACTCAAATCATTGTATGACCTTGAGGACAAGGTCCTTGCTGAAGGGGATGGTATTGTTATGCAAGGTCCTTTGGATGAGGGTGCTAGACCCAAAAGAGTGGTGAAAAGACCAGCTGGGTGGTCTGATTTCATTCATCACTAATATATCCCAATTTTAGTTATCTCTGTTGGTGCCAGATGTTCT
This sequence comes from Vigna umbellata, assembly GCF_029865625.1. Lineage (NCBI taxonomy): Eukaryota > Viridiplantae > Streptophyta > Magnoliopsida > Fabales > Fabaceae > Vigna > Vigna umbellata. Next base: position 5,949,559 of record NC_142172.1, on the reverse strand, counting down.
AGAAGAAGTTAGTTAGAGTTTTTGTTATTGTGTTATTTGGCCTGTGTGCCACCTGTCCTAGAGGAATCTTTGGAGTAACTATTTTAATTGTTGTACTGTGCTTTGGAAAGGCAGAAAAATATATTTCATTCTCTTCTCTTAATTTGTTAGGAGGTACCTGACCTCGAATTCAGGGTTCCCTGTTTCATCCTATAACATATGTAAAGTGCAGTGCTTTCAAATGCTTTAAATCATGTTTCTTTTCTTTCCTCTATTTCTGTACAAAAGTAAGCACGAGAGCATCAATCATATACAGTTAATTCAGTAACCAAATACTAGGTGTATTACTCATCGGTGACAAAATCAGGTGAACAAGATAACCTACTGAACTAAAAGAAAATTAGTTGGAAAATAATGCCAAAAGGCCTAGAAAATGGGCCTATGGAGAATTTGAATTTGTATTCCTATTAGAATAATGCTTCTTTTTCAGAGAGCAGCCCCTGACTTATATTTTCTTTAATGTGTGCATAATTACCATTACAATTGATAAATATGAAATGTGTGTTATTTATGTCTTCCTTTTAGTTTGCTTTGGTTTCTGTCTGACATTTTAGATTTCTATAAATGAGGAGACTTTCAAAATCATTTTCCAAGAGACTCTCTCTCTCTCTTGTTAATGCATGTTTTTCATATTTAAATAAGACAAATTTCTCATGCTGAATCCATATTGATTATTTTCTTTTGTGCGTGTGAGCTATGGTCAAGACTTGATAGTGACCAACAAAGGTATGTACATGCTTTAGATGCACGCTTCAAACATAGTTCACTTGTGTTGGAAATGAAACTTGCTACTGATTTAGTTAGCTCCATATTTAACTTGTGTCCATCTCTTCTGCATTAAAATCTTGCATGTATTGACAATCTGCAATTGCTATTAGGGGTGGTGGCTATTGAAGAACAATGTGGAGTTAACAACGGCTGCCATGGTGGCTAATTGCTTTGTCTTCTTGATCGGGTAACTTGTAATATGTAAAAGTGAATTCTGTAATGCATACACTCCTGAAGTGACATAAAAGAAAATTTTATGAAGACTGAAACTGATCTAATAAACTCGCACATTTTTATCAGTAAACCTTATAAACTGTAATTTGTGTAATATAACTGTGCAGATATATGGTATTTCGAGGGGCAAACAAGCAAAAACATGTGTTCAAAAAGAATCCAAAGGCTCCTATTTGGGGTAAGCCTCCAAAAGTTGTTGGAGGCAAGCTACTAGCGTCTGGTTATTGGTAAGATTTCATTTATGTTGAAATTACAGGGTTTTAGATATAGGGGAAAGGAGAATATAAAGTAACACTCTGAAACTGATATTCAGTATGATGTTTTACAATGTGATACAATAGATAAGCACTGGCCTCGTTCATTCAAACACTAGTAACCAGACTCTTAATTCTAATGAAATAAGGAAACATATCATGAAATATAAAGAAACATGGAAATTTAAGAAACAGGAAAACTGATCCTAAATTTGGTTCGATATCTCTTTTTCTTGTTCTCTAACTAATTCTGATGTTAAGAGGCAAAAAGAAAAGATGATTGTCTTGTCATATGTTTATGGGATTCATATGCATGTCTGGCTTATTTTTTGAACCCTTTATCTAGCTCAAAATTTGTGACACTTATTGCAAGAATTTATATTTGGTGCTGTCTGTGATCATTTGTCATCCTAGAGCTGGCTATTGCAAAGTTCATATCCTTATTCTTTTTCTTATTGAAGTCATCAATCTTTCTTATATTTATTCTTATTATTATGTTGAAGGGGTGTTGCTAGGCACTGTAATTACCTAGGGGATTTGCTACTTGCTCTCTCCTTTAGCTTACCTTGTGGGATAAGGTGATCTCCTTAACTAGTTGCTTTATTATGTTGACATAAATCATGGATATTTGTTATTTTTCTAAAAGAAGTTAATGCCAAACAGTTGTATTTAACTCATTTTTGCAGTTCCCCAATTCCATACTTCTATCCAGTTTATCTTCTTATTCTGTTAATCTGGAGAGAGAGAAGGGATGAAACTCGCTGTGCAGAGAAGTATAAAGAGATATGGACAGAGTATCGTAAACTTGTTCCATGGAGAATATTGCCTTATGTTTATTAGGAATATAATAATGGCTTCATCTTGCCAATGCTACTAAGCATTTTGATGTAAATTGGTTCTTGGGGTTCCCAATCTTGGATCTTTTTCCTGTTTGTGTATGGATTATCATGCTCATGGCTTTCTTTTTGATGGCTATCTCTTTTGATATTTCTCTTTTTGTTTTGAAATGAGAATGACATGGTGCAAGATCCTTGGCTTATCTTACCATTACCATTAATGTTTGGAATGACATTCCTATTGGAATCAAGTTGAAGTCTCATTCCAAAGTAGTTGTTTCCTTAAAAAAAAAATTAAAGAACTGTTGGATTCATGGTAAGAAACAAGATGTATTGACTAGGAGGAAAGACCTTGATTAAACTGGTCTGATATTGTTCATGAAAAGGCAATTTGCTTAAAAAAGAAACAAAATCCTTGTTTCTGCAGGTTCTACATAAGGACGCACCAGAAGTGCTGAAATTCAACTACCAGCTCTCAATGCTCCAAATCCCTTTTCAATTTTCCGATTACAATGAACATTGAAAATGGTAATTATAAAACTAAGACCACAACTAAGAGCATGAAGTTAACATGTGAATACACAAAAAAAATTCATAACATTTTCGTTGTTACTCTCGTCCTGAACAAAAGTTGAATATGTTTTTGTAAATTTCACGTAAGTTCACAAAAGTTGAACATTTTCGTTGTTATCTTCATCCCTCAAATGTTTTCTTCACATGACTAATGTATGCTCCATATGTATTAAATTTCATTTGGAGGGGACCAATTTATTTAAATAACATTGTCTTCTTTCCTTGACCTGCAAGGAATAACAAAAGCCTTTAGAATTTTAAAGTTAGCAATGATACCTTGTTCAAAAAGATTTACAACACTGAATATTATATTCTAAATATGTCGATAATGTATTCGAAGCACCTCGGCTTGTTTTTGCTATTCCAAATCCCTACTACTTGTGTTACAATGAATAACATCATGGCCGGTTAGGTTCTTGGTGTTAAGAAATTTAAATATTATCTTAGAATATATAATCACAATAGAGATACACATTAAGGAAACAATTTTATAGAATGAAAATATATTGGAAGCCATCAATAGCAATCAAGAGAAAACATTCCCTTACACGAAACAAATCCTGTTTCTATAATAAAACATTCAACAACCACAAAAATACACATCCACCTCCTTAAAAGAAATAAAAGAAACATATCTAAGAAAGGAAATCATCAACTATGAAAAAAACTACCCCTATGAGCTATGAAACTCCTCCTAACTCGCCCAACCACCACTTACTAACTATCATGTTTATTTTTTCTTACATAAACCTTCAAACTATAGTTTATCTGTACTTTTTTAAACTCAAAAAACTTAAACTAATTTTACTAAAAACTAATTATACTCATTAACAGTTCAGTTTAAAAATACTAAATTGTTTTTATTTTGAGTACAATTAACTGTGGTTTCAGTTTTCCCAATTCCTTTCTCAATCACAAATCTCAATCAAAATTAGGTTTTCCTATTTCCTTTCTCCATCAAAATTTTCTCGGACCTCTCGTTACGTACCGTTCGTCAAAGGCTGTCGTTGAAGACTTGGTGTCGTTGAAGGTTCGCTGTCGTCGAAGGTTCGCTGTCGTTGAAGACTCGCTGTCTTCGAAGACTCGCCGTCGTCGAAGCCTCGTCGTTGTCGAAGGCTTTGGCGCACTCTGCCGTCGCCGAACTGTTGAAGGCTCTACCACCATCGTCGAAGGTTCTGAGAACACTTCTCGTTGGAAAGAGAAGCAAATCTGCAACCCAAAGGTACAAATGTTTTTCCCTTTCCCTAGTCGCATTGTTCGATGTGATTTTCAGCATTTTTTTACCTTGGCATATTTGTGTCTTATTTAGCTTTTGACAGATGGAATCCATGCTTTCCTAGTATTTTTTTTCTTGTGTTGATTCTTACAATCTGATTATTGATATTGACTTCTAAAGTCCTTTCGTGTTGAAATGATTTGCGAAATAACTGCATTTTACAAAGAATGCAGGGTTCTTCATAAACATCTTCTTAGCTATATTTAGCTTGATTGCTAGGTGTTGTTTAGGGCTAGAATTGACTGAAGAAAAGTTTCCGAGCATATGATTGTGTTAGCTTTCTATAGAAGGAATATATCTTTGGATTTCCTAAAGTAAAGACCATAATTCAGTGGCTTATATCTTTGGGTTCTTGACCCAGTAATGTTCTGGTATGGCTGCTCTTATTTCAGCAATCTTGAATGGTGGAGGAGCACTGGGATCAAAATTTTTGGGGTGCCATTTGCAGCATAGGCTAAAGGCTCTGTGTCTTTAACCATTTCTGCTAGGTTCAATGGTTCTTAGATTCAGGGATGTGTGGTGGCTGAGTGGGGTAGTGGCTTTATGCTCTATAGTCCAGAAAAACCAAGAAGCATAAATCTTGGAAAAATTTACTTATGGGGTAGTGCATTTCTGTAACCGCAGGTTGTAACAGTTGTAATAATAATATAATAACACCCAAACTTTGTACTTTTACTTCATTTGCTTCTCCACTATATATGTTGCTTTGCCTATAACAACTCAAACCATGTTCTAGGTTTCAAAACACAGTTACAATTACACTTTACTATTCTACCTTTTTTTGTTTTTTTACTTTGTAAGGTAAATAATGTTATTTATATTAAAATTGTAATAATTATGATTAACATGTTGATTAATATTGTTCAATGTTTATATTTCTCATATTGCACAATAATTATGGTTAATTAACAGTTTTTCTCTATTTAATTGTTTCTAATTTAAGAGAACATTAAAGAACTTCTATATGAAGATGAGAAAAAAGGTTGCATTTTAGTAAATATTTTAATTAGCTTCAAAATATAGTATTTTTATACTTTAATATATTAAGAGCCTGAATAAAATTATTCTAAATAGTTGAAATTGGATTTAGTTCATACATTAAAAAAATTATAAATTAAATTTCCAGGTTCATAGGAAGTGAAAGTAGTGTTTAGTGGGTGTTTTATGATTTGAATGTGATGTTTTGTGGCTATTTTAAGTAGGTGCAATTTTGGAAAAGAATTGATATTGCTCAACTATTTTAAATGATATAAAGGCTATGTGATGGATAATGAATCTTTTGATTATGTTCTAATGCTAAATTCTCAATTATATGAATATGATATTATTGTGTATTTCAGTTTCCATATATCTGATATGACTATGTTTGTATGGGCTAGAGTGGATTTGATTGTGCTCCTTGTTAAAGGTTATGGCAGACCATTATTAATGATTTCAGTTTCCATATATCTTGATTTGAGTTTATTAAAGTAAATGAAATAATAGTTGTTTTTTATCATTCTAGCAGCTTCCAAATCTTAAGTATCATCCATTAGTGACACATTTAGGCGAATATAAGTTGAGATTCAGTGTTAACATTTCCAAAAGTTTTATGCTTTTAGTGAGTGTTGTCTTTGTTAATATTTCACATGAATGAATTATTTCGTTAAAATTGTAGCAAAGCACCTATATGTAGGAGTGTACCACACAATTAAGTGGGGGTTCCCATCACAATGAACTAGATTTTCCCATTGGAATTGGAATTACTTCTACCATCCCATTTCTAGACACCTTCTTGGAAATTTCTGAATTTGTTTTCAGAGTTTATCACAATACTTTCATCAATGTAGTGACGTGATTTCTGAATTTGTTTTCAGACCTTATATCATCATCATTTAGATAAATTTGCCTTTTGTTTGATTGAACTCTTAATTAATGTAGTGACGTGAATGTCAGAAACGGTAGAAACCCTCACACCAAATACTTCTGAAATGGATCATTTACCTCCTTGTATCGATTCATCGTCAACGGAGAATAGTAAGGGTCGATCAGATGTGTGGGGACATTTTACTAAACAAAAACCTTATTCTGAGAAGAAGGCCAAATGAAATTATTGTGGTGATTTGATTAAATATTTGGCTGGAACAAGCAGGATAAGGAATCATTTGGCGATATGAAAAGAAAATTCTAATAGAGTAGCATTCAAAAGGCAAAAGCTTTTATCCTCAACTACAGAAGTTAGTGTTAGCCCTTCACCAACTATTTCTAAATTTGACCAAAATGCATCTCGAATGAATTTGGTGAAGATGTTTGTGAAGTCCGAGCTTCCTTTTCGATTTGTGGAAAATGAGGACTTTCGTGACTTTGTATGGTCCTTGCAACCACGATTTGAAATCCCATCCCGCACTACATTGAGGCGTGAAATGTGGGAACTCTATGAAGAGGAAAAAGCAAAGTTGAAAATGTTTCTATCAAAGCAGTGCGAGAGGGTTTGTTTAACTACAAACACAAGGACTTCAATCCAAAACCTAAATTACATGAGTTTAACAGCTCATTTTATTGATAATGATTGGAAACTTCAAAAGAAAATTTTGGATTTTTATCAAACAACGAGACATTCAGGGGAGCTCATTGCTAAACATCTTGAGGCTTGTTTGAATAATTGGGAGTTGAAGCGAGTTCTTGGTATCACCGTAGATAATGCTACAACAAATGATGTTGGGGTCCAATACCTCAAAAGAAGGATGTTATCATGGAATTGTCTTGTCTTAAAGGGAGAATATCTTCATATCCATTGTTGTGCTCATATATTAAGTTTGATTGTGAAGGATGGCTTAAAAGAGATCAAAGATTCAATTTCAAAAATCCGGAGTGCAGTTAAATATGTGAAATTTTCTCCCGCTAGATTTGCTAGATTCAAGGCATGTGCTGAACAAGAGGGAATTTCTTACAAAGGTATTGTTTGTCTTGATGTTGAAACGAGGTGGATTTCAACTTACTTAATGTTAGAGGCAAGCTTGAAGTACAAAGATGCCTTTGTCTTGCTAGATATGCAAGATAAGAAATTTAGTGTTGAAATGGCCAAAAGTAATGGTGGTGTGCCATTAGAAGAGGATTGGGAATATGCGAGGTCTATTCTACCATTTTTAAAGATGTTTTATGACTCTACTGTACGCATTTCTGGTTCTTCTTATGTCACGAGTCATATGTATATGAAGGAGGTGTTTGGAATTGGTAAAAGGATTCGACAATATTCTGAGAGTAGTGATGTGAGCATAAAATTGATGGCAATGAGGATGAAGGGCAAATATGAAAAATATTGGGAAAATCCTAATGGAATTAATATTTTATTATTGATTGCTATTGTGCTTGACCCTAGGAGTAAGTTGGATTTTGTTAATTACTTCATTAACTACTTCTTTGAATCTAGTATGGCCAGTGAATTGAAATCAAAATTATTGTCATCTTTAAAAATACTTTATGAACAATATCAAGGTATTGAGGAGGGTTCTCAAAGTAGCCAACAAGAATCTCAACTAGATGATGATGATGATGATGATCCTCATGGCATGAGTTTCTACCTAAGAGCTACAGGACGTAGATTTGATTATATATAAGAGCTTAATAAACACTTGAGAGAGGATCCTGAACCTTATATGAAGTCAGTTGAGCTTGATAATTTACATTGGTGGAAAGTCAACTCGACTAGATTTCCTATCCTTGCGAACATGGCTCGAGAGGTGTTAGCCATTCCTATCTCTACCGTAACATTAGAGTGTGCATTCAGTACAGGAGGAAGAGTGGTTAGTCCTTATCGTAGTTGCCTAAGCCTAAAATAGTGGAAGTGCTTGTTTGCACACAAGATTGGTTAAAAGGAACACCTTTCTCTATACTTTTTGATGAGGATCCTAAAGAACTTGATAAATTTGAGCAAGGTGAGATTATATGACAAATTTATATATTTTTTAATTTATATTTTAAGTGTTCAAAAATTATGAAATATTTTATTTTATTTTTGTAGAGATAACCTCTCAAGATGAAGTGGGACCTTCAAGTGCTGCTATTAATTTGGATGATTGAAGCTTTGCCACAATTTGTTAGTTATATAAAGTACATGTGCGTAAGACTATAACCTTAATTCTTTGTTTTTCATGTTGTTTTGGTTTGGAAACGGTACACAAATGCTCAATACTGTTTTTTTAAAACTACTACCTTTAATGTTAATTTCAATATTGTGCTATAGGATGATTCATACATTGAAAGCTACATAAGCACCATCGGAGTTGATTTTGTGAGTACAATATAACACCTTTTTAACTTGTCATTTCAGATTGTTGCTCAATTGATCATCATTTTACTTTGTGCAGAAAATTTGCACTGTTGAGTAGGATGGGAAGACAATTAAACTAAAGATTGTATGTATGTATCTGATTGGCTTGATATTATTTTTCATAATAGAATTCCCTCAAAGTAGTTTTTCCTCTTGTTTCCTGCTTTTTCTAAAGATTGGGATTAGCAAATATGCATAACAAGTTTATTACCAAATATGCCTCCACTTTGTTCCTTTATGTTTGACCTCTTTACCAAGCTTATACTTCATTAATTTGGATGTTCTATAATTGTGTATAGTATATATACCATGTTTCTCTTTTTATGAAACCAAGTGGTTGGTATCTTCTGTCTTTAGTGGATTTCAGTTTGGTCAGTGTTTGGTGGTTCATCACATGACAAGTTCTATAATTATTAGTCAGTGTGTGACTGATAATAGGAAAAAGTTGAAATGGGAAAACTTGGTTGGATGTTTGACAAGTTGTGTCTTCCTTCTTGTTCAAACACCTGCTTCTGTGTTAATTCCATGGAATTTGAAGATGATGAGTTTGAGAGCAAGCCTTTGATTGACAGTGATCTTAAACTAAGACTCAAGGATGTAGTTGATGGAAAGTAGACATCGGCTTTCATTCTAATTTATAGTTAGTAGATTAGTTTTAAATTTCAACTTTGCATGGTGAATATTTGCATAGTAATTATTTGTATTGTTTTTAAGCTTTCTAAATTAATTTGTTATTAGACAGTGGTAAAATCAAATTTTAGAACTAGTGCAGTTTTATTAATGCAATTTTACTAGTTAGGGTCGTAGTTATTAGTGTTGTATAGTTAGTGCAGTTCTTGGTTAAAATTATTATAATTCAGTTCAAAATTAGTATAGTTAGTAGTTCAGTTAAATTTATATTGTAGTTTAGTACAATTTAGTATAATTCAGTTCAGTACAGTTTGATAAAACAAAAAACAGTTCAGTTTAGTTTTTCTAAACTATTTTTTAGTGCAGTTCAATTTAGACAAACTAGTTTTTAGTTCAATATAGTTTTTAGTAGTGCAGTGCAGTTCAGTTTGATTTGCCCACCCCTACTTCCAAGACCTATCAACATTGTCAAGGGTCTGAACAACCTTGTCTGCAAGGTTAAAATTAGGAAATTGATCTCTAATCAGTGCTTCATCTTCCCAAGTTACGTTGTTAAGACCCCCTTCCTTCCATTCAGTAGAATTGGAACATTGAGGCCTTACAAAGAGTGTAATCTACGATCTAAAACCTTGAGAGGGACACAACTTGGTTCCTTGTACTACAGCTCACCTGAAAATTCCTTCTATACTGACAAATGGTGATTCCCCATCGTTGGCTTAAGTTGGGAAACATGAAAAACTGGATTTATCCTTGTTGATTCTGGCAACTTGGCCAACCTACCTTAGGACTAGAAAAGGCCCATAATACCTGGGTTCAAGTTTAGGATGTAATATGGTCAGCATAGACATCTGTTTATGAGGTCTAATCTTCAAAACCACTCAATCTCCCACCTAAATTATGGATGGGCCGCTTTCTCTTATTAACAAATTTTACCATCTGATATTGGGCTCGTCCAAGGTGAAATTTCAATTGCTTGAGTGCCTCATCCCTATCTCTAAGGTCATGCACTACAACTTCAATTAAAGTTTCACCCGGAACAAAATGAGATAATGTAGGAGGTAGACAACCATAAACTGTTTCGAAAGGTGTACATTTAGTTGATGCCTGAAAACTAGTATTGTATCAATATTCAGCCCATGGAAGAAAGAATTTCAAGTCTTTGGTTTTTCATAATTGAAACATCTTAAATATGTTTTCAAAGTTCTATTCAAAACTTTAGTTTGGCCATTCGACTCAAGATGGTAAGATGTACTCATCAATAATTGAGTACCCTGAAGATGAAATAGTTCCTTCCCAAATAAACTCATAAAAATAGGATCTCGATCACTTACAATGGAAGAAGGAATGCCATGTGTCACCACCTCTCTTACAAACATTACAACCAATGACATGTCTAAATAAGGATGTTTTAAGGAAATCTAATGACCATACTTATTCAATTTGTCTACCACCACCAAAACTGCATCATACCCCATTTGATTTGGGTGATCCCACAATGCAATCCATATTGATGTCATCCCAAATGGCCTACGGAACAGGCAAGGGTTGTTGAAAACCCTAAGGTGAAAAAGCCAATTATTTGTGTTGTTGACACATCAAACAAGAAGCAACAAATTTTGTTACATATTTCTTCATACCTATCTAATATAGAGTTTGGGCCAATTTCCTATAGGTTTTGAAAACTCCAGAATGTCCCCAAGTTTGTGTAACATGAAACTTTGCAATGAACGTATGAATCCAAGCTGATTTGGTTGATAGAACCATCATTCCCTTGTAGTACAGTCGACCATGCTCCATTGTGAAATGGGGTGAGAGTCAGAGTTTACCTCCAAATCACTAATGATCTTTTGAAGTACAAGATCCTGTTGTACTTCCCCCATTATCCCTTGAAAATCTTGTTAGAAAGGCCTAGAAATGCCCTTCAATTTTAATTCAATAGTTGTTAGTTCTTCCAATTTACGTGACAATGCATCAACAACCTTATTAGTTACACCAAATTTATATTCAATCTCAAACTCATAGCCCAAAAGCTTGGCTAACCAATTTTTTTGATTTTAAGTGGTTATGCGTTGTTCCAACAATTACCTTAAACTCATTTCATCCGTACGCACCACAAATTTTTGCCCCAACAAATATGGTCTCCAATGCTGACTAGAAAGAACGAAAGCCATCAATTCCTTCTCATATATAGATTTGGGCATGAAGAATCATTTAAGGCTTTGCTAAAATAAGCAACAGGCCTTCTATTTTGTTATAAAACTACCCCAATACCTCTTCCAGATGCATCACACTCCACATGAAAAATCTGTGAAAATTTTGGTAGTGCCAACAACGCTGTTGTAGTCAACGCTATTGTAGTCAGAGCAACTTTAAGAGTTTGCATGGCTGTTTTTCCCTTTTGAGTCCATTCAAATTGCCTATTCCGCAACACATTTGTCAATGGCTTAGCAATCTTCCCATAATCTTTAATAAATCGCATATAATATTTAGTTAGCCCTAAGAATCCTCTAAGAGCTTTGATATTATGTGGTTCAGGTTATTCTTTTAATACTTCAAACTTCTCTGGATCCATCATCACTCCTTTTCGTGAAATAACATGAGCCAAAAATCTAATTTGTTGCCTACCAAAATCATACTTCTTATTGGCATACAGTTGTTGTTGCCTCAATGTTTGGAGAACTTGCTTTAGATGGTCCTTATCCTCCCCTCGTGAATTGTTGTAGATTAAAATATCATCAAAGAAATTTAATACACATCTCCTAAAAAACTGCTTCAATATCGTGTTCATCAAACATTGAAAGGTGGCAGGAGCATTAGATAATCCTTATGACATCACCAAGAATCCATAATGCCCTTGATGAGTCTGGAAAACAATCTTTGGAATATCTTTCTCCTCCATTATGATTTGGCGGTATCTAACCCTCAAATCTACTTTAGAGAAATAAGTAGCCCCATTTAATTCATCCAACAACTCCTCGATCATTGGAATGAGAAACCTCCAACATCCATCTTTTTTCTTCACTAAGATAACAGAGCTTGAATATGGATTGTTACTTGGCCTTAAGATCCCAAAAGTTAACATTTTCGATACATTTTTTTCAATCTCTGTATTCAGCAAATTGGGATATCGATAGGGCCTCACATTCATAGGATCCACGCCTACATTGATAAGGATTTGATGGTTCATTGGCCTGTTAGGAGGTAATCTGTAACATCCCGATTTTTCAAGATGTTACGGTGTAAAAATTTTTCACAAGGTACTTCCATAAAACAATCCTTTAGTACAATCAAACTTTATTTGATTAAAATGCGGAAGCAAAACATAATTATAAACGTCTGTTCAAAACGACAATATCAAATAGTCTCTTTTACAATAAAATACCAAGTCTGGAAACTTTTAAATAGAATAAATGATCATTCCCAAAATAAAGATCCCAATTCTCACGTCAGCTACTTCGTTCCATTCTTATGTGCAACACCATCTACTACCGTACAAGTACGATCATTGTAGGTGGAAACCACAACCACAACATGCAAGGGTGAGCTACCAGAAATGTCATAACACAATATAAATAATCATGTTAACTATAAAGTATATAACCCTACAACATATTTCATCACAACATCAACATTACAACCAATCCATTCATGACTCAATGTCGTTTCCTTCTACTGTGTCTTCATAACCTGTTATCACTAATAGGAGACCTATTCCCAACAGGGCAATTTGAGTTGTCTTCCATCGCAAGTTCTAACCTATCTCCCCGACTCCTCAAGGAATTAAGAGTAAAAATTTTGGTGGTAAACACCCACCGAGCACTATACTCACATGAGCCGAAGTCATTTGGGCAAGACATTCACATCCCCTCGCAAAGGGAAGTTACACTTGAATCACTATCTCTAAACGAGAGTCCAACACATTATTACCGTAGCTTAGTACGAAAAGTTCATCCATGACCGGCCATAGTACAAGGTAATAACATAGTTTCATATTCACATCACACATTAATCCGCATTCTCAATAACATGCATTGCTCACCAATCATAAGGTTTATAATGTCTTCATCATTACACTTCATGCATAATGTCAATATTATACATCAACCCATCAATCACAAGTACGGATGGCAACGGGTCGGAACGGGCACAGATAGTGCCTACTCGCAACCCGACCCAACAAAAAAAAATCCACCCGCTACCCGACCTGCTACCCCCACGGATAACCGCTTAAAAAATATCCGCGAATATTTTAAAACCCACGGATACCCATGGATACTCGCGGATACCCGTAAATATTTAAAAAAAATATATTTTTATAAATTATTAAAATAAAATTTAAATAAAATTACAAAAAATATATATAATATAATAAAAAATTAAATTAAATATACATTAAAATTTAATTTTAATTAAATTTAACCTTATAAAATATAAATTAATGTTAATTTTGATTAAATATAACTTAATAAAATATAAATTTAATTTTTCTTTTTTTTTGCGGGGAGCGAATATCCGCGGGTACGGATATTATAATATCCGCACTCGACCCGTTTATAAGCGGGTATTAAAATACCCGCTACCCGCGGGTAGTAAATATTAGTGGATACAAACTATCTGTCGCGGATTTTATCCGCAGATATCCGCGAGCACAAATTTTTTTGTCATACCTAATCACAAGGTTCATAATACAATTGATGACAAATTTATGAACACCGAAAAACGGCGCCAAAAACTTGTTTAACCCTCAGTAAGTATGACCGAATCGTATCAAGTAATAAAAATCGATAAGACCAAGTATCGTTCTCCCAAAGAACTCACGGCCTAGTTAGTTATACGATTTGTTGATTATTTAAGATTTGTGAACAATTGATTGTAGGTTTAAATGCAAAAGACAATAATTAAACATGTATGCATGAATTTGATCAATGGAAAAGAGGAATACACACACTTTAATGAATTAGATGGATGAGTATGTTGTTGGGGTTATCAATTTCATCTTATCGACTCTCATATACTTTTAGGAATTCATCATTCTTTTCATCAATTGCTAATGCCACTCTCTAAATCACCTTGCAAGAAGGTCTATCCTTAATTACGAGTTCATACAATTCCTAGCATCCCTAATAATTAATTTTGAAGTGCAGAAGCTTAACGGCAACCAACCCTCATATTCCTATGTCTAGGCAATATGCTATTGGGAGAAATTCCCCGGATCTAGATTTCCCCGTACGTTCCCATATCGACAAAATCAATAATCATGGCATTGAATGAGTTAAACAATGCAAGCTTTAAGCAAAGAGGAAAAACCCTAACTAATGATGAAAGAAAGCATGTATCTTAAAATAAGATGTTAAAACACAAATTCCATATATGAGAGTTTCACAAGACTACATTGATTCCCCAACAACCATACAAGGTTTAGTTCACCATATTCATGGTGAAACTAGATGAACAATAATGAAAGAATGAAAAATAGAACCCTAGAAGGATGAGTAGGTAGCCTCAGCATCCAAGATCTTCCTCGAAGGGGTGGAAAAGAGAGTGTTTGCTTTGTCTCCAGCCAAAGATACAAACCCTAGGAAGACCTAAAGCTTACATATTGTTCGTAATATTACAGAAAATTAGGCCCAAGCCCAAAATAGTGCCGCTCAGCGGTAAGTGCGTGAAGTTGATTCTTCCCCTCAGCTGCATTTTCACCCCTCAGCGGAGCCAACGGGTGTTCCTGAGTGCCGCTCAACGGTAAACTGCCGCTGAGCGGTAGTTGCGACTTCTCCTTTTGCACTTTTTGAGTTCTTTTCTGATTCCATATCTATCCTTCTTCACTTCTTTCACCAAATTCACCTTAAAACCTGCATAAAACACTAAAATCAACCATAAACCTGTCCAGCTCTCTTATTTCCAAAAATATGAACAAAAACATGATTCCAAGCTAGTTTCTAAGTGTTAAAGGTTGCTTTTAGTATCAATTTTAAGCATAAAAATAACAGTTTTTCAACTGTTATCAACAATCTCAATACATTCCACATTAATTCTCAATAGTAGGCATTAACTCATCAACAACATGCATTATTCATCAATCACAAAACTTATAGCGCAATTCTCAATACCTTGCAAACATAGTCTCAAAATTATAAATTAACTCACCAATCAAGATTTATAATATAAATTGATGGGGCTTTCGCGGCCCATACAAATTTGATGTGCATTAAAGAATGCAGTATAGTGTTAGGAAGTGACTCCTAGGTCGTCTATCAAGAACCAAATGTGGTTCAGTCAATAGGTCAAACACTTAGTGCGAGGTTTTGTGAAAGATTTTGTGAATGCAAATGACGAAATTAAAAATGAGAATTAAACACAACCGAATACAATGGAAAACATTAAAGTAAATGAAAACATTAAACCAAACAATCCTAAACCACACACCAGCCAGTTAATTAAATTGGACTTGGATGAGCTAATAAAATGAAATAAAACCAATCAAACTAGTGACTAAAAACACATTAAAGAGCTAGCCTATGAGATCGAATGGTCTATGTTAGCCTTGGAAGCACTAGATGCATAAACTAATTAAATACATAAACTAATTAAATGCATAAACCATAATCAGCAAAAACGAGACTTCAAACAACACATCAAGCACCTTGCAGCAAATGAATCACCGAGCTTCTAAATTTAAAGAAAGAAAACACCGCGCTCCACCAAGCATTTAATCACCGCTTCTGCCTCAACGATTGTGGACGTGAGTTGTGTTCCTCTTCCTAATGTTCGTATGCTTCCTCTCCAGCCCGACCGTGACACCACTCCTCTCAACGTGTTGGCTTTGGAGCTCTCCATCAAAGATGTGGTAGCGTGACAGCGTGCGCTATTCTTCCTCCCATCATCAGCAGGTGGACGTGTCTACAGCAGCGAGCACACCACAATGCTGGACGTGACAGCAGCTTCCAAATGAATCAGCGTGCGTGGTGCTCCCTGGACGCGTGCTTCTTTTCAAATGGAATTAGCATTGTGCTTCCTAAAGCTAAACATGCTGCTGCCCCTTCCGTGACACCTCTGCTTTCTAAAGTGAATGAATTCCTCTCCACCTAGCGGCTACATTCTCCACGTCTGTACATCACTCATGTGTATCTTAAAATGAAGAAAATGAATGCTCATTCACGTGCTGGACGTCGTGCACACCGCTGCAACATCCACTCGTCTCCGTCAACGTGTTGGAATCAAAAGAAGAAAAGAACATTCAATAAAAATGTGTTGTACTGAAAATGAAAAGGGGCAGAAAGAAATGAAAGCAAAATGAAAATGGCAGTGTGTAAAACCGCACATCCTCTCCAAGCCCAAATGAATGCACCCCTTTCTATTGTGGGCCGTAGCACCACTTCAATTTGCTTGTGCCAGTAGCAGGACCGTGAAGCACCTCCTTCCGTAGCCTTGCTAGACCAGCTACTGCCAGGCCGTGACACCTGTTGGACCAAGGCCGTGACACCTGTTGGACCAAGGCCGTGACACCTCCATTCAAAGACGTGGCAGCCCTCCTTTCTTCCGTGTGCACCTCCTTCACGTGTTGAGGCTCTCCGTGTGCACCTCCCATTGCTAGACGCTTGACCAAGCCGAGTGAATGCTGGATGTGAAGCCCATCATGTGTTGCTGTGCTGGACGCTGTTTATTTGCTCATGGGCCGTGACACCACACTGTTGGACCATTTCTCTAAGAAATAAAAGGATTGAATTCTCCTCATGTGTGTAGTGGCTGCACACAGTCTTGAATTATGTGACAACCTTCCAAATATCCCAAAATATTATCAACCAATTTCCCTGTAATTAATAATGCAAATAATTAACTTCAAATAATTCAAATTAATTAAAATAAGAATTTCTGGTTAAATTAAACATAATTAGCAAAAATGGGAAAATACTGGATATTCAAGCACAATTCTCTGATTTAAATATAGCACAATAAACTAAGTGAAAGCAAAAAAATATTAACTCATCATAAATCTTATCACCTTTCGTGAACACTATCAAAAGGATACAAATATCCATCAACTCAAGATTCTAAAACATCAAGCAATTATCTAATTAAACTCATAAAACGATTAACCTTATGTGACTCATCACCACGTGCCACGCTCTTATTCCTAAGCCGGAACTATTTTACACACCAACCTTATCATTCATCCCGCGTAAAAACAGAACAAAAGTCTACTAATTCCTCCACGAAAACCACTTATTCATCCAAAACAATTTAATTCTGTTTCGGATGTGTAGGGCTGTGTTGTACAATCTCCACGTCCTCCTCCACTCGTCCTTCGTATATCCGGTCCTCCGTACTCGTTCCTCAATTTCTTCTTCAATCCGCGGGTGGGAGACCTGCGAAAGATTCTCCGATGCCAAAGTTAGTTGAGAGCAATTGGCGTTTTTCTATAGAACAGTAATAAATGTGCAGTAAATGCTACCTGTCTACCACTTACCATGGATCTGTATTTATAGTTTTCGCTATGGGCTTGGGATTAGTGAAAAATTAACCACGGCCCAAATTCAGCCCAATATCTTTTAACCTCAACTTACCTTAAACCTGACTAATTAGCGGTACGACCGGCCGGCCTCCTAAGTTCGACTCTTGGATCGGCCGGCCTTTATGGGCGTCATGTGTAACAAACGGCGTGTCCGGCCTTTATAGTGTGGCCGGGTGATGAGGTAAATCTCGCAATCCCGGACGTATGGATGTCCAGTTTGAAGCCTCTATCCTTCGATGGTAACAGAACCGCGTATTTGGTTGCGTAGACGTCCGGTCACTACTTGGCGTCTGGTCCACGTACAGGCGTCCAGTTTGGTGCCTCTACCCTTCGATGGCAACAGATCCGCGTGTTTGGTCACGTAGACGTCCGATCCCTACTTGGCGTCACGTAGACGTCCGGTCCCTACTTGGCGTCCGGCCCTACTGGTACACAAGGGTCACGTAGACGTCCGGTCCCTACTTGGCGTCACGTAGACGTTCGGTCCCTACTGGTACACAAGCCCCCGAGCCCTAGTATACGCAATATACGTAGGACTTAGAGTCTGATGCGATGGGAGCTAACGGGCTCGTGTTGGGCCGGATTTCATGGGCTTTAAGATTTGGACTGTTGGCGGGAAACACGTGGTCTCTCTGTAGTGGCGGGAGTTGAAACAGCGTTGAATCTGAAACGTTGATCGTGTTGGTGATTGACGGTGCGGATGCGTTTGACGGTCACTGAAATTTTTCTATAAATAGGGGGTAGGAGGGTTGTCATTTTCACTTCCTCCGTTTTCGCTAAAGCTTTGAAATTCTTTTTTCCTCAAGTAATAAATGACCGTTGTCCATATTGATTCTACTTCTGAGTCGTCGGGCGGAGTCCAAAGGGGTTCGGCGAGGGGTGAGGGCGCGAGCTGCGATTCTTCAAGTTCAGTCTCCTCTCATTTTCTGGAGGAAGATGTCCGGTCTTCAGTGCCGGGTCCGGAAGAGCCGGCCACAACGGGTGACCGGATATTCCACGGCGTCCCCCTCTTCTTATTGAAGGGTGGTGTCCGTGTAGAAGGTTCTCCCTTCGAGCCGGACGGTCAGGGAACAATAGTGTCTGATTAGGCTCCCTACGTTGCTAGCTTATATGCGTCAGCTTATGGCGCCCGCCGGGATCTGGAGTGGAGGGTCAGCCGCACCCATATTGTCCGAGATGTAGAGGACTCGAGACATATCCGGGCGGGGGTTAGTTTGAGAAACGAAAGGGTTCACTACGGGAAGAGGTCAAGCCCGGACGACTTCTTCTTCATGTACGTCAACGTCTTCAGTCAGCATTCCGTTCGGGTTCCCTTCACAAATTTCCAAATGGCCGTCCTTCGGGAAGCCAACGTGGCCCCGGCTCAACTGCACCCGAACTCATGGGCGGCCGTGCAGGCGTTTTTGGCTATGTGCTTGGCTGTGGGCGTTGCCCCGACAATCCCGATATTTTTTCATTACTTCGAAGTCCGTCCGCCTCCCAATGGCGGCTGGGTGTCCTTTACTTCGGTCCGGGATAGGGCTCTCTTCCGCCCTTTCTCAGATTCGTTCAAAAACTTCAAGCATCATTATTTTAAAATCATTATCGATGCCGCCGACCACCAAGAGTTCCACGATAGCGAGGGGAACCCCTTGTTTCCTTTTTACTAGACGAGGGAGCCCCGAAGAATAAGGGCGTTTCCTGCGGGAATGTTGCGTCCGGCTGACTTAGAAGCCGTGCGTACTATCAATGCCCTCCCCCGCCGGATTTCCGCCCGTCACTTGGTCGAATGCCTTGGTCTTGAGGACTATGGACAAAAGGCGTTCGGTATGGTATTATTATATTGGGTTGCTTTGTATTTAGTACGCTGGTCTTAACGTTTCTGAATTGTTCTGTTTCTTTCAGATCTCATGACGACTCCTGCGCCCCATCAATCCAGCTTCATGGCCGCAAGGAAACAAGGAGGAGCGAGTTCGTCCTCGGGTATACCGAGGGTTACGTCGGCCGCTCCCCGCCCCCCGCCTTCGAGAAGATCGTCCTCGTCCGGCTGCCTGAACCCGGTGCCTTTCGCGCATCCTCAACAAGTCTCCCCTGCTGGAGGGGCCGGGGGTTCTTCCCCTGGGAACCGGGCGCCGGGTCCGAACCTCCCCGCCAACCTTGTGGTCGTTCACGTGGATCCGTCATCTGAGGCGGCCACCGTCTCTGTTGCTCCGTTGACACGGAAGAGGAATGCTCCCTCCGACCATGGTCACAAAGAGAAGGAGGCCTCGTCCTCCAGATCGGCTTCCAAGAAGGCCCGCAAGGGCAAAGAAAAAGAGAAGAAAAAGGCCCCCTAGGTTCCTCTGCCGGGCGGGATATTCAGTCCGGAGTTTAGCATGAGCGACCGGACGAAGTTTCATATGAGCTCCTCTCAGCGAGCTCTTATCGAGCCGCTCTCGGAGTTGGAGCTTACCAATGCCATGCTGGAAATGTCAACCCGGGCGGCTTCCCTTGCGTGGTATCTGAAAGAGTTTGCTGGCCGTCCAGGGGTGGAGGACATCCGTGCCGAACTCTTAGCTGAGAAGAAGAATTCGGCCAACCTTCAATCAACTATGGAGCAGCTGATCTTGAATCAAGATGAGTACGACAAGAGGATCGAGCAGCTGGAGGCCGACCTCGAGAAGTCTAATAAGAAAGTTGCCGACGCCGACGATAAATTGGCGACTGTTCGAGGGCATAATGAGCGGCTGCAGGAAGAGTGCAGTCAGCTGAAGATCAAGGTCTCCCGGCAAAAGAGCTCTGAGGTCGGGCTCCTGAAGGCGAACCAGGCTTTGACTCGTGATCTAACCAAGGCCACGGAGAAGATCGCCGAGCACGAGGCTACGGTCGTTTTTGAGCACGAGGAGAGTTTTAATAAAGCTCTCCGTCAAGCGTCCCTTCTGGCCGGTGTACAAGAACCGTTCGCCCTAGGCTTCGACATTGAGAAGGACGTTTTCGATGGCGTCCTCGTGGATCTTAACTCTCTGGTCGAAGACGAGGAGCCGGGGATTGTGCGGAATGTTGAGGTGGGGGAGGCAGAAGCTGAAGAAGGGAAAGAAGATGGAAGAAATAATTAAAGTTTGTACTTTTATACTGATTTTTTGGTTGTGTATTGTTGTGGCCGCCCGCCCAACATCTTGGGATGTCAAGGTGTTGGTCGGGCCGTCCTTTTGTAAATGCCGGCACGTTTTGGTGCCTTTGCTGATTAATACACAACTTTTACTTTGCTTCTTTTGAATTCAATGATATGCTTATTACGCATCTTTGTTTTACGTATTGATTGTTCGGAGATAAACCCTTAGACTTTTTCGGTAACTCTTCAATTTATCGCCCGTCGAAGTTGACATTGGTTCCCGGGGGAACTCTTTGTTCATCAACTTAGACGTTTGGGGCGCGGACGACAGCGGTTCTTCGGAAAGAACTCCGCGTTCACCGTCCGGCCAAGTTGATAGTGGTTCCTGGGGGAACTCTCCATTCATCAACTTGGACGTTTGGGGCGCGGACGGTAGTGGTTCTTCGGAAAGAACTCCCCGTTCACCGTCCGGCCAAGTTGATAGTGGTTCCCGGGGGAACTCTCCGTTCATCAACTTGGACTTTCGGAGCGCGGACGATAGTGGTTCTTCGGAAAGAACTCTCCGTTCACCGTCCGGCTTCATGATCTTGGATTTCCAGCATGCTTTATTGAGGCTATATTGGGAGTTAAGGCGGACGTCCTGTCATTAATCATTGGAAACAAAAGTACAAGTTGGATAGCGCATTGAAGCAGAATTCAATTGAAATAAAATTTTAAGTGTGTGGCGTTCGAAGTGTTGGGTATCGGACATCCGTCCAACCATTGTAGCCTGTATGCCCCGTTTCCTAACGCTTCGACCACTCGGACAAAGCCTGCGTCCTTCAACTTTCTCATCTCCTCTTCGACGGCCTTCTGCTTCTCCTCGCCCATCCGTCGCTTCTTCTGGGCTACCGGACGGGCCTCCTTAAACAGCGACAGTTTATGGCACATGACCGTGGGGTGGATCCCCGGCATGTGGGCCATCGTCCATGCGAACAAGTCCCTATTCTTCCACAGGAGCGATCTAACTCCCTCCTCCACCCCAGGCTCCAACCCCCGGGCCATGGTAGTCGTCTGGGAGGGGTTCTTTCCTATTAGAATGGGTTGGATTTCACCCATCGGCTCTTGTCGGTCTTCAGTGTTCGTTCTCGGGTCGAGGTCGGCCATAGCGACCTCGGAACCGGTCGCCCTCCTTTTCACCTGTCGGGTGTGCAGTTTTAAGCCGGCGGCATAGCATTCCCGGGCGATCTTTTGGTCAGCCCGGACAGTGCATATAGTTCCTTTCTCGGAAGGGTACTTCATCGTGAGATGGGGCGTGGATACGATCGCCCCGAAGGCGTTCAGACACGGCCGGCCAAGCAACACGTTGTAAGAAGTGTTGGCCTCGACCAGCAGGTATTGGACCCTCTTCTCCTCGCTGGATCGCCCGGTCCCCAGCCTCGTCCTTAACTCCACGTAACCCCGGCTGTCCACCCTTTCTCCCGCAAAGCCTACGATTTGTCCATTGTAGGGGACTATGAGATCTTCCGAGATGTCCATCTGCTGGAAAGGTTTCCAGTAGAGGATATTCACCGAACTCCCCTGGTCCACCAAAACCTTGCTGACACCGTAGCGGGTGATCTCGGCCGTTATAACCATCGGGTCATCTTGATCGGGGTCTGGTGCGTGGAAGTCGTCGTCCGAGAAGGTGACGGGCGGCATTGTGCGCCGTGGCTTGTTAACCAAATGTACGGACTGCAAGGCCCGCACGTGGCGCTTTCGGGCGGACGATGACGACCCCCCCAGCGAAACCTCCCGAGATGGTGTTGATGTGTCCCCGAAGGGGACGTTCGCGACTCCGGCTGCGGCTTCGGCTGCGTCTCCGCTCGGAGCGGGGCCGTTCGACCCTAGCATTCCTGGGTCTATCGAGCCAATACACCGACCGCTGGATCGCCCGCTCCGCAGGTGCCTGAGGACGATCGTCCCGGATGTATTTCTTGAGCTTCCCCGCTCGGATCAACTCTTCTATCTTGTCCCTGAGGGTCACACACTCTTCGGTAGTGTGGCCCATATTCTTGTGATAGGCACAATGTTTCCTCCCGTCCGCCCCTGATGGAGTCGGTCGCTTCATCGGCTCGGGGAGCAAGTCCGCGCTCAATGCCTCTCGGAGGATCTTCTCCCTCGGGGCGTTCAGGTAGTATATTGTTGAAAACGAGGCCCCCGTCTCGGTTCCCTATGTTTTTGGCCGGCCGTGTTTCCAGCCGAACCGTTGGGCTTCCCACCGTCCGCCCTTTCCCCCTTCAACTCCTGGCTTTCCTTCTTGTAGGATAGTTTCATCTCCTCTACCCTTATCTTGTCTGCCGCACGTTCTCTCAACTCTTCCATCGTCTTGGGAGCTCGTCGGCACACGCTGTCTTTAAACGGGCCCGACTTGAGAGCCGGGAGGATGTAATGAAGGGCGAGCTCGGGGCTTAGGGCCTTCACTCGCCGAACGGTCTTCTGATATTGCTCCATGAACGCTCGCAGCGTTTCCTCCTTTCCTTGCTTGAGGGTGACCAATTCGAACACGATCAAGTCTTGAGAACTGTTGGCCGCGAATTGTCGGTTGAAAAGTCGTTTCAAGCCGACGAAATTCTCTATAGAATTGGGGGGTAGAGAGTTGAACCATTCCAGCGCCTCGTCCTCCAAGGATAGCGAAAACGCCCGGCACCAAATGGCGTCGTTGCCCGTTCTGAATGCCATGGTGTTCGAGAACGTTTTGATGTGGGCCTCGGGATCCGTAGTCCCGTCGTACATTTTGAATTGCGGCGCTATGAATTGTTTTGAAATTTGAACGTCCATTATACTTTGGGTGAAGGGGAGTAATAATGTGGATGAAGGCTCTGGCTTCACCACCATCCACCTATCTTCGGTCGCGCTTTCTGCGTGTACCGAATTAGCTTTACTCCCTTCGGCCTCGGATTCTGTTGGCCTCCAAGTCTTGTCATGCCCGGTGTCTTGTCCCGTGCGTTCCTCTGCCGCGGCCTTTCCCTTCTCTTTCGCTCGCTCGTCCTCCCCGTCCTTTCCTCCGACCTCCCGAGCTAACCGGGCCTCACAATCGGCCTTCATTGCCGCTAACTCGTCCTCATGACGTTGTTGCATCTCGTCCATCTTCTGCTGTAGAACTCTGATCAGCTCAACCGGGTCATCCATGCTCATATTTCTCGTGGTCACCATTGGGTTTATAGAACTACACGGCCCCACGGTGGGCGCCAAATGTTTCGGATGTGTAAGGTTGTGTTGTCCGATCTCCACGTCCTCCTCCACTCGTCCTTCGTATATCCGGTCCTCCATACTCGTTCCTCAATTTCTTCTTCAATCCGCGGGTGGGAGACATGCGAAAGATTCTCCGATGCCAAAGTCAGTTGAGAGCAATTGGCGTTTTTCAATAGAACAGTAATAAATGTGCAGTAAATACTACCTGTCTAC
This sequence comes from Vigna umbellata, assembly GCF_029865625.1. Lineage (NCBI taxonomy): Eukaryota > Viridiplantae > Streptophyta > Magnoliopsida > Fabales > Fabaceae > Vigna > Vigna umbellata. Next base: position 5,925,635 of record NC_142172.1, on the reverse strand, counting down.
CACTTACCATGGATCTGTATTTATAGTTTTCGCTATGGGCTTGGGATTAGTGAAAAATTAACCACGGCCAAAATTCAGCCCAATAGCTTTTAAGCTCAACTTACCTTAAACCTGACTAATTAGCGGTACGACCGGCCGGCCTCCTAAGTTCGACTCTTGGATCGGCCAGCCTTTATGGGCGTCATGTGTAACAAACGGCGTGTCCGGCCTTTATAGTGTGGCCGGGTGATGAGGTAAATCTCACAATCCCGGACGTATGGGCGTCCGGTTTGAAGCCTCTATCCTTCGATGGTAACAAAATCGCGTATTTGGTTGCGTAGACGTCCGGTCACTACTTGGCGTCCGATCCACGTACGGGCGTCCAGTTTGGTGCCTCTACCCTTCGATGGCAACAGATCCGCGTGTTTGGTCACGTAGACGTCCGGTCCCTACTTGGCGTCACGTAGACGTCTGGTCCCTACTTGGCCTCCGGTCCCTACTAGTACACAAGGGTCACGTAGACGTCCGGTCCCTACTTGGCATCATGTAGACGTCCAGTCCCTACTGGTACAAATTCCTTCTTTATTACTCCCCTGACCGTGAGTTTCCTAAACAGAGAACTCAATTTTCTCCTCAAGGTTAAAGCCACATCAATTAGTGCCATCAAAACCAGATCCTCACCTTACTCAAAGTATAAATAAAATTAAAACATATGAAAAGAAAACCTTCCAAGAACCTCTCTCTTTTTCTATCATATCACACTTGAAATTATTCTTTCTTTCTCAAAATCTCGTGCCCACTCTAAAGCTCTTCTCTCAACACTTTATTCACACCGAGGGACCCATGCAACAATAACTCTTCGGACCATGATATTTTAACAATTTTTTTAACAATTTTTTTATAACAGATTATGTGTCGTTTTTCATTGGTCCGTATATTTAAAATGGACCGATCACAAGCTATCACATAGGTTGTTGTAAAAAAGTTGTTGAAAAGATATTTTCCTAACTCTTCCCCCACACTCACGTAGCAACACCTACGTACTCTCTGCTCATGATAAAACCATCATCATCACATTCACCCCCACATCTCTCGGCCAACCACACACACCAACTACCACATTCTACAAGGACCATGATATGTTAACAACTTTTTTTAACAACTTTTTGACAATAGACTATGTGTCACTATTTTATTGGTCTGTATATTTGAAACGGACCAATCACTAACTACCACGTAAGCAATTGTAAAAAAATTGTCAAAAAAGTTGTAAAAAAACATTTTCCAATCTACAATGGTTCGTCCCACCTTCTCTCCTTCACCTTCAACAACCCATCCAACATTATTTTCTCAGCACCAGGGCTCTCTCTCTCTCCCTCTCCCAAAAGCTGGATCCTAACATGTAACTCCCTTTCCCCCATGTGTCCCTACATGCTACCTTTTTCATTCTCCACTTCCACACTAACTTCACACATTCTCTCCCTTTCTTCTTCTATTTTCATCTCATTAAAACCAACCTTCTCACCTCTTCTTCATATGTCAAGTAGTAGGACACACACATCCATGCAATGCCCCCTTCGTGCAACCTCTCTAATATCTCAAACTCTCCGCTTTTGCTAACTTCCACCAAACTTTTATATTTTTGTTCTACATGAAACTACAATATTCACTCTTTAACTTTCCATATTCGCAGAACCAATAACCAATGTATCTTTCTTTCTTTAGTTCCTAACACCCACCTTGTCCTTCACTCCTTCACTCTAAACCAGAAGAAACTCCTGCCATTACTTTCTCTCTTCTCCTACTAAGAACATCCACACCAGACCTTCCCTTACTTCATTTTCCTTTCACCTCCAACGTTCTCCTATACCCCAACAAGTGTAAACTATCTCAAACCAACCTTTCTCTTCCTCTTTCTCTTTCAATAACCTATACCCAAACTTCTCATGCATACTTATTCAATTATTCTTATTATTTCTTCTTATTTATTCCCTACCCATTCAACCACACAACTCACTTATCAGTACACTTCTTCTCTTCTTGAATACTAACCAAAAAGCCAACCCATCAAACACTCACTCCATAAGCTACTCTCGTCACACCCATAACAGTTTACACCAACTTTCCTGTTAAACCCATCACCAAATTCCTTTATACCCACATCCCATTTTACATTCTAACATTTAATATTTGCTTACCCAAGAACCCACCATTCGAACCTCTCTATACTATCCCACCTTCTATTCACCTCACAACACCTTCGCATCCCCATCTTGATTCTTCTACAAAGCAAACATATCCCTCCTATACACTAAGAGACACACACACACACACACACACACACACATATATATATATATATATATATATATATATATATATATATATATATATATATATATTTTCACAACCCCATCTTTTCTTCCTTTTTTTCTTTATTCTACCACTAAAAACCTTCCAATCCCTCAACCTGAGAATAACTCATTTCTTCGAATTCTCCTCCTCCTTATACTCTCGTCCAATCCTTCAAGAAGAGGTTCCGAAAAGAGGTTCCGAAATTTTCTTGCTCCTAGTACGAATTGTATCCTGCATACACAAGAAAACAAAACCCTAGAAACAATTGTTAGCACAAAAAGGTAAAAAAGATAAAAAAGATAAAAAGATAAATAAAAAGATAAAAAGATAAAAATCATGTCAAAGCTAATCAATAATCACACAAATAGAATAGTTAAACCACGAGTCCCCGGCAACGGCGCCAAAAACTTGTTAACACTTCGGCAAGTGTACCGAATCGTATCAAGTAATAATAATTGGTAAGACCAAGTATCGTTTCCCTAGAGACTCACGACCTAAACATTCATATGATTTCTTGATTAATTAGGACTTGTAAATGACATCATTGTGTTTGTATTATGAAAAATAAATATGCATGCAAGTTTGATCAATTGGATTGAAAGATGCAAAGGTGATTGATATAAAATAATGAATGATTATGTTGTTGGGGTTTCCGAATTATCCTATCCACTCTCATGTATTTATGAATTCATCTTCTTCATTAATGTTAATGCCACTTTCTAATTTACCTTAAACCCGATGTCACGGTGAAGAAAACCTACTCCTAATTACTAGTTCACAATGTCTTGTCTCCCTAGCAATTAATCATGCATTACATTCACATAGAAGCTTAAAGGCAACCAACCCTCATATTCCTATGACTAGGTAATATTGCTTTTAGGAGAATTTCCCCAGTTCTAGATTTTCTCATATGTGTCCATAGTGACAAAATCAATAATCATGCAATTGAATAAGTTAAACAAAGCATGCATAGAGTAAAGAGGAAAAACCCTAACAATTAATGAAGTAAAGCATTTTATAATAAGAATCAATTCAATACATGAGAATTTCAAAGGATTACATCGTTTCCCTAACAACAATGGAGGTTTAGTTCACCATAGACATGGTGAAACTAGATGAAAATAATGAAATGAATGAAAGATAGAACCCTAAAAGTTGAAGATCGGAGCTTCTGCATCCAAAATTCGCCTCCGATGGGTGAAAAGAGTGTAATTTTGCCTCTTTCTGTCCAAAGATATGAGCCCTAGGTCAACTAAACCCTTATATAGTTTATAAAAATAATAGAAATATAGCCCAGGCCCAAGTCGACAGTGCTCAGCGTTGGAAATTGCGCTCAGCAGTAGGTGCGGCACTCAGAATGAGGCTCAACAATGGCGCCCAGGTGTGAAACGGTGAACTCAACAGCAGACTCTGGCGCTCAGCGGTAGAAATGCCGCTCAGCGGTGACTGCAATACTTGGATTAGCCCTCAACGATGGCGCTTAGGCGTCAGACAGAGAACTCAACAGCAAGCTTGGCGCTCAATGGTGAAAATGGCGCTAAGCAGTGGTTGCGATTCTTCTTTTGTGCAATTTTCCTTCCTTTCCTGATCCAACTCCTTGCTACTTCAACTTCTTCATCCAATTCATCTTAATTCCTATCAAAACAAGGAAAAACAAGCATAAAGCCCATCCAACTCTCTTATTTCCACAACTTAAGCAAAAGCATGATTTCAAGCTAGTTTCTAAGTTATAAAGGGTGTTTTTAATGTCAAAATTAAGTATAAAAATAATGGTTTTTCAACCGTTATCACAACCCCAAACTTAGAACTTTGCTTGTCCTCAAGCAAACAAGATGTAACTCAGTCTTCCACCAATCAATACAATGGTTTTACACATTCTATAACACTTTCTTTCATGACAAGTGATTACTTAAATCAACTCATCAAAAAGAATTCAGTCAAGATGCACACATGCCTTGATTCAAAATAACACATCATGGTGTTCACATAATCACATAATATCCAACAGATTCTATTCTCATGAATGATCAATTAACTAAGCATAGATGTATTCATTTGCTCTTGGAATCATTCCTCACCAGATAAAGTATTTCACTCAATCACACAAGTGTATATAGAGGTCACTCATTCACTCTACTATCACAATGTCACATGAATAAACTTTGCCTTTCATTTAACAACAATCAAACTCACTCACAAGCAAGCATCATCGCAAGACTTTTCTATGGCTTATAATGTGGCTAGGCTAAGAAGAAAATTGGTTTTTCTGGATCACAAAATCCTTGAGTTAAGAGAGTCATTCATACTTTCATCATTTAAACACAACCACTCTGGAGTTGAAAACCTCACATATAGGCTCATTCAACATTCCATATATTCCAGATACACATCCTGCTTAACATCATAATCACAATCACAACATCATGCATTTGTTCACATAACTTGTGAACAACCACCTGTATATCAGCATATGGTGTACAATCTCAACATCAATCAATATCCAAGCATCATCAAGCAATACTCATCATGCATAACTCAATATCAAACCATCACATCAGATAAATTTTCAAACTGAGTACATCACAACCTATTCTAAAAACAGAATAAAGAATAAAAAGACGAGTTTAAAACATTGGGGTGCCTCCCAGTAAGCGCTTGTTTAACGTCACGAGCCTGACCCAATAAGCTCAAGGATCAACCAACTTCATCACTATGGACAAGCGTTCCAGTTCTCCTCCCAAATAGTGCTTGAGACGTTGACCATTCACTACCCAACTTTTTTGTGGATCACTAGGAGCTGGATCAACCAATTCAATTGCTCCATGGAGATGCACACCCTTCACTATGAATGGTCCTGACCATTTTGACTTCAATTTTCCAGGAAACAGCTTCAAACGTGAATTGAATAATAACACCTGTTGCCCTGGATTAAAAACTTTTTTTTATCAGCTTCCTATCATGATAAAATTTTACCTTTTCTTTATTATTCCTAGATGAATCATATGCATGCAACCGAATCTCTTCAAGCTCCAATATCTGCCTTCTACGTTTATTCTGAGTATCATAGGGATAAAAATTCAAAAATTTCAGAGCCCACAAAGCTTTATGCTCCATCTCCACTAGCAGATGACATGCTGTCCCATAGACTAACTGAAAAGGTGATAAACCCATAGATGTCTTCATTGTCGTCCTATATGCCCAGGGAGCCTCATCCAGTTTCTATGACTAGTCCTTTCTTGATGAAGCAACTGTTTTCTCCAAGATCCTCTTTATCTCCCTATTAGACACCTTAGCTTGCCCATTTGTCTGTGGATGATAAGGAGCAACCATCTTATGCCTCACACCATAATTTTTGAGTACTTTTGCCAGCTGGAAGTTGCAAAAATGAGATCCTCCATCCCTAATAAGTACTCTTGGAGTTCCAAAATGTGAAAAGATTTGCCTCTTCAGAAATTTGATCACAGTGTTAGCATCATTCTTGGGACAAGCTAGGGCTTCCACCCATTTACTCACATAATCTACCGCCACTAGAATGTATTCATTGTTGAAAGATGGTGGAAAAGGTCCCACAAAATCAATACCCCATCAATCAAAGACTTCAACCTCTTAAATGCCTTGTAGTGGCATCTCATGACGTCTTGAAATAGCTCCAGTTCTTTGACATTTATCACACTTTCTGGCATGATTATGAGCATCTTTAAACAAGGAAGGCCAATAAAATCCTAACTGGAGAAATTTTGTTGTTGTTCTTTCTCCATTAAAATGTCCTCCATAAGGTGAATCATGACAGTGCCAGAGAATGCCTTCTGCTTCTTCATTTGTTACACATCGCCTCAGAAGGTTATCTACTCCAATTTTGAACAAATAAGGATCATCCCAAATTAACTGCTTGGCATCATGTAAAATTTTTTTTCTTTATTGCCAATTGAGATCTTCTGGGATTACTCCTGCAGCTTTAAAATTAGCCATATCAGCAAACCACGGTCTTTGTTGGATGTACATGAGTGTTTCATGTGAGAAAGATTCCCAGATTTCAGCTTCCTTGCTTGTAACTTCACTGTTAATCAACCTGGATAAGTGATCAACAATTACATTTTCACTCCCCTTTTTGTCGCGGATTTCCACATCAAACTCTTGTAGTAAAAGCACCCATCTAATCAATCGCGGCTTAGAATCTGACTTGGTTAACAAATACTTTATATCTACATGATCTGTGTATATAATCACTTTAGACCCAACAAGATATGGTCTAAACTTCTCCAAAGCATAAACAATAGCAAGAAATTCTTTTTCTGTGATGGCATAATTCAACTGAGCTTCATCCAAAACCTTGCTTGCGTAATAGATAGTATGAAATACTTTCTCTTTTCTCTGACCAAGCATAGCTCCTATTGCATAATCATTGGCATCACACATTAGTTCAAAATTTTGATTCCAATCTGGAGCTACAATCACTAGGGCTGACACCAATTTGGCTTTCCAAAATATCAAAAGCTTTTAAACATTCTTCATTCATCACAAAAGGCCTATCTTTAACTAGCAAATTACTCAATGGTTTAGCAATCTTCGAGAAGTCTTTAATAAATCTTCTATAAAACCCAACATGGCCTAAAAAACTTCTAATCCCCTTCACATTTGTCGATGGTGGAAGCTTCTCAATAACTTCTACTTTGGCTTTATCCACTTCAATCCCCCTAGCAGAAATCTTGTGACCCAACACAATTCCTTCTGTTACCATGAAATGACATTTCTCCCAATTAAGCACAAGATTCGTTTGAACACATCTCTTGAGGACAATATCCAGATTTGCCAAACACCTTTGGAAAGAATCTCCAAACACCGAAAAAACATCCATGAAGACTTCGATACACTTCTCTATGAGATCTACAAATATTGCCTGCATACACCTTTGAAATGTAGCTGGAGCATTACATAACCCAAATGGAATCTTTCTGTAAGCAAATACACCAAATGGACACGTAAATGTTGTCTTCTCCTGGTCTTTTGGATCTACCACAATTTGATTATATCCAGAATATCCATCTAGGAAGCAATAAAAAGCCTGACCTGTCAATCTTTCTAGCATCTGATCCATAAAAGGAAGAGGAAAATGATCCTTCCAAGTAGCCTTATTTAACTTCCTATAATCAATGCACATTCGCCATCCTGTAGCAGTCCTAGTAGGAATAAGCTCATTCTTCTCATTATAGATTATTGTCATCCCACCTTTCGTTGGCACTACCTGTAGTGGACTCACCCATTCACTATCAAAGATTGGATATATAATGCCAGCTTCCAAAAGCTTCAGTACTTCTTTTCTAACCACCTCCTTCATCACCGGATTTAACCTTCTCTGAGGTTGAGCACATGGTCTATAATCATCTTCCATAAATATTTTATGCATGTAGTAGGTTGGACTTTTACCTTTGAGATCTAAAATTCACCATCCAATAGCTTCTCTGTTGGCTTTCAATATTTCTACCAACTTTTCTTCCTCTTCAGGGAGCAAAGAATTACTAATGATGATTGGTTTCGTTCCATCTTCTTCTAAGAAAACATACTTCAAATTTGATGGTAACATCTTTAGCTCCAACTTCTTTTCTTTGACTTCTTCTTTGGTATCAATATTCTCAAAATTAGCCTCCTCCACTGGGATCTCTTTCAATGTCTCCAACTCCGTCATACACTCATCAATTAATTTTTCTTCCTCCTCATTCAAGTCTTCACAGGCATCAATAAGAGTTTTTTCTAACGGAGAAGAAAAATGTACCATCTTCTCTTGCACCATACAAACTTCATCAAGCATATCAAATCGGAAACATGTTTTATCATCTTTAGGGTGTGTCATGGCTTTGAATACATCAAAATCCACTTCTTCATCTTGAACTCTCACTTTAAGCTTGCCATTCTCCACATCAATTAAAACTCTTGCAGTCTTCATAAATGGTCTCCCCAGGATAAGAGGCACATCTCCATTCACCACCCAGCTTCTTTGTTGATCACTGACAGCTGGATCAATTAATTCAATTGCTCCATGTGGACGCACATTCTTCACTATGAATGACCCGGACCATTTTGACTTCAACTTTCCAGGAAACAACTTCAATCTTGAATTGAACAATAGCATCTATTGTCCTGGATTGAAAAATTTCTTTATCCACTTCCTGTCATGATAGAATTTTACCTTTTCTTTGTAGTTTCTGGATGAATCATATGCATGCAACCACATCTCTTTAAGTTCCAACATTTGCCTTCTACGCTTATTTTGAGTTTCAGAAGGATCAAAATTCAGAAATTTAAGCGCCCATAAGGCTTTATTCTCCATCTCCACTGGTAAATGACATGCTTTCCCATAGACAAGCTGATAAGGTGATAAACCCATAAATGTCTTCATTGCAGTCCTGTATGCCCAGAGAGCATCATCAAGTTTATGTGACCAATCCTTTCTTGACATAGCAACTGTTTTCTCCAATATTCGCTTGATTTCTCTGTTAGATACTTCAGCTTGCCCATTAGTCTGTGGATGATAAGGTGAAGCTACCTTATGTCTCACACCATAATGTTTGAGTACCTTAGAAAGCTGATAATTACAAAAATGAGATCCTCCATCACTAATGAGTACTCTAGGAGTTCCAAAGCGTGCAAATATTTTCTTCTTTAGAAATTTAATCATAGTGCTTGCATCATTTTTAGGACACGCCAATGCTTCTACCCATTTACTCACATAATCTACCGCCACCAAAATGTATTCATTGTTGAAAGATGGTGGAAATGGTCCTACAAAATCAATGCCCCAGCAATCAAAGACTTCAACTTTTAGAATGCCTTGTAATGGCATTTCATGACGTCTTGAAATATTTCCAGTTCGTTGACACCTGTCACAATTCCTGGCATGATTATGAGCATCTTTAAATAAAGTAGGCCAATAAAAACCTGATTGGGGAACTTTTGTTGTTGTTCTTTCTCCATTGAAATGTCCTCCATATGGTGAATCATGACAATGCTAGAGAATTCCTTGCTTCTTCATTGGTAAAACATCGCCTCAAGAGATTATCTGCTCCTATTTTAAATAAGTAAGGGTCATCCCAAATAAACTACTTGGCATCAAGCATAAATTTCTTTCTTTGTTGCCAATTAAGATCTTCTGGAATTACTCCTACAACTTTAAAATTTGTCAAATCAGCAAACCACGGCCTCTTTTGAATATACATGAGTGTTTCATCCGAAAAAGATTCCCAGATTTCTGTTTCTTTGCTAGTAACTTCAGTATTAACTAGCCGGGATAACTGATCAGCAATCAAATTTTCACTCCCCTTTTTATCACGGATTCTACATCAAACTCTTATAGTAGTAACACCCATCTAATCAGACGCGGTTTAGAATCTGGCTTTCTCAACAAATATTTTATAGCTGAATGATCTGTGTAGATAATCACCTTAGACCCTATGAGATAAGATCTGAATTTCTCTAAAGCATAAACTATGGCTAGAAACTCCTTCTCAGTGGTAGCATAATTTAACTGGGCATCATTCAACACTTTGCTAGCATAATAGATAGTATGAAATACCTTCCCTTTTCTCTGACCAAGGACAACTCCTATTGCATAATCACTAGCATCACACATTAATTCAAAATTTTGATTCCAATATGGGGCTATAATCACTGGGGTCGAAATCAATCTGCTTTTCAATGTATCAAAAGCTTTCAAACATTCATCATTCATCACAAAAGGTATATCTTTAACCAACAAATTACTCAATGGTTTTGCAATTTTTGAGAAATCTTTAATAAATCTTCTATAGAATCCCGCATGGCCTAAGAAGCTTCTGATTTCCTTCACATTTGTTGGTGGAGGAAGTTTCTCAATAACCTCTACTTTAGCTTTGTCTACTTCAATCCCTTTAGTAGAAATCTTATGCCCCAACACAATTCCTTCTATTACCATAAAATGACATTTCTCCCAATTAAATACCAAATTCGTCTGAACACATCTTTTGAGAACAGTATCCAGATTCATCAAACACTTATGAAAGGAATCTCCAAAGACAGAGAAATCATCCATGAAAACTTCAATGCACTTTTCCATGAGATCTGAAAAAATTGCCTGCATACACCTTTGAAATATGGCTGAGGCATTACATAATCCAAATGGCATCTTTCTATAAGCAAAAACACCAAAAGGACGTGTAAATGCAATCTTTTCTTGATCTTTTGGGTCTACCACAATTTGATTGTAACCAGAATATCCATCCAGAAAACAATAAAAAGACTGACCTGTCAATCTCTCCAGCATTTGATCCATGAAAGGAAGAGGAAAATGATCCTTCCTGGTAGCTTTATTCAATTTTCTATAATCAATGCACATTCGCCATCCAATAACAGTCCAAGTAGGAATGAGCTCATTCTTCTCATTATGGATTATTGTCATTCCACTTTTCTTTGGAATTACCTGTACTGGATTTACCCATTCACTGTCAGAGATTGGATAAATAATGTTAGCTTCCAAGAGCTTCAATACTTCTTTTCTAACCACCTCCTTCATGACAGGATTTAATCTTTTTTGTGGTTGAGCACTCGGTTTATAATCATCTTCCATAAAGATCCTGTGCATGCAATAAGTTAGACTTATACCTTTAAGATCTGAAATTGACCACCCAATAGCTTCTTTGTTGGCTTTCAATATTTCTACCAACTTTTCTTCTTCTTCAGGAAGCAAAGAATTACTGATGGTGACTGGCTTTGTTCCATCTTTTCTAGAAAAACATACTTTAAATGTGATGGTAGCATTTTTAATTCTAACTTCTTTGCTTTAACTTCCTCTTTGGTGTCAATTGTTTCAAACTTAGCATTTTCCACTGGAATCTCCTTTAATGTCTCCAAATCCATCATACATTCATCAATCAATTTTTCTTCTTCTTCATTTAAATCTTCACAAGCATCAATAAGAATTTTCTCTAATGGAGAAGAATAACGTACCATCCTTTCTTGCACCATGCAAACTTCATCAAGTATATCAAATTGAAAACATGCTTTGTCATCTTTTGGATGTGTCGTGGCTTTAAATACATCGAAATTTACTTCTTCATCTTGAACACTCAATTTGAGCTTACCATTCTCCACATCAATTAAAACTCTAGCAGTCTTCATAAATGGTCTCCCCAGAATGAGAGGTACATATCCATTTTCCTCCATCTCCATGATAACAAAATCCACTGGAAAAACAAATTTGTCTACCTTGACCAGTACACCTTCAACTACTCCATAAGGATATTTAAGAGACCTGTCCGCCAATTGAAGTGCCATTCTAGTGGGTTTGAGCTCTAAGCCCTGAATTCTTAAATATAGAAAGCGACATCAAATTAAAGCTAGCTCCCAAATCAATTAGAGCTCTTCCAACTTCCAACTCTCCTATAGTGCATGGAATAGTGAAACTCCCTGGATCTTTAAACTTGGGGGGTAATTGTTGTATGATTGCACTACAATTACCTTTTACTTCAATGGTCTCCTTCTAAATATATTTTCTCTTCTTTGTAAGGAGTTATTTCAAAAACTTTGCATAAGATGGCATCTGTTGCAATGCTTCTGAGAAAGGAATGGTAATCTCTAGTTTTTTAAACATCTCCATGAACCGCTCAAATTGTTTTTCTTTTTCCTTCCTTGAATAAATCTTTGGATAAGGAAGTATTTTTTCTAACTCTCTCTCTTTTTCGCCTAACTCTTCTTTTTCTTTTTCTTTTTTTCTCTCATCTTCCTCTTCTCTCTTTTTTTCTTTCTCAATCATATCTTTCCACTCAAGTGTTTCTTTTTCACTCTCATTTTCTCTCCCTTTTCCCTCTATTTTTCTCTCCTCTAACACTTTACCACTTCTTGTTACAATGGTTTTACAATCTTCATTCAACGTGTTCTTTGCATTCTTTTCACAACCTTTTATCTTGTTAATCATTCGCCCAATATTCATCTTCATACTGTTAAATGCGTCTTCCACATTCTTACGATAAGATACACTTATTTTCATGAATTTCTGGAAAGTGTCCTCCAATTTTGTGTTTTTCTCATATGGAATAGGTTGTGATTGCCATTGTTGTTGCTACTTTTGAACCATTGAAATATTATATATCTCTTGAGGTAGTAGAGAAAGCTTCTATGTTACTTCTTCTAACTGTTGAATGATAATCTCATTTTGTGCAAATAAGGCGTCATAAGTTTGCATTTGTAACTTTACCATTTGTTGAATGGGAACTCCTATTTTGCTGTATAAATCATTATCACTAGCAGCCATGTTCTCTATTAATTCTGTTGCTTCCTCTGGAGTCTTACATTTAATATTACCTCCAGCTAAGGCATCTAACATCAACTTGGTTTGTGAACCAAGACCTCCAAGGAAAAATAGAACTATTGTTGCTTCATCAAAACCGTGCATGAGAGTCTTTCTCAAAAAGCTTTTGTACCTGTCTCATGCTTGACCTAATGTCTCCTTCATGCCTTGTCTGAAAGAAGAGATCTCTTGCTTCCCTTTGTTGACTTTAGATTGTGGGAAATATTTGTTTAAAAACTTTGCAACCACAGCTTCCCATTCTGTAAAACTACCTTCTGGATAAGAATTCAACCATAACTTAGCATTGCCTCCCAATGAGAAAGGAAACAAGCTAAGCTTGATTGCTTCATCTGGCACTCCATTTATCATCACGGTGTTACAGATTTCATTGAAGGTGGTGAGATGTTCATATGGGCTTTCATGTGATAGCCCATTAAACTGATTGCTTTTCACCAAATGTATCAACGCTGGTTTCACCTCCATGTTTGTAGCATTGACCCTTGGCCTTGATATACTGTTAAAATGTTGAGGGCCAACAAAAAGTGATGTAATTTGCAAGAGTCCGTCTCTCATTATTCTCCTCTGCTATATTTTCAGTGCTATGGTAAGACCTTTGTGGTGAAGGTTGTAAGAGTGTCTCAGGACAAGGGAATAGTTCTCTTAAAGTTCGAACTCTCCTCCTCCTTCTACTTTCGTCTAGGCCTTCAAGAAGAGGTTCAAAAATCTTTTTGCTTCTAGTCCGAATATCACCCTGTATACACAAGAAAACAAAATCCTAGAAAATTTTTGTTAGCACACAAAGATAGAAAAGAGAAGAAATAATTGAGAAGATAAGAAGATAGAAAATAAAAATAAAAAAAAATAAAAACAGAAACAGAAAAATAAAATAAAATAAAATAATAATTGAAAAATAAAAACAGAAAACAAAATTCACAATAAGTCAAAAATAATCAAAAATCACACAAATAGACTAGTTAAACCATGAGTCCTCAGCAACGGCGCCAAAAACTTGATGAACAAATCTTCGATCCCCAAAAATGGAGTCAAAGACTTGTTAACCCTCGGCAAGTATAACCAAATTATATCAAGTAATAAACCTAGTAAGACCAAGTATCGTTCTCCCAAAGCACTCACGTGTTACCAATGAGGAGCATTGGTATCTTGAAGCTATTGTGAAATTTTGATGATGATAAAAGCTGAAGAATTGAAGACTCTAAATGCATATTTGTTAAACGCATTTTGTAGAAACAAATGTATTGGATAAAATGTAATGATGTAAAAACTCTTAGAAGTTTTCGTATTTAGTGAGTCATTGCACAAATAATCGATTATCAAGAGGAATAATCGATTATCACGAGCCAGTTTAGAAGAGAGTTGCTTGCACAAATAATCGATTATTACACAGAATAATCGATTATCACTGTTTCATTTAATTCTATCCAAGTCTCTGGAATAATCAATTAGTGCTCAAGATAATCGATTATCACTTTTTTGAAAACCTCATAACGGACACAAATAATCGATTATCACTCATGATAATCGATTATCAGTGGCAGTTGGGAGATGTCTTTTCAGTTTTTGACCCTACACGAAACTAGGCTTATAAATAGAGATCTTCACAGCTCTTAGAAAGAACTTTTCAATTGAGAGTATTAGAGCTTTGTGCCTAGGAAGCTCTCTATGAGTGAAAAGGATCTATGCCATTTTGAGAATACAGTTTGTCTGAGGAAGTTCTCAAAGTGATAGAGTGCTCTTGCCTAGTCTTGTGAATAGGAGAAGCTCGTGTTTTGTATGTCAAAGGTCGGAGCAGTTCTCTTCAAGTTGGCAAAGCTGTTGCTTCCGGTTCGTGCGTCGAAGGAAGCTCTTCCGGTTCGTTTGTCGAAGGAAGTTATTTGCTGCACTCTTCTGGTTCGTTTGTCGAAGGAAGGTGTTTTCTATTCTTTGCTCATTTCATTATCTTGTAATCTGTACAACTATATTTTTAGTGAAAAAGGCTAATCACTGTTTATAGTGATTAACGACTGGACGTAGAATCTTTTGATTCGAACCAGGATAAAAATTCTGTGTTGATTTTCTTGATCCTTAAACTCTTAGCACATCAACTGTTCGATAAAACTTCGCTAAGAAAATCAATTTTCGAAACCGACTATTTTAACTTGTGTTGTGATCGTTACACGCTTTCCGCTATCAATATTTTATTCCGTTGCGCGACTCTATAACGGTACCGATTGTTCCGACATCACGGCCTAGACAGTTATGTGATTTATTGATTAATCAAGACTTGTGAACAAATTGTTGTAAGTTTCAAATGCAAAAGACTAAAAAGTAAATATGTATGCATGTGATGATCAATGGGCAAGAAGAAACAAAACACGTGAATTGAAATATATGGATGAATATGTTGTTGGGTTTTATCATTTTCATCCTATCCACTCTCTTGTATTTAAGAATTCATCATTCTTTTCATTAATGTTAATGCCACTTTCTAAATTACTTAAAACTTGATGTCTCGACGAAGAAAGCATAATCATAATCACTAGTTTACAATGTCTTGTCTACCTAGCAATTAATCATGCATTATAGTGAACAGAAGCTTAAAGGCAACCAACTATCATACTCCTATGTCTAGGTTTGTAATATACTGATGGGAGAGATTCCCTAGATCTAGATTTCCCCGTATGTCCATATCGACAAAACCAATAATCATGACGTCGAATGAGTTAAACAATGCATGCTTTGAGCAAAGAGGAAAAACACTAACTATTAATGAAAGAAAGCATGTATCATAAAAATTGTCTTGAAGAACAAATTCCATACAAGAGAGTTTCTAAGGATTTACATTGATTCCCCAACAACAAAATAGGTTTAGTTCACCATATTCATTGAAGAACTAGATGAACAATGGAATGAAAGAATGGAAGAGATAGAAAAATCCGAGAAAGAGAAGCGGACAGTCGTCACCATCTCCAATTCTACCCCCAAGGGATGAAAAGTGTGTTTCTGGTTCGTTCCAGCCAAAGATACAAACCCTAGGACGTCCTAAAGCTTATATACTATTCTAAAAAATACAGAAAATTATGCCAAGCCCATAAAAGTGTCGCTCAGTTGTAGTAGCGCGTTTCACTTCTTCCCCTCAGCGCCAGTTTTTCCCTCAGCGGTGCCAACGGGTACTGAAAAGTGCCGCTCAGCGGTAGTTGGCGCTGAGTGGTACTTGCTGATTCTCTTCTTTTGCACTTTTTGTGTCCTTTTCTGTCTCCATCTCTTTCCCTTTTCACTTGTTTCACCAATTTCATCTTAAAACCTGCAAAAACAAGGAAATCAAGCATAAAACCTGTCCAACTCTGTTATTTCTCATAATTCAACAAAATCATGAGTTCAAGCTAATTTCTAAGTCATAAAGATTGTAATCGAAGTCAGTTTTAATTATAAAAATAACAGTTTTTCAACTGTTATCAATAACCACTTATTGTACCAAACTAATATCATCCTTCATATTGAACATAAGCATTTTTTTAGTTGTACAAAACCAACTTCAAAAATAACCACATCAGAATGAGTACATAACCAGTTACTGCACCAATAAATGTGATGAAATTTATCCTCAAGAACCACTAGATTTGTTCTACAAAACGAGTTTGATACTAGATCACAATCCCTTGATTGGATAACCACTTACTGGACTAACTAAGCATGTTCAACTTAAGCATTTTTGTAAATGTACAAAAAAAGCTTAAGAAATAATCACATACAATTGAGTACATGATAACGGTTGAAAAACCGTTATTTTTATGCTTAAATTTGATACCAAAAGCAACCTTTAAGACTTAGAAACTAGCTTGAATTCATATTTTTGCTTTAGTTTTGAGAATAAGAGAGTTGAAAGTGAATTTAATGGTTTTGTGCAACATTCCCTTCATTTTGTAGGCTAATTGAATGATTTGAAAGAAGAATTGAAATACCGAATGATTGGAGTGCTGAAAAGTCAACCAGAAACCAGAAAAGTCAACTAGTCAACCAGAAAAGTCAATCAGTCAACCAGAAAAGTCAACCAGTCAACCAGAATGCTGAAAAACCAACCAGAACGCAGAAAAAGTCTGACCGAGTGGCGCTGAGCGGCAGTTTTCAGGTGCCGGAATCACCGCTGAGGGGCAAAACAGCAGCTGGGGGGCAAAATGGATCAACCGCTAGTACCGCTCAGCGGTAAAATACCGCTAAGCGCCATTCTAAATGGGCTTGGACTGTTTTTTTGGCACTTTTATGGGCTTGGGCGTAATTTTTCTGTATTTTTGGAATAGTATATAAGCTTTAGGACGTCCTAGGGTTTGTATCTTTGGCTGGAACGAAGTAAACACTCTCTCTTCCACCCCTTTGAAGGAGGATCTTGGATGCTGAGGCTTCCTCTTCACCTTTTTAGGGTTTATTCTTTCATTCTTTCATTGTAATTCATCTAGGTTCACCATGAATATGGTGAACTAAACTCTGTATGTTTGTTGGGGAATCAATGTAATCTTGTGAAGCTCTCATATATGGAATCTGTTTTTACATCTTTTAATTAAGACTTATGCTTTCTTTCATCATTAGTTAGGGTTTTTCCTCTTTGCTTAATGCTTGCATTGTTTAACTCATTCGATGCATGATTATTGGTTTTGTCGATACGGGCACGTACGGGGAAGTCTAGATCCGGGGAATTTCTCCCAATTTTATATTGGTTGTCATTAAGCTCCTGCACTTATGAACTGATCATTAGGAATGCTAGGAATTGTATGAACTCGTGATTAGGGAGAAGCCTTCTGGAAAGGTACATTAGAGAGTGGCATTAACAATGATGATTTGACTGTTGAATTCCTAAAAATATATGAGAGTGGATAAGATGAAATTGACCCCCAACAACATATTCATATCTATATTTCATTGAAAGTGTTTATCTTTTGCTTTTTGCCATTGATCAAAACTTCATGCATACATGTTTATTTTCTGTCTTGCATATTAAACTCCAAATATTTTTTCTGTAAGTCTTAGCTAATTAAGAAACCACACAACTAAACTAGGCCGTGAGTCCTTTGGGAAGAACGATACTTGGTCTTACCAAGTTTATTACTTGAACGATTCGGTCATACTTGCCGATTGAAAAACAAGTTTGTGACATCATATTTTGGTGTTCATAAATTTGTCCATCAAGTTTTTGGCGCCGTTGCCGGGGACTCTGGTTTAACTGGTTAATTTGTGTGATTATTGATTATCTTTGACTTTAATTTTGAATTTCTGTTTTTATTTTCTGTTTTTATTTTTTTGGTTATTATTTTATTTTATTTTATTTTATTTTATTTTCTGTTTTTATTTTATTTTATTTTATTTTCTGTTTTTATTTTATTTTATTTTATTTTCTGTTTTTATTTTATTTTATTTTATTTTATTTTTCTGTTTTTATTTTATTTTTCTGTTTTTATTTTTCTGTTTTTATTTCCTATCTTCTTATCTTTTCAATTATATCCTTTGATTTTTTTTCTCTATCTTTTTGTGCTAACAATTGTTTTTAGGGTTTTGTGCCTAATGTCTGCAGAATGCAATTTGGTCAAGAATTTAACTATATGGGCACTCAATTCTACCAAAGTAATCTCAACCACTGGTGGGAACATGACTCAAGCATGGATCAAAGCCAATTTTGGCAAGCTGCCGGACAATTTGAGAACCAACCACAACAACAATGGCAGCAACAAAGCTTTAAAATCAACAAAGGGAAGCAAGAGATCTTTTCATTTAGACAAGGCATGGAAGAATCACTGGGGCATGCATGGGACAGGTATAAAAGCCTATTACGAAAGACTCCCAAGCATGGATTTAACGAAGGAGAAGTAGTCCTAATCTTCCTTGGAGATCTTGGTTCACAAACCAAGATGATGCTTGACGCCTCAGCTGGAGGCAATATCAAATGGAAGACTCCAGAGGAAGCCACAGAAATAATTGAAAACATGACTACTAATAAGTGGAACAGTGAAAGAGGAGCTCCTATTCAACAAAAAGGAGTTCTACAGTTGCAATCCAATGATGCCTTGATAGCTCAGAACAAGTTAATAACTCAACAATTGGAGAATATCTCAAAGATACTTGAACAATTGCCACAAGAGTTAAAGACTGTTGCACAGGTACAATCCCAGTTATGCGAATTGTGTGGAGGTGACCATATCAATGGTCAATGTGCCTTTCTAGTTGAAGCCGTAGAGGATGTAAACTACATGACCAATCAGTACCGTCAAGGGAGCTACAATCAAGGGTGGAAACCACACCCAAGTATTGGTCAGGAACAAAGTGGGCAAGCTGGACAAACTGGGCAATTTAACAAGCAACAGCAACAAACCTTTCTATCAGGAAGTTTGGATGACACCCTTCAACAATTTTTGAAAAATTCTGACGCTACTCAGAAAAGCATTGAAGAATCATGTAAAAGGATGGAGATGCAGCTTCATTCCATTAGTCAGAGATTGAATGATGAGGTTAATACTGAAGTTAACCCTAAGGAGGAAGGGCAAGCCATTATCACTGAAAGTGACAAGATTCTTGATGAGAAAAAAACAGGGGACGATGAGGAAAAGATAGAGAGAAAAGAAAAAGAAGAATTGAGTGAGAGAAATAAAGATGAAGAAAAAGGGAAAGAAGTGGTTGAGAGAGAAGAGAGAAAGAAAATTTGTGTGAAAATAAAGAAGTTGAAAAGAAAAAGAAAAGGGAAGAAAAAAATAAAAGAAAAGAAAAAGAGAAAATTTAGGGAGAGAAAAAGGAAGAAAAAGAAGATGAGAGGAAAGAAGAAGAAATCATATGAAAAATCACATCCTCATCTAAAGAAGAATCATAGGAAGGAAAAGAAATTCAAGTGCTTTATGGAAATCTTCAAGAAATTGGAGATTAAAGTTCCTATGATTGAGACACTGCAACAGGTTCCTGGTTTGATCAAATTTCTAAAGAAGTTCAGTAGAAAGAAGAAGAAAAAGAAGAAGGAACATGAGCTTTATTGGGTCAAGCTAGTGACGTTAAAAGAGCGCTTGCTGGGAGGCAACCCAGTGATTTAAGAACTTTTAATTTTTGGTTTGGTGATGTAATTTTGAACTTTTGGGTATTTTTGTTTTTGTTATAAGTTTGTTACAGGGTTTACATCTACTGATGGATGTTAGGCGGAAGAGTATCTACTGAAGGATACTATGTTTGTATACACCTACTGATGGGTGTTGGTAAGAAAGATTTGCATCTACTGAAGGGTGCTGGAGGATTTTGGGTCAGGCTCGTGACGTTAAACAAGCGCTACCTAGGAGGCAACCCAGTTGATTGATTTTATCTATATTGTTTGTTTTGATTCTGTTTTAGTTGCATGATAGGGATTGAATGTTTGAGTGATTTGAGAAATTAATTGCAGGGAGCAAGTGAGGGGCATGAGTAGAAGGCACCTAGGGTAAGCTAGGAAGAAGAAAAGCACAACACGAAAATGCCGCTGAGCGGCAAATTGACGCTGAGCGGTGGTATCGTCAAAGGGGCTTAGATTGCCCCTTAGCGGAACCCGAGCCCATTAGGGTATTTTTATACCCTAAGTCACGCTTTGGCCTCTATTTTTAGATTCTTCTCTGCACACACACTCCTAAACATTTTTCCAAAGGTTCTCTACATTTTTCCTTTCATTCCTCTTTAGAAAATCTCCCTTCCACTCACTTTCTCACTAGTTTTCCATCTAAGTTTGGGGTTGGGAGAGAGCATCATTGATGGGGCTAAGTTTTTCAAAGCACTAGAGTAGGATTTGTTTTATCAATCACTTTTGTTTTTAGAATAGGATTTGATGTACTCAATTGGAAACTTTGTCTGTTATGATGGTTTGCTTATGATTGTTGTTTGATAAGTAATGCCTGATGATGCTTTGATATTGATTGATGTTGAGAATGTGCACATTATATGCTTATACAGGTGGTTCACAAGCATTGTGAAATGCAAGATGTTGTGATTGTGATTATGATTCTAAGCAGGATGTTATATGTGGAATGTGAATGAGCTTATATGTGAGGTTTTGAGCTCCAGAGTTGTTATTGTTGAATACTATTACTGTGAAAGCATGAATGACTTTGCCCAGGTTTTCTATGATTGAATTACTTGCTTGTTTGCATCATATGATCAAGGCCATTTGTTGATAACCCTTCTATTAGCCAAATTCATAAATTGAGCCCACTAAAAGAGAACACTATGTGTTATATCCTTTGAACCTCTAGCCTTGAACATGATTTGAAAACCCTTGTTGAAAAGCTTTACCTTGAGTTAAGTAGAAAATATTTTGTGGTATTGACAAATGTTCAAGTTTGGGGTTGTTGGAAAATAGAAAGGGAAATTGAAAGCATTGAGCTAAGAACTAATAATTAAGTATGTGAAAAGAAAAAGAAAAAGAGAAAGAAAAGAAAAGAAAAAGCAAAGCTCAATGCAAAAGAAAGTTGGGAATAAGTAAGAATGATTGTGTTTATATGTTTCTCTTAACTCAAGGGTTTTGTGATCTAGAAAAACCAATTTTCTTGTTAGCCCAGCCACGTTATAAGCCATAGAAAAGTCCTTGTGATGATGCTTGCTAGTAAGTGTTTTTGATTGTGGTTAAATGAAAGGCAAAGTTGATTCATGTGACATTGTAATAGTAGAGTGAATGAGTGAATACCTCTTATACACTTGTGTGTTGAGTGAAACACTTTATCTAGTGAGGAAAGATTCCATGAAAATATAAGAACATCTTTGCTTAGTTGATTGATCATTCATGAAAGGTAGCATTTGTTGGATAGTATGTGATTGTGTGAACATTAAAGCATGTGCATGTCTTGATTGAAATCTTTGAAATGAGCTGAATTGAGCACTTACTTATCTTGAAAGAAGGATTTTTGAATGTGGTGAACCATTATATGGATTGATGGAAGATTGAGTTACATCTTGTTTGCTTGAGGACAAGCAAAGATTTAAGTTTGGGGTTGTGATAACGGTTGAAAAACCGTTATTTTTATGCTTAAATTTGATACCAAAAGCAACCTTTAAGACTTAGAAACTAGCTTGAATTCATATTTTTGCTTTAGTTTTGAGAATAAGAGAGTTGAAAGTGAATTTAATGGTTTTGTGCAAGATTCCCTTCATTTTGTAGGCTAATTGAATGATTTGAAAGAAGAATTGAAATACCGAATGATTGGAGTGCTGAAAAGTCAACCAGAAACCAGAAAAGTCAACCAGTCAACCAGAAAAGTCAACCAGTCAACCAGAAAAGTCAACCAGTCAACCAGAATGCTGAAAAACCAACCAGAACGCAGAAAAAGTCTGACCGAGTGGCGCTGAGCTGAAATTTGGCGCTGAGCGGCAGTTTTCAGGTGCCGAAATCACCGCTGAGGGGCAAAACAGCAGCTTGGGGGCAAAATGGATCAACCGCTAGTACCGCTCAGCGGTAAAATACCGCTGAGCGCCATTCTAAATGGGCTTGGACTGTTTTTTTGGCACTTTTATGGGCTTGGGCCTAATTTTTCTGTATTTTTGGAATAGTATATAAGCTTTAGGACGTCCTAGGGTTTGTATCTTTGGCTGGAACGAAGTAAACACTCTCTCTTCCACCCCTTTGAAGGAGGATCTTGGATGCTGAGGCTTCCTCTTCACCTTTTTAGGGTTTATTCTTTCATTCTTTCATTGTAATTCATCTAGGTTCACCATGAATATGGTGAACTAAACTCTGTATGTTTGTTGGGGAATCAATGTAATCTTGTGAAGCTCTCATATATGGAATCTGTTTTTACATCTTTTAATTAAGACTTATGCTTTCTTTCATCATTAGTTAGGGTTTTTCCTCTTTGCTTAATGCTTGCATTGTTTAACTCATTCGATGCATGATTATTGGTTTTGTCGATACGGGCACGTACGGGGAAGTCTAGATCCGGGGAATTTCTCCCAATTTTATATTGGTTGTCATTAAGCTCCTGCACTTATGAACTGATCATTAGGAATGCTAGGAATTGTATGAACTCGTGATTAGGGAGAAGCCTTCTGGAAAGGTACATTAGAGAGTGGCATTAACAATGATGATTTGACTGTTGAATTCCTAAAAATATATGAGAGTGGATAAGATGAAATTGACCCCCAACAACATATTCATATCTATATTTCATTGAAAGTGTTTATCTTTTGCTTTTTGCCATTGATCAAAACTTCATGCATACATGTTTATTTTCTGTCTTGCATATTAAACTCCAAATATTTTTTCTGTAAGTCTTAGCTAATTAAGAAACCACACAACTAAACTAGGCCGTGAGTCCTTTGGGAAGAACGATACTTTGTCTTACCAAGTTTATTACTTGAACGATTCGGTCATACTTGCCGATTGAAAAACAAGTTTGTGACATCATATTTTGGTGTTCATAAATTTGTCCATCAGTACATAATTACTTACTGTACCAATAAATATGATGAAATTTATCCTCAAGAAACAGTAGATTTGTTGTATATAATGACTTTCATACTATACCACATACCCTTGATTGGATAACCACTTACTACACCAAACTAATTTGATCCTTCATATTGAACTTAAGAAGTTTTTTAGTTGTACAGAACCAGCTTCATAAATAACTACATACGAATGAGTACATAACCAGTTATTGCACCAATAAATGTGATGAAATTTATCCTCAAGAACCACTATACTTGTTCTACAAAACGAGTTTCATACTAGACCACAAACCCTTGATTGGATAACCACTTACTGGACTAACTAATATCATCATTCATGTTCAACTTAAGCATTTTTGTAAATGTACATAAAAAGCTTAAGAAATAATTACATACAATTGAGTACATAATCACTTACTGCACCAATAAATATGATGAAATTTATCCTCAAGAAATAGTAGATTTGTTGTATATAACGACTTTCATACTATACCACATACCCTTGATTGGACAATCACTTACTGCACCAAAGTAATATAATCTTTGATATTGAACTTGAGCATTTTTTTATTTGTACAAAACCAGCTTCAGAAATAACCACATCGGAATGAGTACATAACCAGTTACTGCACCAATAAATGTGATGCAATTTATCCTCAAGAACCCTTAGATTTGTTCTACATAACGAGTTTCATACTACATCACATACCCTTAATTGGATAACCACTTACTGCATCAAAGTCATTTGATCCTTCATATTGAACTTAAGTAGTTTTTTAGTTGTTCACAACCAGATTTAAAAATAACCACATACGAATGAGTACATAACCAGTTACTGCACCAATAAATGTGATGAAATTTATCTTCAAGAACCACTATCTTTGTTCTACATAACGAGTTTCATACTAGACCACAAACTCTTGATTGGATAACCACTTATTGGGCTAACTAATATGATCCTTAATATTCAACTTAAGCATTTTTGTAGATGTACATAACCAGCTTAAGAAATAACCACATTGGGACAAGGTAATCAATTTCGTTCAGGTAATTACAACCAAGGGTGGAAACCTCACCCAAGTATGGGTCAAGGGCAAGCTGGGCAATTCAGTAGACCATCACAGCAACTTGGCAACAACAACCCTCCTTATCTAATTAAATGGCAAAGCTAGATGACACACTTCAACAGTTTATGCAAGTGTCCATCTCTCATCATAAAAGCACTAAAGTTGTAATTAGAAGTTTGGAGAATGAGGTTGGTCAGCTAGTTAAGAAGTTAAAGGCTTTTGGAGCTAATATTGAAGTTAACGCGAGGGAGGAGTGTAAAGCCATTAGTACTACAAGTGGCAAGTTGTTAGATGAGAGAAAAATAGAGAGAAAAGAGAAAGAGAAGTTGAGTGAAAAAGGAGAAACTGAGAGAAAAGAGAAAGAAAAAGAAGAGAGTGAGAGAAAAGAAAAGGAGAAAGATGAGGGAGACAAAATAAGAGAAGAAGAGGACGGAAAATAAAGAAAGATATTTGAAAAACCCCTTCCTTACCCAAAGAATTATTCAAGGACGGAAAAAGAAAAGCAATTTAAGCGTTTTGTGGAAATTTTTAAGAAACTGGAGATCAACATACCTTTCTCTAAAGCACTGCAACAAATGCCTTCATATGCTAAATTTTTGAAGGAACTTCTCACGAAAAAGAGGAAATACATTGAAGAGGAAACTATTGAAGTGCAAGGGAATTGTAGTGTTATCATACAGAAAGTCTTACCCCCTAAGTTTAAAGATCCAGGAAGCTTCACCATTCCATGTACTATAGGGAAGTTAGCTGTTGTAAGGGCCTTGATTGATTTGGGAGCCAGCATCAACTTAATGTCGCTCTCTATGTTTAAAAAGATTGAAGGTTTGGAACTCAAGCCTACTCGGATGACTCTCCAATTAACGGATAGATCTCTTAAATATCCTTATGGGGTGGTTGAAGATGTGCTTGTTAAAGTGGACAAATTCTTATTTCCGGTGGATTTTGTCAACATGGAGATGGAGGAGGATATTGATGTGCCTCTCATTCTTGGGAGACCCTTTATGAAAACGGCTCGAGTTTTAATTAATGTGGAGAATGACAAACTCAAGGTGAGGGTACAAGATGAAGAAGTGAATTTTGACGTGTTTGAAGCCATGTCTCATTCAAAAGATGATAAGGCATGTTTTTATCTTGACACACTAGATGAAGTATGTATGATTCAGGAGAAGATGTTATGCTGTTCTTCACCCTTAGAGAAAACGCTCATTGATGCATGTGAAGATTTGAATGAGGAAGAAGAGGAATATATTAATGAGTGCTTGATTGACTTGGATGGATTAAAAGAAATCCCTTTTCATGAGGCGAAAATTGAAGAGATCAATACCAAGGAAAAAGTCAAGGAAAATAAACTGGAATTGAAGATGTTACCCCCACATTTAAAGCATGTTTTCTTAGAAGAAGGTGGGAATAAACCGGTCATCATCAGTAATTCTTTATCCTCCAAAGAAGAAGAAAATTTGGTGGAAGTACTAAGAGTCAACAACGGAGCTATTGGATGGTCAATTTCGGATCTCAAAGGCATAAGCCCAACTTATTGCATGCACAAAATATTCATGGAAGATGAGTATAAACCAGTTGCCCAACACAAAGAAGACTGAATCCTGTGATGAAAGAGGAGGTTAGAAAAGAAGTGTTGAAGCTTCTAGAGGCTGGTATTATATACCCTATTTCTTATAGTGCATGGGTAAGCCCAGTACAGGTGGTACCAAAGAAAGGTGGGATGACAGTTATATACAATGAAAAGAATGAGCTCATTCCTACTAGGATGGTTATTGGGTGGAGGATGTGCATTGATTATAGAAAGTTGAATAAGGCTACAAGGAAGGATCACTTTCCCCTTCCTTTCATGGATCAAATGTTGGAGAGATTGGCTGGACAAGCTTTATATTGCTTCTTGTATGGTTACTCAGGGTACAATCAACTTGTGGTGGATCCAAAAGACCAGGAAAACATAGGTTTTACATGTCCATTTGGTATTTTTACTTATAGAAAAATTCCATTTGGCTTGTGTAATGCTCCAGCCACATTTCAAAGATGTATATAGGCAATCTTTGAGGATATGATAGAAAAGTGCATTGAAGTCTTCATGGATGATTTTTCGGTATTTGGTGATTCTTTCCAAGTGTGTTTATCTAACTTGTATAGTGTTCTTAAAAGGTGCATTCAGAAAAACCTTATTCTTAACGGGGAAAAATGTCATTTCATGGTAACTGAAGGCATTATTTTGGGGCACAAAGTTTCTTCCAAGGGAATTGAGGTTGATAGAGCTAAAGTGGAAGTCATTGAAAAGCTTCCACCACCGAAAATATGAAAGGAATCAGGAGCTTTTTAGGGCATGTCGGGTTTTATAGAAGATTTATTAAAGACTTCTCCAAGATTGCCAAACCTTTAAGCAATCTCCTTGTCAAAGATGTGCCTTTTGTGATGAATGATGAATGCATGAAGGCCTTCGACATTTTGAAGAAGAAACTGGTTTTTGTGCCAGTGATTGTAGCTCCATATTGGAATCAAGACTTTATGTTAATGTGTGATGCTAGTGATTATGCTATAGGTGTGGTGCTTGGCCAACAAAGAGAGAAGGTGTTTCACACTACCTATTATGTCAGCAAAGTTTTGAATGAAGCCCAGTTGAATTATGCCACTATAGAAAAGGAATTCCTTGCTATAGTATATTGCTTGGAGAAATTTAGACCTTACCTCCTTGGGTCTAAGGTGATGATATACACGGATCACGCAGCTATAAAGTATTTTCTAACCAAGCCAGACTCTAAACCACGCTTGATTAGAT
This sequence comes from Vigna umbellata, assembly GCF_029865625.1. Classification (NCBI taxonomy): domain Eukaryota; kingdom Viridiplantae; phylum Streptophyta; class Magnoliopsida; order Fabales; family Fabaceae; genus Vigna; species Vigna umbellata. The sequence goes on along the minus strand of NC_142172.1, from coordinate 5,898,703 downwards.
GGGTACTTTTATTGCAAGAGTTTGATGTGGAAATCCGTGACAAGAAGGGTAGTGAGAATGTGATTGTTGGTCATCTATCCCAGTTAGTAAATGGTGAAGTTAAAAGTAAGGAGAAAGAAATTTGGGGGTCCTTCTAAGATGAAACACTCCTGTATATTCAACAAAGGTCATGGTTTGCTGATATGGCTAATTTTAAAGCTGCAAGAGTAATCCCAGAAGATTTTAAATGGCAACAGAAGAAAACTTTTTTGCATGATGCAAAACAATTTATCTGGGATGATCCGTTTTTATTTAAGATTAGAGCGGACAATCTTTTGAGGCGTTGTGTTACTACTGAAGAAGCAAAAGGAATTCTTTGGCACTGTCATGATTCACCTTATGGGGGGCATTTTAATGGAGAGAGAACAATTGCAAAGGTTCTCCAGTCAGAATTTTATTGGCCTACTTTGTTTAAAGATGCTCATAATCATTCTAGAAATTGTGATAAATGTCAAAGAACTGGGAGCATCTCAAGACGACATGAAATGCCATTACAGGGCATTCTGGAGGTTGAAGTCTTTGATTGTTGAGGGATAGATTTTGTTGGACCTTTTCCATCGTCTTTTAATAATGAATATATTTTGGTGGCGGTTGATTATGTGAGTAAATGGGTGGAAGCAGTTGCTTGTCCCAGGAATGATGCTAGCATTGTCATTAAATTTTTGAAAAGGCATATTTTTGCTCGGTTTGGAGTTCCTAGAGTTCTTATCAGTGATGGGGGATCTCATTTTTGCAATGCTCAACTAGCAAAAGTACTCAAGCATTATGGTGTGAGGCATAAGGTGGCTGCTCCATATCATCCACAAACAAACGGGCAAGCTGAAGTATCTAACAGGGAGATAAAGAAGATTTTGGAAAAGCCGGTTGCTTCATCACGGAAGGATTGGTCTCAAAAGCTAGATGATGCTCTTTGGGCATACAAGACTCCAATGAAGACACCTATAGGGCTATCTCCTTTTCAATTAGTATATGAAAAAGCATTTCATTTACCAGTGGAGATGGAGCATCGAGCTTTGTGGGCTTTGAAGTTCTTAAACTTTGATCCATTTGATACCACTAATAAAAGAAAAAGACAAATTCTTGAGTTGGAAGAGATGTGTTTACATGCTTATGAGTCTTCCAAGAATTATAAAGAGAAGGTAAAATTTTATCATGACAGGAAGTTGGTAAAGAAGGTTTTTTATCCAAGGCAGTAGGTCTTGTTATTCAACTCACGTCTAAAGTTTTTCCCTGGGAAGTTGAAGTCCAAGTGGTCTAGACCGTTTACAATTAAGGATGTTAAACCGCACGGAGCAATTGAGTTGGTAGATTCGGCTGCTAGTGATCCGCAAAGAAGCTGGGTGGTTAACAGGCAACGCCTCAAGCATTATTTGGGTGGAGAGGTTGAACGCTTTTCCACAGTAATGGAGTTGGTTGACCCCTGAGTATAATGGTGTCAAGCTCGTGACGTTAAACAAGCGCTTACTGAGAGGTAACCTAGCTTTTATAGGCTTTTCGTATTAGTTGATTTAGTTGAATGGTTTTGATTTGATTGTGTTATGAGTGTTTTTCAGGTTAGGATGGTGTTTCTCCCAGACTTCATAGCACTAGCACGTCCAGGACCAAAGGATTCTTCTTTTCTTTTCTTTACTTTGATGATTTTGTTTTTAGTGTGAACTATGTACTGGGCTAAATGGATAGATAGTTTGCTGCAAAGGTTTGGTGATTGGTGATGAACTGTTTTGTGATGAGTAATATTGTCTTGTGTTTGCTCTATTGTTTTAAGATGCATGATTGTGATAATGATTCCTTTAGCTTGAAAGCATAAATGGTGGTTGCTCATAATTGTTTAAAAGCAGATGCATGGTTTCAATTGTGATTAATATGTTGGGCAGGATGTTTATCAAATTATGGAACTTGAGTTACCCTGTGAGAGGTTGGACCCCAGAGTCTTTGATTGATTGAGTGTTATTGCTTTGGAAGCATGGTTGATTTTGCCTGATTTTTTATGATTGAACCACTTGTTTGCTTGTTACACATGATCAAGGTCATTTGTTCTTCTCCCATGTAAGCCAATGCCAATATGTGAACCCAATAATGAACAATGTTTGTTCTATCCTTTGAACTTTGAGCCTAAATATGAAAAACCGTTTTGAAATCCTTGCCTTGAGTTGAGTAGAGTATGTTTATACGGTAATGGAGAATGGTTCAATTTTGGGGTTGTGGGAAACCGGGAAGAACTCTGTGAAAATCTTTAAAGAGCATTGAGGAAAAGAAAAACCAAAAGAAAAAGAAAAGAGAAGAAAAGAAAGAAAGAAAAGGTTAAGCTCAATGAAAGGAAAGTATGGAATGAGTTGAATATTGGTTTCTCACATAAAAAGCAAAAAGAGAGATTAATGTTGTATCATTAAGTAAAATTGTTCACTCTCTTAACTCAAGAAATTTTGTTGTCTAGAAAAACAAATTTTCTTCTTAGCCCGACCATGTTACAAGCCTAGAAAAAGTCCTTGTGATGATAACTTTCTTATGAGTGTGTTTGATGTGTTTAAATGAAAGGCAAAGTTGATTCATGTGACATTGTGATGGTAAAGTGTAAGAGTGTCATCTCACTTACACCTTTGAGCTTGAGTGAAACACTATCCTGGGTGAGGAATTGTTCCAGCACTTTATGATAACATTCTTGCTTGGTTGTTGATTCTTAATGAAGTTGGCATCTGTTGTGTATGTTTTGATTATATGAGCACCATAGTTGAGCTTGATTGGTTAAAGCCTCATTATATCTTGACTGATCTTTCTATGAGGAGCATACATGAGTGATTTACTTGTCCTGGAGAAAAATGCTTTTTGGTGTGCTAGACCATTGTAGTTTGGCTATATGTTGTTAAGCTAGGTTTTTTTTTGCTTGAGGACAAGCAAAGTTTCAAGTTTAGGGTTGTGATAACGGTTGATTTCACTATTATTTATGATTCAATTTTGATACTAAATGAGTCCTTTTTTACTTAGAAACTTGTTTGAACTCTTGCTTTAATTAAGTTGTGAATAAAGAGAGTTGAGGTCAGAAATTATGATTTTTATCACTAAATTTCTTTGATTTTGAAGGAAAGTGGAATGATTTGGAAGAGGAGTTAAAGTACCAAGGAGTTGGAATCCAGAAAGGACAGAAAAGGCACTAGAAAAGAAGGTTATAGAAGGTCGCAGGACGCCTGGTTTCCCTTTTCTAGAGCCCTCAGCACAGGAGGCCTCGCATCCACGCCTGAGTGCCTTTCCAGGGGCGCTGAGCCCTAGACTTAGAGTATCGCTTCACGCCTGGGCACCCCTCCTGGGGTGCTGAGTGACACTTCTCTCGCAAGCTCGCTTGGGCGCCCTAAGTAGGGGCGGTAAGCATTGGCGACGTTGGCCCATGATCCAATTCAGCTTTATATAAGGACTTGCACGTTCTAGAGGGGGTATCTTTTGACAAAAGAGACGCAAATTCAGACTTGTTCGACTCTCTGGAGGCAGAATTGGATGCGGAAGCTCTCCTCTTCGGTTTTTAGGGTTTATCTTTCATTTTCATTCCATTGTACATCTAGTTTCTCCATGATAATGGGGAACTAAATTCATTTGTTGTTGGGGAAGATGTAACCTCTAAACTCTCATGTGTTTGAATTGATTCCAATTTACATATGCTTCTTTCATTAATTGTTAGGGTTATTCTCCTTTGCTCTATGCTTGTTATATTTAACTCATTCATGGCATGATTTTTAGTTTTCTTTGTTTTTGACAAATACGTAGAAACCTAGAACTAGGGAATTTCTCCCAAGGGAACTATTGCCTAGACATAGGGATAGAACGCTTGGTTGTCTTAAGCTTTTATTCGTAATGCAAAATTAATTATTAGGGATGCAAGACATTGTGGTCTAGTAATTAAGGATAGGCTTCTTTCGCCGAGACATCGGGTTCTAAGTAATTTAGAAAGTGACATTGACATTTAATAAAGAAGAAGAATTCTTATATGCATGAGAGTGATTATGTGAAATCTAAACACCAACAACATGTTCATCTCATAGTACAAACATCACCATTCACTTTTGTGTTTCTCTTCAATTCATCAAAATTGCATTCATATTTATTTTCTTGTTTTTACAATTAAAAAAACCCTAAATTGTTCTTCAAAGTCTTAATTAGTTAAGTAATTACATGACTGTTTAGTGTCGTGAGTCTCTTGGGAAACGATACTCGATCTTACCATTTATTATTACTTGATATGATTTGGTACACTTGTCGATGTCTTAACAATATGGTTTAAGTCTTATTCAAGCGCAAGATTGGATGACCCCTTATTTTGTTATTAATGATTTCGTCAATTGTACAGAACCAATTTTATACATAACCACATAATGTTGAAGGTATAACTAGTTACCACACCATATTGTCAATTTTTTTATATGAAAACAACGTGATACAAAACTTACAACATAACATACATTACATAACCACTTAATGCAGCAATAGATCCATGAAGCTGACAATAACGATAAATCTGAAATACAAAACAGGAAATTATGAATGTCCTCAAATTTTCACACAATTAATGTTCTTGTTTGATCCACTACCTTCAGGTTTTTCGTTGTTGTCAACCGGTGGAATGAATTTGCTAAGGATGTCATCAACAGAACGTATTGGAGGTTGTTGGTAACAACTGGTAGTGATACACGTACTAACTCATCAGTTGGGCAACCAATATCAGTTGCGAACACCTACACATACCGAGACTATCAGTGAAAGTGCACAAAACAAGTTAAGAAAATATAAAAAAAGAACAAATGATAACAGTTGTAAAGTTTACCTTAACAATATTGTTAAGTGTTATGTTAAGGTAATATGTTCCACATTTTGGTAAAAAAATTGCAACCTGTTCAGACATTATTGTTATATTCGATATACTAATGTGGGAATATAAGGTCAATAACTAACTATTTTTCAAAAAAAAATACTTACATCTATTAGGATTATCACACTTCCAACTTTTAATTGTGGACCTATTTGAGGATGATCAGTGGCCTACTTTTAGAATATCAAATATGTTTTGTTTATAAATCTTACAAAAAAGCTTAACAATTCTACTTATACATACTGATGGTGATAATAATTCTACTTTTACATACTGATGTAGTAAATGGTAATCTTGGTCTGATATAAACTTAATAAAATAAAGTTCAAATATATCCAATACATTCACCAACCAACCATTATGTGTTAATAAAGATAACCATGGTTCAAAAAATGTAAGTTTTATTATACTGTAAAGGACAAGTTTTGGGTTTACTCTAAGCAAAAATTAATTTTTTTTAGGTACTAAAATGTAATTGGTCAAATGGTAGAAAATAATACATCAATACTAGTGGTAAGGTGGTACAAGGAATGGAGGAATCTATATCATTCTGAAAAGTCTGAATCAAAATTTTGCATAGTTAAACAACATCTTAAAAAGGAATATGATGTGCACTAAAAGTATTCCAATTAGAATATTCAAGCATAAAAATGAATGTTCTCTTAGGAACCAAGACTCAACAATAGCTTAAATCTTATATAACAATTAATTGAACCTACACCTATAGTAACCAAGGTTATACTGAGAGGTGTGGTCAATAAAGAAACTAAATACACAACTATATCACCTTGAAAAAATGGATCAAGGGAGACAAAGAAAATGTTGTAGCATTAAAATATTATGATCCATAGTCTACACAAAAATATATACACGAACAAAAAGCAACAGTTTGACGAAGAAACCAAGTTATTCCCAACGTATGAAGGGGCTAAAGGGTCTCAAAGAGCTAAAAGGCTATACCAAAAAAAAATGGATCATCAACATGCTCACGTGAAATTAAAAGAACTTGAGTACATGAATGTATGGTCACCGTCTGACATAAATACATGGCTTTATTGGGAAAATAATATGAAGGGATAAAACAATCGAAATACTTCACTTTTAAGTTCATGAGATAATATTTTAGTCTCATACTAACACCTACCATGACACAAACCGAGAGAGCTTCACCAATTCTTATCAATATTTTAGTCATACACACTAATTCTTATCATTACACGATATAAATAAACTATAATTCTACAATATGACCAACCAATCACAGAACAAAGCTCATTTAGAAGAATAAAAAAGATTGAATACATGGTATAACTAGGTTAAAGGACCCAGACGTCCTAGGTTTTGGATCTTTGGCTTTGTTTCTATTCTGTCTTCGCTCTATTTAAAGGACCCACACGTCCTAGGTTTTGGATCTTTGGCTTGAGGAGCACTGTAGCACACTCTTTCACCCTCTGGAGGCAGATCTAGATGCGAGAGCTTCCATCTTCTACTTTTAGGGTTTTTCTATCTCATTCTTCTCCATTGTTCATCTAGTTTCACCATGTCTATGGTGAATTAAACTCTATTTGTTGTTGGGGGATGATGTAACCTTGTGAATTCTCATGTATTTGAATTGATTCTTAATAATATATGTTTTTTCATTAATAGTTAGAGTGATTCATTTGTGATTATTACATGCTTTGTTTAACTCATTCATAGCATGATGTATGAATTGCATGAGTGTTGGGAGGTTCCTTACAATTCAGGTTCTTGTTGAATTACTCCAAAGAGTAATATTTCTCAGGGATGAGGGTATGATTCTTTGTCGTCTTAAAGTTCTTGATCTTCACAATTAATTACTAGGAATGATAGGAATTGCATGAACTGGTGATTAAGGACAGGCTTATTTCACTGAGGGATCGGGTTTAAGTGATTTAGTGAGTGACGTTAACATTAATGCATAAAGAAGAATTCTTACATACATGAAAGGGAACTTGGTGAAATCTAACCCCAACAACATACTCATCTCATAATAAACAACATTCGTTCATCATTGTGCTATTCTGCTATTGATCAAACTGCATTCATATTTAAATTTTTGTCTTTGCATCTGAAACCAATGATCTCGTTTTCTTTAAGTCTTAATTAATTGAGTTATCACCCGACTGTCTAGTGCCGAGAGTCCTTTGGGATACGATACTTGGTCTTACCATTTTATATTACTTGTGCGATTCGGTACATTTACCGATTCATCAACAATCATCAATCCCTCCAATTGCAAAGAAAAGTTTTTACAACACCCAACCGTTTGCTTATAATGCCCATCTCCCAAGTAAATCGTGTAGCTAAAAGTGGCTTCTACCTCCAAATTCAATTCATTGACTAAATTGGTTGAAATGAAATTATAGCTAGCACAACTGTAAATTAAAACTAACAACTGAAGTACTTGGGAAACATTAGAAGAGGGCTTTAATAGTGTTATAGGAAAACTTTATTCTGAAAGATAGTTTAACAACTTTGATAAAGATTAAACGATTTGTATAAGGGTTTAAACACTTAACTTGGAAAGTTTTGTTCAAACTATAAATTTTCAAATAAATATTTGTTTATCTTCTATCTACTACAACATTTTGAGAAATATAGCTCTTGGTCAAAATACTGTTCGTGACAAGAGCTTTTATAAATGGTTAAGATAATAAGCAATTGTAGGGTTTGTAAGAAAAAACTTTGGCAAGACAGTAGTGATAAACACACAATTATTTTATACTAGTTCACTCCATCGAGTTACGTCTAGATCTCCTCAAAGACCTCTTAGAGGGTTCCACCATAATCTTCAATAAGATTGCAAGTGAGTATTCACACCACTCTTGGTATCACCTACTCAATCCTATTAACCCCCAATACTCTTACTAGAACCGAGTTTCACCTACTCCAGGTTGTGAAATATTCTTCACCACTCCTGGTATCCTTAGACAGTCCCAATATATTCCTGATATGTTGTCTAGTTGAGTTTCACCTACTTCTGGTTTCCACTAGACAAACCCGTCTAACTACCGTTTAACCCCACTAAGTTAAGCGTTAAGTGTTTGAATTCTCTTTAGAATTTGTAATCAGTTAGATTGCTTAAAAGTCCTTGGACGATTACTCTCGCAGAGAGGATTTCTATAAAATACAATTCAATCTAATAGACACTTAGAGTTTTCTCTCTTATTACAACAGTAAGCTTATGATTTTATGAAGCTTGAGAGTATTTTCTTTTCTTTTGAGCTTGTCTTTTGATAACAGTTGAAAAACTGTTATTTTCATGCTTAAAATTGATACTAAAAGCAACCTTTAAGACTTAGAAACTAGCTTGAACTCATATTTTTACGTTAGTTTTGTGAATAAGAGAGTTGAAAGTGAATTTAATGATTTTGTGCAAGATTCCCTTGATTTTGTAGGCTAATTGAATGATTTGAAAGAAGAATTGAAGTACCGAATGATTGGAATGCTGAAAAGTCAACCAGAAACCATAAAAGTCAACTAGTCAACCAGAAAAGTCAACCAGTCAACCAGAATGCTGAAAAGTCAACCAGAATACGGAAAAAGTCAACCTGACAAGTTTTGGGCCAGTTTTCTGCGATTTTATGATTTGTTTGGGCCTGGACCCGTTTTTTATTATTTTTATGTCCTATTTAAAGACCTAGATGTCTTAGGGTTTGTATCTTTGGCTGGGAGGAAGCAGAAACACACTTTTCACCCCTTGGGGGTAGATTGGGAGATGGTGACGGCTCTCCTCTTCTCTTTCTAGGGTTTTTCTATCTCTTCCATTCTTTCATTATTGTTCATCTAGTTTCACCATGAATATGGTGAACTAAACCTTGTATTGTTGTTGGGGAATTAATGTAGTCTTGTGAAACTCTCATATATGGAATTTGTGTTAACATCTTATTTTAAGATACATGCTTTCTTTCATCTTTAGTTAGGGATTTTCCTCTTTGCTTAATGCTTGCTTTGTTTAACTCATTCATTGCCATGATTATTGATTTTGTCGATATGGGAACGTACGGGGAAATCTAGATCCGGGGAATTTCTCCCAATAGCATATTGGTTGCCTTAAAGCTCCTGCACTTCAGAACTAATTACTAGGAATGCTAGGAATTGTATGAACTCGTAATTAAGGATAGGCCTTCTTGCAAGGTGATTTAGAGAGTGGCATTAGCAATTGATGAAAAGAATGATGAATTCCTAAAGTATATGAGAGTGAACAAGATGAAGTTGATAACCCCAACAACATACTCATCCATTTAATTCATTAAAGTGTTTGTTTTCCTATTTTCCATTGATCAAATTCATGCATACATGTTTAATTACTGTCTTTTGCATTTAAAACCTACAATCAATTGTTCACAAGTCTCAAATAATCAACAAATCATATAGCTAACTAGGCCGTGAGTCCTTTGGGAAAACGATATTTAGTCTTACCTAGTTTTATTACTTGATACGATTCGGTCACACTTGCCGATTGTTAAACAAGTTTGTGGCGCCGTTTTTCAGTGTTCATAAACTTGCTCAATTGTCATCATCTTTCTTCTAAGAAATTTTCTTTTGTGTTCGTGAGATTATTCTTTTGCTCTTCTCTTTAGAGATCTTCAATTTATAGGCTTTAAGAAAATGTCTGTTGGATAATACTTGTTTTGATCTTCGGATCTTCTTAGCCTTATCGTAGGTAACAGCCATTAAAGTCAACTTGTCAGAGAAGACATGCTTTTTAAGTACTTTATCAAAAGTAGGTTGTACGAACTCTTTGACGCGACTTTTAATAGAGAGAACATTTTGTGATTTTTTTCTTTGTCTCTAATGTCCACTTCTAACTTGTATATGATAGAGTAGATGGATACTTGACATAGGTAATCTACACAAAGTAGAGTAGATATGCATGTAGATAGATGTCTCCTTTTTCTTATCACTTTTGTTGTTTTTAAATATTGTGCATTTAATGTCATTTAATGTATGTTTAGAACAACTATAAGTTTTCAAATTTTTCCCATACTCAACCATGATTTGATCATTTAAACATTCTTGTAGAGATACTAAGCAGTACATGAGAGTTTTATCGTTGGATGAAAACTTCGTTTAGTACAAGGTATCGTTTAGCCTTTGCAAGGCTTTTCCTAACAATGCCTTGTTTAGTGATTTTTCGTTTAGCTCAAGAGCACATTTAGCAAGATATCTTTCAACATATGTTTTTGGAACAATGTTTGTATCTTTTAGCACATTTACCAAAAATATCATTTTATATATCATAGTGAAAGCTAATCTAGCCTTGTTTAACAAAGTGTAGCACGAATGCATTTAGCAAGACTCCCATAAAGCACATTGACGCATTTTTTGAGGAAATCGTTCGGTAGTGCGTCTACTCATGTATTAGTGCATTTAGTAAAGGTTTTCTCAAAGTATTTAGATTTCACAGAGCTTTTTCGGAAAACGCTTATCTTTCAACTATGTTATTTTTTCAAAGATAACACTTTGTCATATGCTCATTTCGCTTAATGTTGTTTGTTAAACTTCAAAACATATGAGGATGTTTAGATCGTAGCCTTCTAATATGAACCTTTCACTTCCTTTGTAGCACAAACCAATATTAGTTGTTCTTATTAAGCAGCGAAAGATTCGCTTAACAACACTCAGATGGAGTTGTCTAGGATCTTACTGAAATCAATCACATAGACAGACACTAAACATTATGTCAAGTCTAAATGCAATGAGATACAAAAGTGAACCTATCATTTGTCGATAAACAGTGTTGTCCACTTTTGCAGAGCTTTCATCTAGCCCTAGGGTAGTTATTGGATGTATTGGAGTCTTCATCTCCTTTGCTTCATCCATTTTGAATTTCTTTAATAGCTCCTTCATGTACTTTGTCTGGTGAATGTATATTGCGTCTGTATCTTGCTTGATTTGTAGTCCGAGGAAGAATTTTAATTCACCCATCATGCACATCTCAAACTTGCATCATTTTAGAGAAATCTTGGTAGAGAGCTTCATTTGTAGCACCAAAGATTATGTCATCAACACATTTTGAACTATAATGAAATCTTGATTGACATTCTTACGAAACAATATGGTGTCTACTTGTCCTCTTGTAAATCCATTCTCAATAAGGAAGAGACATAACCTTTCATACCAAGCTCTAGGGACTTGTTTCAATCCATATAAGGCTTTGTTAAGTCTAAAGACGTGCTTAGGATTGACTAAACATTCAAAGCCAGTTGTTTGTCCACATACATTTCTTCCTTGATATCACCATTCAGGAATGTGCTCTTGACATCCATTTGATATAGTCTCATTCTATTGAATGCATAAAATAATAGCAGAAAGCGAATGGTTTCCAACCTTGCCAGTAGAACATAGTTTTCAATGTAATCTATACCTTCTTCTTGTGAGTAACCTTTTGCAACTAGTTTTTCCTTGTTTCGTATTACTTTTCCATCTTCATCTAACTTGTTGTGATAAACCCATTTAGCTCCGAGTACATGTATTCCTTTGGGTAACTCCACAAGCTTCCATACATCATTCATTTTGAACTAATTAAGCTCCTCTTTTATTACTTCAACCCACAATTCATCTTCCAGAGTCTGGTTAACATTTGATGGCTCTATTTGAGATATGAGAGCAAGTGGTGGTTGTTTATGATAAGAGCTTATTCTAACGTGCTCATTGATGCTTCCTATGATTTTCTCTAAGGGGTGATCCTTGACTATCAAACGATGTAGACTATTAGGTTCCCTTCTTTCTTCAGACATATTATCGAATGGTTTCTCCTTCTAAGCTTCTTTTGGATCGTTGAGTGTTTTTTATAATGTAGATGCATTTTCCTCCTTAGACGATGTATCGTCTATCTTCAACTTTCCGAAAGATTCGTCTACCTGTGACTTGTTAAGGTCAGACTCATGGTTAAATTTAACATGAATGGCTTCCTCTACCTTTAAGGTTCTAGAGTTATAGACTCTGAACGCTCTTGAAGTTTTTAAATAACCAAGCAAGATTCCTTCATCACTCTTGGAATCAAACTTCCTTAAATTATCTTTGGTGTTTAGTATGAAGCATTGACATCCAAAGGGATAAAAATAAGAGATGTTGGGCATTTTATCCTTCCATAATTCATATGGGGTTTTATTGATAATTGGCCTGATATAAACTCTATTTTGAAGATAGCATGCAGTGTTGACAGCTTCTGCCCAAAAGTGTGTGAGAGAGTTGAAATCATTTAACATGGTTCTGGCCATTTCTTGCAAAGATCTATTTTCCTTTCAACGAACCCATTTTGTTGTGGAGTCCTTGGAGTTGAGAAATTGTGTTTAATACCATAGTCTTCACAAAAGTTTTGAAAAGGCTCATTTTCAAATTCTCCTCCATGATCACTTTGGATAGATATAATTTTAGAATCCTATTGATTTTTTATCTACTTGCAAAGTCTACAAAAGGCTTCAAACACCTCATCCTAGTGGGTCAAGAATAGGACTCATGTCCAACTTAAGAAGTCATCAACTATTACAAGTTTGTAGCATTTACCATTCATTGATGCAGTTCATGTAGGTCCAAATAAGTCTAAATGAAGCAACTCAAAAGGCCTTTCAATTAAAATAATTTTTTTGATTTTCAAAGATTCTTTTACCTGTTTACCTTTCATGGAAGCACAAGAAAAGATTGTATCATTGAATGATACTTTTGGAAATCCTCTTACAAGATAATGACGATGCAGATTTGAGATTAATCTCATACTTACATGTCCACAGTTGTTATGCCATGATATTGCCTCATCTTTTATAGATACTAAACAAGAAACGCTTTGAGATTGCAATTCATTTAGATTTATTTTGTACAGGTTGCCTTGCATATTTGCAATAAATATTAATGAACCTTATCATCTAAGACTTTGATTTGAACTTTCTCAAAAATAATATTATATTCGATGTCACATAATTGACTTATTAGCAGATTATACTTTAGGCCATCAACTAATAAAACGTTATCAATAGATGGGGAGCGGTTTATATCTATCTTTCCAATTTCAAGGATTCTGTCTTTCTGGTTTCCTCCAAAAGTGATTGTTCCTCCTTTCTTGCTCTTTAGGATTAGGAACATACACCTTTCTCCTGTCTTGTGTCGTAAGCATCCACTGTCCAGGTGCCATGACAAGGTTTTCCTTTCTATTATCAAGCAGATCTGCAAGAGAAATTAGTTTGTTCTTAGGTACCCATCCTGTATTGGGTCCTTGCTAGTTCGTAAAATGCTTTCAGTTATGTTATTTTTCCAAAGATAACACTTTGTTCACATCTCTCGCTATCTCTATTCCCCTTATAATCTGACTTCCTATATTAGAATATAAGCCCACAAAAAAGTATCCCATCAATTTTTCCTCTATCAACTCGGTTGCTTATCCTACCAACATTTGAAACTCTTGAATATATTCCTCTACACCGCCCTTTTGGCTAACTGCTGCCAAATTTTCGAACACTGGAGATTTTTCTTTTTTTTTTCAATTCTCCTTACAAGTGATTTTGTCAACTCCTCCCAATTAGGACTATTGGTTTTTGTCTTCCAAAACCAAAACCATTGACTGACTCCTCCTTCCATACTTATAAAAGCTAATCTAATTTTCTCTCTAGATGTAACCTCCTAAACTTAAAAGAATTTTGTTGCCCTTGTTATCTACCCCATATGATCTCCTCCTTCAAACATGGACAATTTTACTCTCCCCATCCATCCCTGCTGATTCTCCTTTCTTTCTTCCTCCGATTCTTCTTTAGTCTCATCCCTTTTTCCCACTCTATCTTTATTCATAGTGTCGCAACCGGAATCGCGACGGGACGACGATCCAAAAAAAGAACGGGTTTTGAAAAAGAGATTTGGAGTCGCCACCATAGTTTATTCTGGAAAACTACGGAAAAACCATAAAAAGGATAAGGCATGGTCTACAAGAACCAGATTCTGGGTTCGGGAGTCGGTTACGTGTAGGGAAGGTATTAGCACCCTACAACGCCTGCCTTAAGGCAGTACCTTTAACTAAATGCGCGAATATAATGTGGTTTTCAAAATGTTTAACTATCCCCTAAAATAAAATTCTAAATAAAAAAATATATTTTTTTAGTTTTTTGGGCTCGACAAGGATTAACCTTGCTCCTACGTATTCTCATGAGAAATCAGGGTTACGTAGTTCTTTTGGAAATTGGAAAGCTTGTTGGAGAAATTGTTTAGAAAATTTGTTTGGAAAATGGTTATGGATAAATTTGGATTTTTGGGAAGTGAACCTGACAAGGACTGGCCTTGCTCCTACGTATCCCCATTTTGATGGAGAATGAAGGATCACGTAGTTCTAGGTGAGAGATTGTTTGTTTGCTTGAAAGTGTTGATGTTTTTTAGCTTTTGAAGATTTTATATATTTTTGATATTTTCGAGAAAAAAGAGGGTAATGAGTATTAGGCCGACGCGGACGGTCACACGAGTACTCATACCTTTAGAATGATATTTAAATACTTTTAATTATTTTTTTTTATTTTATTTTTTTTAAAAGAGAGATAACGATATTAAGCACTAGGACGATGCGAACGATCAACACGAGCACTCATACCGTTATCTACTTATTTAGGAAGACTTGAGAGTATTGAGTGCTAGGATGATGCGGACGATCGCACGAGCACTCATACCATTATTTAAATTTATGTAAATAGGAAAAAAAGGTATCGAACACTAGGACAATGCGGATGATCTCACGAGTGTTCGACCTTTAAAACATATTTTTGTAAATTTATTTAAGAAGAAAAGGTTTTTAGCACAAGGACGACACGAGCGGTTACACGTGTGCTTAACCCTCAAAACGTATTTTTGTAATTTTATTTTAAAAAAGGAAGAAAAAGGTTTTTAGCACAAGGACGACGCGAGCGGTCACACGTGTGCTTAACCTTTAAAACGTATTTTTTGTAAATTTTATATAAGGAAGAAGGGAAGGTTTTTAGCACAAGGACGACGCGAGCGGTCACACGTGTGCTTAACCCTCAAAACGTATTTTTGTAATTTTATTTTAAAAAAGGAAGAAAAAGGTTTTTAGCACAAGGACGACGCGAGCGGTCACGCGTGTGCTTAACCTTTAAAACGTATTTTTTGTAAATTTTATATAAGGAAGAAGGGAAGGTTTCTAGCACAAGGACGACGCGAGCGGTCTCACGTGTGCTTAACCTTTAAAGCGTATTTTTGTAAATTCTTTTATTTAAGCTATAAATATTGTATTATTAAACATATATTTTAGAATAAGTAGATATCTAGAACAGATAAAAAAAATAAAATAAGACAAAAAAAACAAAAAAATAAAATAAAAAATAAAAAATAAAAATAAAAATAAAATAACTAAACAAAATAAAAAAAACAAATGAAATAAGATAAACAAAATAAATGAAATAAAATAAAAAAATAAATAAGTAAATAAAGCAAATAACGGGGGGGCCCAAATGAGAAAGGGAGTGCCGAACGGTCCGTCGCTGGCTACCGCGTCGTCTGTGGAGGTGGACGAACGAACGTTGGTAAAGGATTCAGAATAACGAGCGCTCGTTGGGGAGATGGTAACCAAACGATCCGTCCAAGAAGTGGCCGAACGGACGTTGGGAAAGGATTTAGGATAACGAGCGTTCGTCGAGGAGATGGTCACCAAATGGTCCGCCCGAGAACTGGACGAACGGACGTTGGGAAAGGAGGCTGGATGACGAGCGTTCGCTGGGGAGATGACGAACGGACGTTGGGGAAAGAGGCTGAATGACGAGCGTTCGTTGGGGAGATGACGAACGGACGCTGGGAAAGCAGGCTGAATGACGAGCGTTCGTTGGGGAGATGACGAACGGACGTTGGGAAGGAGGATGAATGACGAGCGTTCGTTTGGGAGATGACGAACGGACGTTGAAGAAAGAGGCTGAATGACGAGCGGACCGAAAAAGCTGAATAACGAGCATTCGAAAAAGGGGAATAACGAGCGTTCGAAAAAGGCTGAATAACGAGCGTTCTTTGGGATATGATGAACGGACGTTGAAGAAAGAGGCTGAATGACGAGCGTTCGTTGGGGAGATGACGAACGGATGTTTGGGAAAGGAGGATCAATGACGAGCATTCATTGTTGAAAAGGTAACCAAACGATCCGTCCAAGAAATGGCCGAACGGACATTGGAAAAGGATATTGAATGACGAGCGTTCCTAAAAGGCTAAATAACGAGCGTTCTTTGGGGTATGACGAACGGACGTTGGGAAAGGAGGATGAATGATGAGCAGACGAAAAAGGCTGAATAACGAGCGTTCGTAAAAGGGGAATAACGAGCGTTCGAAAAAGGCTGAATAACGAGCGTTCGAAAAAGGGGAATAACGAGCGTTCGAAAAAGGAGAATAACGAGCGTTCGGAAAAGGCTGAAAAACGAGCGTTCGAAAAAGGCTGAATAACGAGCGTTTATCTCTGGGCTTGGCCTAGCACTGGCCCGGGCTGGCTTTTCTGACCTAGAATACCCTAGAGGTTCAGCATTCCCCTTCCATTCCTCACCCACTCAGATCCCACACTCTCCCGTAAGCTCACTCCCTCAGCTCCCACACTCTCCAGAGACCCAAGGTCTCTTACTCTCTCCACAGGCTCACCACCTACTCAGCCGGAACCGGCCACCGCGCCACCGGCGACACCTCGTCTCGATGCCGTCGGCGAGACCTCGCCCCACCGTGGCCACCGTTGGCCGCAACGCCTTCGCCCTCCCTCTCTTCTCGCTTCGGAGACGATGACCCAGGGCGAGGTTTTCCTCCGCCTTCATCTCCGATTCCCTCGAGTCCAACGACAACCATCATCATCATCATCTTCAACCGCCGGACCCTCCTCTCCGCCTTCAACATTCACCCATTACCAGGTAACTCAGCCTCCGATAACCGTGAACCACACCAAACCTATAAGAAACAACCTAAACCGCTCCCAAACTACCACCGACTTCTCTGTGCCTTAAGAATTTTCCCGAAACCACCGAACCACCGTCTTCTACCTCTGCGTCTCTATACTATGTTTTGTGTTTGTTTGGTTGGGAATGGGGTGTGGTAATAGCCGCGAGGGTGAATGTGACTATGGTGATGGAGGGAACGAGGGAGGAGGGGATGAGTCAGTGAAGATGAAACCACTATTCTGTTATTTTCTTTCTGTTATATGATTTTCTGGTGAGTAACCATTCCATTGATTCAAATTCATTTTATGGTTGGAGATGGACAGAGGCACAGTTTCATGGTCCGACTTAGTTTGTGGTTGCTGTAATTGATTCTCTGCTTTTCAGGTGAAGGGACACAGCAAAGCCATGTTTATGGTGTTGGAGTTGGGGATGAATGAGTGGCGAGGGAGAGCAAAGGCTCGAAGTGCATGGATTAAAGATGATGGAAGGGAACGAAGAAAGTGAAGTCCGCATTCGTTGACGATGCAGATGTAAATAGAAGCCAGAGCAAAAGCTCTACGAGTGGCAGTCTATTCGGTCAGAAACTAAAGGAAGACAACGGAGCGTCTCAACTCGCATTAAGGTGAGACGAGCGTGAATAAGGGGTGCTATTGGGTGGAAGTGAATCAAACAGTGAATGAAACAAATAACCGAAAATTCATACATTAGTAATGGCTATGGATGCAGCTAAGATACTTACCTTCAATGAAACGAGTAGCCCCTCCTTCCTCTACTGCAGACTTGCTTCCACCTTTCCTCCACCCTTCCACCTCTTGCACTTCTCTTCTTTTTCTTCTGAATGATCTCTCTCAGCAAAAACGGGATACACCGATGAAGGCACCCCTTCCTTTCTCTGCTTTGTTCTCTTTTGCCACTCCGTATACGCCAAATTACTTGTACCAATTTCGTACGTTGCAAAACGGATTGTACGAGTACCTGCAACCCGCCTCTGCCATCACCCCGCGTTCACCTACAGAAACAGTTTTCTGCCTCTCCCCCTCCAGCACACACCCTGTTCTCTTTTTTTCTTGTCCCCCAACCCGAAAACATTCTCCCTTTTCCCGGCTTCTTCTTTTTTTAAAAAAAATCATATTATATTAAGCAAAATAAATTTAAAAAATAAAATAAAATAAAAATAGAAAATAAAATAATAAAAATGTAAGAAAAATATATATACATATATATGGAGAAAAATAAGATAATATATGTAAATAAAACTAGGATAATACAAAAATAATAATAATAATAATAATAAGAAAAGAAATAAATAAATAAATAACAATAAATAAATAAAAGATAAAAACGAAAATAAGAAATAGAAATAAAAATAAGTAAATAATATAATAGACTACAGTAAAGTCCAAAAATCAATCCGGACGAAATTTGGTATTGACACATAGATGCTCTACTTTCTTCAGAGCCTCTTTCCAAATTTTTCATTCTTTGCATCAATTCCTCCATCATGTCACTAAGCCTCTAGAAATTGGCGTGATATTCCTCCCTTGCCTCTTTAATAGCACAAGCATTTTTCATCACTAATGTCTCAACTACACTCATGTGACTCTTCATATCTCATCGTATTTTTTATCTGGCAGGTCACACCAACTGTTACGGTTCTTGGTGTCAAGAAACCTAGATACTATCTCAGAATAAATAATCACAGATATATAAATTCTCATAGTGAGGAAACAGTTTTATTAAATGGAAACACACTAAAAGCAATCAGCAGCAATGAAGGGAAAACATTATCTTACACAGGACAAATCCTATTTCTGTAATAAAACACTCAACAACCACCAAAACATGCACTCGTCTCCTTAAAAGTCATAAACGAAACAACTAACAAAGGAAATTGTCAAGTACTAAAGAAAAATTACCCCTAACTGTTCTGAAACTCCTTCTAACTCCCTCAACCACCACTTACTAATTGTTATGTTTATTTTCTCTTACGTAAACCTTTCAAGACCTATCATGGCCACTGATAAACAAATTTTTTTATCCCCGACAATGGTGCCAAAGACTTGTTAAGATATCAGAAAGTGTACCGAATCGTATCAAGTAATAATAAATGGTAAGACCAAGCATCGTTTCTCAAGAGACTCACAGCACTAAACATTCATGTATATTACTTAATTAATTAAGACATAAGAACAATTTTTGGGATTTTTGAATGCAATTTGATCAATTGAGGCTAAAACACAAGAGTGAGTTAATGATATTGAAATTATGAGATGGTTATGTTGTTGGGGTTTAGATTTCACCTAGTTTACTCTCATGTATATAGGAATTCATCTTCTCCATTCAATTGTTAACGTCACTTTCTAAATTACTTAAAACTCGCTCCCTCGGCGAAGAAAGCTTATCCTTAATTACTAGACCACAATCCCTTGCATCGCTAATAATTAATTTTGCATTACGATTAGAAGCTTAAGATGACCAAAACTCATACCCCCATCCCTGAGCAATACTTCTTTTGGGAGAAATGCTCCAGATCGTGATTCGTAAGATATCTCCCGATACACAGAAAAATCATAAAATATAACAATTTAGCAACGGAGAAAATCCCTAACAATTAATGAAAAAACATATATAATTCAAAACAAATTTAAAATACATGAGAGTTTAGAGGCTACATTGATGGAGCCAAATTCCAGAGGAAACCAGTGGCCTGAAGCTCCCAGATCAGAAGTGTGGTAGATGTGTTGGTGTGCAGCGGAATTGATGGAGTAAATGGTGATGGAGATGTTTGAATGAAGCAAGGTAAAATGAGTGAAGCCTCTCAGCTCAGAAAGCCTTCATATAATGGAAGGAAGCTTGAGAGAAAATGAAGAATTAGCAAGCAATTTTGACTCAAGAGCAGAATGCAAGACTGGAATATATTTCTCAGCATTTGGGCATAGCTCTAAAGTACCCATACAAGGAAGAAACCCTCCTATTTATAAGTGAAGATGGGTCTCTTTTCTGAAATGAAATCCCGCCTAATTTCAAATGGGAAGCCTAACAGCAACGCCAAATCCTTCCAGCAAATCCCATGCCTTGCTCCAGGTCAGCTCCTCACGTGTTTGAAGCATCTTCTCATCCAACGCTGGGCTATTTTGGGGTTTTGGCTGGGCGCATATGACTTTGGCAGCAAGCTTCTCCAACCAAGCCTTCCTTTCACGTGCCAAATGCCATGCTGGCAGCTGCTCCCTCCAATTTATTTAATCCTACAAAACAAAGTAAACATGCTTAATTAAGAGAAGAAGGTTTAAGATAATTCACCTTCCATAGAAGCAAAATATTAAGTGATCCTTCTTCCTCTTGAACTCTCTTAGCCATGGCTCTAGTAAGAGGTCCAATGTATGTCTTAGATGGTCTTCCATCAGACCCTCCCTCTTGAGAAGGATCTGTCCTCAGATCTGTTGCATCCTGTTGATCATCTCTTGTGAAAGGAATTAAATCACAGATGTTAAAAGTATGACTGACACCATAACTTTCAGGAAGATCTAAGATGTATGCATTATCATTTATCCTTTTGACCACCTTGAATGGACCATCTCCTCTTGGACTAAGTTTGGACTTCCTTTGAGAGGGAAATCTTTCCTTTCTCAAATGAAGCCAAACTAGGTCTCCTTTTTCAAAAACTATTTTCTTTCTCCCTTTGTTGTTGTATTCTGTATATTTTTGAGTTTGTTTTTCAATTTGGGTTTTGACCTTCTCATGTAACTTCTTGATGAACTCCGCTTTAGAAACACCTTCTTTATGAAGAAAAATAGATGGTTCTGGAAGAGGTAGTAAATCAAGAGGTGTGACAGGATTAAAACCATAAACAACCTCAAAAGGAGAAAGATTAGTAGTCTTGTGGACTACCCTGTTATAAGCAAATTCAATATGAGGTAGATGTTCATCCCAAGATTTATTGTTACCTCTTAATATTACCCTTAATAATGTAGATAGAGATCTATTAACTACTTCAGTTTGCCCATCAGTTTGTGGGTGACATGTAGTAGAAAATAGAAGTTTAGTTCCAAGCTTTTCCCATAAAGTTTTCCAAAAGTGGCTTAGGAACTTCACATCTCTATCAGACACTATAGATTTGGGTAAACCATGCAATCTCACTATTTCCTTAAAGAAGAGTCGAGATATATAGCTAGCATCATCTACTTTGTGGCAGGGTATAAAATGAGCCATTTTACTAAAACGATCTACTACCACAAAGATAGAATCATAACCCCTTTGAGTTCTTGGTAATCCTAGGACAAAGTCCATGCTTATGTCCTCCCAAGGGGTATTAGCTATGGGAAGAGGTGTATAGAGTCCATGAGGCATAATCTTTGACTTAGCTTGTAAACAAGCTATGCATTTAGAATAATGCCTTTGAACATCTATTCTCATGTGTGGCCAATAAAATTTACTTTTCAAAATGTTTAGAGTTTTATCAACTCCATGATGGCCCATAAGTCCTCCTCCATGACTCTCTTTGATAAGAAGTTTTCTAATGGATCCTTGGGGTATACAAAGTTTTCCTTTATTAAAAAGATACCCCTCAGAAAGATAGAATCCATCAAAAGGCTTCTTAAGACATGATGAATAAGTGGATGCAAATGTTTCATCATTTTCATACAACTCTTTTATGTCATCAAATCCTAATATTTGGGATCCTAGGGTTACTAATAATGCATGTCTTCTAGATAAAGCATCCGCAACAACATTAGTACTCCCCTTTTTGTGTTTGACGACATAGGGAAATTGCTCCAGATATTCCACCCACTTGGCATGTCTTTTGTTTAGCTTTGCTTGCCCTTTTATGTACTTGAGAGGTTCATGGTCAGTGTGGATGATGAATTCTCTAGTAACCAAGTAATGTTCCCAAGTTTTTAAAGCTCTAATGAGGGCATACAACTCTTTGTCATAGGTAGGATAGTTCAAGGTAGGTCCCCTAAGTTTTTCACTAAAGTAAGCTACGGGATGTCCTCCTTGTATTAAAACAGCTCCTATACCTATCCCAGATGCATCACATTCTAATTCAAAGGCTTTGGAAAAATCAGGTAAAACGAGAATGGGTGCATGAGTTAACTTATGTTTCAAAGTCTCAAAAGACAACTCTTGCTTATCACCCCAAAGAAAAGGAACATCTTTCTTGACTAACTCATTTAAAGGAGCAGTTATGGTGGAAAAGTCTTTCACAAATCTCCTATAAAAACTAGCTAGCCCATGAAAGCTTCTTACTTCTCCTATATTTTTAGGGGTTGGCCATTCTTGTATAGCCTTGATCTTCTCTGGATCAACATGCACACCTTCTTTTCTAACTTTGAAACCAAGGAAAGTCACACTTTCTTGACAAAAAGTACATTTGTCAAAGTTGGCAAAGAGGTGGTGTGCTCTAAGAAGAAGCAAGACTTCCTTGATATGTCTAAGATGCTCTTGAAGACTTTGACTATAGATTAAGATGTCATCAAAGTAGACCACTACAAATCTGCCTATGCATTCCCTAAGCACATGATTCATTAATCTCATGAATGTACTTGGAGCATTGGTCAAGCCAAAGGGCATGACTAACCATTCATATAAACCAAACTTGGTCTTGAAAGCAGTTTTCCATTCATCTCCTTCATGAATTCTTATTTGATGGTATCCACTTTTAAGATCAATTTTGGTGAAGAGATTTGCTCCATGTAATTCATCCAACATGTCATCTAGCCTAGGAATGGGGTGCCTATACTTGACAGTTATGTTGTTGATGGCCCTACAATCTGTACACCTTCTCCAAGACCCATCCTTTTTAGGGACCAACAACACAGGCACAGCACAGGGACTTAAACTCTTTTGGATCCACCCTTTGTTCAACAAGTCATTAACTTGTTTCTCTATTTCTTTTGTTTCCATAGGGTTGGTTCTATAGGCTGGCCTATTGGGTAGGCTTGCCCCAGGCACCAAATCTATTTGATGTTCTATTCCCCTCAAAGGTGGTAATCCACTTGGTACCTCTTTGGGAAATATATCATCAAATTCCTTTAAAAGTTTTTGCAACCCTTTTGGTAGAGAACCAAGTTCATGAGTGATTGAAACAAATGCCTCTTTGCAATAAAGAAGGAAATGAGGTTGTCCAAGAAAAAGATTTTTGGAAATATTCAAGGTTTGAGGTTGGACAACTTCATGGGCTGAGGCATGGGTTACCAAATTCTTTCTTTCTTTCTTATTTTCTTTTTTCTTTTCTCCATCCAACTTCTTCTTAAGAATTATTTGGTCCTCTCTTACTTGTGAAGGTGTAAGAGGACACAAAATAATTTTCTTTCCCTTGTGTTGAATGGTGATTTTGTTGGTGACTCCATCATGTAAAGCTTGTTTATCATATTGCCAAGGTCTTCCAAGTAATATGTGCCCAGCTTCCATTGGTACTATATCACAAACAATTTGATCTTCATATTTGCCAATGGAAATGGGTACACTTACTTGTTCTTTAACTACTATTCCATCATCCTCTTTGATCCATTGAAGTTTGTAAGGTTTAGGATGAGGAGTAGTGGTTAAGCCAAGCTTCTCTACCATTCTAGAACTACAACAGTTGCAACAAGAGCCACTATCCACTATCATTGAACATGTCTTTTCTAAAACTTTGCATCTTGTGTGGAATAGGTTCTCTCTTTGTGACTGTTCTAGTTCTACATGTTTGCTCTCAAGGAGTCTTCTCACCATGAGTAAATCTCCATCACAAGGTAGAGTTTCTTCTTCTTCAGAAGTGGATGTTTCAGACTCACTACATGAAGAACCCTCACTTTCACTTTCATGTTCAAGAATGTAAGTTGACCTTCTATTTCGACACTCAGATGAATAGTGCCCTCTTTCCCCACATTTAAAGCATTTGGTTTCCTTACTTTTATTATCTTTTGGAGGTTCTTTGGCTCTTTCTTTCCCTTTCTCCCTCTCTCTAGATTCTTCATATCTTGGCTTAATTAGACTACCCTCCCTCTTATATTCTTTCTTGTAACTATGAGGGTAATCTTTCTTAGTAGAGCTTTTTCTTTTGAGTTGTTGCTCTACCCTTACACAAAGTTGGACTAACTCATTGAGATCATTGTAGGGTATAAGTTCAACCCTATCTCTTATGTCATAGTTGAGTCCACTTTGGAACCTAGCAATTGTGATTCTTGGTTCCTCTCTTATCCCAGCCCTCAACATGAGTAATTCCATTTTTTGTCTATATTCCTCAACACTCATGTTCCTTTGTTGGAGTTTATGGAGTTTATCCATTATCTCCCTATCATAGTAGGCTGGTACATGCCTCCTCCTCAAGGCAGCTCTCATTTCATTCCAATACCTAATGGGAGGTAAATGTCTTAGCCTATGGTCCTTGACTAAGGCTGTCCACCAAATTAAGGCATAACCTTGAAAGCTTAGAGAAGCCATGGTGACTCTCCGTTCATCATCTATTTGGTGGCACTCAAACAATTGCTCAACTTTCATTTCCCACTCTAAGTATTCTTCTACATCATCTTTTCCATGAAAGGAAGGAAGATCAATTTTAGGCTCTCTTGGGTAATGCTCTCTAACTCTATGTTGTCTTCTAGGAGGCATTTGGTAGTGGTCATCATTGTGATGACTACTATTTTGCTCAATTTCACTTGGAGAAGATGATGATTCTTCTCTTCTCCTATGGGAAGACCTCTCTTTCTTTTTATCTTGATTAATCAAAAGTTGACTAATCATATCTTTGAGCTCACTAATCTCTTTATCCCTTTGTTCAAATCTTTGCTCAAATTCTTCCCTTAAAGACATTTCACTATTGGGTTTCAAACTTCCTTGCACACTTGATTGACTCATTCTTGTCAAAGGAAAATTTTCAAAAGGTTTTCAAAATGTTTGACAAGTAATGAATGAAAAAAAAATTTCACAAACTTTCTTTGTTTTTGGTGAAAAATTTCTAAGAGATTCTAGAAGTAAAAGATGTTTCTAAGTAGCTCCCAGGAAGAAGAGGTGAGTCACAAATGGACAAGCTTAGAAACCAAGTTCTTCCTTAGCCAGAGTTTCCTTAGAATGTTCTTTTACTTTAGTTTCTAAGTAGAAATTCTTCAAATTCTTTTTAAATGTTATGAACCTACAAACCAAAGAAAGGTTTACTATATGCTATGCTATCCTAAATACCACGGAGACCTAAAAACAAAAGGATTACTCAAGACATTTAAGGAAAGCAATAAAGATGCAAGAATGTAAATGCTAGACGGCCCTAAGTGAGAGTGCAAGTGACACTTGGAGCCCCTTGACACACTTTCACACTAAGAAAACGAAATTGGACTATTACAATGTTCAATTGTGAGCTTGGAATTGCTTCAAAAGCATTTTCCCAAGTCACTTGGCACAAAAACAGAAATATAATTAAAAAAAAAACTACAAGGTTCCGTGATACTCAAACAAGCTCAATTAAATGTGTAAAAACAGTGTGGACTTCAATCTTCAGCTGCTGCCAAGTATATCTCAAAAACAGTATGCAAGTTGTTCAAATTCTGGTGGCAAATTATGCTGCTGTAATGTATTCTGCAGCTGCTGGACAGCAGAGTTGCATCTACTCAAGAGCTCCTAATTGCTTTTCATTTCAGCTTTCCCCTCACTTCCTAGTATGCTACCATTATAAGTAAACGTTTCTGCAACTGGATGCTTCACAACAGCTATCACAGTACCTTAAATCCACTCAAACAAACCAAGCCAGATTTACCATTCTGCACCAGTTTTCCACACCAATTTCCAGCAATAATTGACAATTTTGGAAGCCAAAAATGTGGTAAACAAATGAACTAGGTATGGAAAAAACAGCAAGTACACAAAAGGAACCTACCAAAGGTGCTAGAACAGATTAAGAAAGCAATTAAAAACCCAAACACAGTTCAGAAATGATTCCAAATGCAAACTGTTTGATAATTTTCAAAACTGTTTGATAAAATGCCCCAATGACTTTCAGATTTTTGAATTTTGATTTTTTTCAGGGCCTGTAATCTGGATTGCACAGTTCAACAGCTTTTTATCACTTGATATTACTTCTTTGAGTCATCTATTTCATTTTTAATCATAGAACCAGCTTTTTCACAATCCAGTAATGAATTTTGCATCAAAATTACCAAATAGCAGCTGGAAAACAGAACTGCACCAGAAAAATTAAACTGAATTTGGTGGTTTGAGATCCAAAACTATATGGAAATGTTTCAATCTTTGTTTGGACAGTTTCAACAATTTTTAATGATGATTTTGAACATGTTCAGACCTTAAAACAACTTAGGAACTGCCTATAATTCGAAATCATTGTTTCACTTCCATTTTCACTCAAAAATTGATGGTTTCAAATGCAAATTTGCATATAAGTCATGTTTTGACCAAATGAACAGTACTAGCAACTTTTAACCATCAATTGAAACTTGCTCAAGCTATAAAACAGCAAGGAAACAGCAGATTTTCGAAATTCCCCACTGCTGTACCACTTATGCAGTAAAATGGCACCAAAATAACCAACCAAATTCAATTTTATGGAATCAAAGTTTGAATCAGCAAGGAAAAGACTCTAGGAAATGTGAATACACGGATCTAAGCTGGAATTAAAGATGCTTAGCATGACCAAACTCAGATTAAACTATGCAATGAAAATTGGCACGGTGATAAACCAAATTTAAATCTGAAATAGCAAATGACTAATGTCTATGCACAACCAAGCTATGCAAATTGCATTTCATTGCTTGTTATGGTTGGCTACACTCTTAGCATCATTCAACAACACTAAACAATGTTGTATCAAGCTTTAGAATCAACCAAAACCAGCTGAAAACAAATTTGATGATTTAGAACAGCAAACAAAATTCTGCATCAGATTTAAACAGAATTTTAAAACCAGTTAGCCTATATTACCAAGGCTAGATCAACTCATCACTGCCTCTAATGGTAACAAACAGCTTGTATAGCACTGGTAAGCACAGACCTCAACAGAAACAATTTCAAAATAGTGACAACGATAAAACAGCAACAGTAGTTTGCACAAGACTTTAGACAAAACAGAATTTAAAGTTCAAAGCTGGAATTGACTCAAACAAGAAATGATTCACCGTTTAAAATGAAAAATGGACATAAAACACTATAAGAACACAGAATTAAAAGAACAAAAACTGAAACAGAATTAAAACTGAAACAGAAACAGAGATGGAATTCAGCAGAATTAAATTGCAGAATGAGAAGAAATGCTTAGCTCCTTGGTGCGTGGAGAACCTAAGCTCTGGATACCACTTGATGGAGCCAAATTCCAGAGGAAACCAGTGGCCTGAAGCTCCCAGATCAGAAGTGTGGTAGATGTGTTGGTGTGCAGCGGAATTGATGGAGTAAATGGTGATGGAGATGTTTGAATGAAGCAATGTAAAATGAGTGAAGCCTCTCAGCTCAGAAAGCCTTCATATAATGGAAGGAAGCTTGAGAGAAAATGAAGAATTAGCAAGCAATTTTGACTCAAGAGCAGAATGCAAGACTGGAATATATTTCTCAGCATTTGGGCATAGCTCTAAAGTACCCATACAAGGAAGAAACCCTCCTATTTATAAGTGAAGATGGGTCTCTTTTCTGAAATGAAATCCCGCCTAATTTCAAATGGGAATCCTAACAACAACGCCAAATCCTTCCAGCAAATCCCATGCCTTGCTCCAGGTCAGCTCCTCACGTGTTTGAAGCATCTTCTCATCCAACGCTGGGCTATTTTGGGGTTTTCGCTGGGCGCATATGACTTTGGCAGCAAGCTTCTCCAACCAGGCCTTCCTTTCACGTGCCAAATGCCATGCTGGCAGCTGCTCCCTCCAATTTATTTAATCCTACAAAACAAAGTAAACATGCTTAATTAAGAGAAGAAGGTTTAAGATAATTCACCTTCCATAGAAGCAAAATATTAAGTGATCCTTCTTCCTCTTGAACTCTCTTAGCCATGGCTCTAGTAAGAGGTCCAATGTATGTCTTAGATGGTCTTCCATCATACATCTTCCCCAACAACAAAAGAGTTTAGTTCTCCATCATCGTGAAGAAACTAGATGAACAATGGAATGAAAGAATGGAAGAGATAGAAAAACCCTAGAAACTGAAAAGGAAAGCTCTCGCATCCCCAAATATGCCTCCAAATGAGCAAAACGTGTGTTTATGTGCTCAAGACATCAAGAGATACAATCCCTAGGACGTCCAAGTCCTTAAATAGATCAAAAAAATAATAGACAACGGGTCCAAGCCCACGTCGCTGGCGCTCAGCACCCTAAGTGGGGCGCCTAGGCATGATACGGCACATGAAAACTGGCTCTCGGCGCCCTGGAAGGATCAATCAGGCGAATTTGCGCAAAGAGTGACGCTCAACGCCCCTGGAAGGGCGCCTGGGCGGTGATGCGGTGCAGAGTGACATTCAGCAAGTGTTATGGACCGATCGGTTTCATCGTTCGGCCACACACTTTGTTAACCGTTCGACCTCCCTTTATTAACCGTTTGGCCTATCTTCTACCACATCGTTAGGCCTCACACTTTGCTAACCATTCGGCCAATGTTACACTTTTCGGTCAGTGTATGTTGTCTCACGTTGTTCGACCTAGATTCCACCACCTTACCTTTCGGTCTTTCTTACGTCGTTCGATCTGTCTTCTTGAATCGATCGGTCTATCTTCTTGAACCGTTCGGTCTTAATTCTCCTTTTTCAAATCATTCCAATCTCCTACGAAATCAAGAGAATTTAGTGATAAAATCATTAAGTATATCCTCTACTCATTTATTCACAAAATTAAACTAAAACATGAGTTCAAGCAAGCTTCTAAGTGAAAAAGGGTTTATTTAGTATCAAAATTATATCACATATAACGGTATATTTAACCGTTATCACAACCCCAATCTTGAAACTTTGCTTGTTCTCAAGCAAAATGTAACTTGGCTTAAACAAAATAATCATACTACAATGGTCTAGCACACCAAAAAGCATTTTCCTCTAGGATAAGTAAATCACACATGTTTGCTCATCATAGAAAGATTAGTCAAGATATAATGATGCTTTAGCCAATCAAGCTTCAACTGTGGTGCTCACATAATCAAGACATACACAACAGATGAAAACCTCATGAATAATCAATAACCAAGCAAGAATGTCATCATAAAGTGCATGGACCAATTCCTCACCAAAGACAGTGTTTCACTCAAGCACTCAAAAGTGTTTCACTCAAACTCAAAGGTGTATAGTGAGGTGACACTCTTATACTCTACCATCACAATGTCACATGAATCAACTTTGCCTTTCATTTAACCACATATCAAACGCACTCACAAGAAAGTTATCATCATAAGGACTTTTCAAGGCTTGTAACATGGCCGGGCTAAGAAGAAAATAGGTTTTTCTAAACAACAAAATCCTTGAGTTAAGACAGTGCACAATTCATTTATTCACATTAACAATAATCTCTCTTTCTTCTTTTATGTGAGAAACCAATTTTTGAACTTATTCCCAACTTTACTTGCATTGAGTGTAACCTTTTCTTTTCTTTTCTTTTCTTTTGCTTTTTGTTTTTACTTAATGCTCTTTAATGAATTTCACAAAGTTCTTTCCGATTTCTCACAACCCCAAACTTGAACCATTCTTCATTACCATATAAACATACTCTACTCAACTCAAGGTAAGGATTTCAAAAAGGGTTTTTCAACTTTCAACTTTAGGCTCAAGGTTCAAAGGGTAAAGAGAAACATTGTTCTTTGTTGGGTTCACCTACTGGCATTGGCTCTAAGGGCAAAGAAAACATGGCCTTGATCATTTGTAACAAGCAAACAAGTGGTTCAATCATAGAAAATTAGGCAAAATCAATCATGCTTCCAAAGCAATAGCATTCAATCAATTAAAAACTCTGGAGTCCAAATTCTCACATGCTAAATCAAGTTCCACAATTTGATAACATCCTGCCCAACATATTAATCCCAATTCAAATCATGCATATGTTCTTAACAAAAGTATGAGCAACCACCATCTATGCTTAAAAGCCTCACCAATCATTAACTCAACATGCATCATAGAACAATAGAGCCAACACAAGAATATTATTCATCACAAACAATAATTTATCACATCATACCAAACCATTGCAGCACAATTCATTAAACCAAGTACATAACAACATAATTCAAATAAGCATAAAAATCCTGATCCAGCAGCATCCATCAGTAGATGGTTTCATCTGAATCTTCCAGAATCCATCAGTAGATGTGAATCCTTCTCATCAGCATCCATCAGTAGATGTTGATCTTTCTCATCTTCATCGACATCCCTTAGTAGATGTCGTCAGTAGCATCCATCAGTAGACGCTTAATCACACAGCATCCATCAATAGATGCTTAATCACATAGCGTCCATCAGTAGATGCTATCATTCATCACCCTCATCATAAAAGCATCCATCAGTAGATGTTGTCATCTGAGTCCTCATAGCATCCCTCAGTAGATGTTGTCCAGCATCCATAAGTAGATGTTGTCATTACTGCAAAGCAAAATCAAATCCAAACCACATAAATAATCAAAAGAAAAAGTCAAAAATTGGGTTGCGTCCCAATAAGTGCTTGTTTAACATCACGAGCCTGACATCATTAAGCACAATCTGGATCTTTAATGTTGGCGTTCCTCCTTCCTTCATGACACCAACAAAATCTCAGCAATTTTCTTGTCACCAACTTGACTCTCCTAGAGTAACGAGCCTCAATCTCAAAAACTCCCTTTGCTTTAATATCCTTGATAACCCATAACCTATTCTTGAATTTCACTGGTGTGCCAGGTTTGGGTTCATCACTTTTCACATTAGGGTGTTGGTGAACCAGTCTTTCTTCCTTATCTGCCTTCTTCATCTACTATTGGCAGTCTTCTCTACTTCCAGACCTAAAAAGAAAGATTCTAATTACACTTGAAGTGTGGCGCTCAGCGCCCTTAATGGGACGCCCAGGCAGTGATGCGTGACATCCTACGCTGAGGGCCCTTTAAGTGGCAACCAAGCGCGCCCTATGACCTTCTTCACCCTTCTTCTCTTTTTTTAATGATCTTGTGCTCCTACTACAGATTTTTTGATTTAATCCTGCAAACACTAAAGAACGCTGCACTAGAGCACCCACTTAGCACAAACAGATAAAAAGATAAAATTAAAGATAAAAAGATAAAAAGATAAAATTAAAAATAAAGTCTAATCGGTTAAGAATCACACAAAAGTATAGTTTAAACCACGAGTCCCCAACAATGGCTCCAAAAACTTGATAAACAAATTTTTTTATCTCTGGCAACGACGCCAAAAAATTGTTAAGATATTGGCAAGTGTACCGAATTGTATCAAGTAATAATAAATGGTAAGACCAAGTATCGTTTCCCAAGAGACTCACGGCGCTAAACAGTCATGTAATTACTTAACTAATTAAGACTTAAGAACAATTTTTAGGATTTTTGAATGCAAATGCAATAAAAATAAACATGAATGCAATTTGATCAATTGAGGCTAAAACACAAGAGTGAATGAATGATATTGAAATTATGAGATGGTTATGTTGTTGGGGTTTAGATTTCACCTAGTTTACTCTCATGTATATAGGAACTCATCTTCTTCATTCAATTGTTAACACCACTTTCTAAATTACTTAAAACCCGATCCCTCGACGAAGAAAGCCTATCCTTAATTACTATACCACAATTCCTTGCATCCCTAATAATTAATTCTGCATTACGATTAGAAGCCGAAGATGACCAAAACCCATACCCCCATCCCTGAGTAATACTACTTTTTGGGAGAAATTCTCCAGATAATGATTCGTAAGATATCTCCCGATACTCAGACAAATCATAAAATATAACAATTTAGCAAAGGAGAAAATCTCTAACAATTAATGAAAGAAGCATATAATAATTCAAAACAAATTCA
Source organism: Vigna umbellata (assembly GCF_029865625.1). Taxonomy (NCBI): domain Eukaryota; kingdom Viridiplantae; phylum Streptophyta; class Magnoliopsida; order Fabales; family Fabaceae; genus Vigna; species Vigna umbellata. The sequence goes on along the minus strand of NC_142172.1, from coordinate 5,866,959 downwards.
AAATACATGAGAGTTTAGAGGTTACATCTTCCCCAACAACAAAAGAGTTTAGTTCTCCATCGTCGTGAAGAAACTAGATGAACAATGGAATGAAAGAATGAAAGAGATAGAAAAACCCTGGAAACTGAAAATGAAAGCTCCCGCATCCCCAAATTTGCCTCCAAATGAGCAAAGCGTGTGTTTCTATGCTCAAGCCATCAAGAGATACAATCCCTAGGACGTCTAAGTCCTTAAATAGATCAAAAAAAATAATAGAAAACGGGTCCAAGCCCACGTCGTTGGCGCTTAGGCGTGCTACGACACATGAAAACTGTCGCTCGGTGCCCTGAAAGGAGCAATCAGGCGAATTTGTGGGAAGACTGATGCTCAACGCCCCTAGAAGGGCGCACGGGCGGTGATGCGGTGCTGAGTGACATTTAGCAAGTTGTATGGACCGATCGGTTTCACCGTTCGGCCACACACTTTGTTAATCGTTCGGCCTCCCTTTGTTAACTGTTCGGCCTATCTTCAACCAGACCGTTCGGCCTTACACTTTGCTAACCGTTCGGCAAATGTTACACCGTTCGGTCATTGTATGTTGTCTCACGCTGTTCAGCCTAGATTCCACCACCTTACCGTTCGATCTTTCTTACGTCGTTTGGTCTGTCTTCTTGAACCGATCGGTCTATGTTCTTGAACCGTTCGGTCTTGATTCTCCTTTTTCAAATCATTCCAATTTCCTACAAAATCAAGAGAATTTAGTGATAAAACCATTAAGTATATCATCTACTCATTTATTCACAAAACTAAACTAAAAACATGAGTTCAAGCAAGCTTCTAAGTCAAAAAGGATTGATTTAGTATCAAAATTATATCACAGATAACAGTATATTTAACCGTTATTAACCACCACCAAATTACTTTCAATTTTCATTGAGAAATATATTGTTTCACTTCAAGTAGCAAAAGTTGTGTGAAAACATAGAAAGGACCGTTTTATACAACAAATAATGAGTTGATGGTAGTTACATTTGAAACAAATAGTGTTCCTTTTAAAGATTTTTATTAGCTCATAAAATTCTAGAAATGCTTTGGTATTACACAATGTAATATCTATATTTCTTCTTATTCCTCGATTGTTTTATATAGTCTTCAAAGAAAATAGTCGACGTCACATTCTTTTTTGTCATTGAAAAGCTTAATGTCTTTTTTAATGTATTCTTTCGTCTGAAGAGCTTGATATTGAAGGATGCATTAAATGCACTTCATGCAACAATAAATGTTCTTTTCTTCTTTACATCCTGTTAGATATTTTAGATTACTAGATATCTTATATTTATCTTTTATTTTGAGTTACTTATCTTTTGTTACTTTGTTATTATTTTTTAGTTTGTATTTTTGGTTTAGTCCATATTTCCTTAATTATAAAAAAAATACCCTATGTGTATTTTCTACACATAAGGGAGATTAATCACATACATAATTTTTCACTACATTCAATATGGTATCTAGATCATAAGGTTCATTCAAAAATTTCTCTTTGTCCCTGTCCACAACAGTTAGAGTCGCGACAACCATTTGTTGTCGTCATTGTTGTTGTCACTTCAATTTTGACTAATGACCACATTATTCTACTTGTCTTTTCTAGGCAACCCCAATGTCGTCAAGATCACCGCCATGAGAGTCCAAACACGCTCCCACACACTAGTTGAAGTTTGTAGCCACCATCTTTTCCAGTTACGCTAGCGGTGCCCAATTCTACGTGGCGGCGCATGCGTCGTCTTCTCTGGATCCAATCACCATTGTTAAACTCATCATGGCCTCCTCTCTTTGGGTATGGCCTTGTTTTCTTAATTGAAGAACCTTGGATTTTTAGGGTTTTCTCTCTCCTGTTCATTTATGACTTTTTCCATTATTGTCTCTTCTGATCTCTCTTATGCCACCAGTGTGTCTAACCCGTCTATATATACTAACTATGTCAATGTGCACTTGTTTGTTGATAAGTTAGATCACACTAATTATGTGATTGGGATACCAAACATTAAACTTTGGCTTAAGAGTTAGGGATATGTTGATCATATTACTCAAGAAGTTACTAATATTTCTTTAGGTGAGGTTTCCTGTTGGAAGAAAATTGATGCTCAATTATGCATCATTCTAAAGGGTACATTTCACTCTTCTTTGAAACAAATATTTCATTCCTACGACACATGTTCTAAATCATGAGAACAAGCCAAATTATTATACACAAATGATACTCAATGTCTTTATAATGTTTGTAATGATATTTTCCATGTTATTGCTCCTCGGCATCAAGACTCTATTGTTGATTATATGGGTAAGAATCATGTTCTTTTTCATGAATTTAATGAGTTATAGCCTCTCGTCACTACTCATGCCCAAGAAATAGAGAAATGTCAAAGTTCATCATGGTATTGGCATTACACGGACCTGCTAATAAATATTCTCATGTATGTAATCAGGTTTTGGGTTCATTTATTGTACCTAATTTGGCTTCTACTTGTTCCACTCTTTTGTGTGTACCAAGTACACCCATCAATCATACACCTACTTTTGCTGATGATTCCTTTACATTAGCATCTCAACATTATTATCAAAATTGCTCTCATAAGGTTGAAAAAGGACCTCACAAGTGAAACCACTGTAGCAATTTAGCCACAAGATTTATAGGTGTTATGCATTACATGGACGTCCTCCTCGATCCATTATTGTTGTTCAAATTGATCCTCCCTCACAATCACCTCCTATGAATCCTTCATCACATGATATCACTAAAAAATTTGTTATTATCGATAACTTTCTCAAATGGCATGAGGATCAACCGTCTTCTAGTTCCAATGCCTCTATAGCATGCACAAGTACATCTTTTGTTGGTCTGACTCAATCTTCTTCTGTTGATCCTTAGGTTCATGACTTACGAGCCACACATCACATTATTGGTAACAAATCTTTGTTTTCATTTTTATCCTTTTCGAATAATTTACCTTCTGTACAACAGCTGATGGATTTAGGGTGTTAGCTCGTGGTATTGGGATTGTTAACCTTTTTACTTTTTTTTCATTGATAATGTTCTTTATGTTCCTAGATCTCCCTTTAACTTATTATCTATTAATCTTTTAACATGTACTCTTGATTGTGTTATTTCTTTTACCAAAGATTATGTTTGTTTTACAAGACTGGAGTTCGACATAGATGATTGACACCGGATGTGAGTCTCGTGGTCTTTATCATATTCATCCTTCAACATATATTGGTACAACTATGGAATCTCCTTCTCTTCTTTATGCTCAGTTAGATCATCTTAGTCTTGCTAAATTGTAGCAGTTTCTTCATAGCTTATGCAAGTTATCCAGTTTTATGTGTAAGTCATGTCAATTAGGCAAGCATAGTCATAGTTCCTTTCCTCATAGTTTCTCACAACGTGTTTCATCCCCTTTTATCATAGTTCACTCAAACATTTAGGGACTTAGTCATGTTAAGTCTAATTTATTTGTTTCAATATTTTGTTACTTTTATTGATGATTATTCTAGATGTACTTGATTGTTTTTAATGAAAAAATGTTTTTAATTAGTTTATATATTTCAATATTTTTTTAATGAAATTAAAACTTAGTTTAGTGTTTAGATTCAAACTTTACGAAGTGATAATGGTCATGAATATCTTTCCCATTTTTTTAAATAGTTTATGGCTTCTCATGGCATTCTCCATTAAACTTCATGTGCTTATACACTTCAACAAAATAGGGTGGTTGAGCACAAAAATAGACATCTTATTAAAACAACTCGCACTCTTTTAATTCATAGTGAGGTTCCCAATATTTTTGAGGTGATGTTATTCTTACTGTATGTTATCTCATCAATCACATGTCCTCTACGATTTTAGATAATAAAATACCTCATTGTATTTTATTTTCTCATGAACCTTTTTATCCCTTACCTCGAAAAGTTTTTTGTTCATAATTTTAGGTTTGGTCTTGATAAGTTATCTCCTCCATCGCATAAATGTGTTTTTTTAGGATTTACTAGATCACAAAAAAGATACAAGTGTTTTTCTCCTTCTCTTACCCGCTATTTTGTTTCTATAGATGTCACATTCAATGAGTCTTCTTTTTACATTAAAGGCCATTCTTCTTATTATATGTCTCTGTCTAATACAATCAATATTCCTAATACAATTCATATTTTTGTTATTCGTATTCCTCAAGTTGTGCCTAGTTCATTATTATATTCCTCTCCTCCTCCACTTCAAGTTTATAGTATAAAACATCATCTTCAACAACCATCAAGTGACTCAATTCAAGTGCCAACTATTGTGTCTTCTCTAGCTCCGACAACTGAGTCTAACCTCCCAATTGCCCTCTTTAAACATATATGTTATACTTGTAATTCCTCTCTAAAGTACCTGAAAAACACTAGAACAAGGGGTTGAATAGTGTTAATGGAAAAATTCTTTTCACAATCCTTCTGATATAGCACGTTGTCGAGTTTTGAGTTTTTCTTATAAATGCTTAGACGTTCGACCTAATAATTAATTATAAAAGATAGTTGTTTCATGTTATTCAGAATGTATACTGCAGAGTTTATAATAACTTCATTTGTGGAGTATTAATCGTTTAGTGTGAAAGGTTCTTGTATTTAGAAATAAAAACATAGTTGCAGGTTTTATACCAGAAGCATTTAGACAAGAGAAGAGATAATTGCATAGATATTTTTATATTGGTTTAGTCCAACTAAGCTACATCCAGTCTCCTCCGTAGAGGGTTCCACTATAATCTTCAACAAGATTACAACTAAGTATTCGCACCACTCATGGTCTTCTTAGTCAGCGAATAACCTCCTGTTATCATAGACTAGATGAGTATTCTCACCACTCCTTATCTCCTTAGTCAGGGAATAACCTCATGTTATCATAGACTAGATGAGTATTCTCACCACTCCCGATACTAAGCAACCTTGCCTAAATTTTCTTAACTCAATTGAGTTCAACAAGTGTTTTAATTCTCTTCAAAATTGCAATCAACGATTACGTATAAGTCATTTAGACTATTACTCTCATAAAGAGGATATGATTACAATACAATGCAGTCTAAATACTCGCAGGTATTCCTCTCTTTTCTCTTTCTCTCTTTCTTACAATCAGTAAGCAATATTACAATGAAACTCAAGAGTATTGCCTTTCTTCTTTCTCTTCTTCTCTTTTTTAGTTCAGATATTTTCTTTTTCTTGAGCTCTTTCTGTACTTTTCTTTTGAATGCTTCTCAAAGGATGAATATTTTGTTGTATGATATTCTCTTGTTATCCTCTTGATTCTTCATTTAAATGATCTTTTATTTAAAGGCTTTTTGGATAAGTGTCTGTTAGACTAAGATTTTGGCCTTGATTCTTGTGTCTTCTCTTTCTTTGTGTACAACAATTGTTGGTTAAAGTCAACTTGTCAGAGTATGTATGCTTTTTCAGTACTTTGCTTGAAGTAGGTTGTACTTTCTTTTAGACACCGCTTGAAGTGAAGAATATTCTATGAATATCTCTTTTGTCTAGAACATCCACTTCTAATATTTTAATTTGAAGCTTATGGATGCGTGTAGAGTAGCTCATTTGAAAAAAATAGAATAAATTGTGCATGTAGCAGATATGTTTATTTAATGCTTTCTCAGAACAACAAAGTTTTTTTTTATTTCCTACCCTTGAGGTAGCGTTTTATAATTAAGCTCTTCTTCTAAAGATACCAAGTGTTGAGTGAAGACTTCATCGTTGGACGAAGTAATAGTTCAGTTCGTGGTATCGTTTAGATTGAGTAATCGCTTCTTGTGATTTTGCCTCTTTATGCAGATGGTGTTTAGCATTATCTGTGTTTTCTTTGAATTTTAAGTTTTCATCTTTTAGAGTATTTTTCTCAATGACATCATCTTGACATTGTTTCATTTCTCTGAGATTTAAACTCAATACCCTTTTGCTATTATAAGCTTTACGCGTTTAGCTTCAACTCTCTTAGAAGCTTTTAACTTCACAGACGTTTAGCATTGCGTCTGGGTGTTTTGACTTAGTTATTTTTTCTATTTCCTAAAATCATAAGTGTTTTCCTAAGGTTTCTTGTGTTGGGAATTTTGGTTCTAAGTCTTATGTTTCTCCGTATGGTATTTCAGATTATTATTATGTTTAATGTTATTTGCTTAAACTTCAAAACATGAGAGCGTTTAGGTGAATAGACAATTTTGTCTTAACACTCTCCACATTATATTTCTTTAAGTTATCATAGATTATCTTCACCTTTTTATATCTACCTTTCATCTATTTTCTTGTGACCATTCCAAAATATGTTAGTGAAGCCTTAACTCATCCGGGTTAATTTCAAGTCATGCTAGATAAGCTAAGTGCTCTACAAAATAGTGGAACTTAGGAGCTTGTTCTATTACTGTCTGGGAAATCTATTATTGGTTGTATGTGGGTCTTTGTTATCAAAGTTGGTCCTAAGAATACTATTGATCGCCTCAAAATTCATCTTGTGGCCAAAAATTACACTCAAATTTTTCGGTTGGATTATGGTGATATGATTTCTCCAGTGGCAAAGATGACTTCTGTTCGTTTATTTATAGTCATGGATGCCCTTCTACAATGTCTCTTTAATCGTCTAGATGTCAAAAATGTGTTCCTTAATGGAGATTTGCATGAAGAGAATTATATGGAGCAATCTCCAAGATTTGTTGCTTAGGGGGACTCTTATGGATTAGTATGTTGTCTTCGTAAATCTTTATATGGCCTAAAATAGTCTCCTAGGGCCTGTTTGAAAATTTTAGCAGTATTGTTCAATAATTTAGTATGAAACGATGTGAGACAAATCATTTAGTCTTTTATCGTCACTCGAGTGTTGGATATGTGATTGCATACCCCTTGCCATGACCTAGCACATTCATGAAGAGTTGGAGGCATCTGTGGAAGATGGGCCTAGACTCTTTCTCTTGGGTCATCTTAAGTCATCATGAAGATTTAGTAGAGTAAGAATAATTTTAGGCCTTGTATTTTGGGTCAAGTAATCTAGATTTTATTTGGGCTTTGTATTATAGGCCTATTAGTGTAGGACTGCAAGTGGGCCTTGTATTTTGGGCCAAATAGAATAGGATTTTGACCAAACAAGTCAACAAAGGGTCAAGGCCCAAAGTTGACTATGCTTGGACCTCCAAAATGGGTGTGTTGATCAAGGGGTCAACATTTTTGCTAAGCTTGGAGAACAAGGGAGAAGAATTTCTTCCTAGACATGTGCAAGTTTCCCGTTGGAGAGTTTTCCTCCTAATTAGTGGCCATGTGTCACTCTAGGAATGGAGAGTTTTTCCATAGGTAGTGGTCACATGTCACTCTCTCATTTGAGAGGATTTTTGCCACTTGTCTCCCTCCTATTGGAGAGTATTTCTCCTTGCTCTCCAAGCCAACCAAGGTGGCTCTTTTAGGTTAAAGTTTCTACCCATTTTGAGACACCTTAGCTTATAAATAGAGGTGCTCTCCATCATGTAATCACCTTTGATTTAGACTAAAGTTATGTTGTCATGTTTGTGCCATACTACTCTTTTAAGGTCACCCTAGGCTAGAGCAACCCAAGTGGCCTCCTCTAGCCACCTTCCTCCAAGAGTTGACCTAACCTCTCTTAGAGAACCCTTAAACACATCTTCCCTCACCATAAAACTCACCAAAACTATGAGTTATCAACACCTTTCACCACCACCAAATTTTGCAATCTTCATCCATGAACTTATGGCTTGATTAGCTTCACGATTTGGCTTGTCCTAGCTAGAGCATTACCATCAATATGTCTGCTTGATAGTATATTTTGATGACATTGTTCTTATGGGCAGTGACAACCATGACATCTCCAAGGTGAAAGAACATCTATGTCACCATTTTCAGACCAAAGATCTTGGCAAACTCATATAGTTCTTAGGTATTAAGGTGGCCCAATCCAACGTATTGTCATATCTCAAACGACATATGCATTGGATATTTTGGAGGAAACTAGGTTGATGAATTCAAAATTTATTGATACATCCATGAATCCTAATATCAAACTCTTACCAAATTAGGAGGAGCTTATGTCAGGTCATTTGTAGTACAGAAGATTAGTTGAGAAATTGAATTATCTTAAAGTTACTCGTCCTGACATTTCCTTTGCAGTTAGTGTAGTAAGCCAGTTTATTAGTTCCCCATGTATAGATCATTGGAATCCATTCATTCGTATATTAAAGTACATTAAAGGATCTCCTGAAAAAGGATTGTTATATGGTTCCAATAACTATACAAGAGTTGTGTGTTATTCAGGTGCTAATTGAGCAGGATCCCCTGATAGAATATCTAGTTTCGAATATTGTGTCTCCATTTATGGTAACTTAAGTTCTTAGAGAAGCAAGAAACAAAGTGTTGTGAAAAATCTAGTACAGAAGCAAAATATAGAGTTATGGTCCTAGCCACTTGTGAACTTGTTTAGCTTAAGCAATTGCTTAGAGAGTTACAATTTTGAGATATCACTCAAATGACACTTATATATGGCAATCAAGTTGCTATTCGTATTAGTTCTAAACTTGTATTTCATGAGAGGGTCAAACACATTAAGATTGATTGTCATTTCATTCAAGAAAAGATTGTATCTAAGATATCAAGACTGAGTTTGTTAAATCAAATGATCAATTAGCAAATATTTTTACTAAGTCTTTACGGAGATCGAGAATTGATTATATTTGAAACAAACTTGGTACATACAATTTATATACACCAGGTTGATATGGGAGTCCTAAATATCTTAGAATATTAGATATCTAAGATTTCTTATATTAATCTTGGTTTAATACATCATTTGGTCCCTACTTTTATCTTGAGACACTTATATTTTGTTACTTTGTTATTATTTTTTTAGTTTGTATTTTGGGCTTTAGCCCATATTCCTTCATTATAAATAAAGTACCATATATATTTTTTAAACTTAATTTTTTAATTACATTCAATACTTTCCAAATATTGTTGGATATATATTTTTTTCTAATGTGTATTTCCTTGATTTATCCAAATTGCATTGTTGTGTAAAGTAGACAATTTTTCCAAAGTTGATCATGCTTAGTTTAGGGACTTGTTGAAAAAATAACTTTAGCTATTTGTTCAAAAGAAGTTCGATATGACATGTTTTTTTTGCCTAAGAGATCTTTTTGGTAGATGAAACTAAGTGGTAGACGTTTATTACAACATAGAATAAATATTTATGTTTTCTATTCAGTGTTAACTTACTTTTGTGTGCTTGTTGTTTAAGCATCTTCTTGCCATGTCAGACCTTAAAACAAGATCACCTAGTATTGTATCTCTATTAGATGAAACTCATGCATTTTACATGATTTGTTATTATGATTAATCATTGTCTTTCAAATGACACATAATCATAGTTTCCTTTTTTGTTGTTTTGACATGATTTTGAACTTTTTCCCTATCAGGTTGTTTAATGAAAACACAAATATTGGTATCAATTAAAATCTTAAATATAACATTAATGATACCATAATCATTAAAATATCTTTTAGGAATAGAAAAAATATATATTAAAATTAATTTATAACACATGCCTTATAATGAGAGATTTAATGTTCATATCTCCTTCAACAAGCCATTTTTTAGATTTTTCCTTTAAAACCCTTTTAAAATGGTTTTGCACTATTAAGAACAATTATAACTTATTTTTCCTTTAATCTAGTTCTTCATCATAATTTGATTGTGCAGTTTTAGTTTAAATTTGTTGAATCTTGTAGATATTTCCTCAACTTTATGGCATACATTGCAAAAAGTTTCCCTACGAAAAGGTTAATTCTAGTCCTAAATTCATGGAGTTTTTTTAATAACAATGAACATAAGACACCTAATGTAACTTTATATCAGACTTCCTTAATCACTCTTCTGTGATCAGGATATTTCATCCATAGGAACTTTATAAAAGATAAAAAGAAAAAAAACTTATTTACTAATTAATAGTTTTAAATAAGATATGATGATAAATAATGCATGTATAATTTCTTTCCAAAAAGTTTAAATATTTATTTGTCCATGCAAATAAGGTTATTCAAAATTATGACATTTTTCAAATGATTTTGTTTTCTGGGAGGTTTTCTTTACATTTATTACGTTTTTTATATTTTTAAAGTTATCTTTGTCATATATCTTTATTAATTTTTTTTTTCAAACCCATATTTGATTAACGCAAACATACAAAAGTTAGATTTAACAGACACATTACCAATATTTTTTTAATAGATTATGACTAATAAAAAATGTTATAAGCAACTTCAAGTTTCCAAACACTCTCAAAAACATTTTCAAAGTTTACTTTTGGAAATATCTTCATTTAGATTAGTTACAATAAAATAACATACAATATAAAAAAGACAATAAATAAGAGATATTACTGGAAGATATTTTTATCCTAGCTCTCAATTAATATAATAAGTTTCACTAAACACACTAATGCTAAATATTGTTTGGATCTTAACCACTTCTAGTTATGATAATGTGAGTATTATTTAGATATGCAAACACTTAAGACTAAAACTCCAAAAATGCAATCACTTTTGACTAAACTATTCAGTAATCTTTAAAATATAATTACTTTACTTAAAACACTAAAGATTAAAATAAAAATTTAAAAATTCACAAAAATATTCAATTAAAAAAGAAAAAATTACATCTTTTGAAAAATACAATATTTTTTTAACGTTTGTTACAAGAAAAATATAAATATTTTTTATATAAAGAAATAAAAAATCAATGCACATCTTTCGAAAGTCATATAAAAGTTTCCTTCTGCTATTTCAATTTTTATTAATGCACGTCACTCTAAACTTTTAAGACACTATTTTGAATTTTTATATTCATTTTAAAATGGATTAATTCATCTTCATCTTAAGAGATTTTTAGATGATAATGTCACTAGTATATTATAGTATATTATGACAGTACTATTTGTTCCTTTGAATTGTTATTAACATTTCCTTCCTATTTTTATTTAACTCACGATGCTTCTAAACTTTTAAGGCACTATTTTGAACTTTTTATATTCATTTTAAAATGGATTAATTCATCTTACATATTATAAGATATTTTTGAGTGATAAATGTCAGTAGTATATCATGACAGCACTATTTGTTCCTTGGAATTGTTATTTAACATTTCTTTCCATACACAAGTAGTTAACTAATATTACATGATAATGATTAAAAGTGATGGTTAACAACATGTTTAACAAATACCAAAATCAAAACTCATTCTATAAATATTAAAAACATATTTAATTGAATAATAATAAATGAAATCCCTTCTACAATAAATGAAATCAAATTTTTATAATTTTATAATATTAGTAAAACTAAAAACTATTAAAAATTACTGGAACTTTTTAAAAATTGTGAGCAAAAACAGAACTTTAAAGTAATTTTAAAAGTTTAATAAAATTATTCATCTATTCTTAAAATAATAATAACATATTAAAATTAAATTTAAATAAATTTATATACTTATTTCATATATATAAAATAATGTATGAATAATATTAATAATGGTTAGACCAATTTATGGCTTGAATTATTTGCTTAAACTTATTGAAATAAAAGTATTCCTTGATTGATTAGAAATTACTGGAATTGTTGAATGATGACTGAAGTTATTGATTTCAATGTTACTCAAGTTTTCTTAGGAAAATAATAAATGTATAAATAAGTTGACAAATCTAGATATTGACTGGAAGTAATTTTAGTTGATTCAATATTTTATCATCTTGTATTGGTAAGAATTTCTTTAAAAATAAACATAATTTCTGTCTGAGTTGAGTTTAGATTTAGGACATATATGACTCATAAGTTTTAAGGTGATAACTTGGTAATTTGGTAAAAGTGCTCTCAAATAAATAGTCTTTAGAAAAAAATATGTACAATTAAATTTTAAAACAAAAGTGAATGCATTCGATAAGAGTGAAACATTATGTTGGAATAATATTATGCTTGTTAAGTGTTGAGGGATGATCTTCTTTATGAGTGAGAAAAGAAGTATGGAAGTGAATATTAAAATATATTTATTTGATTCCCTTTAAATGTTGATGTCTTCAACCTAATGGAAGATAGAAATGAAATTAACCTAGCTCAGAATGCACATTCTTCCATACAGAATTGTGTGTTCCTTCTCTCTCTCCCTGCTCACTCGGTGAGAACTCACAAGTTATCAGTGAGCCTTACATATATGAGATTTCTAGATCTCCAGCATTGACTCTTTGTAACTAACTTTCCCATCAATTTGTAGTTTTAATTTTGGATTTGTTTTGCCGAATGGGAGAAACGGTGGTCATGCAGAGCAGGAAGCGGAGATTCCAAAGAGAATAATCAAACACACTATTTTGCTTCTGCTTTCTGGCTTTTCGTAGTCTATCAGTTTTGGATTTTTTAAATTAATTGGGCAGAAATAAAATATTCGATCCCTTCTGCACTTACTCAGTACTCACATGCTTCATCACTCAGCGGTTAGTCGGCGAAAGGTATCACAAACCTACCTTTGTCAATGTTGCTTTATTGCATCAGCTTGGAACTGTGTCTATGATTTTGTTCTTCAATTTCACTTATTTATTATAATTATTTCACATTTTATATATATATTAGGTTCAACGGTGGAAGTGCTCCTTGTGGTGAGGAAAGGATCGAGATTGAAAAAAGTTGTGACCTTTATGGGGAAATTGAGCTTCTGAGAGCACCATGTGATAGTCCCAGGCAGGAATCTAATTCTTTTATTTTCCTTGACGTTTTTCATTGAGGATTGGAGAAGTAAAGTGAATGGAGGTTGGGGAGATGGATGGAAAAGAGCCACAAGTTGAGGTTCCTTTGGTACCTGCCACCCTTATTAAGCCTGTTCCTCTAAAACCAGTGCCGATCTACACGCCCGGGGTGATTAACCAAATGGGTTATCATGCAAATGGAGCAGTTGCATGTGTTGAATTTTCAATTGGCCAGGAGAAATTGTGTAGGTCAGATATTAGGTCAGATATTGGGTCAGACGTCGCTCGTGACAGTGGCAAAACTGGCGAACATACAGCTTCTGATGCTTCTTCCAGCTTCAGCAAACTCGGGTTTTGTGAACATTTGTTCGCGGTTGAGGCTGAATCGAGGAACTCCAGTGTGACAAAAGGGACTAATGAAGGATTCAACAATCCATTTGTCCCTTCTTTCATCCTTGACAATATTCAGGACCCTCAGGGTAAGTCCTATATGTTATCCTTGCTACTCTTCGTGTGTGATAATTTTATTAGATTTTCCCCTCCACTTCTCTCTGGAACTCTGCACCAATTATTATCGTACTAAGTACAACACTGATGGTGACATAGGGCAATAAAAAAATGAGTAACAGCTAGAGTGAGCGGATACCCGGTAAAATAGAATGGGATCATCCTTGAAAGTTATCATCCTTGAAAATATGATGCTCTGTAACATTCATCAAACCTGCACAGCAAGCACAACACCCACCAATTTTCTTATAAGTTTCTGCTTTAATTTCCTTTTATTACTTGGTCTATTAGGGATTATATTGCTCTTACACTTTGCATACTCTCTTTTGAGACAGAAACATACATTGCTTGCTGTAGCAACAGAATTTCACAGGATACCCCATTTACACTTGACAATGCGGACAAAGAAAGCAGACAAATAGCATCAATGCAAATCAATATGGAAGAAAATGATCCAGGTGGGGAAGAGAGAAATGGCCCTGCCAGTAAGCTTGACAGTAATGTACTGCCAAGCAGCAAAGAACTCTGTGACCCTATCATGGAATTCGCTGCTATTTCTTCACCATTCAAGGAGAATCAAAACCAGGATAAGGGAAGCAATCTTGATACTAATCTTAATAAAACACCACAACCAAAACCAAGGAGAAGAAAACACCGTCCCAAGGTCATCAAAGAAGGCAAACCCAAAAGAACTCAGAAGCCTGTTACCCCAAAGCCTGTTCAATCAAAAGGAAACCCAACTGTGAAGAGGAAATATGTGAGAAAGAATGCATTGACCAAGACTTCTCCAACGGAAGTGACTAGCGAATTGACAAAAGAAATGCCTGAAACTGCCAAAACGTCTTGTAGAAGGGTCATAAATTTTGACATGGGAGCAAGAGATGAAAGTTCTGCTGGCATAGAAAACATAACTGCACTGTTGGGAAAAGAAAATGGCATGAATGTAGGCCTTGCAGATGATCTGAACTCTTCTGTGAAGCAGGCGTCAAACAGTTACACATCAATACCAGAAGACACGCAAGCCCAAAATACATGTACTTCGGGAAGAAAAGGCTCAGGGACAAAACCAGCTGCAAAGAGGAAGTATGTGAGAAGGAAAGGAGTGAGCATGACTTCTGCTCCTGCAGCAGAAATTACTAAAGGGATGCCCCAGTCCACCCAAATGCCATGTACAGAGTTTAGAAATTTTGATGAAATAACCAGAGATCAAAGGTGTGAAGTCAAAGAGCATGCAACAGTATGTACTGGTAGTGAAATTGGTGTAATCATGCAGGAAATGAATGCAGGCCTAGCAAACTATTTAAACACTTCCATTACCCAGCCAACAAACGATTGCATGTCTTTAGCAGAAGACTCACGAGCCCTAAATACATCTTCAGGAAGAAAATGCTCTGTGACAGAACCAGAGGAAAACTCAGCTGTTAAGAAGAATACAAGGAAAAAGGTGAATTCGACTTCTCTAACAGAAGTGGCTGGAGAAATGATTACAGAAAATGTGCCTGGATCAGCCCAAGAGAATCCAATTATCATTCCAGGCAGTGAAATTGGTGTAGCCATGCAGGATACTAATGTAGGTCTTGCCTATGATCTTAACACTGACATGAAGCTGGCATCAAACTCTTACGTGTCATTACCAGAAGAAACACAAGCCACAAATACATCTTCAAGAAAAAAGAGATCTGGGACAAAGCCAAACGAAAACCCAACTGCCAAAAGGAAGTATGTGAGAAAGAAACGGGTGAAGACATCTGCTCCTCCAATTGAAGTACCAGGAGAATTGACTAGAGAAAACATGTCAGTATCTCCTATTCCTTCAGAAATAACAGGATTGACTGAAACAGTGATAGTTCATTCTAACAATATGTCATGGAGGCCTTCAAAATCTGACATGGGAACTAGAGATGTAAGGTATGTACGGAGAGAAAATTTACATTTGCACATGGGAAAGGAAAATGTGGTGTTAGAGGAAACAAAAGTAGGTCTCAAGTGTAATCAAGACCCATGGATGAACGCAACATTAACTAATTGCAATCCATTACCTGACAGAATGCAACAACTTGGTACATCTCCTGGAGCTACACATCTTAGTACATCTCTTTCAAAATACACCCACCTTGGGGCAACGGCTTGGGATGGAAACATCAGTAATAGTCAAAGTTCAACCATGAGGTTACAAATGGATGGTACAAAGAGGAAATATTCTAGTAGCTTTAGTCATGCTGATGACAGCAGCATGAATCTGATTGGAGCACATTTTAATGGATTGTTATCATACAAGAATAGCTGCTACCTTCAGTTTCCAAACATACAGAAGAAAAGGAGAACTGGAAAAGGGAAAACTTCTGGCACGTACAACAAATCTGTGACTGCAACAAAAGTCCAACAGGCATACCCTCAGAAAGATGCTCTAGGACATCCTTATGCATCACGCCCTAGCTGCTGGAATTATGGATCTGGATATAATACGACAGCGGTCCCAGTCATTAGTGAATTTGCTGAAAATTTTATTGATAATACTAAAGCATTTATGTTGTCTTTGAAAAGGCTGGAAGAAAGGTCTCAAACCTCTAATTGTGGTTCTGGTTCTCCAACCAGAATTAGAAACGGTGATACTGAACCAAATTATAATACAAAACAAGTACGGATACCTGCCAGAGAAACATTTAGGGATGCAAAAAGACCTCAAACATGCATTGATGCTTTAATCGCAGATACACCTACATCACTGCCAAAAAAGAAACGGAATAGAAAGAAAAAAGTCATTTCCAGTTCAGCACATTCTAGCACAAACGGGATGCTACATAATTTTACATTGGGGAAGCCATCAGGTTTGAACTAAATCCTTATTTTTGTGTCAATAACATTATAAATCTGAGAGGACAAATAATTCCACCATAAAATTTTTTGCATTACAGATGTTGCTTCCGAAGTACTGTGGAAAACAATGAGCTATGTTGATGCATTAACACTGCAGTTTAGACGACTAAACATAAACACAGAAGCCAGAGACCTCGCACTTGTTCTGTATAAACAGCCAAATCGAAAGCAAAACAGCCTTATCCGTGGAGATGGGGCCATTGTTCCCCTTCAAATCAAGAAACAGCATCTACGACCAAAGGTTGACCTTGATGATGAGACCGATAGAGTGTGGAAGCTTTTGTTGCTTGATATAAACAGTCCTGGAATTGATGGAACAGATGAAGATAGAGCCAAATGGTGGGAAGAAGAGCGGAATGTGTTCCGAGGACGAGCAGACTCATTTATTGCACGGATGCATCTTGTACAAGGTATCATGTTTGACATTATTCACCTTTGATACACCTCTAGCAAGGCACCAACTTACATGTGATCAATGAAGTGAAAGAAATTAGAAAAAGATGCAAGGCAAGACTACATCTTAAAAGAGTAGTAAACACCATCTGATCGACCTACGTTTCATAAATGTGAACCAAAATGTTGAAGATAAACCCCACCTCCAACAACTATAACAAGAATAGTCATCTTAGACCACCACAACCATGAATTTTGAAATGATTATATCTGAACTACCTAGGTTAGTAATGATATAACAAGAAGGATGGATGGCCATTCTCCTTTTAAAAAATTTAAGTACCTAAACTTCGGTGGTTATCCACGGGGTTTTTTCCAGGAATTCATTAAAGGCAATAAACTTGTAAGAGTAAGACAGATAATAGCATAATGAGAATCTGAAATGAGTATCTTCAGCATCTCTTTGTAACAAATGATCATAGACAGTACCTGCTATTTCATCATAGTGCAACGTAAAATGAGTATCTGAAATATTTGTTCGGGTGTGGTATACATAAATCTCAATGACTTCACCTAATTTGACTAAGACATATATAGCAGTCACCGAAATAGCATAATGAAACCACACTCCCGGGATGTTACTGCTTTGAAGAGAATAAAATAATTGCAATTTTATCTTGAAAGAAAGACTATGCAGAAAATCTCTACACCATCAACAATCAACAACTTCATCCTATAAGAGTTTCTTCAATTGCATAAAAGAGTTCATATACTAATATATATCATAATCAACAGGAGACAGACGATTTTCTCGATGGAAAGGATCAGTTGTGGATTCAGTGATTGGAGTTTTCCTCACCCAGAATGTCTCTGACCATCTTTCCAGGTATAAGCATTACAAGCTTAATTTTGGTGCATTTATAAACTTGATGTCATGCGACAGTAACAATTTCTATTCTCTGTTGACAGCTCTGCTTTCATGTCCCTTGCTGCTCGATTTCCAAAAAATTTAGGTAGCATGTACAAAGCACACCAGGCAGAAGACACAAGGCTGGAACCACAAGTGCGTGTAGTGGAACCAGAAGAAGGAACTGAATGGAATGTAAAATTATTGAATCAATCTGTTTATGACCAGAGTTCTTTGACGACAGATATAGTTGAGCGTTCTGCAGAAAAAGAAGCCATCAACAGCAATGATTCATGTGGAACTACCAGCAGTGCAATTAGTCTGTCAGATGAATCAAACTCCAGATTGTCAGTATCATCTCAACAAAATATTAAGGAACAGTGTAGTCCAATGGGAAGTGGACTATATTGTTCCACAATTGAGGAAGGAGAAGAAAAATCATGTGATGATGATAGGAAAGAGTTGATTGATATAGTTTCATCCCAAGGCTCTGTCATTTCATCTCAAATTTCTGGAGATTTTTCAAATGATCAAAATCCTGAGAAAATAGGAGCATGTTCAGATAGCAACTCGGAAGTAGAAGTTCTATCGAAAACAGCAAAGTACAACCATTATGATAGTAACACTTCTTTCAGTAAACTCCTCGAAATGGTTAGTTCAACCAAGTTTTATGAAGATAACAATCAGAAAAGCAAATCAAATCAGAACTTAAGAGATGCATATGATCAATCTTTATGCAGGCAGCATGACACCCCAAAAGAAAGCTTGCAAAAGTCAAGTGTTACTCATGGCTCTTCAGAAGCATCCATTAACCTGTCCCATGACTGCTTTGATCCTTTCAAAACCAAATCATCAAGTGACTTCTTGATGAAAAAGGATGATAATGGCATGAACAGATCTAGTTCTCAAACAACAGAACCTGCCAGCCAGGTTGCAATTACTCTTTCTCAAACTATCGTGTCTCAAGTCCATCCTCAGGAACAAAGCAATCACCAGCAACAAAGCTTTTTCAATTTCAACAGTCCTGGACAAACTCAAGATCTTATGCAGAAAGAAAGGGGATCAGATCTTGGCAAGCACAAAAATGCCACGAGGATTGGAGCCAATGAGATAAGTTCTGCCCCATTAAAAGTAAAGACCAAGGTTCAAGGAAAAGTTCAAAAGGATGATTTTAACTGGGATAGTTTAAGAATAGAAGCACAAGCTAAGGCTGGGAAAAGAGAAAAGACAGAAAACACCATGGATTCTTTAGATTGGGATGCTGTGAGATGTGTAGATGTCAATGAAATTGCCAAGACCATCAAAGAACGGGGTATGAACAACAGGCTTGCAGAACGGATTCAGGTAGAAACAAATACCATGAAATGCTACTTATAACTTTCTTGACAGACACCCTAAGAATGCAGCTTATAGTACATGATACACTGTGCAGAATTTCCTGAATCGCCTGGTTGAAGAACATGGAAGCATTGACCTTGAATGGCTGAGAGATGTTCCACCAGACAAAGCAAAGTAAGTCCAGTGGTTAATTAAACTACCTAATGAAATGCTATTTCTCATACAATAAAATCAGCTTTTATTGACTCTAGTTGGTGAAACCAACATCCTGAACTCTGTCCATTCACTAGTAAAACACACACAAGTGATGATACTTTTTTTCCAGTGAGGCAATATATCCATAATAAAATTGATTTACACATACAGAGAATACTTGCTCAGTGTAAAAGGATTGGGATTGAAAAGTGTGGAATGTGTGCGGCTTTTAACACTGCACCACCTTGCCTTCCCGGTAAGTTGAAATAAGTTTGTGCAATTACTGGAATATGGAATAAATCTGATAAATTACTGACATATAACAGGTAGACACAAATGTTGGACGAATAGCAGTACGACTGGGGTGGGTACCTCTGCAGCCACTGCCTGAAACACTGCAGTTGCATCTCCTAGAATTGTGAGTACCACATAAATGATGAGGCATTTGTTCTATTGAGAAGAAAACTAACATCATTGCCTTATGTAGGTACCCAGTGTTGGAATCAATACAGAAATACCTCTGGCCCCGACTGTGCAAGCTAGATCAAAAAACACTGTATAGAGTTTGTTTTTAAATTACTGTAGCGAAATAACATACGACTAAATTCTCTGTTTCGGATGTTTGGCAAGGTATATTGATTCCTCTTGTTTGTTTATCTTATGTTATTTTGTAATATGTTGCAGATATGAGCTACATTATCAGATGATTACATTTGGAAAGGTATATTACATTTTCTCAAGATACTGACTGTACTTAACCAAAGCCCATTATGACAAAGACAAAAACTGCAATGAATGCAGGTCTTCTGTACAAAAAGCAAACCAAATTGTAATGCATGCCCAATGAGAGGAGAATGTAGACATTTTGCTAGTGCATTTGCAAGGTATGTATACGTACTACTAAATTCTTTGCAAACTTTAGCACTCTCGGAGGCGCTGCAAGTATTTATATTTAGCAATATAGACAAGGAACTTGACAGACAGAATTCTTGGAGGTTCATATAAAAATTGTAATACTCACCAACTCGTTAAATAAAAGTATCTTTGCACTCTATCTTTGTTACAATGGGTTAATAAAGAAATGTTTACTTAAGTAACAGTTGGAAATTATCTCAATGCCACACAGAAGCCAATAATATGCATGCATTGCAAGTTATTATAGATTAATTACAAATAAACAATATTGTATGCAGTGCAAGGCTTGCACTGCCTGGACCAGAGCAGAAGACTATAGTTAGCACAGTTGGAAATAGTGTGATTGACCAGAAGCCATCTGAAACCATCAGTCAGTTGCACTTGCCTCCCCCTGAGAACACAACCCAAGGAGAAGAAATTCAACTAACAGAAGTGTGCAGGCCATTGGAATCAAAATCAGAGATAAATATTTGTCACCCTTTCATTGAAGAGCCAACAACTCCAGAACCAGAATGCTCCCAAGTATCACAAATTGATATAGAGGATACTTTCTATGAGGATTCATGTGAAATTCCTACCATCAAGCTTAACATAGAAGAGTTCACTCTGAATTTACAAAATTACATGCAAGAAAAGATGGAACTCCAAGAAGGTGAAATGTCAAAGGCGTTGGTTGCTTTGAATCCAGAAGCTGCTTCAATTCCTATGCCCAAGCTAAAGAATGTGAGCCGATTACGAACAGAGCACTGTGTGTAAGTAAAATAACAAACTCATCTCCAATTGCATAACATTGAAAGCACAGATGAAATTGCATAATAGTCACCTCAAAAGCAAGACCAGCTATTAGTAATTACATGCCCGGAATTATAATCCAGCGATATTCTAAGATGAGTGTAATAAGAATCTTGCATGTAAGATATCCAGAGTTTAGAATGCATCACAATCACTGTACTCCAGCAGTCAAATTCTAACAATATATACTGGTTGTGTTTACTTTTACAGTTATGAACTCCCAGATACACATCCTCTTCTGCAAGGGGTTAGTTATTGCTGCATCTGTTAATCAAAGCTATGTTTTGTCCTGTCTGCCCCATCTTTTATTAACTACTTATGCATTACAGTGGGACACACGAGAGCCTGATGATCCAGGCAAATACCTTCTTGCTATATGGACTCCAGGTAGGCAAATAACAACTTCACTACTTTGCCTCCTTCCAGATGAATTTAGATACTCTGTCTAGCATTTTTCTGCTTCATGCATCAGCACAATACGTTACATCTCAAATTTTAAAATACATATTTTCTTTCAGCTTTCTTGTGTCTCTTAGCTAATTTTCTCGAATAAATTTTACATCAGGTGAAACAGCAAATTCTATACAGCCACCAGAAAGCAAATGCAGCTCCCGAGAAGAATATGGCCAACTCTGTAATGAGAAGGAATGTTTTTCATGCAACAGTTTCCGAGAAGCTAATTCACAGATAGTTAGAGGGACACTCTTGGTATTACTGCTTGTCAAAATCATTATTTTATTAACCATATTAGCGTAATAATTTGTATACAGTAGTGAGGGCAGGGGAGGGAACATCTGCATAGAATTCAAGCACGATAGTAGACTGACTTGAGTTCATGATAAATATGAACAGATACCATGTCGAACAGCTATGCGGGGAAGTTTTCCACTGAATGGCACCTATTTCCAGGTCAATGAGGTAAGATAATGTGCAATTTTTAGATTACTAAATCTCTTTTCCTCCTCTTGTACTTATTTATTGAAATATAAGATAGTACCAACTCGTATGATTTGCGCCAGGTATTTGCTGACCACGAGTCTAGTCTTAACCCAATCAGTGTGCCCCGAAGTTGGATCTGGAACCTAAATAGACGAACAGTATATTTTGGAACCTCCGTACCAACAATATTTAAAGGTAAAGACTTTAGAATTCATAGTAATATATTACGATTTCAAGACTATACATCAAACAATGAAGTTGAATACATGATTTTTGCCAATCAGGTTTAACAACTCAAGAAATTCAACAATGCTTTTGGAGAGGTATGATTTAATACAGAATGTAATCCTGCTTTGTTAATCGAATATCCTACTATAGCTAGTTTTTTATAGGGTTGATTAAGATCAATAATTTGCACTTTTTAGACTATAGAATCAAAGGACTAAATAAACGCACTTCCTACCACATAGTTCGTCCAAATAAATTCTAAAACTTTAGTTGACAATAAATAGTTTGTCATAACAAGATCAAAAGACAAATAGCAAACCAACCAAAATATATCTTAGTTTCATAACCAAAGGGAAAGATATGAAACAACCTAATTAGGAGTAAATTATTATTGTAACAGAGAGCGACTTGTTTCTTATCTTAATCTAACCCAGATGCATTTTGGGCCTAATGAAGTCTAATTGACAACTTGCACTGTTTGCCACTTGAGTGTACTTGGGTATCAAAACTCCTTATGCCATAGCAGTCCACTAAACCCACTTCGTCTGATGATTTTAGCAACTATGTTTCCGTATTTTCTAGTCATTGCATTGTCGGTCTTCTATTATTCATATCCTCTTCTCCTAGTAGAAGATTCATGCGCTTTCCGGCGTGCATTACCACTAATACTCATACATATTAGAACACTTCCAACGTCTGTTTCTCTTTTCACATATTGTTTTACAAACGCGGTTATCGTATTCGCATACCCTTCTTTATATGACACTACTGGTTTGTTTGTGCTAAAATAAGGTGATTGCTAAAAAGTAATTTCTTTTCTAGTAATTCTTATATTCGAATATAACATAAATTAATGCGTGCCGTTTCTTGTAAAAGAACATTCTCTTCTACCGCATTTACATTTTTTATAAACAACTCCAACTTGGTTGTTGAAAAGCGTAACACTACTATGGTAATAAGTGGTTATTTTATTAAATGGAATTTTTTTCTAAAAAACCTTAAACAAACACTTCAATATAAATATGATGTACTACTTTGTAATACAAATTACAAGAACTTTTAGAACTTCAATAATGATAGCACAAGTGTCCTAAAAAAAATGTTTTCTTTAATATATTAAAATTTACAATATATAAATTATATTATGATCAAAATTCGTAATAGATAACTATTTTATTATATGAATTATATTTTTGGATTTATAATGAATAATGTAAGTTATAATGGTTATTTTCAATTATTACAAAATCATTTTAAAAAGTCCATTAAAGATATGGATCAGAGTGTAGATTGAAAATATTAGTAGCTAAGTAGTTTGAGATGGTTGAGAACTATAATCGCAGAGTGGTGTGCGAAATGCACATATGGACGAAGAGAGAAAATACTGTGAAAACATCATTGAAAAATTAAAGAAAATGTAAGCAGCACTATTCAAATTGTGATTTCTATAACTAATGGAAGTATATTAATTAGAAAAGAAAAGGAAAATGAATTATTATGAACCGTCTATCCTAATTTGGAGGAACCATGTTATAGCTGAATAGAAAAGCAGGTATCCAGATAACATAACCTATCTGAAAATGCTTTGCAGGTTATGTCTGCGTGCGGGGATTTGACAGGGAAACACGAGCACCCCGTCCTCTGATGGCTAGACTACATTTCCCAGCTAGCAAGTTGGCTAAGACTAAAGAGAAGAACTTAAAGGGATCGACTTCCGCAAAATCACGAGGAATGAAATCAAATGTAGAACAGCCGGAATTGATTTCTAACAGTAGCAACTTTTAATGGAAGGGAAGAAACTTCAGACAAATCAGTATTACGCATCCCATAGTGTGTTGACCGGTAGCATGTATAAAATGACGAAGTCATTATTTAATTTAACTTTGAGTTCTTTCTATCGTGCTCAGAGACTGAGCAGTTTTTCCAGATTAGGACCCCCAATAATGTCTGGTGGTAGCACTTAGGCTCTAGTTTCTTGTTTCCAGAAAAAAAAATCACATGATGTGGATTGTGAGCCATGTAATGCTGCTATACGAGATTAACTGGGATACTTGCGTAACAGCACAGTACCTTTCACCCCAACTACTGCTTAAGGTACTTACGAATTCTAGATTTGAATGTCATGCCCCTCTCTTCACCAGTGGTGCGCGTACACTTAATCAGATTATAACGTGAGTTCTATTATCATGATACAATGACAACAGCTAAAAGGCCTATTTCGCTAAGTGAAGGTGCCCAACTATATGGATTAATACAAAGTACAACTAAAACTCAGTGATATTTACACTGGAGCTCTTCCAAAATTATGATTCCTATTGGCAACGGAAACGAATCCTAATTCAAAAACTGGAAACAGAAAATTGTCTTCCAACAATTGGAAGAAAACAATTTCATGGCATAAATAAATAGTAATATTCAATTAATTCATCTAAAAGCATGAACACAATAATCGACGCGAACATTGAACTCAAAACAAATTTCGCCCTCAAACATTGTAATGAGGAACAGTACATTAACAGAGTAAATGCTTGAAGTGAGGAGCAGTGAATTAATATAGAATGAAGGTTTCCGTCAAGGAAGCGATTATCATAGATTAGAGGTTCTGAACAAGAAAGCGTACCTTGAGAATTGTTTTGGCGCGAATAGAGAACTACTTCGATTCAGGAAAAAAGGAACATCGATAGGGTTGAGGCAGAGAAGATAATATGAAAGAGGGTGCGGCGCGGGTGGGAATGAGCGCAAATTAAATCTTTTTGCCGCCTTTGCGCTAACTTCATATATTTTTCTTCCCTCCAAGTATTTTAATATTCTTTTCCCACTCGATGAGTTGGACTGGGCTTTTCAATTTTGGATTAAAGTCAAGCACAAAACTTCTTCGGCCGCTGCTTCCTGCACCCCATATTCTCCGCCTACACCCAATATTTTCCCTCCAGCATCATATACTTGGTGAAAAGACATTTCTTTCTTTCCTTAAAAAAAAATGAAATCCTACTTTTCTACTCTCCATCTTCTACTTCCTTCTCCTTCCTTCCCTTTTCTTCTCAATCGGAGAATGAAATTCGTACCCTTGGCTGGCTATTGAAACCACCTACAGTGGCATTGCTCCGGTGTAGGTGTGTAGGTGTATCGCTTTTATTGAAAAAAATTTGCTTTTGTTATCTTTTTGGTATTGGATAACCTAAAAATATTTTAAAATATATAATTTAAAATGTATTTTTATTTAAAAATGTATTTCAGAATGAAAATTTCGGAATGTGATGAATATTTTAAATGTTAGATAAACTTTTAAAGTTGTTGTTTTTCTACAGCTTTTATTAGGTGTCGGAATTATTGTTTCTGTTTTTTATTTATTATGTTGAGTTTATTTGATTTAGATAAGAGATTGGTCATTGAACAGAATTAGGCCAGTGCAGTTTTTATTTTTGTTTTGTTAGGAGAAGTTATGATTCTACTTTTTATTCTCGTAATGCAATTAAAAGCCAATTCACAAACTATTTAAAATATAGACTTAGTTTGTCAAAAAATTTAGAGTGTGCGTAACATTTTTTTTACAAAGTGGTATCAAAGCTTTAGGTTCTTGGTTACTGAGAGAAAAAAAAAAGAGAAAGAATAGTCAAACATTACGAGGGAAATCGTGAGTTTTTGAGTTTTTTTTGTGAGAAATGACAAAGATTATCAACAAAATGAATGTGTCACAACTGCAAAAAAAACCAATTATAATAATTGGTGCCTATAAATGAAGGCATTGTTGAGATCCCTAGACATTTGAGATATGGTGGAAGACAGTACAATGAACCCGGTGAGGACGACCATCAGACGGTGACACAGATGACTGCGTTGAAGGAAACACGTGCAAAAGATGGGTTAGCATTGTATTTTCTCTACGATGCAGTACATGAGTCAGGAATTGAAAAATAACAAATGTCGCATCAGCAAAGAAAGTTTGGGAGATATTGGAGGTTACATATAAAGGTGACAACCATGTCAAACAAGCCTGAATACAAGCTCTCATACGGGAGTTTGAACAGTTGAAGATGGGACTCAAAAAGCAGGTAACCATGTACATAACTCGGGTGGAGAAGGTGGTTAACCAACTCGGCAGGAATGGAGAAAAATGTCACCTAGCTAGGTCTTGGGGAAAATCTTGAGATCCCTTAAAAAAGATTTCAAAAGTATCATGTGCGTCATCGAATAATCGAAGACTTGTCAATTCTCACATTTGATGAACGTGTTGGGTCATTAGAAGCCCACGAACAAAGGAGAAGGAGTTGGGAAACATCTCGACCAAGCACTACAGACATAGTTTGACTCGAATGAAACTCGAATTACTCAAAGTCGAGGTCCTTAAGGCAGAGGACGAGGAGGCAAAGGGCGAGGTAGACGTGGTCGAGGTAATTTTGAGGATGATGGTGAAGAGCAAATCAATAAGCAAAACTGGTGTGGCCGAGGACAAGAGCAAATCAGTCTTCTCTTTTACTTGGGTTGCGTCGTCTAGGTATCGTGTGATATTTTATGGGTTTAGAGGTGAACCAAATCTCAAAAGGGATTTTATGCCCCCAAAAGAGGTATGCTGAAGATATACTGAAAAAGGCAAAGATGATGAAGTGCAATCCAGTTTCCACTCCGATGGAACCTATCACGAAGCTATCAAAAAATGAAGAAGGGGATCGTGTTTATGCAAACAGGTATCGAAGCATGATTATGAGTCTTAAGTACTTAACAAACACAACAAAGCTTATGCTCAGCGTGGGAGTCACAAGCTGTTTTGTGGAGGAGCCAAGGTATTCTCATTGGAAAACATTGAAACAAATACTAAGATATCTAAAGAGAACTATGTCTTTCGGATTATAATATACTAAGTCGAACAACTACCGACTTATTGGGTATTCAGACAACGATTAATGTGAAGATGTTGTTGATTGAAAGAGCACAATTGGCTATATCTTCTTTATGAGAGATATAACATTTACTTGGCTCTCAAAGAAACTTCCTATTGTTGCACTATCGACGTGTGAGGCTGAGTACGTGACAATATCTTGGAGTGTATAACATATAATATGGCTGAGAAACTTGCTGAATAATTTATAAATAATAAAAGAAGAAAATGTGCTAATCCGAGTAGACAATAGATTACCAATCGAGTTGACAAAGAATCCAGTCAACCACAAGAGGAGCAAGTATATTGATGTTTATTTTCATTTCATCCGAAAAAAGTTGAAGGAAGGGAACATGAAACTTGAACACACTAAGAAACAATAGTTGATATATCTACCTTATATTTTAAGAGTTAAGGAAGGTTATTAGAATGAAGAAATGAGATTTTTAAGTTTATGAAAAAGTTTTATTAGATAAACTTAAAATTAAAATTAAGAGGGTTAAAGTTATTTTTTTATTTACATTTTTTATTAGGTGTCAGTATTATTGTTTCCATTTTTATTATATTAAGTTTATTTTATTTGGATAAGAGATTGACGAACTAATAAAACTAGGCCATTCGGTGTAGTTTTTATTTTTTTTTTCGGTTAGGAAAAGTTATTATTATGATTTTAGTTTTTTTTTTCGTAATATTTTAAGCGGTCAAAGGCCTATCCACCACTATTTAAAGTCTCTGAATGATAAATGAATACAAACTCATTTTTACAGAAAAATCAAAGTGTACGCGTAACCTTTTCTTTTTAACATTAAATACATTGCAGAGTGTATTTCCACTCTTCCATTGAAATACATAAAAAATGGAGTCCATGAGTGCAGGGTGAGGCTGTTCGAAAAGGAAGGAGAAGAAAAAAAATTAGTTTTTTATTTATTTTTACCAAGGGCAAATATGTCTTTTCGTTAGCTTAAAGGAGTGCATAGAAAAAATACGGAGATGAAAAGCACCGGCCGACTTCATTATGGATCATGAGAATGAAATATGGCTTTTTTCTTTCTGCACCCATCATTACTAAATGCATAATACAGTATCACAAAGACTAAAATCCCTTATTTACCGTATCACATTGCTGCTGCTATTTCAGAGGAAAAAAAGAGAGGAAGAATGATAGAAAAGAAGCAGAGAGAAAATGCGGGAAAAAAATAATATTTTCATAATGCATTTAATGTGTTTTGAGAAACAAAGCTTGTTTCAAAAAGTTCATCTTGGAAAAATCATTTAAATAGGTATTATATGTATTTTGAGAATTTTTTTTTCTAAAAATCCTATTTAAAATGCATTTCAATCCTTCTTGAGATTGTAAGAACTGAGGGATTTAGAAGAGTTTTGGAGTAAATAGGTGTAAACAAAGGATGAGACCGAGCGATTTAGATTAAAATGAGATTGCTATATAAATGAAAAGTTTCAAAAGTCTCGTCCCATTTTCTGAATACAACTTTATCTCTCCAATTTCTTCTACTCTCTTCTTTTCTCCTCCTTCTCTCTAGAGTTCTTTCATTTTAATTCATTTGTTCAACGTTCAGACTGTACCTAAAGAATCAGTGTGTCAAGAGCTTGCAATTCACCGATCAGTGTAGTGGTTAGAGCTGGTAAGTTTCGTTTCTTTAATTCTGGTGAATTTCTAGAATTTATAACACATGAAAGTAAGCCTTGTTGTTTGCATGTGTTCATCAGTCTTCTCTTCTACTTTCTACTTCATTTTTGGTACTTTGGTTGGTCTCTTCTCACCAATCAGTGAGCTACAAGAGTTCTTAGGATTTTCTAGAACTGTGAGCAAATTCTGGAAGGGTAGAAGATTTTCCGTTCGGTTGAGAAGTAAGGGAAGCTAGCTAATTTAATTGTTTGGTTGATGATGTATGAAAACGTTGTTTGATGGTTTTGCATGTGGGTGAAATTGAATGTTTGGGTGTTCGACATTGTTTGTTTGACATGTAAAATGTTGTGATTGTTGAGTTGTAGATTATACATACCTTGGAGTGAATTCTGGATGGAGAAAATATTCAGTTTTGGTAAATTCTAGTGTGTATTTCATTCTGCAGAAGTTCTGCAAAAATTATGCAGAAAGTTGAGTGTTCGTTGTTGACCGCTCGGTCAGGTTCAGGTACTCGGTCTTAGCGGTATTAGTTTCATAGTAGTATTCGGTTTTAGTGTTGCTCGGTTTTGTTCTGATGTCCGGTTTTAACATTTCGTTTTCGTCCTTGGCAATATTTGGTTTGATATTAGCGTTCGTTATTAGTCGTACTCAGCTCTGTAATAGTGTTCGATTTAGTAGTGATAGGTTTCATATAAGTGTTAGGTTTTGTATTCCCGTTTGGTCTTAGCAGTGTTCGATTTTGTATTCACGTTTTGTCTTAGAAGTACTTGGTGTTGTATTAGTGTTCGGTCTGAGTAGGGCTCGATGTTATATTAACGTTCAGTTTTAGTAGTATTCGGTTTATTCATAACGTTCGGTTTCGTACTAATATTCGGTTTAGATATAGAGTTCAGTCTTGTACTAGTGTTCGGTCTTAACTATGTTCGGCCTTTTATGGGACTTATCTGTTAATTACCGTTCGGTAATGCTTTAGTGATCAGTCTTATATTAGTATTCGGTTTAAGTTCTTAGTGTCCTATCAAAGTTAAAAGTGTTATGTTGTTCTAGCGTTCGACCTTCAACTGCTTTAGGCTCTTGTTCGAGCATTGCTCGTTAAAGGACCGCTTGGTCATGCTCAGGTGTTGTGAGTATTTTTCCGTTCAGTCTCATTCATTGGTTATCTTGAGTTTTCCCGTTCGGTCGTACTTAGAGGTTGTGCTGTTGTCTATTCAGTTTTCTTCTACGAAATGTTATTCGGTCTTTAAATGTTGATTTCATTGTTTGGTTCAGATTGATTATTAGAGTTGTATTGATCTATCTTGTATGAGAAATTATATTAAAATTCAAATAAAGTATGATGTTCCAACTGGTATTAAAGGGAATTTCAAGGAGAAATGTCTCAGTGATCGGTTAATCAAAGTGGTGGTATAGTATGAATATGGATAGCGAAATCTACGGCGTTCATCCTGACATTCTAATGATTACCAATTCTCAAGTAGAGATGGGTAAGTCATGTCGTGAGAATAGCAGGAGGCCCTAGCCGAGGGGGGGGGGGAGGGGGAGTCCTACGGTGAGTGATAATGGGTTAACCTTGTGTGACAGCTGATGGGTTTCCAGTTACTACACCCACGAGTGCACGAACGGCCAAAGCTACACATTCATACTAGTCCGGACGGTCGGTTAAAGTGGTCGGTCAATACGTCTTATATGTTTTTCTACTTGTTTAATTATTGGCTTAATACTTCTTTTTGTCCCTCTTTATAAGGGAAATGTTCAAGTTCGTCCTGCCTTTTTTAAAAAGTTCAATGTGGTCCCAAGTTGTGAAAAAAGTGTCCAATTAAATCCTTTTTGGTCACGGCGTTAAATATTTAACGATCCAGCTGACAGCGTGGAGTAATTTGTGCAACGTGGCTGTTTACCTTCATAACGTGGCAGTTGACGTGGCAGTGGCAGTGATTAAAAAATTCTGAGTTAGGGTTTGGGTATTCGAAATCGTGCCACCATCATCAACCCCTTGAGCAGCGCCGTTTTTGCGAGCTCCTTCGTGTCATGGAAGAACCACCAAATGCAGCAAATCGCACCACGCGAAAGAACCCAGAGTCACGAATACCTAATCGCAGAAACCCTCCACGCACAAATCCAACGCGACCCAGAACAGCCACCACTGCTTCTCCTCAGAACCACCATCATCCACCTCATTACCTTCGTCCAATCCAGCACGCGAACCCTAAAATCGCATAGTGTCAATCCCAAACCGCAAGAACCACGCGAAATGCAAATTGAAACCACCCAGACGCGAGTTCAGAACCCAATTCGGTTCTCCATTCGAAAGCCACAAATCAGAATCGCAATACCTGCAAAACCCCCAATTCGTTCATCAAGCTTCTCCAATCTACACTGCGAGTTCGAATCACTTATAGGAAAACCAAGAACAACTCGCAAAAACGACGCTGCTGATGTTCGTCCTCCCACCCCAAATCACGATTTCGAATACCCAAACCCTAACTCAGAATTTTTTAATCACTGCCACGTCAACTGCCACGTTATGAAGGTAAACAGCCACGTTGCACAGATCACTCCACGCTGTCAGCTGGATCGTTAAATATTTAACGCCGTGACCAAAAAGGATTTAATTGGACACTTTTTTCACAACTTGGGACCACATTGAACTTTTTAAAAAAGGTAGGACGAACTTGAACATTTCCCTTATAAAGAGGGACAAAAAGAGGTATTAAGCCTTAATTATTTTATTTGTGTCGTGTGTTTGGATTGTATGTTCACATGACTATTAAATTACACTGGCTTACCCTTCTTTCTGTCTTGCCATGTTGCTCGTTCAGCATTTCTCCTTTGCAATGATCATCTAGTGGATGTGAGCAGAGGATGGTGAGTGTTCGGTGGAGCAGACGCTGGATGGAGAGAACCCAACTACTTAGATTAGGACCGATCGATTAGGTGGAGATTTTTTAGAGACCGATTGGTTATGTTAATAGTTTTGTTCTTTAGGCAGAATGTTGCAAGGTTTTAATTTTATGGTTATTTTTGGATAACTGTATTGTTAATACTTTATTACATAGTAGATGATTGTTCTATTTTATCATTTTATGTGATGACTCTATTATATAGTTTATACTATATTTTTGGGATTTTATGTGATGACTCTATTGTATAGTTTATACTATATTTTTCTTGGGATGTTACCTAGATCCTTTCTAGAATTATATTTCATATATTTCATTATGGAAATCCCTTTCCACATATCATATTCTAGAAATTCCAGAAAGCTTGTTTTGAAAAAAATTTGAACAAGTAATCCAGAAGTCACTTTTTGTGAAGGATGAAACTTGAAGGGATGGTCAAAGAAGTAGTGGAGGTGCATGAAGGAAAAAGCATGAAATATTCATCATGGGTGATGGCCGTTTCTTCGTGCACTCCATGATCACTGCTTCCACCCATACTAACAATTTAAAGACTTTCTTCGTGAAAATCTACAAAATTCATTTGAAACACAACTCATATATTTTGAAAAGTAAAGTTTGTTAAAAAAAACTTGTTTGGAAAAGCTCATTCTAAAAATTGTCATACATTTTTTTAAAAGCCTTGTTTAAAAAATTATATTCTAAAAATTATATATGTTCCTAAAAGTTGTTCTAACAATCTTGTTCCAAAGATTTTGTTATGTAAATCATATTCCAAAAATTCTAGAAAACTTATTTTGAAAATTTAGAAAATTTCACAGAACTTGTTTCATATTCGGTAATCCATAAATGACTTTTTATAAAGTGTAAATTTATTATTTTAAAATTTGAGAGTGGAATTAGGAATTATAGAGTGCAGGAAAAAATCATGGTTGATTAAAACAACGTGAATAAATGAAGTTGTTTTGTTTAACTTTTTTTATTCCAGAAGCAAAATGCATTTGTATGATAGTCAAACATGAGATCATCGATAAAAAGATGTAAAATATGTTTTTCATTCCTGTAAAATTAAATGTTTTCGCCACTTCCAAATTTTAGCATTTCAAGGCAAAATCAGTTTTTTTTTTTTCAAATTGATAAATTCAATCGTCAAAGTTTTGAGAATACAATCCCTGTATCAAATTTGCAACACTAAAAAGTTTGAGAATTTAATTTATCAATTTGAAATAAGTATAAAATTTAAATAAAAAAATGAACAAAAATACATAAATTAAAAATATATTTAACTTTTAATTAAATAATAAATTTTTTTTAACATAATAGACAAACCACGACTTTAATTTTGAAGATTTAAAATATTAAAAAAAATTTAGATGGATGAAAAATAAATATTTATAACTATAAAAACAAAATATAGATTTAATTTTAAAGGTCGAGGTGTTAACTTTTTTCATAGTAACAACATATTTATAATTTTGAAAGATTAAAATATAATACAATTAAGTTAATTGTATTTTTATTTTATAAATTATAAAGCGATTTTAGTTTTTATCCTTATTTGAAACTTTGTTTATGTTATATTCATACTTAAGAAATATATGGATGTAGTGTTTCTCGTTCAATGAGTTGATGGTACATTTAAAAAAGGCTTAATATCTCTTTTGGTCTCTCGAAAGGGGGTAAATGTTCAATTGCGTCCTACATTTTTTAAAAAGTTCAATGTGATCCCAACTTGTGAAAAAAGTGTGCAATTAAATCATTTTTGGTAACGGTGTTCATTTTTTAACGGGCAAGCTAACAGTGTGTACTGAAGATTGCAACGTGTCTGTGTGAGGTTAAAACGTAGCTGTGTGAGGTTAATACGTGGCTGTGTGAGGGTAAACGTGTGTATATTATTGTGGTTAATAAATCAGAGGTTAAGGTTTGGGTTGTAGAGAAATTACGATTTGGGATTTATCATTGTGGAGGAAGTGTCTTGAAATAAGGGTGTTGTTGAAGCTGAAATGTGCAGAGCGAATTGGAAATCGCAAATCAGGTTAGGGTTTATGTTTGATAATTTTATGAAATGTAGTTGTTGTATATGTTATCACTGTTGTCGCTTTATAGGGGGTTTAAGTAGGGGTGAAAAGTTGTCTTCTTTTGATGGTTGATAGTGGTCCCATAGATATTAGTTTAACTTAAATTAGTGTCCCCGTTTGCATTTGCAGGGTTCGGGTAGGGATGTGTGATGACATGTTTCAGGTTGTGGTCCATCACGGTGGGACCTTGATCAAAGAAGTCCCCTTTAAGTATATGGGCGGGGAGATAGTTTATTGGGACGTAGATCCCGATAAATGGTGTTATTTTGGAGTGTTAGGTTCACTTAAAGATCTGGGTTACATGGAAGTAAA
Organism: Vigna umbellata; assembly: GCF_029865625.1. Classification (NCBI taxonomy): domain Eukaryota; kingdom Viridiplantae; phylum Streptophyta; class Magnoliopsida; order Fabales; family Fabaceae; genus Vigna; species Vigna umbellata. The sequence goes on along the minus strand of NC_142172.1, from coordinate 5,833,285 downwards.
AGAATTATATTACAATATCCAAGATGTTTTACATAAGCTTGATGATGATAAAGGAGCTATGAACATGATGAAGGTGGCTAATTATTTGGGAAAAGTGAACCTCTATGTTGTGCATGGGGTGGACGAACCAGCTATTGTAGAAAATGATGAGAATGAGATTCTGTACCTATGTGAAGGTCCTGCAGAGAATGGTGAGGGTAGTGGCGTTGGAGGAGAAGCACATGTTGAGGGTGGTGATGAAGGAATTGGGGACGTAGTGGAGGGTGTAGTGCAGGTTGAGAATGATGATGCAGTGGATGTTGAGAATGAAGATGTCTGGGAGGATGACAAGGAGGATGCTGAGAATGAAGATGTCTGGGAGGATGACAAGGAGGATGCAGAAGATGTTGAGGTTGCAGTGGAGGTTCAGAATGAGGATAGAGTTGAGTTTGAAAGTGAAGAAGTAGTGGAAGTGGATAATGTGGATGAAGTTGAGGTTGAAAGTGATGAATTAGTGGAAGTGGACATTGAGGATGGAGGGGAGGTTGAAAGTGAAGAAGAATTGGAAGTGGACATTGAGGATGGAGGGGAGGTTCATAGTGAAGAAGAATTGGAAGTGGAGGTGGACAATGATGATGAACCAGGAATGGATGATCTGAGTGGTGATGAATACGTGGATGCAGACAATCATCAAGAAACCCAACAACAATGCAGGGGTTTGTCAGATGATGATTGGGAGTCTGATATGCTTGTAACTCCTGAAAACAGTACAAGTGAGGAGGATGACAACGAGGATAGAATATCTGTGGGTCGTTTCTCAAAATATGCAAAACAGAAGTCCATGGCAGATTACAAGTGGGAAGTGGGCACCATTTTTAGTGGGAAGGAAGACTTTAAGGATGCTATTAGAAGGTATGATGTTCATGTTGGGAGGGATCTAAAATTTGTCAAGAATGATAACCGTAGGGTGAGGGTGAGCTGCATGGGTGCCCAAGGTAAGTGCCCATGGGTAGCTTACTGTGGGTACTTGCCATCACGCAAAATTTGGCAATTAAGGAAGATAATTGATACTCACGGTTGTAGTAGGCAACTTAATATCAAATTAATGATACTGTATATTAGTGAACTGATGTCTTTATGTCTTTGTTTTATGTGTGGTAATGAATGAAAGTGGTTTGATGATGTTTTGGTTAAAACTTGTACTTAAATTTCTTATTTTTGCAGAAACTGGTAATATGTGCCATTAGTCATCATCATATGCATTATTGGGTTGACCTATGTGAACATTTTTAAAGCAAATGGGGGACTGATTTCAACATTTTTAAACCATAAGGGGGACTGATTTGAACATTCTTCACTGAAATTAACTCATTAAAATAGTCAATGGAACGTAATACATTGAATTGCATAATTGATCTTACACCTTTCATAACACAGGATGTTACAATCTAACTAAATCAACCTAAACAGAACCTGAACATGACAAGGTCCACCACAATACACACACACAAAGCTACAACTAACAACTTCATCATTTTCTGCAAATCCTTCACTGCATTTTCCAGTTGACTTATCCTCCTCACCATTGTGCAATCTTTTTCATCAACATTCTCTTCAAGACACCACTTGAAAAAGTTACAGGAGCTGCCAATTGAAGATCCACCCTGTTATTCACCAAGTTAGGGAATCTATCAACAAATGCATCAAGTCAAAAAAACATTAACTCAAAAGGGTATACTTCAAACCTTGTAACGTGGACAACCCCAAAAATTTCTCCCAGCATTCTTCGTAGTTCTCGCCACTTTGGTTACAGCAATATCACCACAATAACAAGTAGGGATTATCCCACCTCCTCTCACACCACAACCATGGGACGACCGAGAAGATCCTTTGCCCCAACTTTTCGAACACGACGAACACCCTTCGGAACAAGCCATTTGTATCTCAAAGACCAATTGGGAGGAACCCAAACCATAACCTCTGATTTATTCACCACGGCCACGTTATCTGTAATAATATACACACGTTTACCCTCACACAGCCACGTATTAACCTTCCCCAGACACGTTGCAAACTTCAGTACACCCTGTTAGCTGACCCGTTAAAAAATTAATGTCGTTACCAAAAATGATTTAATTGCACACTTTTTTTTCACAAGTTGGGACCACATTGAACTTTTTAAAAAACGTAGGACGCAATTGAACATTTGCCCCCTTTCGAGGGACCAAAAGAGGTATTAAACCTAAAAAAAAAATGGTGAGTCACGCTAACTTTTTTATTGTATACACGTGACCTTTAAATTGTTGACACGTGCACCCTCATTTCCTCATCTCATTCTACATTCTTATTTTCCATGATTGCTCATCCCCCTTCCACCCCTCCACAGTATTTACCTCCTTCTCCCCACCTTTTTTTTACGATCCTTATTTCCCTCCTCACCCTTTCCCACGAGTCTACAATGAAAGGGTATTATAGACTTGTTTATAAAACATGCTTCACTATTCACATCACCTTCCCTTCTCCACTATCTCCCTCAAAACATTTTTCATTTATTGTGTCCATGAAAGACATTTTTACTTAGAATGCCCTTGAAGAAGAAGCTGGAGTTAAAAAATTGGAAGTAGAAAAATCCGTAATTTACCAAGAGTTGGAGTTGAAATTTTGTCAAACAAATTCGTAATTCCCTAAAGTTCATCCACCATTTTCACAATCAAGCATGCAATGAAATAATAATGTTGAGAATAATAATCATGATTATTATAAAATAGTATGAAGGGGAAACAAGTTCAATAACTTTAAGGGGCCATTTTCCTCTCATTAACAATCATTCTAAATCAAATAAAAGAAATAGTTCTAAGTTCAATGAAAATCTTTTCAAAACATCTCAAGATTGCTTCTGGACTAATTTTCTCAAAGACAATAGAAGAAAGTCTAAAATCAATTTTGAGTAGTTGCTTCGCAAACAACTCCAAACAGTAGTCCTATTAGTTTATTATGTAAATTTATAGATTGGGCAACCGTAATTACAATTGTTGGAATATCCAAGTAACTCAAATCTAAAGTCTTCAAACCTTTATAAGCATTCACATGCCTCAAACTTTAACATATATGGATTAACACTTATCTAGCCTTCCATTAGTAATTTAATCTCTCTATGATGGAATACAACTTCCCTACCAAAGAATTTGTTAATGACAAAATATGTTAGGCAATATTGGTTTGTTGGCTAGTGTGGCGATGTTAATGACACCAAAGGAAGAGGCAGAAAGCTTGCTATTAGAAGCCAGTGAAATTCGAACTCTAGTTTGTTAAAAGTAGTACTAAGAAGGCCTTCATCAAGACGAGCACATTCCTCATTGATCTACAATTCTTTCAATATTTTGAGATATCTTTTCACCTTCAACTCCAAGTCTTGATAAATTTGTTTGAAAAGTTAGGGATTTTTCTACTTCCAATTTTTTAGTTTTAGCTCCCACTTCAGGGGCACCAGTCTTTCAAGGACACAATGGGGAAATGAGGGTGTTCTAAGGAAGATGAGAACCATGCAGGGATGGTGGGAGATGACGAGGAGTCTTGGGTCTATCGAGGAGGAGTTTCCCTGTGAGTTATACAAACACCAATAACATCCGAGCCAACTATATAAGGGATCGACACCACTCTTTACCCAAAACCTTAAGGCAATGAGTTAATGAGTCTTTCATCTTTATATACTACTCTACTTTCTCAATTCTATCCAATGTGAGACTTGGACTCACACTTGGATACCCAACATCTCCCCCTCAAGGGTGAGTCCCTTCCACATAGGTACACTTCCCCTCCAGCGGAAGCATTCCCAACTAACCACAACCACGAGTAGCCCTTTCCAACCGCCGTATCTTAACGAAACTTGCTTACCTGAATACCCTTTGCCAAAAAGACTTTCGGTATAAGGATCATTATACTCATCCGAGCCGGTCATCAAGACAAACCATCGGCTCTGATACCACTGATGGGAAAAATCTCACAATATACGCACTCTGATATTTTCCTGAAATTGAGTCTTGCTATTCATTGATAATTGAAAGACTTTAAATAGCCATAACACTTACAATATTACGAGCAATAAAAATAAAATATCAACTATCTTAAAAATAAAATTTGTTTAATCTATCATAAAATAATATTGTACTTAGATAAACCGAAAATCATAACTACGTATCTCTATTTTATCTCTATCAAATCAAACTAAATATTAATATACCCAAAAACTAATAAAATAAGATTTAAACAAAATTATTAATAAAATCCTAAAATTTAAGTTTATCCCAACAAACTCCCCCATAAACTTAAATTCTTCCTTCCTTCGTTCGACTTTCCATGTGCATCATCCTACTCCGTGTTTGCATCTTCTCTCCAAGATTTTCAGCTCCTATTCATACAACCGGTTCTTCTTTGCTTTTACCTGGGTTGTTAGACGACCATGCTTATCCTTTAAATATACTATCTAATTTTTCATAAAAACTGAATTACCTTTTTCAATTATTTGACCCATGCTTAAAATATTACTCTTCAGCTCCGGAACATAGTAAACATCCCTAATATCTCCAACTCGTCCATTCTTTTGCATATATCAAATTATTCCACGCCCTTTCACGACCACCTTGGAGTCATCTCTGAAAGACATAAATTTGGCCTCCACCTTAGTGAGTTTATCAAAAAAGTTCTCATTTTCACATATATGATTGCTTGCCCCAGTATCTAGATACCACACCGAGTTGGTAGAAATCTCATCAGCCTTCATCTCTTCTTCAGCTTCTTCTTCCTTATTTTTATCTGGTTCATGAACGTTATATGCTTTCTCTTCCTTTTCAAGAGCCGCCTTCTTCAGCTCCTCAAGCTCAACCCTCTGTTCATCTAGAAGCCTCCCTATCCGCTGAATCTCTTCATCTTTTTGTTTGAGTTCTTTCTCCAGATTCTCCTTCTCCACAATCGTTGCATCCTTTACTAAGATCACTTCATCCATTGTTGGGATTGGGCTCTCCATATCCATTGCATCCGAGCTCTTTGCCATCAACAGGATTCCACACTCTTTTTCAACATCTTCAGTAACGAGATTCGTCTCCTCCTTTGTCTCGGACTTGCAATACTTTGCAATATGACCTACCTTACCATAATTGTAGCACGTGCTTGATCTACACTCATTTGCATAGTGACCATACTTGCCACACTTAAAACATTCAACTCCTGACCGATCTCCTTGGCCTTTCCCTTGTCCTCGGTCATGCCAATTCTGCTGACCGGTTTGCTCTTCATCACCATTCTCAAAATTACCTCGGCCACGTCCACCTCGTCCTCGTCCTCCTCGCCATCTACCGCCAGGACCTCGGCTCTGAGTAATCCGAGATTTATTCGAGTCAAACTGTACCTGTAGTGCTTGATCATCGGGTTCCCTCATTTTCTTTTTCTTCCTCAATTTGTGGGCTTTTAATGACCTAACTAACTCCTCCACAGTGAGAGTTGTCAAATCCTTTGTTTGTTCAATAGTGACCACGATACTTTCAAAATCATCCGTCAAATTTCTCAAGATCTTTTCTGCAACCCGGTTAGGAGGAACCTCTTCTCCGTTCATTCCGAGTTGGTTGGCCATCTTCTACACTCGAGTTATAAACTCAACAATTCCCTCATTTTCATCCATCTCCATATGTTCAAACTCTCTTCTAAGAGCTTTACTCGGACCTACTTCACGTGGGTATCTCCTTTGTATGCCACCTTCAAAATTTCCCATGCTTCTTTTGTTGACTTTGCATTAACTATTTTCTCGAATCCAGATTCATCCACTGCATTATACAAAAAGTACAAAGTTGATCTGTCTTTCACTCGTGTCTTTTTCAATGCAGCAATTTGGTTCTCTGTCTGATGCTCATCATCTGCGAGTTCCTTGTACCCGTCCTCCACTATGTCCCATACATCTTGGGATCCGAGGTTCGACACACACACATACACATAGATCTCCACACTGATAAGATATTGTCCGCTTTGGGCCAAGCCCTCACGGATTTGCTTTTGGTACCACTCCAAAAGGCCTCTTAACAATGGAGGTATCTTATGTGTATATAAACCCATGTCCATCTCTTATTTTATCCGATGTGGGACTTTGTTTGTACCCAACATCCTTCCCTCAAACAAAGGACTATGGTTCTCCACCTCCACCTTCCCTAGAGCGGAAGTCTTGAGCATCTCTTGCTCTCCACCTCTCATGATACACTTCCAGGCTATCTGGCGGCCTCTCATGATACACTTCCAGGCTACCTTCCGGCCACTTGCCAAGGCTTCACCTGATCATGGGGGACGTATTCATCTAAGCTCGGTCACCAGACCTGAACCTGGCTCTGATACCACTGTTGGGTCTATCGAGGAGGAGTTTCCCAGTGAGTTATACAAACACCAATAACATCTGAGCCAACTATATAAAGGATCGACACCACTCTTTACCCAAAACCTTAAGGCAATGGGTTAATGGGTCTTTCATCTTTATATACTGCTCTACTTTCTCAATTTTAACCAATGTGGGACTTGGACTCACACTTGGATACCCAACAAGGAGCAATCATGGATAGTAAAGAAGGGAAGGTGGGTGTGAACAATGGAGCACGCCTTCTAAGTGGGTCCATGCCCCCATCATTGCATAACTGGCCAGAGGGTGGTGAAAGGGAGGCAAGGACCGCAAAAGGAAGGTTGGGTGAGGTAGGTGGATTCAGTGAAAGGAAGGTGGGAGGAGGGGAAGGAACGACCATGGATGAGAAGGAAGAAGAATTGGAGAGGGATAGGATGACACAAATGTCAACAATTTAAAGCCCACGTGTAGTAAAAACGCTAGTGTGGCTCGTTGTTTGTCACGCCAAAAATAAATTAATGTTGTTGAGTGAGGAGGATTGTGTTAATGCATTTCTTAAGCATGAGGTTCTAACAAAAGTAGAAATTTGGATAGGGACGAAACCAAAATCGCTTTATAATTTAAACACTAAAAACATAACTAACCTTAAAATTTTTAGAGTAATGCAAAGTCAACATTTGTAATTAAAAAAACACATTTGATAAAATCAATACATTGAAATTGTAGGTAAATAAAGGTACTCTTTTGTTATATAATCCTTTAACACTCCACACTTAAATTTTTGTTTTTTAACTCATGTTTCAACTTAAATTTTCGTAGAAATTCATTGTTTCAACTTTTTATTTACTTATGTTTAATGATTCTAAAATGATTAAAATTTTATTTGTAGTTGTATTTTTTTATAAAATATTGTATAAGACTACAACTTAATATTTAAGTATTTTTAATATATTTTTTTAGGGTTAAATATGTTTTTAATCCTTAAACTTGGACATGAAATTGAAATTCGCCTATGTCCTAAACTTTGATATATTTTTATCTGTAAACTTTAAAAATAAATGGATGTAGTCCTTTTAAGCCAACAACGTTTTTTTGTACTTTTGCATATCAAACAACATTTGAGTTCAAACGTGTCAAATGATCTAAATAATTTAAACGTTAGGTTGAAACGTTTCTTGACACATCGAAGAAAGTTAGGTTGAAACGTTTCTTGACACATCGAAGAAAGTTAACGTAGTAGGATTAGGAAAATTATATCTATTTATTTTTAAATTTTGAGGTTCAAATTGTATCAAAATTTAGAACAAAAACAAATTTCAATTTTACATCAAAGTTTGGGGATTAAAAACATATTTAATCATATTTTTTATTATTAATTTTCTTTTTTGTGAAATCCAAAATTCATAAATACATGCAATATTTTAGTGAAGATGTTTATTAGTTTTAGTTTTGGAGGATTTTATTCAAGTGGGTATTTCTTTGATTTTTAGTAAACAATTTGGTTTCTAAATTTAGGAAGATTTAAATTTGATATCTTAAGACACCGTTTTTCTACATCATATGAACAACATTCTTATTTTGGTTAAGAAAATTCAACACTTACCATGGAGTTCTAGTAAAAAAATTTCAAGACTACTAGGTTTAGTATTCTTAATAAAATCAAAATTATCATCTAGTCTTCATCCAATTTGAGATGAACTTCTCATTTATGAACATCCTCAAAACACATGTGAAAAATATTCTCTAGAATAAAGAAGAGATTATCCAACACATGTTAGTCAATATGTAATGATAGAAACAAGCAAAGAAGAATACAATATCCAAAAGTAACTTAAAAAGTTATTACAAGAAAATTTTGCCAAAGACTTAGAAACTAGTATGCAACCAACACTGAAAAACAAGACCTAAATGATCAACTTGTTATCCCCAATTAGGATTGACAAATACAAAAATATCGAGGACAATCGTCAGAGTAGAGCTCCTCATCACACTTAACAAGTCGTTGAATCTCAATATCGAGATGACACTTATATAGAGAAAAAAAAATACCAAGGGTACTAAGTGAAAAATAATAGAAGCTCACTCTTAAAAGAAGAATATTGAGGTATGATTGTAAAAATAATACACAGAGGACCATACTCAAAAAATACACATTAAAAGACAAACACAACAACATAGTATAAAGTACAAAAGCAACCCTAGGAAAATGATCAATGACAACATTTCAAGGCCATTCCAATTCCCCTATTAGATGGCTTTATAGAGGGGAGCTTAATGGTTTCCATCTACTATCTTTTTATATCATGAATGTCACACTTCTCCCAAAGGAAAGTGTCCCATTATTGAGAAGTACAATGACTCATCACATTTGGGTGCTCATTTAAGAAGTACATGCCTCAAGTCAACTTGTTATCCAATGAGTTGATGGTACATTTCAAAAAAAAAAATTACCCCCATCACAAGGTCAATGTTATAATGATATTATTCCTCTCCAAGAAATTAGATTAGAATCCTCTTAAGTTTTTCCTGAAAAGTTTTCAGTATGATTTATAACCCATAAATTGTTGAATGGAAATTCAATCACCTTAAATAACATCACACAAGGAGAGAATTCACTCCCTTTGTAAATACATGGTTTGTTTTAGTAATAAAACATCACTCAACATTTTCTTATCTCCATCCAGCAACATCCATGCATAAAATATTAGACTATGATTGAGCTAACATTTTGGACAATCTTTTTTTCGACCTATAGAAAACATGAGCAAGTTTCATGACTAAGCTACTTGGTATAAAAATATAGAAGAAAATATAGAGATGCAAGAATGATAAATGAAGGATGTTGCAACTCCATCTTCCTCTACTAGACTACACTTATAACTAATGTATAAATATTAACGCATAGGGAGAAACGACAACTACATCCCACTCAGTGCTAGTCCAGATACAAATATTCAAGAGGCATTTAACCTTTAGAAGCTACAGCACTTATGTCTTCCCTTTATGGAGTTGATTCAAGTAAGATATATATATATATATATATATATATATATATATATATATATATATATATATATATATATATATATATATATATATATATATATATATATATATATATATCGTAAAAAACACAAGTCACACAATTGAAAAATGCTATAAGGTACATAACATAAGAAAAGATTACGTATGTATAGGTATATTGACCTATTTTCTATAACATGGCCAGATTGGAAAAGATTAAGGGTGATGAGGATGTGGTTATACGGAAGAGGACGTGAAAATCACTAAAATGAACAAATAACTCAACTATTTAACAAGAGCAATTAGACATAGACCAACCTTAACAAATTCTTAATGAGATTAGAAGAGTTATAAAAAAATATTGTTGGTGGGGTAAGTTCCAGTTGGGAAGGAAAGATACATCTTCAAAACATTAACTTAGTAAATCACTTCCGCCAATATCTCTCTCTCACAAATCACTTTTGTATATGATGATTTAAGCATAAATGTCCTAGCACAAGATCATCCAATTATTTTTACTACTGCCTAAAGCCAACAAACCTAGTCCCCACTAATGTAGTATAGGACCGACTAGGGAATCAATCCAAGGACTAATTATTTATTTACTAAAACTAGGTAGGGAATGAAAATAAAATCTAAGGAAAGAAACTAAAAGATAATGCAATGCATGATACCTAATATAGAATGATACAAAGGAGGAGAAATAAAACTGTAATCTATGCTAAAGAAAGATAAATGGAATACTTAAACTAAAATGACGTATTAAAAGAAAAAAAAATCTAAGAAACTAAAGGCTAAATGCATGAAAACTAATGATGAATTAATGTTGGAATGATGAAAAGAGTAACACATAGCAATTAAAAACAAAAATGGGAAATCTAAACCTAAGCACCTATAATGGAAACAACTCAGAAAATAGAGTAAAGTTCAAACATAGTTTTGGCAACAGGCTTAATTTGAAGCTTTAAAGCATACTATGTATCAAGAGGACATCTTGAAAAATTAGGCCCTCTTTGGGGTCCTAAGGCATTTGAATCAAATACCTATAATGTGCACAGTTTCCTTTAAGTTCCAAATCAACGTCAATTGCCTAAAATTGCACTTTCCCTTACACTATAACACCTAAAACAAATTATCTAGTCTAAGAAGATTACCCAATATCAGACCCTAAACTAACCTAAACTACAATTGCAATTGAAACAAGAAACTGAAAGAAACATAGTACGAAACAACTAAAACAAATTGGCCAAAAATCTTAAATTGCATGAATAGTAAAAGAACTTTGTAGGAATTGAAATTGTAAGAGTAAGAACATAAAATTGTGAAAAGAAATAACAAAATTGAAATGTATTGAAATTTAAAACTGAATTACAAGAGTTGTACTGAAGATCACAAAGGGTAACCTCACGGCCTGTCACCCACATGAACCCTCTACGAATCTAGTAACCCAGAGCAGTGATTCTATCTCTATGAAACTTAAAGAAATCTAAACTAAAGCAAGAAAATAAAAACCCTAACCTAAGTACATTGGCTGTCACCCAATGCACAACCTTTTACACTTTACAAGACTTCCCTTTATATAGGGAAAGTCAGAAAAAACTAAAAAGAGGGAAAGGGGAAAGAACTTCAAACTAATTCGGAAGCTTCTCGATCAACTCCAACTGACTCTGACCAGGTTCTTCAACTGTTTGAGCTTCGCACATGCTTATGATCAACTTCCAATTCGATCAAGCTTCTCCGGTCCAGTTTGCTTTCTGGGCTAATCATCCTTCTAGGCTGTCAGTGTATGGGCCGTGGAGCTTCTTTCACAGCACCTTTTCTTCTATGCTTGAAGAACCCTAGCTCTAGGGTTGAGAGAATTGGGGAAAAACTTCCAAAGTGAACGAACCTTTGCGTGCATGAAGTGTAAAACAAGAGACCCCATTCAACCTTGGTTAGCAAAATGTTGCGGGGTGTTACTCCCTCCACCACCACAACTTGCTTCCTCCACCACCCCATTCCACTTTTATCCTTTTCTTTATTTTTTTCATTCTATTTTACCCTTATTAAAATTTTAGGGTTAATATTCTTTAAAATCTCGCGTGAATATTTATTCTCATTATCATTCTTCCCTCTTTCTCTTTATTATTTTTCTCAGGTTGTCTCTTACGTTCCACTATCCTTGGGTTGTCTCTCATGTTCCACTTCTTCTTCTCTTTTATAGAATTGTGACATGAGAGTGTGGTGGACTTTGTGTTTAGTAAGATTGAAAGTGGGGAAAGCAATTCATCTTCAGTCGTGAGTGTGGTGGTGCTTCAAAGCGTTGGTTCAGAGGTGTGAGAGGTTCAGAGGCGTGAAGGTGCGTAATAAAACCCTAAAATATAAACCGTATAATCTTTAAACGGATGTGAGCATCCATCGACGGATGTCAACATCCGTTTAAGGGAAAACGGATGTTGACATCCGTTTTCCCTTAAACGGATGTCGACATCCGTTTTTCCTTAAACGGATGTTGACATCCGTTTAAAGATTACGGTTTATATTTTACAGTTTCTTTTATATTGATTTTGAAGATATTTAAATAATATAATTTATATTTTTTGATATATTATTTTTGAATATATGTTGTTGTATTTTAATAATGTATTTTTGAGGATCTTCATTCTTATTAGTATATATTTAGATTTTTTTATTTTGCACGTTATATATTTTGCACACCGCCCACCGCTGAAGGAGGAAGAAAACTGATATGGAGGAAAAATAGAAGATGAGAATGATGAAGTTTGGGTGAGAATCTGAGAAGGTTGGGAGGTGAGTGAGAAGGGGTAAAAAGATAGATTTTAGGATTAAAGTAAATAATTATGATTAAAAAGTATAAAGGTTATTTTTGTAATTATAAAAGGTTAGTTTTGTAATTCAAAAAATATGTAATAGAATTGGGGAGGTGGAGGGAGAAAATGTGGTGGTGGAGGGAGTAACATCCAATGTTGCGTTTCATTTACTCAGCAAAAGGGCTTCAGCCCAACTCCAACACCAAACCTGTTTCAACTACTGCTAGCCCATTTCAGCGCATCAGAATTCTTTTTATTCAAAATGCAAAACTTCAGCTTCACTTCAGCCTAGTCTTTCAAATCAATGCCAACCCAGATTGGTTGGCCCAACACGACACCTTCAGCACAACCATTCCATCACTTTTAACCAGAGGGTGTTGCTCCCTTCACCACTTCACCTTGCTCCCTCCACCTCCCTTTTACTATTTTGTTCATGAGTAAAATTTTAATTTTAGGGTTATTATTTTTTAATTTTACCCATTACCAACCTATTCCACTAATAACCTATTCTAGTCCCGTACATGGGTAAAAACCCTTTCTTTCATTTTAACATTATACTTCTTCCTCTCTTTCTTTCATCGCTGTGAGATACTAGAAGTTGCAAAGGTTGGTGGTGGTGAAAAGATTTATCAAGTAGTATCGCTGTCGTGGTGCAGTGCGTGGAGTGGTGCAGTGCGTGGAGTGGTGCAGTGCGTGTGGTGCTCCTCTAGGTGTGTATTCGAATAAACCTTAAATTAAAACCCTAAAATAAAAAAGGTTAACTTTAAACGGAGGTGACATCCTTCAACGGATGTCAACATCCGTTTAAGGTAAAACGGATCTGTTTTACCTTAAACGGATGTTGACATCTGTTGAAGGATGTCACCTCCGTTTAAAGTTAACCATTTTTATTTTAGGGTTTGTTTTATTAGTTTATTCTTTATTTTGGAGATATTTTAATAATTTAATTTAAATGTTTTGATTTATTATTTTTGAATATATTTTTGATGTATTTTAATAATGTATATTTATATTAGTTTATATTTATATTTTTGTATTTTGGACGTTATATATAATTAGTTTTTAAACGCAATGATTTTGTAAAATATATAGTTTTTATATATGATTTTTTATCCTTTAATTCTTTAACAATTTTATAATTATATAAAAAATTACTTATTACTTTATTTATATGAAATATATAATTTAATTATATTGATATTTTTATATTTTTTGATTAATTATTAATTATATTAATAAGACTCATTATAATTTTGTAGGTGATTATTATTTAAAATGGATGAATATCTTCATATGGATTCTCAAATTGGTTGTAGTTTGAAATTCGATTTGTCTTCATCAATTAGCAAAGTTGTAGAGGGAGATTTAACGAATAAATTTACCACAAATGAAATATTTCATTCACGGGAGCACTTAATTCAATGGGTAAGAGGGATGACTTATGATTTAGGATTTGTTGTGGTAATAGTAAGATCTGACATAGCTACTGGTGTACGGGGAAGAAAAACGTTCGTCATACAGAGGGGGAAAATATCGGAAATACAAAGCCGATGCGGTGGCCAGTGTATACGGCACTCGTAAATGTGAGTGTCCGTTTAGATTAAAGGGTAAACCATGTTCTGATGGGGCCGGATGGGTCTTGAAGGTGATGTGTGGACATCACAACCATGAGTTGGCTGAAACTTTAGTTGGTCACCCTTATGTTGGCAGGATAAATACGAGTGAGAAGTCATTACTGGTTGATATGACAAAGAGTAAAGTTACACCTGCAAATATTTTATTAACACTCAAACAAAATAATGATCGAAATGTCACAACGATTAAACAAATCTACAACGCAAGGCAAACGTATAAACGATCATTAAGAGGGTCCAGAACTGAACTACAATAGCTTATGATGTTGTTGGGTCGGGATAAGTACATTCATTGGAGTAGGTGTGCTGAGGATTCAGAGGTTGTTACTGACCTGTTTTGGACACATCCTGATGCGGTCAAATTGTTAAACTCATTTAATGTTGTATTTTTGATGGATTCCACATATAAAACAAATAGATATAGACTTCCGTTGCTTGAGATTGTGGGTATGACGTCTACAGGGTTAACCTTCTCAGCAGCATTTGGTTTCTTGTCTACTGAAAGGCAGAGTAATTTCACATGGGCATTGGAAAAACTGAAAGGTTTATTTTTAACATCTGAGGGTGGTCCTAAAGTCATTGTCATTGACCGAGACTTGGCTTTGATGAATGCCATTGCAAATGTATTCCCTAAGTCATATAAGATGTTATGTCGATTCCACATCCTTAAAAATGTTAAAGCTAAATGCAAAATGTTAGTTCATTCTACTGAGGTTTGGGGTGTGTTGATGGATGCATGGGAAAATGTGATGGATTGTGTTGATGAAAGGTTGTTTTCTGAGTATGTGAATGGTCTTCAATACGCAAGCAGTTCATGACCTTTGTTCTTTGAATATGTTAATCAGACTTGGATTATTCCTTACAGTACATACTTTGTAAAGTTATGGACGAATAGAGTAATGCATTTAGGAAACACAACCACAAATAGGTATGTTGTAATGTTATTTTATTTATTTGTTTTGTAGATAAATATTTATTTTCACTTGTTGGTGATTTTTTTTTGTTTCAGGGCTGAATCTGCTCATTGAAGCCTGAAGAAAGTTCTAGGAAATAGTATGGGTGATTTGTGTTCTTGTTGGGATACTATTCATAACGTCATTATCCTACAACACAACAAGATTAAGGCGTCATTTGAAAGTAGTCTGTTGCTCACAAGTGACCATTTTAAAGGCTACAAATATAGAGAACTTATTGGGCGTGTCTCTCGATATGCATTGGACATCATTGCTAAGGAATTGGAAATAATGCAGCAGATAGGATTGAACTCCTCAAAGTGTGGATGCGTATTGAGACGTACATTTAGTGTCCCCTGTGCATGTGAATTATCACGGTATGATCCTAGGATGATCCCTGTGGGTGAATTTCATATCATGTGACGTACAAATGGACGAGTGCAGCAACACCCTAAGCATATCTGCCACACGCGTCGTCTCTAAATAACAATAAGTAAGACACGCGTATAGAACTGCACTCTTATTTGCAAAAATCGTGCATCGTACTAGATGCAACAAATATGCTCTGGCAGCATAGTCCCAATGTTGCGACTCACACCTCTGAACATATATCTCTCTAAGCTAGCTGAGTCCTCCATCTCAGCACCTACTGTGCCACCATCAATGCCGAGCAACTACATAAGGGCTGTATGAGCCTCCTCAAACTCCAACTCCTCCAAATCACACATTTGTCCCATCACAGGCAGGTGAAGTAATGTCGAGACATCATCTAGAGTAATCGACATCTCCCCTATAGGGAGATGGAAACTACTGGTCTCGAAATGCCACCTTTCTATGAATCCGAGGAGTAACCCCTTATCAACGTAATCATAACAAATCCCTGTGAGAGGCATCAAATTGGAATTCAACACAATGTGTTGAATTCCCTCGTGGCATGGTCCTAACTTATTTACTTTTTTTACGTGGGAGATCAATTTCAGTGTGTCCCTTCGATCCTACACATCAATATTTAATAAAATTTCTATTAAAAAAATAATAAAATAAATTTTACTTTTGCACTCACCCGGCCTTGTGAAATAGCATAAGCTACATGCTGAACATAGTGCGTTAGCAATGAACCGTCATGTGGACCTCTAGGAAATTCACCATTGATGGACAAATTTATGATCACCAAAATATGATGTCACAAACTTGTTTTACAATCGGCAAGTATGACCGAATCGTTCAAGTAATAAACTTGGTAAGACCAAGTATCGTTCTCCCAAAGCACTCACGGCCTAGTTTAGTTGTGTGGTTTGTTTATTAGCAAAGACTTAAGAACGAAATAATTGAGGTTTAATATGCAAAAGACGAAAATAAACAAGTATGCATGAGGTTGATCAATGGCTAAAACAAAATACAAACACTTTCAATGGATTATATGAATGAATATGTTGTTGGGGTTTATCAAATTCATCTTATCCACTCTCATATATTTTAGGAATTCAACATTCAAATCATCATTGTTAATGCCACTCTCTAAAGTACCTTTCAAGAAGGCTTCTCCCTAATTACGAGTTCATACAATTCCTAGCATTCCTAATAATTAGTTCATCAAGTGCAGGAGCTTAACGACAACCAATATAATATTGGGAGAGATTCCCCGAATCTAGACTTCCCCGTACGTTCCCGTATCGACAAAACCAATAATCATGCATTGAATGAGTTAAACAAAGCAAGCATTAAGCAAAGAGGAAAAACCCTAACTAATGATGAAAGAAAGCATAAATCTTAGATTAAGATGCAAGCACAAATTCCATATATGAGAGCTTCAAAAGATTACATTGATTCCCCAACAAACATACAAGGTTTAGTTCACCATATTCATGGTGAACCTAGATGAACAATAATGAAAGAATGAAAGATAAAACCCTAGAAAGGTGAAGAGGTAGCCTGAGCATCCAAGATCCTCCTTCAAAGGGGTGGAAGAGAGAGTGTTTGCTTCGTTTCTGCCAAAGATACAAACCCTAGGAAACCCTAAAGCTTATATACTATTCGTAAATTACAGAAAATTAGGCCCAAGCCCAAAAATAGTGCCGCTGAGCGGTAGGTGCGTGAGTCGTTTCTTCCCCTCAGCGGCCATTTTGCCCCTCAACGGTCCTCCCGTGAACTCCTGAGTGCCGCTCAGCGGTAAACTACCGCTAAGCGGCAGTTGCGGCTTCTCCTTTTGCACTTTTTGATGTCTTTTCTGATTCCATCTCTCTCCTTCTTCACTTCTTTCACTAAATTCACCTTAAAACCTGCACAAAAACACTGAAATCAAGCATAAACCTGTCCAACTCTCTTATTTATGAAAATATGAAGAAAAGCATGATTTCAAGCTAGTTTCTAAGTATAAAGTTTGCTTTTAGTATCAATTTTAAGCATGAAAATAACAGTTTTTTAACTGTTATCACAACCCCAAACTTAGAACTTTGCTTGTCCTCAAGTAAACAAGATGTAACTCAATCTTCAACCAATTCATATGATGGTTCACTCATTCAAAAATCTTCTTTTCAAGATAAGTAAAAACATTAATCAAACTTATGACCAAGATTTCAATCAAGATATGCACATGCTTTAGTGTTCACAAAGTTATTTAAATTCCAACAAATGCTATTTTTCATGAATGATCAATCAATTAAGCATGGATGTTCATGTGCTTATGGAATATTTCCTCACTAGGTAAAGTGTTTCACTCACACACAAGTGTATAAGAGGTAATCACTCATTCACTCTACTATCACAATGTCACATAAATCAACTTTGCCTTTCATTTTACCACAATCAAAAACATTCACAAGCATGCATCATCACAAGGACTTTTCAATGGCTTATAATGTGGTTGGGTTAACAAGAAAATTGGTTTTTCTGGATCACAAAATCCTTGAGTTAAGAGAATCATAATTAACACAATTATTCTTATTTTTCCCAACTTGCCTTTTGCATTTACATTGAGCTTTGCTTCTTTTTTTTCTTTTCTTTTCTTTTTCTTTTTCTTTGCATATTCTTACTTTTTAGCTCTTAGCTCAATGCTTTTCCTTTTTCATGTTTTCCCAACAACCCCAAACTTGAACATTTAACAATACCACTTAAGATCTTCTACTTAACTCAAGGTAAAGATTTTCAATCAAGGGTTTCCAGTGTATGTTCAAGGCTAAGGGTTCAAAGGATAGAACACAAAGTATTCTCTTTTAGTGGGCTAACTTTATGAATTTGGCCAATAAAAAGGGTTCCAACAAACGGCCTTGATCATATGATGCAAAACAAGCAATTGATTCAATCATAGAAAACCTGGGCAAAGTCATTCATGCTTTCAAAGTAATAGCATTTAACAATAACAACTTTGGAGCTCAAAACCTCACATATAAGCTCATTCACATTTGACATACACATCCTGCTTAATCTCACAATCACAATCATAAAATCCTGCATTTGTTCACAAAGCTTGTGAATCACCTGTATAAGCATTTTAATGTGCACATCATCTCAACATCAATCAATCAATAAGCATCATCAAGCATTACTTATCAAACAATCACAGTTATTAGCAGACCATCATAACAAACCAGGTTTCCAATAAAGTACATCAAACCCTAATCTAAAACCAAAAATAAATAAGTTCAGAAAACTTAAACCAACAAAAGCATAAGCATATGATAACATTCATCAGTAAATGCTATCTCAGCTCCTCATCAGTCTGAGCTGTCCTCTGTATCTTCCTCTTCCTCCTCATCTTCTTCATCTTCAAATGCATCATCATCATCAGCTTCATCTTCTTCCATCTCTCTAACTGGAGCTTCAGCTGCTCCAGCTCCTTCTCCACGCACTGGTTCCTCTAGCCAAGCTACCACATTATGGAATTCATCCATAGTCCACCTGTGGGCTGGAGGTGTATCATACATCCCCACAATCATCTCAGCAGTGGCCACCTGCCCTCTGTGAATGGACAGCAACTGAGCACCTATAAGAGACATATACATGTCCCTCATCTGGAATGGTTCTGCTTCATGTGTCTCAGCAGATGTCTGGCTCTGTGCTGGCCCTCTCTCTACGAGCACGGCGTGGTGGAACTGGCTGAGCTGCTTCCTCACCTCCACAGTATTGTCTGTAATAAGCCTCATCAATAGCTTTTCTTGGCCTCTCAAATGGTGGAGCAGAAGTGTCCACCCCAACTATCTTGCAAAGGTGAGTGATCAAAGATGGGTGTCCTAGTGGTGCTTTGTTGTTTGAGGTATTGGCGCACACACTAATCTCATCAGCTATCACCTGCCCAATATTAACATTTAAGTTTCTGATAACACAGTAGATGAATAGTGCCCTGCTGAGAGTAATATCTGACACATGTGAACATGGCTGAATGTTGGCATGAGAAAACGCCATCCAATACTTTGCAAGAGGAGTCAAATCCGTCCTCCTAATGTTAACCACTAAGCCAGATCTATTCCTTTGGAAGTGTCCTCCAGGTATGCATAGTACTCTCTCCACATCCTCATAATCAGCACCTTCCTCCATGCAAAGAGCAAACTGGCACTGCTCACCAGCCCAAACGGTGTCCAGGAAGTTATTGATAGAATCAGGATCATACCTGATAGCATGGCCTCTGACATAACCCAAATAATTCTCAGCTGGATAATCACCAATCTTCTTTGCATTGGTATAAAATTCCTTTACCACAGCTATGTTGGCAGGTGCAGGATAGGTGGCTAGCTTTCCCCAGTCATTCCCTAACACTTGCTCTCCAAATTGAGGAGCAAAGTTAGGTATCATTCCAACTTTTCTTTCCATCAGAATTCTCCTGTCCTGAACCACCCTAAAGTGCTTCTCATGTTTCCTAGAGAGGAACCTGCTAGAGTGAGGTTGCTCTGGTTCCTTTTCCTTTCTCTTGGTTGCCATGATTTTCAATCTCTTTCCTGAAGAGGATGCCATTCCTGCATTCAAACACAATTACAAAACCACAGAACATGTTGTTAATCATTAATAAAACACAGAACACAACTCCTTTAGAAGCTAAACCACCGCTGAGGGCCAGAATTTCCCCTCAGCGCCACCAGTGCCACATTCCAGATCACAAAAAACCAGAAAAACCATGTCTGGCAGAGTGCCGCTCAGCGGCAGTTTACCCCTGAGCGGTAACTCTGCAGATTTTTGAAAAATCTCTTTTAAGCTGTCCTAACTCCACCCAAATGCACTTTTCAGTTCTCCAGTTCATAATCATGCAGTTTAATCGGTTCAAACATCAAATATATCATCAAATCATGCATAGAAACCAAAACCCCCTAAATATTCATGCTTTGACAATCACATTCAAATCAATAACCCTAGAATGAACAAAATGCTTTTTACTTACTTGGGTGGAGATACTAGATGCAATGAGAATGCTTCCAAGCTAGAATACTCTCTTCCAACCCCAAACTTTGATGGCACACTAGTGAAAAAGTGAGTGGAAGAGAAATTTCTTAAGAGGGAAGAGTGAAAAGATGTGGAAAACCTTGGAGAAGGTATGTGTGAGTGTTTGTGCAGAGAAGAGCCTGAAAGAATGACCTAAAACGCAGCTTGGGGTATAAAAATACCCTAATGGGCTCGGATTTCGCTAAGGGGAACTAAAGCCCATTCTGCGAGAGTACCGCTCAGCGGTAAGTTGCCGCTCAACGACACTTTCGTGAAGTGCTTTTCTCCTTCTTTTCTTAACCTACGTGCCTCCTAAACATGCCCCTCACTGGTTCCCTGCACTTCAATGCTTAAAATACTTATGCAAAACCCTATTATGCAACTAAAATGAAACAAACAAAAACAATTAATCAACTGGGTTGCCTCCTAGGTAGGGCTTGTTTAACGTCACGAGCCTGACCCAAAATCCACCAACACCCATCAGTAGGTGTTACAAACTTACCAGCACCCATCAGTAGGTGCAAAATTTTCTCACCAACACCCATCAGTAGGTGTTACAAACTGAGTATCCTTCAGTAGATACTTAACCACCTAGCATCCTTCAGTAGATGCTATATCCAACAAAATATTTACACAATAATGTTCAACAGATTTAAAAATTACAAACCAAAGTAAAATTTAAAAGTTCTAAAATCACTGGGTTGCCTCCCAGCAAGCACTCTTTTAACGTCATTAGCTTGACCCAATAAAGCTCAAGTTCCTTCTTTATAGTTGATGTTGTCATTCCACCAACTCCTCAGCTGTTTCCTGTGAACTGTTTTGGTCCTTCTAGAATGTGGAGACTCTATCTCTATCATCTCCTTCTCTTTAAAGCCCTTCACAACCCACAACTTGTTCTTGATTCTTATAGGTGTGCCAAGTTGGAGTCTTCTTTTCTCCCAGTCACCAGGAATTTCTCCTCCTCTTCCAATCTTTTCTTCCTTGTGTACCTGAAACAACAAACAATGGTTACCTGCAACCTTGAGATTTTCATCTTTACGGCTAGTCATGGGTGCATCTTGAAATGCAGCTTTATAACTAACTTCTTCCTCCTGTGTTTGCGTCTCATCTTTAAAGACGTCTATAACCACTCTCTCCTCCCTGTCCTGGAGCACTACTATACCTTCATTTACATCAATGATAGCTCTGGCCGTTTTCATAAACGGTCTTCCAAGTATGATAGGTATCTTCTCTGTCTCCATCTTCATCACCACAAAGTCTGCCAAGAACTGAAATTTGCCAACACAAACTATAATGTCCTCTGCAATCCCACATGGCTCCTTTGAAGATCCATCGGCCATTACTAGATTAACCTTTACAGGTTTCACTTTAACATTGCCGATTTGCTCCAGTAAAGAATAAGGTATCAAGTTAACACTTGAACCTAAATCAAGGAGAGCTTTCTTCACCTTTTTCTTCCCTATGGTACAAGGGATAGAAAAACTGCCTGGATCTGTTGCTTTAGGAGGGAATGACTCTTTTTTAACAGTTATACACTCCTTTGCTTCATCATCTCTACGTCTTTTCTTTGTAGAGATGTTTTCATCAGATTTCGTGTAAACTGTGATCTGTTGCATAATCTGCTCCCAAGGTGCATCATTATCCATCATTCTGAATAATTCTGTGAAGTCCAGTTGTTTCCCTTGATGGATTGGAAAAGGAAACGTACTTTTGCTCTCTATTTCTCTTCTCTCTTCTGTATCTAACTCAACTTTCTCATCATCAACACTCTTTACCACCTTGCACTCTTCTCTGGGGTTAACCTCAGTATTAGCCCCAAAATTTCTATTTGGCCTTTCTTCCAATTGCTTGGTAATCTGACCCATTTGAATCTCCAAGTTCTTAATAGCGGCTTCAGTGCTCTTTTGAGAAGATTCAGTTTTTTGTATGAATTGCTGAAGAGTTTCTTCCAACCTTGTTGATCTTTCATTAAGCATAGATAACTGTTGCCATAAGGTGGGTTGCTGCTGCTGCTTATTATATTGACTAGCTTGCCCAGTTTGTCCTTGACCAATGCTTGGGTGTGGTTTCCACCCTTGATTGTAGTTCCCTTGACGGTATGGAAATTGATTGGCCATGAAATTAACATCCTCTAAAGCTTCCACTGGAAAGGCACATTGACCATTTATATGGTCGCCTCCACACAATTCGCACAACTGGGTTTGTACCTGTGCAGCAGTTTTCAACTCTTTGGGTAATTGTGCAAGAGTTTTGGTCAGAGTCTCCAGTTGTTGAGTTAGAATTTTGTTTTGAGCTAGCAGGGCATCATGTGTCTGTAATTGGAGAACTCCTTTTTGCATAGGAGCTCCTCTCTCACTGTGTAGCTCATTATCACTAGTAGCCATGTTTTCTATAATCTCTGTTGCTTCCTCTGGAGTTTTCCATTTAATATTGCCTCCTGCTGAGGCGTCCAGCATCATCTTGGTTTGTGAATCAAGCCCTCCAAGAAAGTTAAGACTACTTCCTGATCTTCAAAGCCATGCGTGGGTGTTTTTCTTAGCAAGCTTTTGTATCTGTCCCATGCATGCCCCATTGATTCTTCCATACCCTGCTTAAATGAAGAAATCTCTTGCTTGCCTTTTGTCACCTTTGATTGTGGAAAGTACTTGTTTAAAAACTTTGTTACCACTGCTTCCCACTCTGTGAAACTTCCTTCTGGGAAAGAATTCAACCAAAGTTTAGCATTGCCTCCCAATGAGAAAGGAAACAAGCTAAGTTTGATAGCTTCGTCTGGTACCCCATTAATTTTGACTGTGTTGCAAATCTCATTGAAGGTAGTGAGGTGCTCATATGGGCTTTCATGAGATAACCCATTAAATTGGTTGCTTTTCACCAGTTGAATCAGTGCTGGTTTGACCTCCATATTAGCTGCATTGACTCTAGGTCTAGCTATACTGTTAAAGTGCTGAGGTCCAGCTATATTGGTGTAGTCAGCAAGAGTTCTTCTAACATTGTTGTTCTCCATATTTTCTGTGCTATGAACAGAACCTTGTGGTGATGGTTGCAACAGAGTTTCCGGAGGAAGGAAAAGTTCTCTAGATGTTCGAATTCTTCTCCTCCGTCTACTCTCGTCTAGACCTTCAAGCAGAGGTTCTGTTGTTTTCTTGCTCCTTGTTCTAATTGCTTCCTGCATGCACAAGAAAACAAAACCCTAGAAAAGATTTGTTAGCACAAAAAGATATAGGAGAAGATAAAAATATAAAATAAAATAAAAACAGAAAATAAAACAGAAAAAATAAAAACAGAAAAAATAAAAACAGAATTTCAAAATTAAAGTCAAAGATAATCAATAATCACACAAATTAACCAGTTAAACCACGAGTCCCCGGCAACGGCGCCAAAAACTTGATGGACAAATTTATGATCACCAAAATATGATGTCACAAACTTGTTTTACAATCGGCAAGTATGACCGAATCGTTCAAGTAATAAACTTGGTAAGACCAAGTATCGTTCTCCCAAAGGACTCACGGCCTAGTTTAGTTGTGTGGTTTGTTTATTAGCAAAGACTTAAGAACGAAATAATTGAGGTTTAATATGCAAAAGACGAAAATAAACATGTATGCATGAGGTTGATCAATGGCTAAAACAAAAATACAAACACTTTCAATGGATTATATGAATGAATATGTTGTTGGGGTTTATCAAATTCATCTTATTCACTCTCATATATTTTAGGAATTCAACATTCAAATCATCATTGTTAATGCCACTCTCTAAAGTACCTTTCAAGAAGGCTTCTCCCTAATTACGAGTTCATACAATTCCTAGCATTCCTAATAATTAGTTCATCAAGTGCAGGAGCTTAACGACAACCAATATAATATTGGGAGAGATTCCCCGGATCTAGACTTCCCCGTACGTTCCCGTATTGACAAAACCAATAATCATGCATTGAATGAGTTAAACAAAGCAAGCATTAAGCAAAGAGGAAAAACCCTAACTAATGATGAAAGAAAGCATAAATCTTAGATTAAGATGCAAGCACAAATTCCATATATGAGAGCTTCAAAAGATTACATTGATTCCCCAACAAACATACAAGGTTTAGTTCACCATATTCATGGTGAACCTAGATGAACAATAATGAAAGAATGAAAGATAAAACCCTAGAAAGGTGAAGAGGTAGCCTGAGCATCCAAGATCCTCCTTCAAAGGGGTGGAAGAGAGAGTGTTTGCTTCGTTTCTGGCAAAGATACAAACCCTAGGAAACCCTAAAGCTTATATATTATTCGTAAATTACAGAAAATTAGGCCCAAGCCCAAAAATAGTGCCGCTCAGCGGTAAACTACCGCTCAGCGGTAAACTACCGCTCAGCGGTAAACTACCGCTCAGCGGTAGGTGCGTGAGTCGTTTCTTCCCCTCAGCGGCCATTTTGCCCCTCAACGGTCCTCCCGTGAACTCCTGAATGCCGCTCAGCGGTAAACTGCCGCTGAGCGGCAGTTGCGGCTTCTCCTTTTGCACTTTTTGATGTCTTTTCTGATTCCATCTCTCTCCTTCTTCACTTCTTTCACTAAATTCACCTTAAAACCTGCACAAAAACACTGAAATCAAGCATAAACCTGTCCAGCTCTCTTATTTCTGAAAATATGAAGAAAAGCATGATTTCAAGCTAGTTTCTAAGTATAAAGGTTGCTTTTAGTATCAATTTTAAGCATGAAAATAACAGTTTTTTAACTGTTATCAACCATCCTCTTGTATGTCATGAACATTCGCATGCTCCTCCTCATCGTCATCATCGTTAGGGGCCTCAAATGCATCCTCCTCACCGTACGTCTCATATGTATGCTCCTCAAAGGCTCGCTCCTCAGCTTTGGGGTCATCCTAGATAGGAGCTGCACGACTTCTACGAGCAGAAACGGTAGGTCTTCTCCGAGCTTCGTCCTTCGACGAACTCTCTGTTCGAGAACTCTCACCTCGAGAACTAAAAGATACATTACGTGTTCTTGCCATTTCTAACAAAAATTTATTTGTTTAATTTCAAAAATTAAAAAAATTATTGTTTTAAATATCATTAATAAACTATAAAAATATACAATTCAAAATAAATTAAACTAATAATAATTAATTTATTAACTACAACAAAAATTAAATAAAATAAACAATTAGCTAATTAATTAAAAAATATATATTTAAATACATTTCTATTTAATTATTATTAAATTAATTATTATTACAAATACAAATTTATTGTAAAGAAATTAAATACAAATACAAATTTACTAACATTAAATAGAATTAAATTAATAATATTTATTTCAAGAAACAAAAGATAATTTAAATATAAAAAAGTTTACGTATCTAATTCAAACTTAATCAATTCATTTAAAAACTACAAATAGAAAAATTTATAAAATATTAAAATAATAATCTAAAACATTAAAGAAAATCTAAAAATAACTATATATATATATATATATATATATATATATATATATCAAATATTACTGTTTAAAAAAATTAAGAAAAAATATATCAAATATATATATTCCAATTATAATAATTCTAAAAGCAATTAAAATATTAAAGAAAAAAAAATACAGCATCCCAGAGCCAAAACGAATGTGGGATATCTGATCGGCCTTCAACAGATATCCCACATCCGTCGACGAAAGTCAGACATTCGTCGAAGGCCAAACGAATATCCCACATTCGTTTTGGTCTTTTGCGGGCACTGTTCAGGCCAACAATTTCGACGACAACGACAACCAGTGACAACAGTCAAGCACAAAAAGCACGTAAACAATAATAAACCTTAAATTAAACTACAAAAATGGTGAGCGGAGAACCAACTTGGACGACAACCACATATCCACGCTCCTCCACGCCAGATGAACAACCTCCTCTGCATTAGAGATGAACGGCTACTCCACACCAGAGATGAACGACAATGGAAACTTTGAAACCCAAATGGAAAATGAAGAAGAAAGAAATGGAGGAAGAGAAGTGAAACAGAGAAGACAAATGCAGTTACAAAGTAAAGCGGAAGACAAATTGTTAAATGGAAATGGGAGATGGAAAGATTAGGTGCAGGGAGTAAAGTAGGAGAACTAGGTTTGAAATAAATTAAAATAGTAAAATAGTAAAGTAAAAAATTTTAATCTGAGGATATAATTAATTAAAGAAAATTGGGGAGATGGAGGGAGGAAAGGGTGGTGGTGGAGGGAGCAACACCCTTAACCAGATTTAGTTGGGCCAAATAGCTTTCTTCAGCCCAATACTTCCAAAAAGTTGATCAGCAAAAAAAAATTAGGAGTTTTAAAGAGCAAAAAGAAAAGATAAAAGTCTAAAACAAATTTATTTAGTTTTTCTGAATATTTTTATCTAAAAAGAACTTATTTATTTAAAAACCTATTTATTTAACTAAAAAGGAAAAATTAACACTATTTCTATTTACAACTTATTTTTATCCTATTTATACTAATCTATCTTAATTCTAGAAAAATAAAAGTTAAACTAACCTAAAAGTAGAGTATTAACACATAAAAATGGGGAAACATAGAGAGTTAACAGTACTAGTTAACCAAGAAAGCTAAATTAATATTTTATTTTAGTCCACATTCTTAAAGCTAAATACTCTTGCTTCACTAGTGAAATTGTATCCATAATCATTACTCAAGTTTTCCAGGAAAAGTGTTAACATTTGTAGATATGTCCACCTATTGACAATGTTTTGTACCAATGAGTCACATCAGACACTAATGGTCTAATATATTCTTGTGCATGCATACACTACTTACAACATCCTTATTAGACAACGAATGATTAATTAAGTTAGAACCATACTATTTACTTCACAAAAGAATATGAAATTCCTTTTAAGATATGAGAGTCATCACAAGTTGTTAGAAAATAATTGCCTTGTTTCTTTTACCAAGAGAGGAGGGGGGTGAATTGGCGATCAATAAAAACAATTACTTTTTAAATCTTTTTGGAAAATTAGAATGATCTTTAATCTATCTTGAAACACAAGCAATCAAGCGCATGCAATGAAAGTAAAAGAGATATGGAAAGAGAAATAAATAGAGGGTTTATACTAGTTCGGCCTCAATGCCTACATTTAGTGTCCTTTCAACCAACCTTAGATTGAAAGTCAATTGTACTATAAATATTTGAGTTTTTACAATAAGGCATGTACAAAGATCACTTCTCAAGTGTAATCACCTCTCTAACTCACTAATATAATATTGTCAATAACCAAAACCCTACAACAAGAACAATCATCTCCTGCAGTCAGCCTTTGAGACACCTCTAAAAGTCCAAATAACTCCTCGCTCTTCTTCCTGGCCACACGCATAGGGAACAACACAATCCAAGATTGCTAAACACGAAGTCTGATCAGTCCGAAGTACACCTCACTAGTGCAGTAGTTGATAAGTAGTGAAAACCAAAATCTATTCTTCAAGAAACCTTCAAGATTATCAACTTTTGTATTTCTTGTTTCTTGGAGCATCTCAATACACCTATATCTCTTTTCTCAATTCACAAAATATCAGATATGAAAGTTAGAAAATGATCAAAATTTATTAGAACAGTGTGCAGTGTGCCAATTATAGTTTTCTCATATCAGGCGCAAACTCATCGATTACGTTAGTAATGCAATCGGTTACATTAATAGCAGAGGTAACAGAATTACATTTCAAACAGTTCTAATTGAATGCACATTTAATGTAATCGATTTTCAATCAATGCTAGTCAAACATATTTGAAAATATGACCGTTAATAGGATTGTGACTAAGCATGAAAACAATTTTCAAATAATAATAGACTTAATTGATTACATGAACAATGTAATCGATTAAGAACAACACTTAGGCAATTTGAAAACATTTTCTCTTCAAAACTCATCACAACATATTTCAAAAAGATATTTTCAAAGACACGAGTTTTAATCGATTTTACACTTAATGTAATCGGTTAAAACTTGTTGTTTTGCCACAATTTAAAGCATAAGCTATTTGATGAACTTAATTGATTACAATATCATTGTACTCGATTATTTCATGCAGAGTTGTTTTGTGTTTGTGGTTTTATCATACAAAACATTTAGTATGCATACATAAGATATAAACACAATTATGATAACAGTAGTATGCAGACCAATCAAATTATAACAAAACATTTATATACCAACATATGTATAAATCACAAATACACATTTCTGTTGTGTAATGAAAACATGTGTGTTGTTATAATCAATGTGCTGTCATAATAAAAAACAAACACATTAGGGAATGGGTTTAGCACTCTAATTGCTCCCCTATCAACAATCTCTTCCTTTTTTGATGATGCACAACCATGATGTATAAAACAACCATGATGTACAATGCACAAACATAAATTGTTTTCAACCAGATATAATCAGATACACTATCACAAATATGTCAACTATCTCTCTTGTTTATTCAATTAAACAATTTCAAACAATCTAAACAATTTCAACTATCTCTCCCCCTTTGGGCATTAGGAAAAAAGGTATAAGTACACAATGTACATTTGAAGCAAAGAGACAGTGAGTCAAACAAAGATCCATCAACATATTTAAACAATAATGTCAAAAATGATGCTTTGCCTATCAATAATCTCTAGTTCAAATTGTTTCCATTTTCCCTTATCAAATTGTAAAAGGGTTGATAGTAATGAATTTAACTAAACATATAAAGAAGCCCCCCTATCAATATACATTATTTCCAAATTCTTTCAAATACATAGTTCAGTATTAGAACAACAAATAGAGATGTATTAGAGCATATATAACTGAACAATTTTCAAGCAGGTATCATATAAAATGACAGAGATCAGAGTAAAACAAATAGTGCTTGAATCCAATGAACTTGTTTATGTGCAACATTTAAAAATAGACATGTTTGTTCACAACAGATGTAATATGATAAGTATCAGAGCACATATATCATCAACATGAGTGCTTTAAAATCAGTGATTTATCAGTAAGAAGTTTCAAACCACATTTGCACAGTTTAATCGATTCTACTACTTTTGCAGTCGATTAAATTTCGCACAATAGCTCATATCCATATCAGATCAACGTTAATTCCTATAGACACCTTTTATATAGTCATAGACCTACTAATCACATTTTTCTCATTCTTTGTTGAGTGTTAGTACAATTTAATTGTAAATGTGAAATAACAAAATCATCAAATCTCAGCAGATTCATTCAATGAGGTTCATTCAACCAACCAATTTTATATAATTCAAACTAACTTTCATTCATTGATATAACCAGAATAAGTACAAGTAGAAAACAAAATATGAATGGCTTATCAGCCTACTCTATAAAAAAAACAACCATGACTAAATATCACTAAGATTGAAAACTCCTATTTTGAGTCAGAGATTTCTTTATAATCATCATCTGTTTTGATTTCTTCATCTTTAGTGACATCCTCAGATGTTTTGCTAAAGGCATTGATTCTTAAAGCATAGTATAATTTCCTATGCAGACCAAACAATGACCTTTGTAACTTGGATACTTTATCATCTTGTTTCTTGAACTGATCAACCACAAACTGTTCAAATTCTAATTTAAGCTTGAAGCAGAACGTGGACATTTCAATACCAATAAGCTCAACCTCTTCCACTTCAGCAAATGTTCATCTTTCAAGGTCCAACCCTTTTCATCTTTTCGTAGCCCTAGATGATGTAAAGTCAGCTTCTCAATCAAATTCTTCTTTTAGCGGCCTATGGTAGCTTCATTAGACACATCAACTCCATGATGCCTTAGAATTATGCTAATGAAGACAACATACGGAAGATGGTATACTTGTTGTCTGGTGATCTTAGTCATGTGATCACTCACCACAGAGATCCAGTTTGTTGGTACCTTGTCTCGTAACGCATGTAACAAATACACATCTTTAGTGGTAAGTTTTGCACGATTTCCACCTCTTGACAGTAAAATTCAGGCTATGATGAATGCACACAGACGCTCATTCTTTTTCAGACCACCAACCTTGAAGAGAGTGAAGTCTCTTGGCTCTTCAGCAAACCTCAAACAGTCTTTGTAGATGGTCATCTTGTTAATACCGCTCATACCCAAATCAGACTTAATCCCTTCAAGATGAAATCCTGCAACTGTCTTCCAAACAACTTCATCAACATGGATGTCAACACCTTTTACTCGTGAAAGAATGCGGTTGTCTTCAACCTTCAAGTTTGTATAGAATACTTTGATCAGTTATGGGTAGCAGTCTCCTTCCATTTCAACAAATTTGGCTAAACCAGAATAAACTAGCCATTCCTGGAAAATGAATCCTTCATTGCGCAAGTACATAATACTCAAAGTCTTGTGCTTTATTACTTCCTTGAAATCCCAGAAACACACAAACTTAGTTCTTTTTTCATTGTCACTAAACCAACTAGTAGGATAAGCTTTTCTTTCAATCGGTGTAAAATGTTTTCCCCAGCGTGAAGATAAAGAAGTCATCACATATTTTGAATTCACAAATGGACTCTTAGTTAGATAGGGTATACAGACTAAGCAATGAGATAGTGCGGTTCGTGACTATATGAAACAGTTTTTGTAAAAGACCTAATTGATTAGGCTTAGGCTCATTTAAATTTTTTTTAATGTATGTAACCCAGTATAAATCAATTTAATTATTTTTGTAATCGATTAAGATAAGTCGAATATGAGAATTTTAACAACACAGAGAAACAAATTAATTGATTACATTACTAATGTAATCGGTTAAAAGTCGTGAAAACATTTTTCAACCAATTTGACAATGCAGACAAACAATGATTATAGACACACATCAATACACATACACAAATACAAACAATGATGCATGAATTTCAAGTATAACAACAATTGTTACCAAAGATGATACTCAAGTGATTTTTGACGAATCCATTGTAATTCCTCCTTGAGTGTTGTCTGCTGTCAATCACGTTCACTTTCCTGCAAAACTTTCAACAGATTTGGATGTAGGTACCCAAATGAACTTGGAGCCTTTTCTGTTAGTTACAATGGTTGGTTCTTTAGGAATCGACTTAAATTTTTCCTTTGGAACACCAACCTTTCTATAGTAACAATTTCTAACATTATCACCAATAGAGTTGCAATAGAAACAGGAAGTAGTTAAAGGTTTACTCAAATCAATAAATTTTTTTGAGTTAACTCTTTCACTTTTAGCTTTATATCTTATTCCTTCTCTATTGATTACTCTTTCTTATGATCCTAGTACAACTTCTAGATTGGATCTACAAAGAGTAGATTTGGCCAGTGTCTTAGTTAGATAATTGATATTTTCCAAATAAGCATGACAATCCTTGCAATCCTTTTTACAATCTCTAGCTTCGTATTTTACATTAATAGATGATTGTAAAGCTTTATGAAGTTCAATTTTCAACTTATCATTTTCTTCAACAAGGTTATTGATTCGAGATTTAAAATCTTTTCTGTCAGAGTTTAATCGATTAACCTTATATTGAAGTTTCATAGCTTCTGCATGGAGCTCCTGAAACGCATCCAACAGCTGATCATATCTGACTTCTATAGGCTCATCTTCAAAGTTGTTGTTGTTACTTTCAGAACATATTGATCCAGTCATCAAACACAAGTTTGTCTCCTTTTCTAGACTACAATTGTCTTCATCACTGGATAAATCATCAGAGTCACTATTTTCCCAGGCTATGTATGCCTTTCTCTGCTTATTCTTCCTTTTGTCCTGATTGTGCTTCTCATCAGCTTTTTGCATCATCTTCAAAACTGGACAGTCAGGCTTGATGTGTCCTTCCTTTCCACATTCATAGCACATAGGAATTGCAACTTTTCCTTTTCTCCTTCCTCCTTTAGAATTGCTTGCAAAATCAGATACAATATTTCTATTTTTCATGAACTTTGTGAATTTCTTTACCATCATGTTCATTACTTCTTTTTAGGACATGTATGTATGAGAATCAACATCAGATTCAGTTCTCCTAGAGGCTTTCTTGTTGGTTGCTTTGAGAGCTATTGACTGCTTCTGTTCAGTCTCCTCTTCCTCTTTCAACCTTTCTAGCTCCAACTCATGTTACCTAAGCTTACCAAAGAGTGTGGCCATGTTCATTGTAGTAAGATCTCTTGATTCTGATATAGTTGTTACCTTTGGTTGCCAGCTTTTGTTAAGACTCTTCAAGATCTTTATGTTGATTTCTTCTTTCTCAAACACTTTGCCAAGTGCAATCAGATGGTTTACTATGTGGGTGAACCTATTCTCTCCAGCCTTCATCTTGAACATCTCGTATTCCTGGATCAGAGAAATTTTTCTAGCTCTTTTCACCTCATCAGTCCCTTCATGAGTCACTTTTAGGACTTCCCACATTTCCTTTGCGCTTTTACATGTTGAGACCTTGAAAAACTCAACATATTGAGCCCTTCTATTTTCTTCTTGATTCAACTCAGAAACGTTTTTTCAAAACATGTTTTCCATCAATTATTTTTGTAGGCTCAAAAGGACCATTAGTCACAACATCCCATACACCCTTATCTACAGATTCAAGAAAGATTCTCATTCTAATTTTCTAGAAAGGATAATTTTCTCCCGCAAACAAAGGAGGTTTGTTTGTAGAAGCCCCTTCACCGAAGGTCTGAGAAACAAAGGTCATCAAGGTCAATTAATCGATTTCATAGAAAATGTAATCGATTATTTTTCGAGCAATTTTCGAAAAATCAACTCTGGTGCCAATTGTTAGAAAAGAATTGCCTTGTTTCTTTTACCAAGAGGGGCAGTGAATTGTTGATCAATAAAAATAATTGCTTTTTAAATTTTAAATATTTTTGAAAAATTAGATTGATCTTTAATCTATCTTGGAACACAAGTAATCAAGTGCATGCAATGAAAGTAAAAGAGATAGCGAAAAACATAAAAATAGAGGGTTTATATTGGTTCGGGCTCAATGCCTACATCCAATGTCCTTTCAATCAACCTTAGATTGAAAGTCAATTGCACTATAAAAATATGAGTTTTTACAACAAGGCCTGTACAGAGATCACTTCTCAAGTGTAATCACCTCTCTAACTCACTAATCTAATATAGTCAATAACCAAAACCCTGTAGCAAGAACAATCCTCTCATGCAGTCATCCTTTGAGACACCTCTCAAAGTTCAAAGAACTCCTCGCTCTTCTTCTTGGCTGCACGCACAAGGAACAACACAATCCAAGAATGCTAAACACAAAGTCTGATCAGTTAGGAGTACACCTCAGTAGTGCGATAGTTGATCAACAGTGAAAACCAGAATATGTTCTTCAAGAAACCTTAAAGATTATCAACTTTTGTATTTCTTGTTTCTTGGATCGTCTCAACACACATGTATCTCTTTTCTTGATTCACAAAATATCATATATGAAAGTTAGAAAATGATCAAAATTTATTAGAACAGTGTGCAATGCGTCAATTTATAGTTTTCTCATATCAGACGCAAACTAATCGATTACGTTAGTAATGTAATCGGTTACATTAATAGCAAATGTAACATAATTATAATTCAAATCGTTCTAATTGAATGCACATTCAATGTAATCGATTTCTAATCAATGCTAGTCAACATATTTGAAAGTATGACCGTTAATACAGTTATGACTAAGCATGAAAACAATTTTCAAATAATAATAGACTTAATTGATTACATGAACAATGTAATTGATTAAGCACAACACTTAGACAATTTGAAAACATTTTCTCTTCAAAACTCATCACAACATATTTCAAAAATATATCTGCAAAGACACCTGTTTTAATCGATTTTACACTTAATGTAATCGGTTAAAACTTATTGTTTTGCCACAGTTTAAAGCATAAGCTATTTGATGAACTTAATTGATTACAATATCACTGTAATCGATTATTTCATGCAGAGTTGTTTTGTGCTTGTGTTTTATCATACAAAAACATTTAGTTTGCATACAAAAGATATAAACACAATTATGATCACAATAATATGCAAACCAATCAAATTATAACAAAACATTAATATACCAACATATGTATCAATCACAAATACACATTTTTGTTGTGTCATGAAAACATGTGTGTTGTTATAATTAATGTGTTGTCATCATAAAAAACAAACATATCAAGGAATGAGTTTAGCACTCATATTGCTCCCCCTATCAACACAAGTGTCAAAGTTGACCCGTATTAGCATAAGAATGTTATGGGCACAACTTAAAGGTCATCTTTACTCTTTGAAAGTACCCTAAACTAGAAAAGTAATTCAAATTGAAGTATTGGATCTTTCCGAAGATATAATAAGTGAAGAAAACAAGCTTCAGGAACAATGTCATAACATTAAGCTCAAACAAATTCATTCAAATTCATACGAAGAACCCATAACTGAGTTTGAGAAGGGTTATCCTACATTTTACGAACCAAAGATAAGCTTGCATATCATACTATAACCATTTCAATGCACCAGTTTATGTAGAACACAAAGTAACGTACTCATGGAATAGATAATTTAAGTCCTTGTACATAATACTATTTTTTTTTGGAGCTAAACAAATATTCTAGAAATTGGTCTTGATTCCATGTGTCATGAGTTTCTCATTTTCCCTCAAACCAAACTAGTAGCTCAAAGGAAAAGAAAACAGATATGAACAAAAAGTGACATCAAGCGATAAACAATGAAGTTTACAAGTTGTTGAAAGATGACTTTATTAGGGAGATAACATATGCTACATGACTTGCAAATGGTGTTGTAGTAAAAAATTGAACAACAATGTGAACATTGTGATGTTTAATGTTGTTCTTAAAACCAAAGGATCTTAATTTTCTCTAATAATATAAAGTACAACCTACATCAATTATCAAAAGACACATGTATAAGGTGTGTTATTATTTGTACAAATTAAAAATTAGGGGTTTAGGGATTGAGAAATATAAGACACAAGTTGAGTCAAAGATAAAATAAAAACATAAATTGAAAACAAAGATCAATAAAAGAAAAAAGTTAAATTAAAATAAATCTATAAAGATTTAGATCCAAATTTGAATAATTAACTCATTTTATTAATCAATTAAATCAGTTATAGGAATGAAACCAAAGTACCATTCAATTCAACATGTATTTAACATCAAGAATCAATTAATTCCTAATTCATTTATAAAATTATAAACACAAGTGCAATCACAAAGTCCAAAATCGAGACTAAAACAAACTCATAGCATTAAACAATTAGTGCAAACTCAAATATGTTTGTTTGATCTTGATTTCGTGAATATATCTTCTAGAAATGGTTCTCCATGGATGAAAAACACAATGAAATTTAGAAAAATTGGTAGAATCAAAACAAAATTTGAGAGAAAAAAAGAAAAAAAGAGATAAAGACACAATTCACTGAACAAAATAGTATGCAAATATTTTTATATATGGGTTTAGGTAACATTTACTGTATATACAAACTTTGAAATTTGAAGTAAATATGGACTCTAATTAGGTCTATAAGCCCAAGTACAAAAGTCTGTTAGCGAAAAATTTCAACACTATGGTTTTGATTAAGTGTTAAAAATAACTAAGTATAAGAGATGAATATGCTTTATTTGGTAGGCGATGATTAATTTCAGTAACAAATGATATATGATGCAAGTGTTTTGTCTCACAAATGATACAACACTATGCGATCTTATTTTATATTTGACAAAACTAAGGAGATCTTTAATACTCATTGGTCGATGAATAATTTTTGTAATCTTTATATCTATCTTATCTCTAACATTAAAAAGATACCTGATCATTAATTTAAATCTATTACGCCTCTGTCAATGTAAAGGAATCGAGGAGTATAACATGGGTAAACAAAACCCTCTTTTAGATCTTGAGGTGAGCATTTTAATTTGAGAAAAAAATATTTTGAAGTTTTAGAATGATAAGTAATAAATTGTAAATAGAGGATATACTTTGGCATGATACCTAACCAACTTCATAATTATATTTTAGTTTTACTAATTTAAGTATTGAATTTTTTTTTAGACGAATCTCTATTAAGTCATTAACAAACAATTCAATTTCCAAATTTAGGAAGATTCGGCTCACATCCTTCAAAACATCATTATTTCCAATTCGAATTACCAATATTCTCTTCTTTTTTTTAAAATTCTTAAAATATTCCTTACATCTTCTAAAAAATTATATATATTATTTATTTATATGAAATTTAAATATATTGTTTAATCTTTTTAATATTTAAACATATTTTTATGTCACTTTTATGTAATTTCATATAAAAAACCATTATACCATTATACGTAAAACGATAAAATACCATTATACCATTGAAAATTTTCAAAATATTTTTGAAGTATTACAAATAGCATTTTACAACAAGGTTGAACGAATAATTACTGAACTTTTTAATGAATGTGTTTTATATCTTTATAAAGATAAAATATTATTTATATATATATATATTCAAAAATGTTTTGAAAATTTTCAAAATAAATATTATTTATTTTTCTTAAAAATAACATTATCAACTAAAAATAGTATTTCTAATTTTAAAAAAAAATAAATGATATGTAAATATTTAATACAAACTGAAACTAAGAACTATTCTTTTTATAAACAATAAATATAATGATTTAAAAATTATAAGAGATAAAAAGTGTAAATATCATATTCAAAACTTTGAATTAAAATATATTAAAATTATTATTTTGTTATTTATATAAAAAAATTATGAAGATTTAACAAAAGTATATTCTAACAGGAGTAAAGTGTTTATGAGGTCTTGGTATTAGGCATTATTCTTGTTCCAAGTCAAAGTGTATAGGGGTCTTAGGATTAGGCGTTGTCTAGATACTGCTTAACGCTAACTTCATAGTGAACTCTAGTGGTTGGGGAATTGTGCGTTACATGTTTTATTAGACGCTCCTTTTACATAAAGCTTTAGAGGGGTTGCATTAAATGTTGGTTAAGTAAACTTGGGTGTAAGAGAAGTACGTTAGGAGTTGAGCGAAGATGTTAAGCGCGACTATGCTTTGTTCTGTGTTTTTGAATTGTTTTAGTGAAAATGTTTTTGGAAATTATGAAAATTGATGGGTGAGGTTATTTTTTATTAGGAGAATGTAGGGATTCCTAAGGAGGAATATTGTATTGATCCAGTATTAATATGTATCGAGAAGTGATTTTGTATAGGAATTATACTGACTCTACTAATATCCTATTCATAAAGAGAAGGTAACTAGTTGAGAGATCTGAATATTTCAATTATAGAATTTATCTTATCATGCTCACTGAAAAAGAAAATGAACTGTTTGATATAACTATAACCCCTCTGAAATAGGGATTTGAGGTAACAAGTGCATGATCTTTTAATTTACTTAATATATTTGCCTTTCAAAAGTAGTGTCATAATGTTAGTATTATGAGTTTATGTGTTAGATTGAAAATGTCCTTTCATTGTTAATATTTTCATTATGTTTTCAATAATATGAATTGAAATCGAAACTAATATATAAAGTAAGACCACTGCAAAAAGAGTTTATAACATCACTATCTTCATGTCACAAGTAGTAAATTTCGACGTTAAAAATGTGTAGTGACATTTTTGTAAATATTTCACCTAAATTGACATCATACCTCTCACAATAGACGTCAATTAGCTATTTAATGTTGGTTATAAGGGCAACAAACGTTAAATGATGTTGAACTAACCTAGGCCTGATGTCATTTAACATGAGTTGGCCCTAAGGCCGACGTTAAGGGCTAATTGACGTATGTTGTGAGTAGGTTTAACGTCAGTTTTTCTTTTAAAATCAGCTTCTCCGTCTTTCTCTTTCACATTTGCACGAAACCTCCCACCAAAGTGTAACGACAACGCTAAACTCATAGGAGTAAGTTTTTCAACTCATTTCATTTCATCTTACCATTGCGGTGCTCATTTGGACTGAAACTTTCATTTGTCCCGATTATATTTCTTATTAAAGTTGGCGTTTTCATTTACTAGTCATTATTGTGTGTCATAAAGGTTGCATTTTTGTGTTTTTAGTTTAACCTTTAGTTTTGTAGACTTAAAATTATCATAACTTTTGATATTGATCTCGAATGAATATATTAAAAAAATGAAAGTTGTTGAAATGAGATAATGAAAACGTTGGTGGCATTGAAGATTTTTTTTCTGGAATGTTGTCGAATGTAAAAAAGTTATAGTTTAAGGTATGTTTTTTTTTATTTTGTTAGTATTTTTCATCTTTTTTTTATACTTTACATTTTTATTTTAGATACTCATACTACTTCTAAGATTATGAAATTTTTTGTAGTATATTATTGTATTGTATATTATTGATTTTCTATAATTTCAGTGAAAAAAATATTGACAGAAAATTAAAGAAAAAATTACAATTTGACATGTGTTGTTTTTGTAACATTTGACAATGAACATCGTTTATAAATACAACATATATTAGTTAATGTCTATTAAAAAATAATATATGTCAATTTGTCTTCTACTTCTATAATGTCATACCTAACGCCAAAAACTTAAGATAACATATTTAAAAGAATTTTTGTGATAGTGTAAATAAGGGTTGTTTGAATTATATAAGATTATCTTCTTTTATGTGTTTGAATTATATAAAAATATATATGTGAATGTGATAAAGATGTTGTTGAGTAGTGGCTAAAGAAAGTTAAAGTCTTTATGTTTTGATATATATATATATATATATATATATATATATATATATATATATATATATATATATATATATATATATATATATATATATATATATATATATATATATATATATAGGGGTTTGCTAACGCGCGTACGCCTGTTTTTCAGTTGGTACATTTTAGCAATGTGTACCGGATTTTAGTAGACAAAAATATCCTTATATATCATGGATTCTAAGTTTTAAGGTTAAGGGTATTTTAATAATTTTTATTCTCAAAACTTAAAAAAAAAAAAAAGAAACCCCCAAACCCTTACTCAGCTCTCTCATTCCTCTCAATCCTTTCTCTTTCCTCTCTCTCACTCCAATCTTTTCTCTGTTATCCCTACCGTAGCTTCAATTGAAAAAATCAGAAACACTTGATGTTAAACAATCTTACAAAAAAATGATTTTATAATGAGTTTTCATCTTATAATTTTTGTCTTATCTAATTTTATCCAATTTTCACAAGCATAAAGGAATTGGTAATTGACTTGGAAAAAATTCAGAAATACTCGTTGTTTAACAATTTCTTACAAAAATGATTTTATAATGAGTTTTTATTTTATAATTTTTGTCTTATCTAATTTTATCTAATTTTCACAAGCATATCAAAGGAATTGGTAATTGGCCTGGAAAAAAATCAAAAACACTCAGTTGTTAAACAATTTCTTACAAAAAAATGACTTTATAATGAGTTTTCATTTTATAATTTTTGTCGTATATAATTTTATCTAATTTTCACAAGCATAATGACATCAGAAAGAATTGGTAATTGGCCTCGAGGATTTTTTAGAGACGATGAACCTTTGCCTTGAAGGTGAATATGTCAATGACTCAACTCTTTACAAAGGAAAATTTTTTAAAGAGGTTAGTGAAAATGGTGAAATTGAAGAGATCTTGAATGAACCTTTGCCTTGAAGGTGAATATGTCAATGACTCAACTCTTTACAAAGGAAAATTTTTTAAAGGCATGTGTTTCTGATTTTTTTCAATTGGGGTTACAGTAGGGATGACAGAGAAAAGGTTGGAGTGAGAGAGATGAAAGAGAAAGGATTGAGAGGAATGAGAGAGGTGAGTAAGGGTTTGGAGGGTTTCTTTTTTTTTTTTTAAGTTTTGAAAATGAAAATTATTAAAATACCCTTAACCTTAAAACTTAGAATCCATGATATATAAGAATATTTTTGTCTACTAAAATCCGGTACACATTGCTAAAATGTACCAACTGAAAAACAGGCGTACGCGCGTTAGCAAACCCCATATATATATATATATATATATATATATATATATATATATATATATATATATATATATATATATATATATATATTCCATGCATATGTTCGTCATAGTAGCTCTTTATATCAATATAGATGTAACAATTACATTTAAGATGTCTAAGCAAATTTTATTCTTAATTTTAATTTTGGCGAGATACATATGAGAAAAAAAGTGTATCGAATTATATTAACATTTAATAACTGGAGTTGGAAAAATAAAGGATTCAACTCATCTAAATTGGTCTATTCCGGTACGAAGTCTAAGATGTCAAAAAAATAGTCCGATTTAAAAACTTAATAAATATAACAAAATATTATGAATTTAAAAATATTTTTTAATTTAAATTATATGCATAAAATCAATTTTAATTTTTAAATATAGTAATTT
Organism: Vigna umbellata; assembly: GCF_029865625.1. Lineage (NCBI taxonomy): Eukaryota > Viridiplantae > Streptophyta > Magnoliopsida > Fabales > Fabaceae > Vigna > Vigna umbellata. The sequence continues at coordinate 5,792,731 of NC_142172.1, read as the reverse complement.
AGTACATAAAATTTAATATATATAGATATTTGTGTGTATTTCAATAAATATATATATATTTTTTTAAATTTTAAAGTTTAACCTGTACTATTTTCCCCAGTATATACACCCACTCATCCCATTAGCCATTAAGTCAATTTTCAAACTATTTAAATCTCTTTATGTAATAATAAATAATACAAAATATGAAATAGTTAAAGATTTTCCCCCACACTAGAAGTAGGTTGGGTTCGCCCACGTTGGGCTCGCCCACTGTATCACTCATCATTTCCATCAAACATCATGGTTACCGTTGCGAACCGGAGGCTTTTGTCTAATCTTACTTTTAAATTTATTATAAATCCCACATTGACTTTAAATAATATTAAAGTGTGAGTAATAAAAAATAATCACATCCATGACAGCTTTAGGTTCAGATTCATGAACCAACCCCTTTTCTTCCTTTTAAAAACAATACTTTAATACGGAGGATATTTACATACGTAATGATCACACATGCAACATTTTTTATATTGTAATCGATTTGGTATTATTGTTGATTATATTTTCCATTAAGATAGTCTCATCCAATATTAATAAAGTAAACTTTTTAGAAATTTGTATATTATAAATTATATTTATTTTTAATATGAGATCTTTAATGTAGTTGTATACACTTAAAAACATTTTGTATCCTAGCTGATGACTTCCACCATGAGAATTGAATGACAAATCTTTCTAAACGAGTTGGTTTAAAAAATAACTTAGATTAAGATTTATTCGAGATTTATATTTATGGTATCATTCTGGTTTCTTCTTGATTTTCATATTTGGTGTATTAGTGTAAATATACAATATTTTTTACATGACAAATATGTTGAAGATTTCACGTTTACTAAAAATAAAATTACTTTGAATTATATAAATGGAAGTAAACCTTACTTAAATGAGTTGATCTAGTGAGATTAAATCATGTTTAAATTTCTTTTCTTATCAGGATATCATAGTTTAATATAGCTTATTACTTGCATAGTCTAAACTTTTGTTGAAAAGTTTCAAGTCATTCCCTACTTAAATTTTTGTTTCAGTTGAGTTCTATTTTTTTTTAAATGTTTCAATCAAGTTATTTTCGTTAGATCTCCAAAAGAGGGTGGTTATGTGGCAAAATGTAATAGATACGGAACAAAGTTTTACATTTCATGTGTAAATACAATCGTTACATGACAACTTTTACCTTTTTATAGAGAAGATGATGTTTACCCCAATGAATTATGTGGGTTTTCCATCATGTGTTTTAACCCACCTTTTTTTTCTTCTTTTCATGCACGAACCCCTCTTTCTTCTTTCTCATTACACAAATGACACCAAAGCCAAACATCCATGGCTTTTTCCTTCCTTAACCATAAAGCCAATGTCACCTCTGCCCAATTGGACATGTCGTTGGTAATGTCGACCATAATTCGAAGCTTCACTAACATCTCTAGTTCTCCTCCGTTCTTCTCTTCTTCCATTTATCTTTTTTCCTCTACACCACTTTCATCTTTGCTCACTACTCGCATTGAGAAATGTAATTCAAACCGAGGAAATAATAATAACGGAATTTTTGTTCAACCCATCTCTTATAATCAAAGCCTATATGTTACTCTGGTTTGGTTTTTTGCGTAGTTTTTTCATGATGTTACACAAATAAATTGATTGAGTCCATTTTAATCTTAAGAAAATATTATTCTAATTGATTCAGTTTCTGCAATTATGAATGATTTATGTATAACATGAGAAGCACAAGCCAAAGAAAGACTTAAAACATGGTTACATGCACAAGGTATAGAAGAAGATATTGTAGTAGCAATTGCTATTGGTGTTGGTGGTTATGTTCCATGAACACCATGATGAAAAGGAGGCTAAGAAGGAAAATGAGGAAGCTAATGGAAAGAAGCATCATCGTCTCTTTGGTTGAATCAACATCACCATGATTACAATATTCAAGCTCAAGATATCACAATGTACATGTCTTATTTTATATTTTGCACTGTCTAAAAGTAATTTCTAAGATTTTATGTGTGAATTGATGGAGAGGAATGAGAATAATGGAAATGTTATTTGATGAAGGATTTGGGAGAGGGTGATGCAATGGGATGGAGATAATAGTGAATGAAGGTGCAACCATTACGAGTACTAAGACATTGTGTATGAAGTACAATTTTACTCACATGTTTTATTATTGTTATCAACCTAAATTTTCATGTCAGAATTAATCAATTGTCAAATAAGCATGTCTAATATAAACATTTTAACAAAATTTAGGTCTCAATTGAAACAAAAATTTAAAAACAAAAAATTGGAACAAAACGAGTAATTAAGTTTTTATCGCATTAAAGTTTCAAGAATATTTGAAATTGTAATCCTATATTGATAAAAAGTAGTTTATTATCACATAGATTTTATTTGTATGAATAAATATTTGTTAGGGATTGCAATAGACAAATTATAATAGAATCATAATGTATATATAAATCATAGTTTAACATTATTCTGAATATGATATCATAGTTCTATATTAAGGATATCTCAATGCATAATCCCATACTAGTGAAATACCTGTTATTATTAGGGCTGGGCAAAAATAACTGATTTGTATTGTACTATAGTTAACTATACTATATTATACTTAAAAAAACTGATCCACTTTTACTAAAAGTTCAGTATATTATCTTATGGTTTAGTTTTAAAAACTTGAACTCATAACAGTTTCAGTTCAGGTAACTGTGAGAACTGTATCTACTCTTTTCTCTTCTCTAGTTCCCGTTCAATTGCTCCGTCTTGCTAAGAAAATGTTATTTAATAATAAAATATTAATAAAAGAAATCGTTCAAATAAAAAATTAATAATGAATTTTTTAAGAAAAAATTTTTTTATCACAAATTTTTTTATTTTTTTTATCAATAAACATATATTACTTTTTAAATAATATTATTTTAAGTAATAAAAGTAAAATATATTTTTTTAAATTTAATTTTATTAAATGATTAAGTAATATAAATCATAAAAAAAAGACTATATAAAAAAAATAATACTTTAAATATATTATATTCTTTAACATATTATTAAATATGTAAAAATATATTAAAAAACTTTTAAAGATATTAAAATGTGTGTAAGCGCACACACTAAAATAACTATTTATTTTAAAAATCAACTTACTTTAAAATAAATATCAATATTATTATTTTTAAATGATAGTATTTTACATACTAAAACTAAAATATATTTTTTAACGTTAAATTTTATTAAATGAATATATAATGAAATATCATAAAAAAAATAGTAATGTAGCAAAAATAATTAATATTATAAAAATATCAAATGAAAAAAAAAATTAACAAATGTTTATTAAGAATAATTTTTCTAGTATCATCTTTTATTATATTATAATAATTAATAAATATTACTTTAATTTTTACATAATAAAATATAAATAATAAATAATAAATAATAAATAATTGATTAATAAAACAATTTTACGAGGGAACAAAATAAATATAAATAAAAAATTATTTTAAAATAAAATAAGTAAATAAAAAGATAAAATAAATTATATACATATATAAAACAAAAAAATATAAATAAAAAATTAAAAAAATATATAAAAGTAAAATAATATTCATGACAAAATAAATATAAATAAAAAAATAAAAAATAAAATAAAATAAAATAAATAAATAAATAATAAAATAATTTCCATACACATATAATAATAAAAGAAAGGGCAAAGATGGAAAATGGTATCGTTCTTTTTGCTGAAACATCCATTGTCTCTGCAAGTGGGAAATCAAAATCAAATTGGGGGAATTTTGTATTTTAGGGCTCGTGTCTCACAAGGTAAAGACGTTGTTGTTCGAGTGGATGCGCAATGGAGAATCAAATGCAGAATTCACATTCAACTTGTTCTTCGACTCAATGGCTGGCGAAATGGAGACCCCAATGTCGTTTTTCGTGGTGTGTCACCCCTTTGTATGTGTGGAGAGAAAACAGTAGTCAGAACAGCTCGAACGACTAAGAACAAAGGGAAACAATTTTGGAGGTGTCCTAAGTACAAGGTAACCGAACGTGGATGAGTTGTTGTTTGTTTTACTTCAAAGTCGTATACATTGGGTTTTAATTTTTTTTCAGAACGGGCATGAAAACGGTGGTTGCAATTTCTTCAAATGGTGTTGTGATGATGGTAATGAAAAAAGCTATATGAATATGAAGTGGGAAGAAAAGCATGAGTGTTTGTCAAAGAAAGAAGAAATGGGTGGTGTAGCGAATATGGTGATTGATTTGAAAAATTTTGTTAAGGTTGTGGAAAAATGGATGAAGTTGTTGATAGGGGCAGTTTGTTGTTTTGTGTGGTTAATATTATTGTAATTTCAATATGGATGACAAATCCATAATGTATCGTGCATTTTCGTTTTAATAGGATGCAGTAGGTGATGTTAAACTTAGTTTGTGATGAAAACGGGAATAACAATGTATTTGACTATCTTCAATTAATGAAATGATGTTTTGTAGCTGTGATGATTAAGTGGCATTATTGTGATGATGTTTTGTAGCTGAAATGACTTTTAATTAATCATAATGTGAATTACATGTTGTATGGGCAGTTTGCCTTTAGGCTTTATAGATTCGTGATTCTGCAGCTATGTTCAGATAACTCTATACTGCATTATGTTGTTTTGCTTTTCTGTAAGTTTCTTTTTTCTGAATTAATCTGCATAACTAAAACAAACCAGCAAACTAGAATCACAATGAAAGTGTAATAGACACAATTGAATGTTCTATTATGGTGTTCAGTGACATCAAAGATTAGAAAACTATTCAAAAAACAATTTAATGTGTTTGATTAGAAGACATAACTTCCACTCCAAAAAACAAAAGGACAAAACAAACGTGATAGAACGTTCATTCCAAACCTATCAGTAAGAAAAATATTTGATGAAGATAAACATTAGGTTCTATGAGAAAGCACTATCAAATAAACTAATATTATCAAATAAACTATCAAAATATTACTTTTCGAATCAAGCAGAGCATAAGCCAGAACTAAAAATGAATATTGAAAGATGATACTTGCAAATACAGTAAGAACACGACTAGTTTACATTTATCCACTTATTAATTGTTGAATAGTTACCAAAATTCAAATCATGCAATATACTTCTATGTCACATAATGACTTTCAGATTTCAAGCAAATTTGGGATTCTCTGATTTATAAGTTGCAAAACTGGATTGCACAGGATCAATTAGCCTCTTATATTCATTTAAACTTGTTACACATTGTCTCTTACAGATTCTGGCTTTTACTACAATCCAAACTGACTTTTCTTGCACTTTGGACTTAAAACAGATTTGACAGCAGCCAATTTGCACCAAAAAAATGAACTTAAAATGGGGTTTTGAGATGTGGAAATGCACAAGAGTTGCTATAAGGTCAATTAATCAATTCCAACAACTTTAAGGAACAATCACAGTCACTTATACGGTTCAGCTACTTGGTTATTATAGACTTCAGATAATTGTGATGATGGCATCATAGGTTGTGATGATGGCATCACAGGTTGTGATGAAGGAGTAGGTTGTTGGGTAGCTTTGGGGCAACGACTCCTGTTGTGCCCAACCTCCCTACATAGCCCGCATCTCTTGCGCAAACCAACCTTGGTCATTCGAGAATCATCTTTTTTGATCTCCCACTATTCCATTCTTCTTTTCCTTTTAGGTCTTCCAGGCATAATTTTTTTGTAAGGAGGCATGACATCCGGATATGGTTGTAGGTCCCACATGTTGTTGCCGTTGATGGGGTATACGATTGATGCATATGTGTCTTCATAGGTGGACTTCATAAAAAACCTTGGAATGAACTGTTGTCCATCAATATTCAGAAACTTCATTACGGCTAAGGAGGGACAACATGGGACTCCTGTGATGCTCCATCTCCTACAGGAGCATGACAAGTCGTCTATGTTTACAACAAATTTGTCTCCAATGTGGGAGACGTGTCTTACTTCAAACAATTTATTTCCTGACCAGCTATGAACAAATTTTAAGAAAAATGGACAAAGTTTAGATTGGGCAACATTTGAAGAAAGTAGATTACAATTCAGAAGTAGAGAAGAAAGTTTACCTAGGAATCTAGTTCTTGGTTGATTGGGATTCCTTTTTAAATCTAGCCTAGATTTTTGGACAAATTGATGCTGTAAAGGATTGTATCTTAGTCCTGTTTTTTTTTTTCATTTTTGCATGATGTACACCCTAATTTCTTCTAGCATTGTTATGATTGGTTTAGTCCGGGTATGAACCAATACACTATTGAATGCCTCACTCATATTGTTCACGAATGTGTCACATTTTGGTCTTGGACTGAATCTGGACCTTGACCAATATCTACACCATAAAATATAGACAATTACGGTGCCTATATATGCAGCAGTGAGTTATAGTTCTAATAAAAAAGTACAAAAATAAACCTTGGAGGGATGGCTATCAAATGCTTGAATGCGTCTTCATTGACATCTTTAATGTTTCTCATTTCCCTCTCCCAATTTTGTGGATGAGTGACAGTAGCTTCCCTCCACATCAGTTTCTTCAGATTTTTACCAGGAAATTTCTTCCTAAAGTTTGAATATAAGTGTCTGACACAGAACCTCTGATCAACATCGGGGAGTAGCTCTTGTATTGGTGGTAGTAAACCCTGTGGGCAACATTAAATATGATTAAATATGATATATAAGTAATGAATTAATGTAAGAAAGAACCAAATTAAATATGATTGTTACCTTCTGTTGATCTGACACAAAAGTTATTGATGAACATACTTCTTGACCACCAAGATCATCAATCAAAAGATTAAAAAACCAGGACCATGAATCTTTGTTTTCCCCTTCTACCACCGCATATACAATGGGCAACATTTGATCATTTCCATCTCTCCCAACAGCTGTTAACAACTCACCACCATAATTCCCTTTCAAAAGGGCCCAATCTAGTCCAATTATTGGCCTACAACACACAAAACTGTCTTTGCATGCCTTCAGACAGTAGTAAAATCTCTGGAAAATTACCTCATCCTTATTATTCTCAACAACCACTTTAATTGTAGATCTAGGATTTCTTCCCAACAACTCATGTGCATAATCATATATCCTCTTATATTGTTCTTTAAAGGACCCATCAATGTGCTCAGAAGCAATAACTTTGGTTGTATAAGCCATACCCCTAGATATACCTATGTTCCACTTCCTTTGAACTTTTTCACGAATATCTACATCCTTCATTTTAGGATTTTCCCTTATCATTTTCTCCAACTTTGAGCTCAACCACTTGGCGTCAAGTAACTTGAGATTGAACTCCCTGCTACACGTGTGAATGTCATTTTTAGTTCTTAGCTGCCATGATTTCTCAGCCTCCATATAAGCACAATAAATGGTCCATGGGCATTCTCCTTTTGCACCAAAGCACTTCATCCTCAATCTTCTTTTGTCATTTTTGAAAAACTTTATATTCCTACCATTTTCCAACGCATACCCTTTTACAACATCTATAATATCTTGCTTATTTGTAAAAAAAGTCCCTACTTCCCATGTAAAGTCCACCATACTTTTTGGCATACAAAAAGTACTAAACCTCCCATAACCTTCAGTGTCATTAACCTCTTCATCACTATCTGTTGCAGTAAGTAATTCCTCAGATTTCCACTCCTCATCTAACAAACCTCTCTCATCATGATCATCACTTTCAACACTCACATCATCACTGTCTTTAAGACTTTCTACTTCTACTTCCACATTATCATCTATATCACATTGAACACTCACATCCACAAGTCCCTCTAAGCACTCATTATTTTCATGTACATCACGTTCATCAGTAGATGTACTCCAACTACAAACATGAACTTCATCCTCCACAACTCCTTCAACACTATTAACATCTTCTTCAACCTCATGGAACTCTTCTACGTGACCATGACCTTCAACCTCTACTTCAACAACATCACCATCTTCTTCACCCTCATGCACCTCTTCTAAGTCACCATCAACTTCACCATCTACATGAACACCGTCACCATCTTCTTCACCCTCTTCTTGTACTTCACCATCTTCTTGTACTTCACCATCAGCATGAACTTGTCCTTGATCATTAGTAACATATTGAAGCATATTTATCACTTCAGGCTCAGAAACAACATGATAACGTATAAATGAACCTCACCATTAAGCCTACCTAAGTTAGCCATATGCATGGCACCAGTGTCATCAATCAATTCTTCCAACCTATTTTCCAACACTGAACCCCCTCCTACGCAATACCATAATTGTTTAAAGTTATCGTATCCAAAACTTTTCACTACACTAACAACCACAAAATAACTCCAGACATCAGGGTCAAAGGACAAAGTTGTTGTCTCCCCTTCATACTTCAAGGTACCATCAATAATGAACTTCCCCCTATGGTGGAAAACACAGCCAAAAACGTCGCCCATTACGCACAACACAGTATCAATATATCTACACGCACAACACAGTATGACGTCAAAAAAGAATATATTAAAACAATAACAAAATGCACTCACAAAGACTCATATAACTTTAAACATACATGGGAGACCACCAAAACGCAATTAAGAATGCGGACCAAACCATAGGGGGACCACAATCGAATATTATACTTTCCCAACTATAAAAAGTAAGACAATAAACCATAAACCTTCGTTCAGATTAACCTCCACTCAACACGTGCTTCAGCGTCGCGCTTCCAACGACAGAAGGTCCCACAGCTCACCTCGTGCTTCAACCTTTTCCACACACACATGCACCGATAATTCACCCACCAACACTTGCGCATCCACTCGAACAACAACGTCTTTCTGATTCCTAAAACACTCGCGAATCCACTCTTTCCCAACTATGAGACACGAGCCCTAAAACACAAAATTCCCCCAATTTGATTTTGATTTTGATTTCCCAATTGTAGAGAAAATAGATGTTTCAGCAAAAAGAACAATACCATTTTCCATCTTTTCCCTTTCTTTAATTAATTTCAGCAAAAATTATAATATATTTACTTAATTCTTTAATTCTAAATTTTAAAAAATCGCATTCACACACGTTTTTATTGACACATGTATTAAAAATGCAGTGTCATCAGGCCACGTCACACACTCATTAACGCCGTTTGATGAAATTGACGGAAATGATTTATTTGCATCAAATTAACAAAAATAAGGACCCAATTCAGACGCCAAAAAAGAAAGGGACCTATTTGAAATTATGGATGAAAATAGGAACCTATGGAGACATTAAACCTAAAGTGAATTTTATTTAGATTTGAATTACAAAAAATTATAATTTTTTTATTTAAAAAAAACTTGTAATTAATTGAGGTAATGAATCAACTCATTTAATTCATCAATCAATGCTGCACCAGGCCGGATCGGGTCAAATCGGATGACTAGTTTTCACAGCATTAGAAACAATTTAACTTACTCACAAATTTAAACCTTTGGATTGAGATGCTAGTAAAAAAAAAGGAGAGAACATAGTGAGTGAGATGTACAATGAAAAAAAAAAGTGATGGTGGAAGATTGAAGGAGAAGAAAAAACAAGCTAAAATAATAACACGTGGTCAATTTTTAAATGAGATTATCATTCATTGAATCATTAAATTATTCTAAATGAAATATAGACTAAATTGAGAAAAAAACTAAAAAGTTATATTAAATAAACTTTAGAACAAAATACCAATTAAATATTTTCGAAAACGTTCTCCTTTAACACCATTTATTTATCTTTAATGTACCTTTTTATTAGTTAAAAATTATTAAAAGTAAATATTATGCAATTGTTAATAAATATTAACTTAGACTTAAGTGAGTTAAAAATATATATTATTAATAATTATCGTTACCATGAATAATTAGAAAAAAGGTTCAGGAAGATATTGGTTTAAGTCCACAGTAAATTCCAAATCATCTATTCCTGATCCACCTGGATGATTGTGGGGGCAATTAATCAACAATTTTTTGAAGTTCTTTAATGTGATAACATTTACTATTATAAAATATTTCTAAAGTTTAAAATAATAATTCCGCCTATTGTTTTCACTTTTTTTGTTCCTTTTTACGTGCATTTGGCACACTATATATCCATTTAAAATATTTTTTCAAATTGTATATGTAATTAATTGTTTATTGCTTTCAATCTACCTGGTTTTATCTCGATCTTAAATTGAATTTCAATAAATGTTTAAAAAAACTTATCTATAATACACACAATCCTATATGGTAACATAAATGTTCATTGTAACTTTAAAATATAATCTTATTAAAGTCATTAATTTTTATCAAAATAATTTTTAATATAAACTTTGTTTATTTATTTCGTTTTTAATTAAAATAAAACTTAACATGTATAAAAATAAGATACTAAATTTTATGCGTGTGGCAATGTAATTTTTTTATATTGTTGTCTAATTCCAATGTATTGTATATGATCTGTTTGTTGACTTTAATAACAAACATGTTAAAGTCACACCAAAATTGGTTTTTAACTAGTTACTAGTATACATAAATTATAAATTATATAACATTGGAAGTTTGAGGAAAATTTGCATGTTTACCTAATTCTGATTATGTTAATTTTCGTGTCTTTACTTTTATTTATGTTCATTATAAAAAGAGATTGTTATATATTAGATTCTTTTTGTTAGAGTTTTTTTAACATGTTTAAATTTATGTATATGGTAACTTTTATTATGTATATTCTTTCGTATTTTTGAAAGTATCATATTGAACATACAAACTCAAATGATTGCTGTGTTTTGTAAAAATCATTTCTATGAAGTATGATTCAATATACTTTTAAAGATAGACTTTCTTGCTTTTATCAATGTATATTGTGATATACACATGTTTAGCTTGTCCACTGTCTAAATATGTGTTTTGTCTCTATATATTACTTATGACTATTCTTTGTAGACTGGTCTTTATATACTTGGGTAAAATAATTTTTTAGTATTGATATATTTGTTTCTAACACTTCATTGCAATTCTTAATTATATGATTGATTTGGTGTGTTTATGTGAAAATCCTTGTATGGATAGGGTATATTATGGATGTATTGTGTGTTTGTTTGAGAAACCCTATATGGATAGGAGTTTATTACGAATCATGTAATCCACTGTGTGAGCATGAATAGACTTTGTCAATTTTTGTGTGAGCATGGGTGGACCTGTAAGCCTTTGTGTAAGTATGGATGGACTCCATCACTAATTGTGTGAGTAGGAGTGAACTCCATTAGTCTTTGTTGAGCATAAGTAAGACTTTGTAAATTTCTATGTGAGTATGATTTTTAACTTTGTGTGAGTGAATGACTAATAACATCATGGTGAGTGACATCGCTAGTAATTAACCATGTATGGGTTAAGATATCTAACAAGCTTTATGAAGCGAGTGGCTAGGAGCTCTACATGAACAAACAATAAATAGTTATGTGTGAGGTATTAATTGAAACTTTGTGAGAGAGTAACAATTTGTAGTTTCATACAAGTGTTGTTTTGTGTGAACCTGTGATTTCAGGAGTTTGAGTTTTATGTTGAGATATTGTTTGTTATTGTGTTTGTAATATTGTGGTGATGTAATTATGTGTGATGTAAATTTTCAAACGAAAGGTCATGTGTTGTTTATATTAGCTCATCCTTTTGTTTTGTGGTTGTGGTTTTTCACCTATGATGATAATGATTTATCATGGGAGAAAATGAAAGTACAAATGTTGGGGAAATACATAGTAGAGATGAGAGTGTTAGGAACAGTTGTATAAGCAATTGTCTTTAGTCATTTTTTATTTTCAAAGAAATAAGTTAATTTCATTTGTTATTTTTGGTAATTATATATTTTTGGAACAATGAGACATGTATTTTATTAATACTTGATTAATACAATTGTTTTTTGTTTATGCTAAACATTGGTATCAAGGTTTTAAGTTATATTTGTTTTCAATATAAGTGTGAGATAATAAGAGTTTTAGTATCATCCTAGTCGAGGTGTTACATTAACAACTTAACATAATAGATTAAATGTAAAAAAAAAAACATTTTTAATCAATGTTTTGAACCTTTGACTCAAACTTTAAGTAACCTTTTCAAACATTACAAAATTCAATCTTAAGCATTTATAGTGACAAAACTTAGCCATTTTCACATTGTTTCAAGAGTTCATTGAATAATAATTCAAGAAATTTTTCAACTCTCTTAATTTTCTCAAAGAATTCAAAAGGTTGTGTTTTAGTGCTTAAACTTCACTTGTGGTTGACTATGATATGTACATGGTAACTTCTTTTCATTTCCAGGTTGTTAGGTTGACCCCACATTATTTCCTCTTGAGTTTTCAAGGGTTTAAATGATGTCCTCTTCAAGTTTATCAAGAAGTATTTGTTGTATTCCTCTTGGTGTGATCTAGAACATTTCCTCCTTGAGTGTGTTAAGGAGTTGATTTACTTGTCCGTATATCTTATATATGCCTTACATATGTTAAGTTCTTGTAATTGACATATATATAAAGATATTGAATTTTAGTTGTTCTAAGGTTGAAAAGCTAAACTAGGTACATAATTTATTTTTATCCTCACTATTATTAATCTTTGTGTAATATTTCACATCCTTTCTTAATATTTGCATATTATTCTTCTTGTTTTTGTATTTTTGTGTACAATCTTTATCATATTGATTCTTTGATTATTTGCATTAATTTTTTTTGTTAAATTTTATTTCAAAAGAGTTTAAAAATTGTTAATATTTTCAAAACAAAGTTTTAAAATATCAAATTCACTAGTACAAAAATTGCGTACAACGTCGAATATTTTGGACTTTTAATAGCGAATTCGCGAACGACGTCATATCAGGAGACGTTAAATTTATGTCGAATTTAAAAAATTCGATGTTAATCAATTTTTTTGTTTTTTTAATTAATTGTGATCCTTTTTGACAACTCTACGAGACCTGTAAAGCAAAAAAAACAACAAATTTCACTTTTTGGTATTTTATAAAGCATGAACTATGAACGTGTAGCGTAGTATCAACAGCAAACAATAATAACCAACAACAAATAAGTTAAATCAAACAACAACAACAAACAAGTTCAACTAAATAACAACAACAAACAAGTTCAACAAATAAGTTCTTCAAAACGAAAATGAAAACTAACCTTCAAAAGGTGGGTTCGTCGGAATAAAGTTTTGTCACAGTGAGAGGGAAAGCAGAATGCGCCTATGAAAGACAAGAGCACGAAAATAATCGGTTAAAACAAAAAAAAATCATACATAAAGTAATTAATTAATATGCATTTGTATCAAATGAAAGAAAGATTACATGTGATTTTCGTCAAACTTCGTTCAAGAAAAGTTTGAGAAGAGAAGAAGGTATCGCGCGCTAAAATAAAGTGAATGAATTTTCAATCTCCTACTCAAATTTTTATTGAACCCACTAACTTTTTGATGTTGAATTTAAAAGTCATTCGACGTTTTATATCCTTTTACATCGAATTACAATTCTAAACGACGTTTAATAATTGCATTTATTTACAAAAATGTCACCGCTCATTTTTAACGTTGGTTATTCAGTGGTTGGACGTTGAACGCGTGATGTTATACGCTGTTTTTGTACTAGTGATTGTCTCCCTCTTTGTTTAGCTTAGCCTCAATTTCTTTTCTAACACAAATCTTCATGTTAAGTTTTGTCTTGTTTCTTCTTTGTCTAACTGATCACATAATGGTAACGTCTAGATAGTATAACCCACTGAAGATCGATAATGGACGTCATTTATTATCGTCTAATAAACATCATCTATCTTCTAAAGCATTAATGCATATTAGGTTGATGTTAGATTATTATTTTATTAGTTTGTTAGTTTTTTTTATCCTGTTGTATAATTATTACGAATATAACTACTTTGTAATTATTCTATTACATATATATATATATATATATATATATATATATATATATATATATATATATATTCAAATAAAACTAACTTAGAAGAGTGAGGATTAACATGTGTATTTAATGTATTGTTGATCACCCTTGTAATTCGTTTATCTTATTTAAGCATTTGCATTTTTTTTTAACATTGTGTGTGATCTTGTATGTGTTTATCAATAACATTATGTTTGATCTTACATATACTCACGAAATTTGATAGAACTATAAATATTGGTATGCTTGGAAAAGATAATCAAGGGTTCTAAGCTATTAAAGAAAGCTAATTGGATTTTACTTTAAAAAGTTAATCAAAGGGTTTTAAGCTATCAAAGAAAGCTAGTTAGATTTTAGGAAGACAAAGATTTGGAGAATGAGAGGTGATAGTTGGTGATACAATGGTATAATGGTATTTATGGGTGATGTGGTAAATATTGGTGGATGAATGACTATTTTAGGAAGAGGTAAAATAGAGTGTAAATCTAGGGATGTTTGGTGAGTAAATTGGTGGATAAGTGGTTATTGGGTGGTTTGATTCTCATATTGGAAAGAAGAATATTGACAACATTTTGAAGGATTTTTTACTTGATCTCCAAAGTAGAATGATTCACATTGATGAATTATTGGAGAGTCATACAACGATTATCTTGTGTGGCAATCACAATATCAAACTGGAATGGGAGGTTGACTAACTTTTCAAGGATAACCTCTAAAGTTTTCTTAATATCTTTGTTTGGTTTAGGAGGCACGAAAGTAGGTCAATGAAAATACAAAATTGATAAGTTATTGAAAATAAGAAAAGGGAAGAAGAAAAAGAAACTTTTTTTTCTCTCTTTTCATTTAAATATTGTTATTATATTGACAATCCATACTAAAAGATTATTTCTAGTGTGACATCTGTTCAACATTCTAACATAATTATTTTTCTAAGACAAAATAACAACTATCATATATCAAGTCAAACAAAATATTTGAGTCATTTAAATTTGATAATGCTTTGAAGGGACATAAAGTAAAGTAATCAATTATCAATCTTTCATCAAATAATTATTAAAAACTATATATTTATTAAACAAATCTTTGTTGTAATGTTTAAACAAAATTTCATTATGGTGAAAAAAAAAGGTAAATATAATTGTGAAAGAAAAACATGACATACATGTTTTCCTAAGGTCAATTTGGTTAATAAAATAAATAAAAAAATTGTTTTTGGAAGTTATTTGGTAAAAGTGAAAATGAAAATAGGTAACTTAATATGTATATGTGACAGAAAAAAGTTTACAAACAAAATAACATGAATGTATGATTTATATAATAAAATATGAAATGTACAGCAACAAAATTATTTTAATTATTTAATATATATGACTACAGTTTTCTCTATTCTTCTTCTGAACTTATGAAGAAAACTAATAATGTGAGTGACACATGTTCTTGATTTAGTCGTTGTTCCACACTTTTATAAGGAAACTAGATCGATAAAAGAAAAATATTTATATCTTTGACGATCATTTCTTTCCCCCATTTTTTCTTTACAAAGTTTACATAAAATATTGCTATATCACAAATAACGTTAGTGTTATTTTCTAACTAAATTTGTAGTTTTATTTTAATTTTATATTTTATTAGATGGAAGTGAACTCTAAATGTGATTAGAGATCAAAATCGATAATATTTAAGCCATATATGTAGTTTTTCTTTTTCTTTTCTTTGAATTGATATCAAGAATAAAATGCGAAATGCTTTTTTTAAGTTATTTTTATTTGGGTAAATAATGTATGTACTATTAATATAATATTTGACCAAACACACATTAATTTAAAGAAAACATATTTGTAACTTTTGACAAGTTCACTTACTGAGAAAATTTTATCAAAGTTACTTTATAAATTAGTAAAATTAATTTATAAGTTTCTGAAATATTTGATCAACTACATTATTTATAAATGCTTAAGAAAAATCTATCCAAACAAAATTTTAATATCAGTATTAATTATTAATTTTGTTGATGAATATTTATAAGTTATATTGAAATGATTTGTCAAATACACTCATATATATATATATATATATATATATATATGTTTAGGAAAAGATTATCCGACAAAATTTGAATAACTATTTATTAATTAATAATTTTGTGAATGAATAGTTAAAAAGGAAGTTTAAGGATTGTAATTACGACAGCGCCACCGATTAAAGAAAAGGTGGCCTCGTTGATTTCTCTCCGACAGTAGAATTCGAAAAGAGAGAGAGAGAGGACTAATTCAACCATTTTCAGTGATTCACGGTCGCACCTGCTTGTAGTTATAGTGAGAGAGAGAGAGAGAGAGAGAGAGAGAGAGAGAGAGAGAGAGAGAGAATACCAGAACAGAAAACCGCGCAAAAACTAATGGCGAGTTTTAGGGTTTTGTGAACCTACTGCGATGGAAATGCCTGCTAGAAGATCCAACTACTCGCTCCTCAGCCAAATTCCTGACGACCAGTTCTCCGGCGCCTCCGCACCGTCCTCCTCCGGCGACGGAAAGACAGGCCGCGCCGGCAAGTCGGACCGCGTCTTCGACTGGGACCTCGTCTCCGATCACAGGGCGGCTCAGCAGGGGGCCAACCGGATCGGAAACCTGTACTCCTCGATCGGCCTGCAGAGGCAGTCCAGCGGGAGCAGCTACGGCGAGAGTTCGCTATCCGGCGGCGGCGACTTCTATGCTCCGACGCTGTCCACGGCGGCGGCCAGTGACGCTGACGCCTTTGGCTACCTCCACGACGATAGGAGCAAGTTTTCTGAGGCCCCGGCGAGGATCGCGGGCTCCTCCGGGAAGAGCTGGGCGCAGCAGACGGAGGAAAGCTACCAGCTGCAGCTCGCGCTCGCGCTGCGTCTCTCGTCGGACGCCACGTGCGCGGATGATCCCAATTTCCTCGATCCGATGCCTGACGATGGGGCCTTGCGGCTCTCGTCATCGGCGGACGCGGTTTCGCATAGGTTTTGGGTACGTTGATCCTTGTGCCTCTCTGTTTTCACTTGGATTAGATTGTGGTTGGGAATTCCGGTGATGGATTTCGCGTGAGGTGTTATTGAATAGTGTAAAGGTGTGAGTGGGCATGGGTCTATTTTTGTTACTGATAAACCTTATTAACTGCATTGTAACGTAGCAAGAGGTGAAGCTGCAGTGGTTCTATTATTGATGTGATTCTTCTGCAAATTGTTGAGTTTCTATTATGTAGGTTTTGTAGTCTGCGCCAGCTGGAGTATCAATCAAATTGTAGTTGATGGTTGCAAACTTTAGAAGTTCATTCAGACTGCTGGTCCTTTTCCATGAGTGACTGGAGGAGTTGTAAAATTGTAGTTTGAATGGAAGGAAGGGAATTGCATTAGTACATAACTGTTTGAAGTTAAATGGAGTGGAAGGAAAAGTTACTTACTGAAAGTTTGAATAAAATAGTCAGTAAAAGAAATTAGTTAGATATGAGCAGGAGTAATTAAGGGGAAAGGAGGATATATCTTGTATCTGCTGTAGATGAGCTTATGCTCTTTGTTAAGGGGAAACCCTTTTAGCAAAGATGTTTCTCCTATTTTCTTTCTTTTTATTCCTTTTAATTCCTAACAAAAATCTTCTTAAGAAGTTATGTTTTCTTTGTCTCAAAGGACATAGTTGGATTTTGAATTATAGTGTTGAAGTCTAATGGGTATCAGGCTCCTCTATGTTTTTCTCTTCTACCCTTCCTCTCTGGCATCTGCCCCTTGGGGGAAACTGTTTGACAATTGCTGTGAATTTTGGGCTGGGTATCCTCTTATTGTGTGGCTATCATATTGTTCCTTCTTGAGTTATTTTTCTTGTTGTTGCACTGCATAAAAATTCAATATTGAAAAATGTAATGTTTTAAGGAGCTTCAGAATTTTAAATTATATATCGGCTCCATTGTGGTGGAGCAGAGGGTAATCGTTCATTCTCGAAAAATTGACACTAAGTAGTACTATTGTAATTTCTCAGAGATGAAGTTGAAACCTGATTCTTAGGTTATATGAATTAAGTTTAAGAAGAAAAATTTCTCTCCACTCTTTATTCTACTTTTGTTTTCCTTTAAAAAAATTCTCTAGTTTTTCCTAGAAAGTTGAGCAAGGGAACTGGAAGTTTTTCATTTTGACAGACTTGTTGCACTTGTTGATATTTTGTAGACATTCAATTGTTGATTTTGTCTTATTATCAACATGCACCAGGTGAAGGGCTGCCTGTCATATTCTGACAAAATTCCAGATGGCTTTTACTTAATTCACGGGATGGATTCTTTTGTCTGGACTTTATGCACTGATCTGCATGAAAATGGTCGAATTCCTTCAGTTGATATGCTGAAGTCTGTGAATCCCTGCATTGTTTCTTCACTTGAAGTAGTTTTGGTAGATCAACGCAGTGACCCCAGCTTAAGAGATCTGCAAAATAGAGCTCATAACATTTCTTGTAGCAGCATAACAACATCAGATGTTGTAGATCAGCTCTCCAAGCTGGTTTGCAACCGTATGGGGTGAGCCTCCTTGACATTCATGGCTTGACCTATTTAACTTTTTTACTGGTCATGTCAGTCTAACTGTGTTTTATTGCTGTAACAAGGGGATCAGCTTCTGTTGGGGAAGATAACCTTGTTTCCATCTGGAGTGATTGCAGTAATGATCTTAAAGATTGTTTGGGATCTGTTGTTATTCCTATAGGTAGTCTATCTGTCGGCCTTTGCAGGCATCGTGCTATATTATTCAAAGTAAGGCTCCACTTTCCTTTGGAGTTAAGGCCGTGATTGTGCATGATGACTTTTTTATTTTATTTTTATTTTATCTATTTTAGTGCATGCAATTGTATTTCATTTGTTTTTTAAATGACCTGCTTTATACTCAATATTTTCAGGTACTAGCTGATGCGATCGATTTGCCATGTCGAATTGCAAAGGGCTGTAAATATTGCAAAAGGGATGATGCCTCATCTTGTCTTGTACGATTTGGGCTGGACAGGTATGTGCTCTATTGCCAATCACGTATTTTTCTGTTTATGAGTAGAGCTGCAGTGTGAAAACTAGTTTCCATGAGTTATGATGACCATGGAAAAGGACATTATTTAAATGGTTAACGTTATGTGTGCATTGTATAAATTAACATTTTAAATATGTTTCTTAAAAGCAATATTCCTTACACCTCTCATCTGACATAATTTCAATACAGGGAATATCTCGTTGATTTAATTGGAATGCCAGGACACTTATCTGAGCCTGATTCCTTGCTCAATGGTCCATCTTCCATCTCATTTTCTTCACCCTTGCGCTTTCCACGACTTAAACCAGCTGAACCTACCATTGATTTCAGGTCACTGGCCAAACAGTATTTCTCGGACTGTCTGTCTCTTGAGCTCGTCTTTGACAACAGTTCAGCAGGTTAGATTCATATTTCCTTTTATTTTATGTATTCTGTATCTGTGAATGCTTTATTGTTGTTTTCACTTCTTGAAATATCCTTATAATGGCCTATTATTGCAATTATTAATAATTTGAGATGTAGTTCTCCCCCTGATCTTTTTTGTTTTAATTTCCATTTTTTTAATGAATGATGAAATCATTTGATTTAAGCTAGGTACTCTGCAATAGGGTTGAGTGCCCAAGAAGACCAAAATTTGGAAGGTTTATGTTAATGAAAAACGGTGGCTGCTACTATACCTCTTCATCTGAGTATGAAGAGTTAGTTGCGTACGTCATAGAGCCATAGATCCCCGGTAGGGGGATGGTCATTAGGAGGAGAGAGTGAGGAGTTAGTTTTTGCAATTATTTTGGCTTTAAGTGTAGGTGAAGAATATATTGTTTCTGAGGAGTAGCATTCTGCTCTGGAGTAGATTTTTTTTTTTTACCTGTCACAGGTCCTGGCTTCAGATAATTATTAAACTATCAGCTTATGGTGTTAAATCTGCCATTTATTGTCATACTCCATTGTTAATTTTCTTAAATAGCTATACATTAGTGTGTTAAAGCTCTCTTTTGAATTCAAAGGTACCCTTTTTGCTGTTTTAACCAGTTTATGTGTCTGTAATTTTGGAAGGTTTATGTTGTAATTTTGTCATTCATGTGTTCTCTATAATTAGTTGACATAATTTTACTAAACTTGTAATTGCAAGAGTCTGCTACAAAAAGCGTCGTGATTTTTTACCTAGATTTTTGTGCTCTATTATGTTCTTTTTAAGTTGGGTTCTGTATTATAGAATTGGGGAACAGATCACGTTAATTGGTCAAGTCTGTTGACTATCATTACAAAATTCTTGTTTTATTGTGATGAACAGGGGTTAACATAATATAGTCTGTCTACAGGATGAAATTTTAGTGAATGTTTGGTAAATTTGCAATTAAGTCAACATCTGGAATAGTGCCAGAAAGCATGTTCTTTGAATGAATGTTCATGCTGCATGCTGGACCTTAGTTGTAGTTTTGCTTGCTATCCTCTAAATTTGAACTAGGTGCCAGTCTAGAATACCCTATATATATTTTTTTGTATGAGTTGTTGCCAATGGAAGTTCTCGATTCTCTATTTCAGAGCAGTTTGATGGGAAGTACAAAGACAGGAATAACCCGAGGCCAATTTCAACAGACAGCAATAGAAATTCCCACCTTCCTCTCCATCCCCAAGATTCTCATCCCAGCACACGTGAACAGTTTTCTGAAACGTATGTACCAGGTAATGCTCCCCAGAACATTGTAGACTCAACCGTGGGAAAGTATCCACCACCAGTAAAGCATAAGCGTCCTGTTGGTATGCCAACCCCCTTAGCACTTACAAATACTAATGATGACATGATTGAGGGCAAGAGGTTTGTTGAAGGAAGTCAACTAATTCCTAGTAAACCTACCCGAGAGCTTACACTTGACATGGAGGATTTGGACATCCCATGGAGTGATCTTGTTTTAAGAGAGAAAATTGGGTCAGGTATATCTCCTCCTTTATAACACAATTTTTGTTTTTAAAAGTCTTGGGGACTAAAGTAGCCATACTATTGGAGAGAAAAAAGAGAATATAACGTGATGATGATAGAAAAGAGGGAAACCAAAAAAAGGAAGCCATCTCAGTTGTGCAGTCTCCAATCCATATGCACTTTTGATCGGGGGCTTTCATAGGGCTTCCTGGCTAGATCACTAAATAAAAAAAATTCAAAATGTGACATCCAATCGCATATATCACACCAACACAGATATTTCTTCTCCCAAACCAAGTTAATAAGGTCTTCTCCTAACTAGAGGAGCACAGTGTTTAATGAATCAGTAACTTGCTTCTTCTAGTGGTGTGATTTGTGTAAATAGTGTAGGTAGTTATTAAATCGAAAGTGGCTGTTGTATTTCAGGTTCTTTTGGAACTGTACATCGAGCTGAGTGGAATGGCTCGGTAAGCCACCTCTTTATCTCTTTCAAATTGATGCTGTATAAATTGGCCAGCATGTGGTTGTTTGAATTGTTCCTGTTAAAATTTCAGGGAATGAATGAACAAGTGAATAGAGAGAGTAATTGATACACTGGCCCTTAACTAGTTTTCTTCTATTTTTTCTTAATAATCTATGCCAAAGACAGGTATAGTAAAACTATTACAAACAGAAGTCCAGCCCAATGCTACTCCTTACATAGTATTATTAAAGCTAATCCTTGTAGGCTCCGCTCAATGTACATCTAGGACAAGCCCAGCCATCAGTAACAATATACAATTTCTATTTTCTAATTGAGTTGCGCATCAAAAGACCTGGAGTTTATTTGAAAAAATGTCATCTGCCAAGAGGATTAGGTGTCTGTTGCTCATGGAACTATTTCCATCAAACATTTTATTTTCAGCAAACAAATGGAGCCTTAAATAATGTTGCCAGAGTGTTTGATATTTTGGGCTTATGTTCTTTTGTTTCAAGTTTTTTTAGCTATATCTGTGTCATCATTTGGAATGCATATGCGTTGGGGTCATGGGGGTTATATATTCTCAAGGATGTGCATTTTCTAGGATTGCTTCATTGAAGCTTGAAACAGAAATAGTGTTTCACAAACAATTTTCTTATGCTTCCCTCTTCCTTTCAACCCTTTTTATCTTTTAGTTTTTCTGTTCTTACATCCTTCAAAACAATCAATTGCAGGATGTTGCTGTGAAAATTTTGATGGAACAGGATTTTCATGCTGAGCGCTTCCAGGAGTTCCTGAGGGAGGTGCGCTTTACGTCCTAACCGTGCTTCATATATGTGCTATTAGATATTTTCTTGCTGCTCATTTGAGCTTTGTTTTCCCTTTTCTTGTAGGTTACAATAATGAAACGTTTGCGGCATCCAAACATTGTTTTGTTTATGGGAGCAGTCACTCAGCCCCCTAACTTATCAATTGTCACGGAATATTTATCAAGGTTGTACTCCTTTCCCTGTTCTTCATTCTTTTCCTTGAAAGAGTGAAGTTTTTCAAGGCTATAGGATTATAGGATATTTGGACCTTGAGATTCTAAGAGTTTTTGACGGAAGTGCAGGGGTAGCTTATATAGGCTGTTGCATAGATCTGGTGCCAAAGAGGTGTTGGATGAGAGGCGTAGGCTTAGTATGGCTTATGATGTGGTATGCATTTAGAAAATAAACTATTGTTTCTGGTTTTTATTGTTTTTTTAAATCAAAATGTCATAATCTTTGTATTCTTTGATTAACCATGTTATTTTGTCATTTGCAGGCAAAGGGGATGAATTATCTTCATAAACGAAACCCCCCCATTGTTCATAGAGATCTGAAATCTCCAAACCTTCTCGTTGACAAGAAATATACAGTGAAGGTAGGAGTGAAGTTTTCTCTAGTATACCAAATACGAATAGTCTAAGAGTTTCATATAAATCATTTTGTCACCCATGGCAGTAGAATTCCACTTCTCTTGCAGATAGCCTTGTGTTGATAGAACGCTATAATTAGTCACCTATGTTTACATCATTTTTGTTCTAGCATAGCTTGAATGTAGTAAGATGTTATATTTGCTCAGTTGGTAGGTAGGCTGGCTATCTCAGGTTTCTTCTGGGGACAAAGCAACCTTCTCCCACCTGTCCCTTAATTTGTATGTAATCCCAGTAGGAAAATGACACTTGTTCCACATAGCATGACTGACTGCTTTTTTATATTTTCTTGAGAGATGGAGCCAGACGAATAAGCTGTTGATTTGATTTTTTCTTGAAAAAGTAATTAATACTTTTTTTTGGTACATTCTAGTAAAACTTTAGTATTTTGGTTTCACCTGGATACTTTTGAACTGGTGGAACATTGAGTTTATTTCTAAACCTGCTCTATTTTGATAGAAGCTTCAGCCTTCTGCTAATTAGTTGTGCTTGTTTTGGTGCAAATTTGTGAAGTTGTTGAAAAGCCATTTAATATGATAACATGTGCGGTGTGTTGGTAACAATTTGTCTTGGGGAGCTTTATGGGCTGGCGAGTGGGAGGGATTGATCTGCTTTCTTGGACATATATTGAGGTTTCCCCCCTCTAAATGATATTGCCTACTTTGTAGGTTTGTGATTTTGGGCTTTCCCGTCTGAAAGCCAATACATTTCTCTCATCCAAGTCTGCTGCTGGGACCGTAAGTTCTCATTGGCTTCTGATATTTTTGTTTTGTACTTATGTTCGAGAGGTACATTTAATTTTTCTCCTTTTCCTCCCATAGCCTGAGTGGATGGCTCCAGAGGTTCTTCGCGATGAGCCATCAAATGAGAAGTCAGATATTTACAGCTTTGGTGTAATCTTATGGGAGCTTGCAACATTGCAACAGCCATGGGTTAATTTAAATCCAGCACAGGTTTGTTTTATAACTGTTATGCATGAAATATCTGCATGTTTATGCTACTTCTGCTGTAATTATATTGTTTCAGAGCATTTATGAGACTTGTGCTGTGAAATGAATGACCGTATTAACATGTAGTATGAAATTGGAGTAGCATGTAGCGGGGAATACAAATCTAAAAATTATGGCAAGAAATATATACCGGTTGGAGCATGTATTGGACAACTCAGCAATGATGGGTATACTGTTAATGTTAATGTTGTGGCTGAAAGGATGGAGTTTTTGTTTTTCCTTTTTTTTTTACTTGAGTATTACTCCATTTCATGGTGGTCATTCATTTATTATATCATACTTGCTTTGGTTGCATTTGCATACACAGGTATCAGTGTAAAAGGACACTCCAGGTTTAAGGAGTGGTCTGGGCGAAGGGTTCACAAACTATTATGTTTCTACTACATATTCATTTATTTTACTTCAGCGTTGACGAATTCATATTGGCCTGTAGGTTGTGGCAGCTGTTGGTTTTAAGGGAAAAAGGCTTGAGATCCCACGTGATGTGAATCCCCAAGTAGCTGCCCTAATCGAGGCTTGCTGGGCCAAGTGAGTTCAGATGCATTTTTGCCTTTATACATTTCAATTAAATATTCCATCGAAAATGTTTTATTGATATACATTGTTTACTACAGCGAGCCTTGGAAACGACCTTCTTTTGCGAGTATTATGGATTCTTTAAGGCCATTGCTGAAACCCCCTACACCTCAACCTGGTCGTCCGAACATGTCATTACTCAGCTGAATGGTTGGAACACCAAGTTGCTTTTCATGCACATATGACAGGATTTTATCGATCTTGATGTCTAACAAGATTACACTATTTTTAGTTGTCCTAGGTACGTCCCGAATTCCATAAAGGTCTTCTTGCCAACACTAAATCTAGATGGGACCTAGTATTTCTCAATGTTAGCTAGGGCTTTGGGTAAGGGGAATGACCATCGATTTTCTAGTGGAAATATTGATTTTCTCGTTATTATAATTGGAGTTTGGACGTACACAACTTTCTGGTAAGAGAATTAATCATGCCAACCCTAGCTACAACTCAGATAAAAAAATATAGTTAGAGTTTATCTTTATTTATTGTATCCTTCTTGATCGTGTGACTTACCTCGTGGTCAAACTAATGCTTGTTCGTGTCTTTTGGTTGCAGAGTCAATTGTATATTTCTTTAATTCAGGTTTAAGAATACTGATTTCCGACCCAGAGCAAGGATACTCCATCTTTATTGTTCCGACAAAATTGTTTGATTAGGTGATCTTGTAATTTTACTGAGAAATATTTTATTTTTCTCCTTCCATAGTTTTGTATGTAAAAAAAAATTCCCATTGTAATTACATTCAGTTAAATGATAAGCAGCTTTCCCAGCGGTGTTCTACATTTTTTCTTCCTGAACCAATGAATAGACTCTTCTTGAATCAATTCCGTGGTAGGAGTCCTTTCAAACCAAATGGTCCCCCCTTCAAGGTATTATTTTTCTTGGTATTAATGTCTTTCTGCCCCTCGTGCTGGAATGGCACCGGTTATCATACCGAGTCCCACACGACTCAATTGTACCCACGCCACATTTTTCTTTGGTTATAATTGCAACTCATTCTAGAATTTTGAAAACAAAATCCGTTTTTGAGAAAGTCGTATTGCTCTAAATTTAAGCCTAGAACAAAATACGTCTTAATGTACCACTAGAGCTTTATTAAATTATCTACAGTTTAAGTGGATAATAATAAATGTATTTTTATAATATAATTTTACTAAAATTGTCGTTTTCTCAAGTAGTGATTGAATAATTAACAGATATAATATTCAAAATTCATTAAGATTGAGGAAGGTTATGTAAGGGCAAGTGAGGATAGAAGTAATCATAGTACATTGTAAATTCAGAATACAAGTTATATGTCTTGGGACAAATTGTAAATGTTAAAATTTGAGATGAAAGAAGTATACATTATATATTTTCGACCTAAGAGATGTTCGAGTAAGAAATATAAACTTCTAAGTTAACATTCATGTATATATATATAAAAGTTAATCAGTAAATATAGATTTTTATTTTCAATCTGTATACAGATTAATTTGATTTATATAGAAAAAGTATTCATGGAGAAGTTTAAAGATTGTAAAAGAATAATAGTACCATTGAGAATTTGATGATAACGAGTGAGGTATGGATAATGCTTCTTTATTACTTTGTAAAAAAAATGGAAAATGACACTTGAACAACCATTTTTGACAACATTTAGACACGCGCACACGTGTCAAAATCTGAGTGGTCCAGTTGGAAAAATTAAATGAAAATGGACCACTCAGATTTTGACACGTGTGCGCGTGTCTAAATGTTGTCAAAAATGGTTGTTCAAGTATCATTTTCCAAAAAAAATATATCCGTTATCTATTTGTTTCGGAGATATATTTAAAAAATATCTGTCAGTATTTTAAAATATATAAATACTTACAAATATTTAAAAAATATTTTTATAAATTTTAAAATAAAATTTTAATGAAATTATAAAATAATATATAAAATATAATATAAATTAAATTAAATATAAATTAAAATTTAATTTTAATTAAATTTAATTTAATAAATTATAAACTAATTTTAATTTTAATCAAGTTTAATTTCATAAAATATAAATTAAATTTTAATTTTTAATTTTTTGCATGAAATAAACATATGCCGATAAATAATATAATATTTATAAATAGATATTAAAATATTCACTCTCTAACCTACAAATAATAGATATTTATAAATATCAATTATTTATAATGAATTTTATCTACAAACTTGTAAATAATAAATATTTACAAATATCAATTACCAATCCCGAATTTTATCAACAAATATTAGTACAAATATTTTTGCTGCTGGTTTTTCATATCAGACTGCAGTTACATAGGCATAAAAACCAAACGATTTTCAATATAGTTCATTGGCTTTTAATTATCAATTTAAGCAAAGAAATTGTATTTTTTCAGACGTTAATGGGGAGAGAATGAAGCCAAGAGGATCCATGGTAGCAAAATCCCTCTGCAAATTTTATTTAACCCCACAGACACAACTTGTGATGATGAAAGAACAACAAAAAACCGTCGCTACTGCGTACTTGTTATTCTGTGACAACAATCATGAATAAACTGCAATAAAATAAAAGAAAAGCCGGGGGACCCAGGAAAAATCCGCAGAAAAGACAAGAATAGGAAAAAGCAAGTTTACAAGTGTGGTATTGGGTGGTAGAGTTGTCTTGGGCACTAAGTATCTGACTTGACCAGTCGCTGTCAGTGACCACAAAATCCAACCCAAGAAACAGCTAAACAATAGTGCGTGTGACAAAAATATCTACCCAACAACGCGGTCCCAACACACAAACACTGTTCCCCAAGAATCAACCATCCTCAGTTGTAATTGTAACTAACCAACGTAACTGCCACGAAACAACCCAACCTCAACCTCAACCTCAAATATTAATCAAAGTCGGCACTCTCACAGTCACACTTTCACTGTGCAATGGCCCTCCTTTGCCACCGCCATTCCTCCACCCTCCACCGCCCTCGCACCCCTTTAATAGCCCCTTTCTTACCCTCCAAACTCCACTCTAAACCTCTCTTATTATTCCTTAATTGCTCTTCACAATGAACCCCACCGATGACAACTCTCCCAAGCCCTTAGAGGTTCTGCAGATGAACCCGGTTCCGCCGTTTCTGTCCAAGACCTTCGACCTCGTCGATGACCCCACTCTCGACCCCATCATCTCCTGGGCCTCCTCCGGCTTTAGCTTCGTCGTCTGGGACCCTCTGGAGTTCGCCAGAGTCGTCTTGCCGCGACATTTCAAGCACAACAACTTCTCCAGTTTCGTTCGCCAGCTTAATACTTATGTGGGTATCTTCGCTCTGCTTTCGTTCCGCTACACATGGCTGCTTCCCTTTTATCTCTTTGTAACTCTTCTTTTGCTTTTGGCTTGTGGGTCCTTATGTAAGTTACTTTGTGCTGTTTTCTTTGGGTGTTTTTTGTAATTTGGATTAGATTGACTTCTTGTATGTACTTTGATTTGACAAGTTGATGTATCCACTGGGGTGTGAGAATGTAAATAAAGTTGAAATTTTGACGTATTCTTTTTATGGTGTGTTGTGTTTCTTAAATATTTAGTATGGTTTCTTTGCTTGCTTGCATGGATTTTCTGAATGCGTGCGTGTTTGTAATGGATGAGTGTGTAGTGTATTTGTGCGGATAAAGAGAGTGAACCTTAGTTTTTCGTAAGGCCTGGTTTTGTTTTGTTCCAGCCCCTGATGGCATTAGAAAGTGTTTTTATAGTGAAGAGCGTTTCTGTTTTTTGTAAATTTTTCTCCTGAGTGCTTCAATAGATAGTACTTGGAACAAAACAAAAAAGATGGGGAACATCGGTTCCTATTGTTTGCATTTTGGTTTGTAAAACCTCTCCTTGTTTTAGAACAATTTTTAACTTCAAAGATTTTGGATGAGAAATTGATTTCTTGGTCGTGTCAAATTGATTTGGAAAAGAGTTTTTAAAACAGAAAGTGAAAAGAATCAAACTATCCCTAGGTTATTTGCTTCTGTTTTCTCCTTTGTTAAAGGCAGAGTTAAGATTGTAGGGCACTTCAAATCTAACTGACTGGTAGAGGAACAAAGCGAGAAAAAGGAAACGAATGTAGTTATAATAGGTAATGTGATGTGATAGAAAGAGAGATGGAGATAATGACAGATAGATGTTAATGAGGTATATGAAACAACGGAGTGTTGACATATCATGACTCTAAAATTTTAGTCTACAGAATCTGCCCATTGTAATAGCTGCTATCTTGAGATGTATTGTTGCGAGTCTTGTGTGTTATTTTGAGTTTGCTTATTGCTGTTACTAATGGAATTGAGTAATATGAGTATGGTTTGGATTTTTACTCATTGAATTGTAGTTAGGATTGAGACTTGAGAGATTACCACTACTACTACTACTGGAAGTGACAACAGGAGAAATATTCTCCCTCCTCTAGAAGGGATTTCATCTTCCACAGGTAGTTCTCAAGGTTCTTTGGGGCATGTGTCATTTTGACTTTTTCCTTATCTCTGTGCAAAGCTTGCTCTGAATTTATAGAATACATACTCCAATATAGCTTCCTCTCTCTATCAGCTCATAGTGCTTAAGTTTTGGTGTACCTAAACCATATGTATATCTTGTTTTCCCTTGCTAATATTTATTCCATTTCCCCCCTCATTATTGTCTTGGGGTCTTCTGCTTCTGCTCCATACATTCTCAGGTAACTTGGTGTTTGTCTCCAGGGATTCCGGAAGATTGACACGGACAAGTGGGAGTTTTTCAATGAAGCATTCCAGCGATCGAAGAAGCACTTGCTGAAGAACATACAAAGACGTAGATCACCACAATCCCAGCAGGTTGGTAGCTATATTGGAATTGGATCTTCTACCACTGAGGCAGGGAGGTCTGAGGTTGAGGTTGAGGTTGAGATAGAAAAGCTTAGGAAAGAAAGGACTATCTTGATGGAAGAAGTGGTTGATTTGCAGCAAGAGCAACGAAGAACTGCTAACCGTGCAGGAGAAGTGAATCAAAGACTGCAATCTGCAGAACAAAGGCAGAAAAAAATGGTTTCTTTCCTGGCCAAGTTGATCCAAAACCCAGCCTTTTTAGCCCGCCTAAGGCAAAAGAAAGAACAAAGAGAAATAGATTCTCCAAGAGTGGTAAGGAAGTTTGTCAAGCAGCACCAACATGAAACTGGAACAGCAGAAGCTCTCCAAGAAGGACAGATAGTGAGGTACCAACCTGATTGGACAAATATAGACATGTCTTCTGAATCTCCAAAACTAAGTCCAGTTTCCATTGAGCAGTCTCCTCACTACCTTTCACAGGGTTTGGCGGGAGAAATGAGTGGAGGTGCACAAGATCTCACTGTTCAAATTCAGAATATTGTAACAGATGATTTGGCTGCAGTGCACAGGATCACATCACCTCAAGAAAAGATGATTGGAGAAGGATCATCTGAAGACCTCCTTGTCAAAGGGAAGAGTGTTATGAGCCCTAGTCTAGAACTTCCTCCAGATTATTTTACTTCCTTCCCAGAGGTTTTGACCCAGGAGAAAGGCTTTCAAGATTTTTCTGCTCTTGGAGCTGAAGACATTATCAAGCTTGAAGATATATGGGATACTGGCCTCAATCTTAGTGGTGTTGGTGCTGGTTCAAGTTGTGGGAATGAGCTGTGGGGAAATCCTATGAATTATGAACATGTTCCAGAGTTTGGAGTAACAAGTGGCATGTCTGAGTCAGACATGTGGGATATTGGCTCTGGAAGTTTGGGAATTGATAAGTGGGCAGGTGATGAACCTTCTGTTGGTGAACTAGATGGTCAATCTGGTCAGCCAAAAGAAGATAGGCCTCAGAATCTTGATCCATAGGGCTTCATATGCACCTGCACTTGCTATGTAAATGGTTCCTAGGGGTCCTATTTTTGAGTCATTTGATTTATGAACTGAATTCATTATCCTGCTTTTATTCTTTATTTGCTTTCAATTCTTTATTCTTTTCACATTATTTCTCTAATTGTCCATAATTTTCTATGTAAATTCTCATTGTGTAATCATTGACAACTTCCATATTCAAGTAAAATATACTTTTTGTTTTCACCTGATGAATGATTCAAGCAAATACCATAGAAGGCAAGTTCATCAGAACCTGTTTCGGGACATGCTTTTCTCTGCAATGCCCTGCTCTTGCAGATGTGTGGTAAGGTGTGCTGTTTAAATGGATTGGTTAGTTTCCTGTTTTCTATCCCTTTAAGCAAACATTCACTGATTATTCATTTTATGCTTCTTCTCAATTTTTTATTTTACTTTTTATTTACTCTATTATTACAAATATTCTGCGTAAGATTAGTTTTTACATTTGTTAAGTTTTTTTTATTACATTAGTATTTTATTTTTATCCCGCATGTTAAATAGTTAATTTTATATGATTAAAAATTTTAATATATAAATTATACCCTGTACTTAAACCAGTGCATTTACATAATGACATTTATTTTATATAACTGAAATGTACTGTTATATATTTTAAATAATTTTGCCATATAATTGCTTTTATATATTTACGTTAAATAATTTATATTATGATAGAATTTTACCTATTTATTTTTATCAATTTGATAGTTTCTTCTATCAAATATTAAAATTGAAGTTTAAAATAAAGATGTAAAAAGATACGTCACAAGCAACGAAAGTAAATAATTATATCAGACGTGACAACTCTTGATTTTTTAAAAGCGCCCTTATTATTGGAGAAACTTATTATAATTTTTTTATATAGGGAGGAATAGTTGGTTTTATATCAGACATCACAAGAGCAGTTGGGTTTTATGTCGAGGGAGACAGACTCGTAAAACTAAAGACATCATGACTTTAGAAGAGACTTTTTAAAATCTGAGTTCATTAGTCAACTTTCTCTTTTCTCTCTAAAACTTTTATTTTCCCTAATCTTGCTCTGTCTTCTCTCTACCATTTCCTCACATTCAGCCGTTGCATTGTGGATTAGGTGGTGCTCAGGTGACCTCGGTGTTGAGACCTTCGCAACCATCCAAATAGATTTTCATTCTTCAGCGGGTAAGTAGCTCTTCACTGTTCTCCGCTGTTTGGGACTTAGGGCAAGTTGCATGTGTCTAGTGTACCCTTCTTTACGTTTTTCCTCTATTCGTTCTAGCTCTAAGAGTTGTTTCTATCGCCACTTGGGTGATTTGTAGAGTGGGGTTATGCCCTTGCTGTGTGAGGTGCGGTAGAGAATGGTACTGTAAGCTGTGTTGTGGAGTTTTCCAAGTAAGGGGAGCTGAATATTGTTTTCAATTTGCTTGCAATATTTGTATGTATGTTAAATTCCTTAATGGGTGTGCTGTTTGGTTTGCTTGTTTAAGCTCTAAAGTAAGTGAAATTACGGTGTTTTAGGTCACTTTGAGAGGAAGTGAGGTAGTGATTTTGGGCATTTGAGGTCTAAAGCTCAACTGGGCTGTTGGAACAGTCTTAGCAAGTGGATTGTGACTTGTTTGAGTCACTAAATTGATCAAAATAGGTGCAAAGCAGTAGGATTGGGTTTTGGATCCCTAAGTTGGGAAAATTGGTGTTTTAGAGTTGGAATTGAGTCTTAATCACTTTAGAATGGTAGTAGGAATGTTCAGAATCATTTAGATGAGTTTAATTAAGTATAAAACAAGAATTAAGGGTGTTAGAAGTTAGTAAAAATGGTTAGGAATGGTTATGTTAGGTGTTGTTCATAATTCTACAGAAATTCTGCAGAATTATGCAGTTTCGCCGAGAGCGAACTGATAACCGTTCGGCCATGCGCTGTTGAGCGTTCGGTCTTAGAGTTCGGTCGTAGAAGCGTTTAGTCTTAGTGGGTGGTCTTAAATAGCGTTCGGTCTTAGTGCTTGGTCTTAAGTAGAGCTCGGCCTTAGTGCTCGGGCTTAAATAGCGTTCGGTCTTAGTGCTTGGTCTTAAGTAGAGTTCGACCTTAGTGCTCGGTCTTAAGTAGCATTCGATCTTAGTGCTTGGTCTTAAGTAGAGTTCGGCCTTAGTGCTTGGTCTTAAGTAGCGTTTGATCTTAGTGCTCGGTCTTAGGTAGTGTTCAGTCTTGATAGTGCTCGATCTCAAGTAGCGTTTGGTATCTTAGGTAGCATTCGGTCTTAGGTAGCGTTCAGCCTTGATAGTGCTAGGTCTCAGGTAGCGTTCAGTATCTTAGGTAGCGTTCGGTCTTAGCTAGCGTTCAATCTTGATAGTGCTCGGTCTCAGGTAGCGTTTGGTATCTTAGGTAGCGTTCAGTCTTGATAGTGCTCGGTCTCAGGTAGCATTCGGTCTCTTAGGTAGCGTTCGGTCTTAGGTAGCATTCGGTCTTGATAGTGCTCGGTCTCAGGTAGCGTTCGGTCTCTTAGGTAGCATTCGGTCTCTATGGTAGCATTTGGTCTTGATAGTGCTCGGTCTTGGGTAGCGTTCGGTCTCTCAAATAGTGTTCGGTCGTAGTAGCGTTCGGTCTTAGTGGGTGGTCTTAAGTAGCGTTCGGTCTTAGTGGGTGGTCTTGGTAGCGTTCGGTCTTAGTGAATGGTCTTAAATAGTGTCCGACCACTTCTTCAGTCTTACCTTTTATGGACCATTCGGTCCAGTCCTTTGGGAAGTGAAATACCAGTTCGGTCTCCACCATTCACAGGGTGTTCGGTCTTGCTCATTATGTGTTGATGTTTTTTGTTCGGCCTGTATTCCTATTTATTCCAGTATGCTATTTTACTTAATTGTTCTAGTTGCTTTAAGGGCTTATGTGTGCATTATCATGTTGGTGTTAAGGTGAAAAGTATCAGTATTGGACGTAATTCCATGATCCTCAAGGGGGATACATGGTGGTGCCCTCAGTGTTTAGAATGATTTGCATGGTAGCTCAGTCTTGGGGGTTATCTTGAAACTACAATGGTCAATCATTCTCAAGTAGAGAGGATTGAATCATGTCGTGAGTAGTAGCAAGAGGTCCTAGTCTTGGGTGCTTCTAGTATGGCCCAATGTGAGTGATAACGGACTAACCTTGTGAGTGTGGTAGGGTGAAACCCATTGGCAATGGCTTTGCAAAGCAGTAGAGGCCACCACGAGTGCATGACCCGCCATAGCTCGACAATCATTCTATGTCCGGATGAGTCAAGTGTAAAGTGTAACAAGTGGTGTTGTATGGTTCATTGACTTTGAATTAAACTTGCATGTTGTATGTGATTGTTATAACATGATTTTCGTATATCTAGCTCACCCTTGCTTGTGTGTTTGTGTTCGCTTGGGTATGCTTTCTTTTGCAATGATCATCCACTTGGATGTGAGCAGAGATGATAAGGTGCCTCTAGAGCAGGCTTTGGAGGAAGATGATGCTGCTGCTTAGTTTCCTTAGGATTCTATCACTTATTTCTTATCTTTTGAAATACTCTAGTATGCTTAAGTTCTAAATTCTGACTCCTTATCGGATGACTGTAATCTTAACAAACTTTATTTACAGTTTACTCTAACTGTTCTCTTTTATTTAAATGTGGACTTACTATGTTATATGCTTCTATATGATCTGGTATGTTGCATAATTTGATATTATATGTTAAAATAAAATAAATGAAATTAAAAATACAATAGAAAAAAATCAATAATATTTAAAAAATGTCATACGAATTAATGAGTGAAAATAATATTTAAAATAAATTGCAAATCCTCAATTTTCTGGTTCTTTTATTATTGCTATGTTATCTTAGTATTCACGTTTTCGAGGATATACAATTTTAATTTTTTATATTTATTTTTTATTTGGATGAATTGAATCATGATATGATATTAAGAGTTAAATATATTTTTATTTTCTAAAGTTAAGCGAATTTGTTTTTAGCGGTAGATTTTAGTCCTCAGAAACCTTAATTTTTTTTCTTTCAAAAATTTAGATCGTTAAAAACACAGCAAATGTGGCACGTTGGAAGAGTCTTGCAAGCGAGATGGCGAAATTGTAGAAATTCTCCGGCTTGAGATTCGCGTCGGAAGTTATCTCCGATAGGTACCATCGATGAGTTTTCCAACGAGCATCAGCGCCGGCGACCTCACTGCTGCGGGGTCTTCGTTCGATGCGGCGTTTCTTGCCTCTAAGCTTTCCAGAAAATAACTCAAAATCCTCTCCACACACACGACGTCGTAAAGCGTTTCGTTCAGGTAGGAGTAACTCGGCACGAGAAGGTCGTCGAGCGTGGCTTCTTCGAGCAGCAGTCCTATCTTCTTTTCCAACGCGTCTCTCAGAAATGTCCTCCTCTTCTTTAGGGTAGAGAGATTGGAACTTTCCTTTCAGACTTGGAAATTTTCCAGTGTGTCATGTCTGTCAGCTAATAACTTTTTATTATCATTATTATTAATTAAAAAAAATTATTATAATTTTTTTCCTTTTATTTGAAGAATATATATTTTTTAATTGTACAATATAATTTTTGTTTTTCCGCAGCTATAATTGTATATTGTTAATTTATTGCATTAATTTATTTTTACAAACTCAAGACAATGTTTTCTTACAAATTTTCTTTCTTTCTTTCTATATGGTTTTTCTTACATTAAACAAAAACAAAAGCAAAAACCGAAGCCTATGATTCTATATTTACGTTTGACTCTTCTAAGGAAAGGGTTGTTGACAACATCTCATGGAGCTGCAAACGAAATCGATGTCACTGATCTTGGTTTCCAACAGAAAGAAAAGCTTCTTGAGAGGTTGGTCAAAGCAGCCGAAGAGGACAACGAGAGGTTCTTGTTGAAGTTCAGGGAGCGTCTTGACAGGTATATTATATTACCTCTTCTTCACTATACTGGTAGGATTTTTGTTGAGTCTCATGTTTTTCACCTCTCGCTTGGTTTGTTATTGTTATAGAGTTGGGCTTGATCTTCCAACCATTGAAGTTCCATACGAGCACTTGAATATTGACGCAGAGGCTTTTGCGGGAAGTAGAGCCCTGTCTTCTTTCATCAACTCTGTTACCAATGTCATAGAGGTAGGGAAGGGCTGAATCTACTGTATATGAGCTTGGTTTCTTTGTTTTCTTTTGTTTTTTCAATTAGTCTCATCATGGTATTTGGTCTTGCAGGGATTTTTAACTTGCTACATATTGTCCCAAGCAAAAAGAAACACGTTACCATTCTTAAAGATGTCAGCGGGATTATTAAACCTTCCAGGATGACACTGCTTTTGGGTCCTCCCAGTTCAGGAAAGACCACACTCCTCTTGGCTTTGTCTGGAAAGCTTGATGAAAGTCTTAAGGATAAACCACTTCTTAAGACCACACTCCTCTTGCTAACACTTTTCACCAAAACAAGCTCTTTTTAATCTGTTTTTCAGTAAAATAGGAAAGCCAAAACAAAATATATATATTCTATCTTTGGATTGTATTTGATTATATCGGAAGCGCTCAGAAGATTCGAAACCAGCGTCTCCAGAAGCTCCTTCTCAGCGACAGATCTTCAAACTAAGAATCGCCGTGACCGGCGCCGGCCTTTCTTCTTCCTGCACCATCAATTCCATTCCAGAGGACCTGTTTGGAAGCAGTAGTGGCGTCACTCACCGACCATCCGAACAATGCAGGATCCGCGGACGAAGTTCTGGAAACCACCTAATCAACGCACTTCTGCGTGATTCCGATCGTTTCCGACATAGGCATCAAAGAGTCACAAGATTTTAGGGTTTTGACGGAGTCCTTGAGGTTCTTAAGCACGTGTTACGAGAGGAAACTCTCGGTCTTGGAAACGAGGTTGTATTTGGAGTAATCTTCTGTCATTTCGAGAAACTCCCCGACACACCGGAAGGTGACCACATTGGACGGGGGAGAGGTCAATCTTAATTTGGCGGCCATCGAAGGCCTCAGAGCCGCCGGAGAAGCGCGTGATCGTTCACTTTCTACCAACGTGCAAGAGTTAGGAAAAGCTCTAAAAACAGGTGGCCAAACCACAGCCATCAGCTGGTTTGTAAGGTGTTAGTCTTTTAGGAAAAAAAATTATGATTTTTTTTAAGAAAAAGGACTAAAATGTATAAGAGACTAAAAATATATTTAACTTTAATATTAACACATTTATCGAAACTGCAATATAAACAAGCAAAATTAAATATTTCACTAAATTATGATTTTTTTGAAATTTGAAAACTAAAGTCATGGAAAAAATAGAACTAAAATAATCGAATAGAAATGGTTTCGGTAGGGATTAGTTCAAGACCGAGACTTACCTTTCTGACGTGTTTTCCTTACTTCCGAACGTTTGGATCGTCTGACCTGTTAGTCTTGATTGTCAGAACCGCTCGCTTTCAGTCTGGATCACTCGCTTGTCGACTGCTCTTTTCGATCATCATCGGTTCCAATCGATTGCACTCTTGACAGGAGGGGGAGATACCTGCAAAAGGCACTTCGACGCTCAAGTTAGGCATGTGATTTAAAGAGTTTTTGCTCACTATTGAATATTCAGTGAACTGTTATCACTATTGAGTAATTGGACGTAGTGGAGTGTGGGTAAAACGTAAGTAGAATATAAGTGGAACGTACCTGGCTTTTGGCTCTGTCATTGTATTTATAAATGTTTCATAGACTAAATAATAACAAACTTACATGGAGATTCAGTTTGTTATTTATCAACGGCTTTATCAATATCTCCAATCAGATATCTTTGGTTATTTTAACCGTCTGTTGGACTTTTAGCCCAATAATGATTTAAACAGTAATAACTTAAACGTCGTCCTAATTATGGCCCAACATTGATGTAGTGGATGGACTGAACGATACTTAGTGTTAACCGTTCGGTGTTGAGTGTATACCATACATATGCGCCCCAAGTCTGAGTTAACCACAATTAACTATAGGACTTATGATAAGGTATTTGGGGAGGTTGTGTTCGGTGCTCCTTAAGCTTTCATTTCTCACTGTATCGGGAAGCAGACTCTAGGAGTTTACTTAGAACATTATGTAGGTCATTGAATCTTGGGTGAGAGTTCACAGAGAATGTTCCTCACTGAATAGTTTGCTCAAAGTTGGCGAAGTGGTTCGTCCTGCACACTAAATAGAAATTGAATTTGAACTGTTAAAAACAAGAATGAAGACAATTAGACTAACCCGTTTTATAAGGCCAGATTAGATTCCACAAAGAACGTTTGTAACCGTTTGGCTTTGACCTAGGAGTTCCTAGAGAACTTCCTAGTGAACGGGCTTTACCGTTCGGCATTGTCGTAGGAGTTGCTGGAGAACTTCCTAATGAACGGGCTTTACCGTTCGACTTTGACCTAGGAGTTCCTGGAGAACTTCCTAGTGAGAGGGCTTTACCTCTCGGCTTTGAGCTAGGAGTTCTTCCTAGTGAACGGACTTTACCGTTCGGCTTTGACCTAGGAGTTCCTAGAGAACTTCCTAGTGAGAGGGCTTTACCTCTCGGCTTTGAGCTAGGAGTTCTTTCTAGTGAACGAGCTTTACCATTCGACTTTGACTTAGGAGTTCCTAGAGAACTTCCTAGTGAGAAGGCTTTACCTCTCGGCTTTGTCCTAGGAGTTCCTGGAGAACTTCCTAATGAATGGGCTTTATCGTTCGGCTTTGACCTAGGAGTTCCTAGAGAACTTCCTAGTTGAGAGGGCTTTACCTCTCGGCTTTGACCTAGGAGTTCCTAGAGAACTTCCTAGTGATAGGGCTTTACCTCTCGTCTTTGACCAAGGAGTTCCTGGAGAACTTCCTTGGGTTTTGTGAGGTTGTCTGAGCGGTATGCTCTTGATTGGCCAAGTGATTTGTGTGTAAGATCCTGTTATCTTCACTAATGAAATAATAACAATTCGAATTTGAATGGTGAGAAAAATATAACCAATCAAACCAATGCATTTAC
Source organism: Vigna umbellata (assembly GCF_029865625.1). NCBI lineage: Eukaryota > Viridiplantae > Streptophyta > Magnoliopsida > Fabales > Fabaceae > Vigna > Vigna umbellata. The sequence goes on along the minus strand of NC_142172.1, from coordinate 5,754,514 downwards.
ATGTTTAGAAAATTAATATAAAAATATCTTATGCTATAAGGCCGGATGACCAAGCATGTAAGACCGAGTGGTCTTCGGTTGAATGTTTGGAGACAAAAACTGAAAATATTGTTAAGACCTCAGTAAGTATTGTAACACCCCTTCTCGGAATGTCACAGAAATTTTTTCAAAATAATTGTTTACATTTAAAGGCACAACATTTAATATCATTACCGAAAAAATACATCAAAGTATTAGAGAGTAATTATTGGATTACAAACCGAATATTAAAAGTTGTTTTAAAATTACAAACCATAACAAATTAAAAGTCTGTTTAAAATACAATACTTCACAACAATTTATTTTCACACTTTAAAATTTTCATGTAAATTTCCCAACACGCTCCTTGTTCTAAACTTCTTCAGCTTCACCTGGAACATCATCTACTCCCGTATAACGATATGCATTATACGATCATCGTAGTCACACAAATAGGGTGAGCTAACAATAACCATAAAAATAATAATTTACAGATAAGCGTACGCACTATAAACATCTAATAATATTAATAGCGTATTAATAAGATCGTAACACCTCTGCCGAAAGAACTTAATACCATAATTGTAATTGACTAAGCGATTTATTCATAAGTGAATTTAAGTTTGTTTATCCTCTTGTACTATATCATGTAAAGCTAGGTAACCAGAACAAGGAAATTTCTTCGGACACGACTCGAAGTTATCAGACCTATTGATTTTGTCCTTCACCCGCAGCTAATGGACGCTGGTCCTTCACACGCAGCTATTGGACCTAACTCGGTTCTTGTCCTTCACACGCAGCTATTGGACACTGGTCCTTCACACGTAGCTATTGGACCTAACTCGGTTCTTGTCCTTGACACGCAGCTATTGGACACTGGTCCTTCACACGCAGCTATTGGACCGCGGATAAGAGTCGTCCTCAACACACCGCTTTAGACATATCATCCCAGTTCTTCAAGGACTTACGAGTAAAAACATTGGTGAGTAACATCCATTCACCAAGCACAATACTCAGCACGAGTTAGAATTTTATGGGTTAGATATCTGTATTTCCCTCAAAAGGGTAAAATGACAGAACCCGTATCCACCTATCGCCTTATATAGGCAAAAGGAAATTATCCTTTTAACTACCGAGATAAAGCATAAAAATATTTTTGATTATACACGATAAGACTATAAAATTCTTAAAGGCTATCTAATTAAATCCCACGAAAATAAAGTACATGCCAACTTGCATTAAATACAGAAATCATATTCAAGACAAATTGTTGTCAATTCCGGCCTTCGCTTAATGTTTCACCCGTAACTTTCTCTATAGAACTCCGAATGAGTTGATTCTTGTTTTGTTGGATTCTAGACTTAAAAACCTTTCATATGAATGCTAATTCGTAATTTTTGTTTTTTGGATTAAAGGATCAGTAGTAAAATTTTTAAAGTAAACATTTTCGTCACATTTTTCTGTATTTTCATCTATGACCTTTCTTGATTGTTTTGTTTATTACTCTCTCCATATAATTCCAAATAATATGGTTCTTTTTGCGTTAGAAAATAGACTCAATAAGCTTTCTTTAGACACTGGAATTAAAATTTTTGGACCACTGTACTAACTGCAGTGAAATTATGAAAATCAGCATTTTCTGAGCTTCCTGGACAGGTGTACATGACTCACGGTAGATTAATTATAACAAAAAAAAATTGAACTTTTGCTTCAATTAAGACAATACAAATGAGAGGGTTGCCATGGTTTCAAATCTGATTTCCAAGGCCAAATTAGAGAAGTGATTAAATATAATTCTAAAACACATTATTAACAAGTTTCCTATAAGGCTTAAATCCTTTGTTCTATGGTGCTTATACGTAGGGTTGGCCCTTTTCACATAGATAACAGTTTGGCATTTAAGTAATAAGGCATGGCATCATTCTTATTAAAGAATTCATATTTAATCTAAAATGGCCAGAATCCAGTACCTTTAATGGGCTACAACGTTTTCTTTCAAGTAAGAAGAACCATGAGGTATGGTCTCATGCAAAGCTCTACTTTAAATAATAAAAAAATTCAGCAGCAGGATTTATAAAATCTGACATGTTGGTTTAGACTTTCAATGATTCTTAGGATGTTTATCTACTCCACGAGTATCTTCATCATAGTCATACTCTCTGATTTAGGACAGAGCAAAAGAAATGACATGCTACAACTTTTCTTATTAAAGAATTGATAATTAGACAACATGTCACGGTTAAATTATTTTATGGCAGACAGAGATTCACTACAAGGTATGGTTAGTGAGAGAAGTTTTATTAAATACATGAGACCCATGCATGAGGTATGGTCTTTCTTCATTTCAACAAAATTTCGTGCAGAGACATAGAGTTTGCAGATTATATAGTTATACAACTACAAGGATCCAGAACAGAGAAACCATAGCTCATCTTTCAGTTTAAATATTGCAAGGTGTCATACGATATATATATATATATCAAGATTAACTCTTCTACTTTTCAACATAAGTAAAGAAATGAATTAGCTCCCCTTCCTATTTCTCCAGCAAAGGTTGGTTGGTTCTTTAAGTTTTTCAGCCCTTACTTTGTTGATCTAAGTCTCCTCCTTCCTTAGTTTCTCAACTTCTCTGGCAACACTCCAATTTTATATATCTCTCCCGTTCACTCTTTCAGTTCTTGCTATTTTTATTTTCTTTTCTTTTCCTAATGAAATCCTACGATTTATTAGCAAACAGACGGTCCCTCCATTTCCATATAGGAATCATATTGGTCACTAGAAAAGGATAATATTGGTTCTTAAGGTCAAAATTTCGTTCAATGTTTCCCACAGAGTCGTTTCATGATGAAAGTTTTGTCTTATTGTGTGCACTTAAGAAGATATTGTGTTATGTTTACACAAAAAGTGACCCCATGGTAAGGAAAAATAGACCAATATGGTTGAAGGAGAAAAAATTCATGCTACTCAATATGGCCCTTAGTATACACGAAGATAAGTTCTTCACATGGCCAATGTATATAAATCATAATTCAAGCTTTTAGAACTAAAAAAAATATATGAAGAATTAATTATAATGATAAAAGACAAACAAACAAAATAAAGAAAATTATGAAACTTTGAAAAGAAAAAAAAAATGTTAACGGTTTTGCAGAGAAGTCAAGATGGAATTGTAAAAGAATTCCAAGCAAAATACTCAAATAATAATACACAAAGAAATCATCATACCATTTCGGTGACACATATCAAGTGATAAAGAAATTCAAAGTGATTGAAAGTCACTTGTTCAAGAAAGCACAGAAACAATTTACTCATAACTAAAGATCAAGTTTTACAGAGTCCTAAAGCCATTTAATTCAATAACCATGATAATTTAACAAAGTAAGTAATATAATAGAATTACATCTTAAACACTTAAATACACAATTACCATCACAAAAAAAATAAGAAATTATTACTAACTAAATATTAGTTGCAAAATAAATTATCTTATAGTATTAATTTATTTTTGGGTCTTACAAGTATACCGAATCGTATCAAGTAATAATAAATGGTAAGACTAAGTATCTTTTCCCAAGAGACTCACGATGCTAGACAGTCATGTAATTACTTAACTAATTAAGACTTTGAAGAACAATTTAGGGTTTTTGAATGCAAAAACAAGAAAGTAAATATGAATGCACTTTTGATCAAGTGAAGAAAAACACGAAGGTGAATGAATGATATTGAAATTATGAGATGAGTATGTTGTTGAGGTTTAGATTTCACCTAGTTTACTCTCATGCATATACAAATTTGTCTTCTTCATTCAATTGTTAACGTCACTTTCTAAAGTACTTAAAATCCGATCCCTCGGCGAAGAAAGTATATCCTTAATTACTAGACCACAATCCCTTGCATCCCTAATAATTAATTCTGCATATTAAAAGCTTAAGACAACCAATCCTCTTATCCCCATCCCTAGGCAATATTGCTCTTAGGAGAAATTCTCCAGATCGTGGTTTCTAGGTATTTCCCAATAACAAAGAAGACCATAAAATCATGCCATGAACGATCAAAACATAACAAGCATAGAACGAATGAGAAAATCTCTAACAATTGATGAAATAAGCATATATAATTAAAACCAATTCAAATACATGAGAGTTCAGAAGGTTACATCATTTCCCAACAACAAATTGAATTTAGTTCCCCTTTGTCATGGGGAAACTAGATGAACAATGGAATGAGAATGAAAGATAAACCCTAAAAACTTAAGAGGAGAGCTTCCGCATCCACTTCTGCCTCCAGAGAGTTGAAGAAAATCTGAATTTGTGTAATTTATGTCAAAAGATACTCTCTCTAAGTCGAGCAAATCCTTAAATAGGACTGAATTGGATCATGGGCCAACATTGACACCGCTCAGCGCCCCTACGTAGGGCGCCCAGGCGAGCTTGGGAGAAGATGGCACTCAGCGCCCAGGCGTGAAACATTATAGGAAGATTGGCACTCAGTGCCCTTGAAAGGGCGCTCAAGCGTGACTGCGAGACTGCTGCGCTGAGGGCCCCAGAAAAGGGCGCCCAAGCCTCCTGCGACCTTTTGTAGTCTTCTCTTCTGGTGCTCTTTCTATCCTTTATGAGTTCCAACTTCTTGACAACTGAACTCCTCTTCCAATTCAGCTCATTTCCTGCAAAATCAAGGGAATTTAGTGATAAAATCTTCAAGTATAACCTCAACTCTCTTATTGACCAAAACAAGCTAAAACCGTGAGAACAAGCAAGTTTCTAAGTCAAAAAGGGTTCATTTGGTATCAAAATGTACTCCCAAATAATGGTGAAATCAATCATTATCAGATGTATCACGGATGAGCCTGTGAGGCCGAATGGCCTAATAGTTGAGGACGAAGGGCCGAATACTTGTGAGACCGAATTGTCTGATGCCAAATTTGGCTAAGTACTTGAGGCCATGAAAGGCTGAGCAGTTGTGACCAAATGGTCGAATAGTTGTGAGGCCAAATGACTTAATAGTTGTGAGACCGAATGGTCGAATATCTGTGAGGTCGAGTGGCCGAGCGGTTGAACATCTGATGCCAAATTTGGCTAAGTGGTGAGTGCGTCATTGAACCTATGTATGCTTCTTTAAACAAAGTTCCTGAAGTTGTTTTGACGTTGCTGGTGAGTCTTTTACGAGGTGAGGCAATAGTCACAAAGGATGTTTTTATTCATCTTGCATTTTATAAAGTCTTTGGGTTGACAGTAATTGAAGCTGTGGCTTTTGGATTGCCAACAATTTCCATATTCAATGATTGTCTTGTAGAGATCAGCGCGATTAGCATTGTGGGCGACCTCGATTTTAAAATCCTCTAGTTAAGTGCTTTCAATCGACTGGGAAAATGTTTTTCTTGATCTAGTTGATGATGAACAGGAATAGCTTTTGTGCGACTCGCCCATGTACCCAGTTTGGAATCCATCTACGTGTCAGTTGCGTCTCCATCGCAAACATAGAGCTCTAGACACTGTACAACGTCTAGGGTTGGAACCCTTTCGCTGTTTCTTTCAACGTCGAGGAAGTCACATTTAGGTTAGTGTTTAAGAATCCCGGAATGGAAGATGTCCCCACTTGTGGTCCCATCATTGACAACATTGCCATTCAAAAGCTTTTTACCTACCGCTTTATCAAGAAAAATGCATAAAGAATAAACCTTGAATAAATCTTGAATGATTCTTGTAGAACTGTCATAATTGGATTCACAATATAAGATGAAACTGCTAAGAATTTATTGAGAGCTGAGTAGGACCGAAAAAGTTTATTTTGGTTGCTAGTTTTGGAAATTTCTTTTTCACATAAATTATAAATTATAGACTATGTACCAGTGATATGCAATCTTGTTCAATTTTCCAATATTTAGATAGCGAAAAACGTTTCTTTAACAACTATATCTTGCCAACTTTTTTACAACGCCACGTGGCGTTGTTTCATTGGTTGGTTTTAAAAGATTTTTTTTAAAAAGGAGGAATTTGTTTAGAAGGGCAATTTTGGAAAGAATTTGGATATAAACTCCTTTAAGCGGTTTCTTTTTTTTTTTCAGATTCACTCTTTTTCGCAGCTTAGTTTTCTCAACTCTCTCTCCACCATTGAAGCTTCCATCTCTCTCCACCATTGAAGCATCTATCTCTCTCCACCGTTTCGGTCTTCTTCGTTCCTTGCTTTTCTTCACTATCTGTCCACCATTGAAATGTTGTCTCTCTCTCCCCTTTGAGTTTGAGTTCGACTCTTCTTACTTCGTTTCTTGGGTCATTTGGTCACTGTCGAGGATTTTGTCTCTCTCTTTACCCATTTCCCCTAGTTTTGATGGTGTGACTGTGGGCTCGTTGGCGGTATATATCTCCCGTTCTGGAATTTTGTTGATTTTGGTGTGCATTGTCGTTGACGGCATTTCCGTGGTTGTGTAAGTCTTTGGCTTTTGTCTCCCATTGTGGTTAGCGGTATTTCTCCCAAGGTTTGGGCTTTTTCGCACACACTGTCGAGGTTGGTATCACCAAGGTTTGGGCTTTTTCGCACACACAATTGATTCATTACCAAACTTCACATTACAAGTTGTGGAAACCATCAACCATGACCAATAAAGGTCCTTCATTCATAAAATCTTAAAAACACACTCATAACAAACAAAAAAAACAATCATGGGGAGCGCGGTTGCCACAGCTGGGTAGCACAGATCAACTTTCAGTACAAAACTACAAATTTAACCTGGTAATCGATTACAGCCTTTTTGTAAGCGATTACAAGTGCATGTCTCTAGTGTGTATGGTGTAGGACCTGACCTGCGTTGCTAAGACCACCCAGGATGGGTCTTCCCTACACAGAAGACTTACCAAACTTCACACTACAAGTTGTGGAAACCATCAACCATGACCAACAATGGTCCTCCATTGACAATATCTTAAAAAGACACTCATAACAAACAAAAAACAATCATGGGGAGCGCAGTTGCCACATTTGGGTACCGCAGATAAACTTTCAGTACAAAACTGCAATTTTAACCTGGTAATCAATTACATCCTCTCTGTAAGCGATTACAAGTGCATGTGTTCAGTGTGTATGGTGCAGGAACATGCTAGGTCATTGAATTGTTGAGAAAAAATGTCATTTAGGTGCTTTCATGTAAGTTAGATGAGCTCTGATGAGAGGGTCGCACCTCTCACAAAAGTTGTGCATAAAAGAATGCAGTACAATGCTAGGAAGTGACTCCTAGGTCGTCTCTCAAGGACCAATTTGGGTTCAGTCTCAGATCTAAACACGTAGTGGGGGGGTTGAAAGTGTTTTGGTTTGATGCGGATAAAATTAAACTGCACTAGAAAATTAAATAAAACAATATTAAAAACGTTGAAATTAATTTAACCACAGTAAAAGCCATATGGTAAAAATGGTAAAATCAGAAAATGAAAAATTACGCAGTGTTGGAATTTACCAAAAACATCAGTAAAAATAAACCGTAAAAACAAGTCTTGAACATAATATGAACATGAACAGTAGAACACAATGACAGAATTTAACGGTGCAGAAAACCTTGAACGATGAATTTAACAGATAAAAACATTTAACTGAAAATGGAATTCATCACAGATTGAACACTTAAATTAAAATTCTGGACAGTACAAGTGAAAATGAAATGAGCAAACTGTGAAACACTTCTAATGAACTACACGTTTCAGAATTACAATTCTACACTGTTGGGAAATGAAAACCGAGAAGGCTATTGGAAGAGAAAGAAAAACTAAAAACGTTGTGCCACTGAATGAGAACCGAGAGCTATCTCCTGGAAGAGATGGAGCCTCTCCCAGCCGTTTGCCTTCCTACTCTACACCCTACGCTACCAGCCTCCACTACAATATGAATCTCTTCCCTTAATCTCCGTGCAACATTTCTTTTTACCAAACAATTGAGCTTCTTCCAAGTGGCAACTACCATAACGTTGCAGCTGGTACATCCACCAAGAAAGAAATAAAATAAACGCTCCACCCATTAACGTGCTGCACCATGAGAATTAAAATATACTTCTCCCCCAATGCCGTGACACCTACTCCAATCTAATTTCCATCTTCATTTTTTTATCCACCACCGCATGTGCCATTCTTCTAGATAACCCTTTTTCTAAATTTTAATTCAATGATGTGTTCTTCATTCATGAGTCACCGTTCAACACTTCATTACTTTTGCAAAACCGAACAGAACTTACCCCCTAAAAGCAATTAAATAAATATACTACTCTTTCCATCTCAACAAACATTAAGTACAGCCGTGTAGAAGTAATAAAGCTTATGGAATAAAATAAGATGCAACAAGTAAAATAAGCAATCAAATGCAATTCAAATTGGAAATGACACTACATAAACACGTTAACAGCAAAGAGGATAAAGCTACTTCAATCAATGTTTTCCAACCAAAAGAGTAGTGTGCAGAACCTCCAGTAGCTGGATGTGTCCGTGAGTGTCTCCTTCTTTCAAGCCATGACAGTGTCTTTCTTCTCTTTCACTTTCTGCTCTCTTGAATCACCGTGTACCCCCTTCTCTCCCGTGTGCACCTGCTTCTCCAGCCAAGAAGGAAACGAAACTAACAACTCAACCATAACCCTCCATTCTCTCAACGTGCTGCTACCTTTTTGCCGAAAAATGAATCTTCTCCCTAGTTCTTACATTTTCCCTGCTCTTCCAAAACCGAGAGAGCAAAGTTACGAGTGGCCCCCCCTTTCTAGGTTGCGGCTGGAGCTTGTCTTCACTCTGGACCGTGGGCGTGGAAACTGGACCGAGAGGATGCTCCTGGACGCTGCTGTGCTAGACCGAAAGTGTGGGCTGCACCTCCCTTGCTTCATCCTAGCTGGACCGCTTCATTTTTGGATGCTCCACGCTGCTGTTATGGACGTGTGTGTGGAGTGTGCTGGACCGTGAATGAAGCCCGTGATCCAACACCTTTCTTCAAGCCAAAAGGAAATGAGCCTCCCCATGAACGTGCAGATCATGACATCTTTTCTTTGGTTGTGGCCGTGAGAACCTCCCAAGCTGCTGTACTGTTGGGCCGTGTGCACCCCTGTGCTTCCCATTCTCCTGCTGGATCTCTTCCAATGAGTGTGCTCCTGCTACTGGACCGAGAAGCATCTTCTCCTAATCACCGCTAGCTGGATGGGAGCTGCTTGGATGCTGGACCCTTGTTGAAGCTGGAGCGTGGAATTCTCTCCTCAACATGGCTACTGCTGGGCGCTGGACACACCACTGTTGGACCGAGAAAATGAGCGTGGACGTGTGAATCTGGATAGCTGGCTTGCTGGACTTTGCTTCCAAGCTGCTACGTGGCTCCTCCAAATTGCTGTGCACACCTCTGCTCAAATTGCTTTTTGGGGGTGGCTGCACGCTGGACCATCTTTGGACGTTGGTGTTGCTTGTTGTTGCAGCCGTGAGCTCTCCCAAGCTAAATAAAACCCAAGGACACCCCTAGGCCGTGTGTGTCCTTCTTCTTTGGACACCCCCTGCTGCTACCATTTGCTGGACGTGCACTTCCAAATGTGGGCCGTGTGCTGAACGCTTCTTCCTTCAAGGACGTAGCTGCAGTGTGCTTTCAATGATGAAACCCTTTTATTTTCCAAGGCCATCACCTTTAATTTGCTGGACGTCACCCCATTTTCAATTGAAGCACCCCTTTCTCAAAGGCCCAAAGAGTAAAATCATCCTAGTGTCCTCTTTCTTGTGCACACTTCTTTTATGAAGAGTCTTGAATTAAGTGACAACCTTCCAAATGATTGTCCAAAATTTCCCTGCAATTACTAATGCAAATAATTAACTCAAATAATCCAAATTAATTAAAATTAGAATTTTTGGTCAAATTAAGCACAATTAGCAAAAACGGAAAAATACCAGACATTTAAGCACAATTCTTCGATTAATTCTAGCACAATAAACTAAGCGAAGTGAAGAAAATATTGACTCATCAAGCTCCATAAGCATTTCTGGCCAATTTCTACCCTGGTAATACACATATATACACACACACACATATCTATATATGTATATGTGTGTGTGCGTATGTGTATATATATATATATATATATATATATATATATATGTGTGTGTGTGTGTGTGTGTGTGTGTGTATATATAGTGTATATATATATATATATATATATATACACACACACATATATATATATATATACACACACATATATATATACACACACATATATATATATATATGTGTGTGTGTATATATATAATATCTATATAAAATAGTTGCTGCAATATCTACTGTGAATTAGATATTTAAATTTTGTTGTGGCTTATTGTAGAACTCAAACACTGTTATAGAATAATATACGGGTAAATTTTTTATTATTTTATTTTGATATGAAATAATCATATTTCAAAAATACTTATCTTGTTGATAATATTTTCATGTGGAGATAATGACCCATGTTGGGTAGTCTTTGCTTTGAAAATTTCCGGTGTTGATCTGAAACATTGATGTCGAGATCGGGCGCTACTCTTGGTTCCTTGCGGTTTCAGTGGGATGTCGTTCAGTTGTTCCTCCATATTTCTCGTGGTCATCATTGGGTTTCTTTTGCTTCTCTCGGCCCCACGGTGGGCGCCAAAATGTTTCGTAGGGATTAGTTCAGGACCGGGAGACTAACCTTTCTGACGTGTTCTCCTTGCTTCCGAACGCTTGGATCGTCTGGACCACTCGCCTTGATTGTCAAAACCGCTCATTTCCAATCTGGATCACTCGTTTGTCGACTGCTCCGATCGGTTGTACTCTTGACCAGAGGGGGAAGTACTTGCAAAAGGCACTCTGACGCTCTAAGTTAGGCGTGTGATTTGAAGGCGCTCAAGTTAGGCGTGTGATTTAAAGAGCTCCGGCTAACTATTGAATATTCAGTGAACTGTTATCACTATTGAGTAATTAAACGTAGTGGAGTATGGGTAAAACGTAAGTAGAATGTGAGTGGAATGTATCTGACTTTTGGCCCTATCATTATATTTATAAGTGTTTCATATACCTAGGGATTCGGTTAATTATTCATCAACAGCTTTATTATCTCTAATCAAATATCTGGTTATTTTAATCGTCTGCTGAACTTTTGACCCAGTAATGATTTAAACAGTAATAAATGAAACGTCTGTCCAATTATGACCCAACATTGATGTAACGGATGAACCATACAGGATCGTGAACTTTTAATTGAGACTAAAATTACAATTTAATCTAATTCTAAAAAACATTTATCATTTAATATGGTGATTGAAATTATTTGTGACACGAATAATGGAAACTATAGAATATAGTACCACAAATTTAATTTGACCACCAAAAAAGACAGATTCATACTTTCATACATAAAATTAATGTTATTCAACCCAAAAGAAAAATCTAATTTTCCCCAATCAATTTTATCTACCGCAACGTACACTTATCCACTGCAACAGATTACTCAAATATAATTGTCATAATTAGAATTGATTTGTTCTGTTCGACACGTAATGCGTCATTTGAAAGTTCAGGTATAAGTGCTTATTATAATGCTTTTTAACTTTTTACTCTTCCACACTTGTAGAGAAAGAAGTAGGTGAAGAAAGAAGTAGGTGAAGAAAGAAGGTAAAAGATGGAAGGAAGGAAAAGGAGTGCGTCAGTGAATGAAGAAAAAGATATAAAAGAAAAGATAAAGACAAATAGTTCATTCCACAACTTTTTGCATATTGAAATGCATGAAATTGCAGAAAAAAACTGCCAACCTTCAACCTTCCAATAGGGGTAGAACGGGAGAATGAAAATAAGATCCAGTGACTCTGGGTTGCAATCACGACCACTTAAAAATAACATCACTTGCAGAGAAGCGTGCAAGTGATTTCAAGACAGTATGAAATGCTTGAATGTGTATGACAGTATGGTTTCATAAGACAGTAGAAGCTCCAACGCATGATTTCATAAAACTTGATAATCAAGGGCAGCATTTCAATTAAGCAAAATATGAAGGGAAAAATACAGTGAATAAAAAGATGACAAAATCCCCCGTACAGGGGGAATCATGAATATTCATGAGACCTAAAAAACATGCAGATTAATATAATATGACCTACAATTGATCACTTTATAATCAGATCCAGGGAAGGACAACAGGTGTAATTTATAAGTATTAAGAATCTTCCTTCTGCCGTTTTGGAGCATTTTCTCCGTCCTTGTCATTTTTCCGCTTGGCTTCTCGGCGCTCCCTCTTGACTCCTTTTGCTTTGTAAGGTAAAGCAGTTTCTCCAACCTAAGCCAAGCACAAATTGTTTCAGTTGGTTAGACATCTTTCAGAAGACAGAGCATGAAAAGTAACATGACAAGGCCACGTTCAAAAAATTTTCCAAAAGGAGCTAATTTATAACAGTTGATGCAACAAAAATAGTCGATATTACCTTCTGATCTGGAATATAAATACTTCCGATCTTTCCCTTTAATTCATCCCTTTTAACATTTTTCTCCTGTGAGAGTGACATAGAAAATACACAATTTAGGTACCCAGTTTCAATACAGTTACAGATAAAACAAATAAATCAGGACATGTAGCCAACCTTTTTCTTCGGCTTCTCCCTTGATGTTTTCATTGCTTCCTTCCTCAAACTTTCATTAGGAGGACGATGCCTACGAATAACAAAATCCATGGAAGGGCCAACTTCGACCAATTCCATCCTTGGCACAACAGTTCCAGACTTTTTCAGCCGCAATGCACAGTGTGTAAAAAGCACCCGATTTGGAGAAAGGGCGGCACATACATATGCCCGGTCTACTCCGGCAAGATTTAGATTTTCCACAACCTGCAGAATCCATCACATCATTTTGGTTAAAAAGAAAAAGGCAAAAGTGATGCTGCAAGACCACAAAAAACAATGGCAACGCACCTCACCACGAAGAAGATCAAGCAAAACTTCCTTCAAATGTTTTAGCTCGTCCACAGCCTCAAATCCTTCTCCAATAAATACGATAAAAGGTTTTGAGCCTTCCTTAGGAGCCAACTTCTTATCATAACTAAAAGACTCCATGGGCTTAAAATTTTCAATGCCAACCTCCACTAAATCATAGATGTGATGATCATAAGTTCTCCCTATAACAAGGTTATCAGGCCGCTTCTTTGAGTGAGATCCATACTGCAAAAAATACAACCAACAAATCAAAAAAACCTTAATGGAGTGTTTTGAAAGAGAATTTAAAGAGAACAAATCAATTTTTAAGTAAACTTAAATCCCATACACATCAAATCAACTTGTTTGCAAATCAAATTGAAAGAATCTTTAAAACGATAGAAATTTTGGTAGGTTATTTTTCGAAGCAAGATGAACAGAAAGACAATTCTATTCAAACAACATCTCAAATGAAAGAATTATAGTGTTTGAATGTTGGATACATGCATTCTAAGCATTTTTACGTCAAATCTCAAGTTTATGCAGAAACTACAATGTGTTGCATTGCTTTCCTAGTGGATCTACACTTTGTTGGACTAGACAACCAGTAAGAAAATCTGCATCTTTACACGATCTCAATGAGAACACTCTTATCCCAAAACTAATGCAATATCTCTATCTTGAGCACCCTCTTTTTCCTCAACTTACACTTCTCTGAATTCTATAAACCGATAATATTTACTTATTTGTTTTGTTAAACAATAATTTCACAGATGCAAATATTATCAGAAATTAAAACACAACAAATTCAGAACAAATGTGAAGAATTGGAAATCTAAATCGCCTTATTCAAACAAAATATTTTAAAAAAGAAAGATTTCAACTAGACTAATTAAACGAATCCTAGATATACATGTCAAATATGCGCGACAGTTTCATCACACAAAGTGGGTCTTATCCTGCTCGTGTAGAATTGCCTCAGGTGGAGGATACACGTGGTCTTAAGAACCAAAATTCTTACCACTCAAAATTCATTTGAAATTTTGAAATCCCTACCCCTAAATACTACCTGAAGCCGCATTACCAAGCATGCAACATATTCAGACTCTCCATTACTATTATCCCATACAAACATTTTTTTTCCAACAATTGTTTCTGAAAAAATAAATAAAAAACCATGTACTACCATAACACAAAAACTCAGACACGCCACTATCATCTCACTAATGAAGGCTATCCTCCACAAAACTAAAATCCAAGTCATTTACATATTCTTAATCCTAACGGAACGGAGGGCAATTACCACAAATATGCTGCAATCGGTTTTGAGAGAAAAAAACTCAAGAGAAGTCTCGCCACCGGCCTCGAAGGGCTTTACGTTCTCGTTCTTCCGGCTGTACTTGACGGCATCGTTCTTTTTGAGGTGATAAATCTGCGCCAGCACGGCGTTCAGCACGCCGCTGGTCTTCGTTCCATGCAAGATCAGCGTTTTCTTCCCGGATTCCACCTGCAAAATTATATTCCCGGAAAATGTAAGATTTTCTGGGAAAAGAAACGGAGAGAGAGAGGGAAAGAGAGGAAAAAGGGATGAATACTTACGAGCTTGGGGGCGCGCTTCTCGAGCTCCCGCTTGCCCTTGCGGGTCTTGGCGGTTTTAATTTCCAACATCGCAAGAAAAAGAGAGTATGCAGCTGTTGCCTACAACACTTTCACGTTTTAGGGTTTTGAAGAAGACCAGGGTTTTTGCCTTCCAATTTTATTTCTCTTCTACTAAACCCTCACCCAATTTTCTTTTTCTCCTCTTTTATCTTTTACTTTTTACTATTTGTTTTAAATTCCATGAGATTAATAAACATATTTATCAAATATTTTTAAAAAACTTATATATATTTTTTAGGAGTTTATTTTTTGTAGGAGTGTTATAAAGATTAAATTATAAAAATAACGTAACTTGATTTTTTTTTTATATTTTAAATGAGACTCTTTATATCACAGTACTTTTAAATAATTAATGCTAAAGATTTACATGTTTTTTTTAACTTTTTTTTTTATTTTTTACTTTTCGATAATTTAAAAACAATTATATTATTTTTAATTTTCTCCATTTTTCTTGTTGAATACAGGTTCGTATAAAAGTAAGGTTAAACTCTTTACTTTTTTTTTTATACGACAGCTTTTCGTATAATGACTGTGGATTGAACATATGTTATTATTCATATATGATTACAGTTAATTTTTAATTTAATTTGATATTTCATTTTAAATTTTGTATTTCATACTTATGTATCCCTTATTTTAGAGGAGTAAATGGTTATATTAATTAATATTGAGGAATACTCTATTTTTTGTTAGAAAGTATTATATATATATATATATATATATATATATATATATATATATTAGATAAAGATAAGTAATTTTTTTTGTATAAAAACTAATTTTAAACTTATGTATATGACGTATTTATTTAAAAAATTTAAAAATTGAGAAAAGAAATAAGAAATATTTTTAAGTTTATAATTTGATTTATGAATAAATCAATATAAAAATTTATTTATAAATTTAGAAAGCCAACATGTTTGTGAAAATATAAATAATAAACTTTGTAAAAATACAAAGGATAAATTATGTGTAAAAATATAGTAGATCTAAAAACCAGCTCACTCAAGAATGGGACGGCAGTGGTCCGCCGGCAAGCTCGTTCTGATCTTGGACGCAGTACATTGGAATCCTGAAGCACCACCACGAACGCTACCGCGCGTTCGCCTGCGGTGCGGTAAGGCACCACCCTGTTGTGCCAGCAGCCAACTCCGGCGTGTCAGCTTAGTTATCCTCATCAAGCCACTTACTTGATGTCTAGCTTGCCAACTGGTAGACGGTTCCTTTTCCCCCAGATCAATGAAGAAGGGAGAAGTCAGTGGATTCTTCCGAAGAACCGGAAGCGAAGCGCTATGCCGGGGCGGGGGGACGTATAAATAATAGGTAGAGTAGATTAGCTAAAAATACAAATCAATGTATGAACAAACTCATCTAATGTATATTGTTAAATTTGTTTAATCAATGCACTGTGAGACTCATCTAATATGTGTTGTTAGACTCCTCTAATCAATATACGGGCACACATGAGTATTGCTAGACTTGTCTAAAGTTTTTTGCTACACTAGTCTAATTAGTGTATGAACAAACTCATATAATATATATTGCAAAATTCATCTAATTAGTAAATAAACAAACTTGTTTAATGAACTCGTGTATGGAAAGACTTGTCTAATATATGATGTTAAAATTGTCTAATCAATATAAGAATAACTTGTTTAATGTGTATTGTTATACTCTATTCAATATATTGACAAACCCATCTAATATATTTTGTTTTACTTATCTCATCAATGTATTCTTAGAAAGTCAATAAAATAAAGATGGATAATGAGATAAATTTTATAGTATCTTCTTTTCTTATATTATAATATATTATAATAGAATATTTTTGTCTAATGTTAGTCTAATTTATTGTTAAATTCATCTAATAAATATTTTTTTAATAATTTATTAAATGATCAAGTGATTATAAATTATAAAAGCATAATATTAAGAATGAAAAAGAAAATAGTATAGAAATATATTTCAATTTTTAGGATAAATCAATTTAATAATAAAACCATTAAATAAAAGAGTGAATAACTTCTACACACGTGACACAAAAGTAAATATAAATAAAAAAATCAATTTAGTAATGTACTTAAAAATCCAACTTTTAGAACACGGTTAAACAAAATAGAATGGGTAATAAGATAAATTTCCTCATATCTTTTTTTTATATTTTTTTAATGTTTGTCTAATTTACGTTGTTAGACTTATTTTTTAACAATTTATTAAATGATAAAGTAATTAGAAATTATAAAAACATAAAATTAAAAATGGAAAAAATAATATAGAAATATTAATAATGAAAAAAATAATACATAAACTTATTTCTATTTTTTAGGATAAATCAATTTAAAAATAAAATAAATGAATAAAAGAGTCAATAACTTCGACCTTTTTTTTTCTGACAGAGCACATGTTAGATTTGAAATTATCAACGTAGTATACTATGCCTTAAATTTACACAAATAACACGATTTTTCTTAGTTCAGAATTTGGTTTCCGAAAAACCAAATTCTAACTTTGTTATGCATTATTTTTCATAAAAGTTTAAGTTAGAATTCAATTTCTGAAAAATCGAATCCTGACTTATATTTTAAATTTTTCAATAAAGGGAAGGTTAGAATATTTTAAATTTTTCAATAAAGAGAAGGTTAGAATTTGATTTACGGAAAACCGATTTTTGACTTTTATTTTCTAAAGATTTTTACGAAAAGTAAATTAGAATTTGGTTTCCAGCCAATTGAATTCTCACTTATATTTGAAATTTCTTTTATGAATGTAGGTTTGAATTTGGTTTTCGGACTATTTTCTAAGAATTTTTATGAAAAGTATTTTGGAATTCGGTTTTCAGGAAACTGATTTCTAAGTTTTTTTTTCTATATTTTTGTGAAAATGTATATTGTAATTCGTTTTACGGTAAATTTGTGTTGAATGAATTTTACAAAAAAGTAGGTTCAAATTTGGTTATCACTTTGACTTTTGTTAGTAGTGATCTAGATAATCGATTTCAGAGGTAATTTATTATTTAATTTTTATTTTATTAAAATGAAGAGGGAGAACGATTTTTTTTTGTAAGACAAATATAAGTTTTATTCATTGAATTACACTTGAAATAAAAGTTCAATGAATTTAATGATGAGATGTGGACCCTCTAATGTCAGGATTGTGAGGACAATGATTTCTTGTGTGGCCTAGGGTTTGACAGTATGAGTAATTTTGTGGATGTGCTCGTTCCGTGATGTCCATTTTAGTCTTGATTTTGGATGATTTTGGACGACCCTTTGCATTCATTTTTGTGACTGGATAAGGCAAAATTTTTGTGTCTTGGTATGGTGGCCAATATTCTTCATGTCGTAGCTCCCCAAACATATTGTTATACACTTTCATGATGACATCCAACCTATAGTAGGGACTGACGTAAATGTTAAAGTCGTGATAAACATGTTTGCAAGCTGCTAAGACATGTGAACACGGTACATGAATCTTTTGAAAATTGCCAAAATCACACCATCGTTCATCCAATCTGACAACAAATTTTCCTGTAGCTCGTATTTGTCTTGAGTTTACCATCTCATCGACTTTGAATCTTGTTGTATTTCTATCAAATTCAACCACCCTGTGGGTGTTTGATTTTGAATTAACATCCTGTAGGACCTTTGTGGCATTTTCATAATAGACATGACCAACACTTATCATTGCAGTTATATGTTTCCTTCTTTCTGTGAAAAAGGTGTTGCATCTTGTGTATGTGGTCAATACTATGGAGGAGATTAATAAATTTCTTGTCTTCTTTAGGACTGAGTTAATTGCTTCGACTAGATTTGTTGTTAGGTGACCCCATCTTCTGCCTTCATCATACGCAAGTGTGAATTGTTGTCTCGGAATTTGGTCAATCTAAGTTGTTGCTTCAAGATTGTTTTCCCTAATGATATTGTAGTAATAGTTACATCACGGCTCAGTCATTGCGTATACTACAATATTTAAGAAAATATTAATGATTACGGATAACGAAGAATAATAAAGACGACATTTAATTGGTTAAAATTTGTAAAAATGAAGTAATTACCCATGTTGACAAGGTCCTTCTTCAAACTTGTATCCCTGAATCTTCAGGTGAAATTTTGTGCAATGTGTCGAATGCAATACACATGCGCACATTGTCCTTCTGTCCATCCACTGGTCGGTCTATTGAATGTTGCAATAATGGAGTTGTGGCGATCTAAAATTAAGCACAAGTTTTGTTGAGGTGTGACATGTCTCCTGAGGTTTTTTAGAAAAAACAACCAAGTGTCTGCTATTTCACCCTCAACTATAGCAAAAGCAATATGAAGTATGTAATTTCTCTCATCTTGTGCCACAACCACCAGAACAATCTCCCTATATCTTCCATACATGAATGTTCCGTTCACTTGCACCAACGATTTGCAATATGGGAATCCATCAACACAAGGTTTGAAGGTCCAAAAAAGTCTTTTGAAATATTGTTGGTTTTGGCGGGCCTCATGGCCATCAATTATTGGTTGTGTTTTCAATTTGTACACAAAGTCGGGAAGAAAAGTTTGCATGGCTTGCAGTACACATTGCAATTTGTTGAATGGTTCTTCCTAATTTCCATACACATGTTCAATTACATGTTGTTTAGTCAACCAAGCCTTTTTGTAGGATGTAGTGTACCCCATAGAGGTCTTGATGGAAGATTTAATTGTTGTAATTGGTGTGAATGGGTCAATTTCGACCACCTCAAGTATGTGGTAGGAAATGATTTGTGATCTCAGCCTATTGTGATTTTGTGTGATGAGTTGCGAGGCACATGTGTGGGCACCATCAATTTTTCTTATTTCTCATACTTGATCTTGTGTACGAAGGTGGCTTGACAGTTCCATGGACAATGTTGATGTACACATTGCACCCTCAACCTTGTTGTGTTAAAGTGTATCGTTTTGTATGTACAATGGTTTTGTATGTGAAATGTGTTTAGAGCATCAATGACTTGTTCCTTGGTTTGGAATCTCATTCCTTGAGTCGATGTTCTAGGTTGATGGTCGAAAGTGTCATGCAAAACCGAATGGTGATCATATGCATGAGGATATTGTTGTAGATGCAAGGGAAATTCTTCATAGGATTAAAAGTGTTGGGGTGGGTTGTATGAAATAAATGTAAAAGGTTGTTGTTGTTGTTGGCTTATGGAGGGGATATCTAAGTTTTATTATTCATCATGATTGTGTTGGCTTAGCATTTCATCATCATCTTCACTAAATGGGTCTAGTGACGATTAAGATAAGCCTAATATTTCATTTTCTTGTAAAGTAAGAGGCGATAAGGGTTTTGTGTTTTTATGTGGGAGATATTGGAAAAGTTGTGAGCTGGATGGACCAATTAATAGTGCAATGTATAACTGTATGTCATTTTGCTATTCCCCTAAATATGTGTTGTTAAGGTCACAAGAGTGATGTGTGGGTTGGGTAGGTGAGGGTGGTTCATCTTGGTTAGATTGTGTTCCAAAATTCGGTACGAAAGATGGAATAGTTGTGGTATAGGTGGAACAAATTTGTATGCATGTTAAAATTGGGTTGGCCTCTATGGTGTCGATTGCACCTTCCAAGTCATCGTCATCTTGAATTTGAGTTGTTGTGAAGATGATATGTCTCCCAAATATTTGAGTTGAAAATCTAAAGTGAAGGATTAGAGGTGGATGTGTTAGATCTCTATTAGACTTTTGTAATAGTATTTGTATTAATCTGGACAACGTAAAACCTCTGTGAATGCGAATCATGATTTTGGTGTCCGATGTAAACAGAACATCACTTTCAGGATCAGGAACAATGTCACAATTATCGTAGATGCATGCATAGACGGAAGTTGCCATTTGAAGTTGTGGTAGAAGATGATTGCTTGGAAAATGCACATTAAAAAACCAATTAGATCATTATCCATGTTCTAGAACTCAGAACTGTTACTTCATTAACCGGGTTTCGAAAACCATTAGAGCATTAAACTAGGTTTCGGAAACCATTACAACATTAAACGGGTTTTGAAAATCGTTAGATGATTAAATGGTTTTTGAAAAGTGCCAAATGGTTAAACAGTTTTGAAAACCGTCAATTGATTCAACGGTTTTTGAAAACCGTTAGAATGTTAATCGGGTTTTGAAAATCATTAAAACGTTAATCGGTTTTTGAAAAACTGTTAAAAGGTCCATTGAAGAAATACTTTCTCTTCTTAACCAAACTCCATCGTCTTCTTCCACTACCCCAAATTGTATCCCGTATTCACCAACAATAGTTTATTATGGCGGACCTCTAAAAAGGGCAACCATCACAGATAGTCTGTATGGTTATGGTTTATACTTTAGATCAGACACGCCTCTGACCATGTCAACCCCGCACAATTACACCTTCAATGACCTTTTAAAAAAAATAACCAAAAGAATACATTGTGGGGCACAAAATAGTAACTCAAGTTGACTACCTTCGTCCAACGAGAGTAGTTAATAACAAACTTATCCATGGCACTTTTCAAATCAAATCGGATAATGACATCACACAAATGATCAACCGGTGACAAAAAATTCAACATATAGATCCATCTATGTATCGTCCTCACACTTGGAAATATATCGAATTGTTTGTCCAAACCATAGACATACGTCCACCAACACCTGACGAAGAATGGGAAGATATGAAACCTTGGAGTTATGTCGATTCCAAAGAAGGAATAAGATTTAGGCCACCATTATTGTAATTTGGTTTATTTAATTTCATTTTCAATTATGTCAATTGTGTTATGTGTAAGATTTAGGGCACTAGTATTGCAAATTACCCTACGTTCACGGTGACAACAAAATTAATAATCATCGGTAAATAAACTTTAACACATAAATAATGAAGTAATACATACCAACACCCCAGTGTAAACTTCAACGTAAACTTGATTTTGACCAACCATTTTCAAAAATTTTGAAAGAATATCAAAGCAAGCTTTGATACCAATTGTTGGTACTAGCGAGTCGCACAGCGGAGTAGTAAAAGCGATCAAAGAACGTTAAGCGTGTAGCGGTCAATAAACAAGATAAAATAATCCGTTTAAAAATCTTGATTTTCTTGGAGAACTTTTATCAAATAGTTGGTATGCTAAAAGTGTAGAGAGTGTAGGGTTCAAGAAAATCAACATAGAAATTTTTATCTTGGTTCGAATCAAAAGATTCTACGTCCAGTCGTTAATCACTATGAATAGTGATTAACCTTCTTCACTAAAAATATAGTTATACAAATTACAAGATAATGAAATAATCAAAGAGTAGAAAACACCTTCCTTCGACAAATGAACGGAAGAACCTTCCTTCGAAAAACGAACCTGAAGTAAACTGTTCAACCAACTTGAAGAGAGCCGCTCCGACCTTAGACACACTAAACGCGAGCTTCTCCTATTCACAAGACTTGACAAGAGCACACTATCACTTGAGAACTTCCTCAGACAAACTGTTTCTCAAATGGCATAGGTTCCTTTTCACTCTCAGAGAGCTTCCCTTAGGCACAAAGCTCTAATACTCTCAAACACTATTTATAACCCAAGGTTCAGAAAATGAAAAGACAACTCCCAACTGCCAAATATAATCTATTATCATAAGTGATAATCGACTATTTGTGTTTGTTATGGGGTTTTCAAAAAATGATAATCGATTATCTTGAATAAAAGTAAAAGTAAATTTCTCTAAGTTAAAACCCCAAACCATTCACAAAATTCGCTTTCTTGACAAACGAGTTTCGAATTTTAATTTTTATAAAAACATTTCTAAAGATATTAAAAATTCGGTTTCCTAGAAACCAAATTCTGAACCTATTAAAAAATGTGTTATATATGTAAATATAACAAACATTATGCTATATATGAAATTAAAAACGTAATATGTGTTATTAATGAAAAAAAAATCAATAACTTCTTTGTACACGTGGTGGAAAAATAAATATAAATAAAAAAGTAATTTAGTAATACACTAAAACAATCAACTTTTAAGATACTTTGTGAACACAATAAAAATAGGTAATAAGGTAAATTTCTTAATATCTTATTTTTTTATATTATAATAAATAATAGATTATAATAAACTATTTTTTTCTAATGTTAGTCTAGTGTTTGTTGTTATACTCATCTAATAAATATTTTATAATAATTTATTAAATTACCAAATAATTAAAAATTATAAAAATAAATTAAGAATGAAAAAAATAGTATAGAAATATTAAGAATAAAAAAAATAGTATAGAAATATTAAGAATAAAAAAAAGTATAGAAACATATTTCAATATTTAGGATAAATCAATTTAAAAATAAAACAAACGGATAAAAGAGTATATAACTTTTATGCATAGGTGGCACAAAAATAAATATAAATGAAAACCAATTTAGTAATGTATCAAAAAATCAATTTTTAGACACTTATCAACAAAATAAAGATGGATAATAAGGTAAATTTACTATTATCTTATTTTCTTATATTATAACAGATAGATTATAATAAATTACTTATGTCCAATGTTCATATATAATTTATGTTGTTAGGCTCATTAAATAATTATTTTTTAATAATTTATTAAATGTATAAAATTAAGAATAAAAAAATAGTATGAAAATATATTTCAATATTTAGGATAAATCAATTTAAAAAAATACAAATGGATATAAGAGTAAATAACTTTTATGCACATGTGGAAAAAAATAAATATAAATAGAAAAACTAATTTAGTAATGTACTAAAAATACAATTTTAGGACACTTGTCAACAAAGTAAAGAGGGATAATAAGGTAAATTTTTTAGTATCTTTTTTTATATTATAATAGATAAATAACTAGTGGTTTTTATTGATGTTTCATAATTCAATAATATGTTTTTTATTTACTTTTTTGTTTCTTTCGTAAATTGGAAAACATGGTTGCATTATCATGTTTATTAATATGATTATTTTTTTTGAGATGGAAGGTATTAATTTTTGGTTTTCAACTCTTTACTAATGTTGTGATTGAGAGATGGATGATGTTGATATTTGTAGATGTCAACAAATGTCTAAATTCAATATGATAAATACAATTTTTCACTCGTTGGAATTTATCCATGAACTTTGAAGACAACAAAAGACAGAAAAGAAAGATAAGAAGGATAATGTAAGGAAAATGAGAAACATATGAGGTTTGATGGATAGTCTATACAAGATGTGTTTATAACCTACATATATGAAAATTATTTTTGTAAGATGACTTAAATGCGTACACCAAACACTTGCTTCTCCTTTGCAAGTGGGAAGCTAATGTATGTACTCTCTTTTTAACTTCACATTCATGTCCTTCAACACTACTTTGGTTCATGCATTTTGATGGTGGTCAAGGACGTCAGGATTCTCTACCAAGTCTTCCTTCACCTCAATTAAATCTACCAATGAAGTCCACAAATGCATGCTCGTGGATTAAAGCAATCCCTACTTTGAATTCACGCTTTCTATATGTGAATCAATGCAATCCTTGAATTAATGATTATAAGTTCTAGTGCATCTGATAACATTTATGGATAAACTCTTTTTACAACATATTTTTTCCAATGGATAAGCTCTTTTTACAACATATTTTTTGTAAACACTAGTGCAAAAATAACTTTTTATGACGAGTAAAAATAACCTATTATGATAGGTAGACTGACGTCATAGTTATGGTCGTCATAATAGGTCCTGCGTTTTTTATGACGTAGAATAAAAGTACGTTATAATAAGTTTAACATATTATGACGTACTTTTTGTCCCCTGTTGTAATACATTTAGTTTATTATGACAGATTTTCACTTAGCAGTCATAATATGACGAATTTCGAATTTATTATGATGCAGCTAGATTTACCTGTCATAATATGTGATCTTTTATGATGTAGATATTTTTTCGTGTCATAATATATGTTTTTCAGAATTAACCTATTATGACATACATTGTCATATACGTCATAAAAACTTGTTTTAAAAAAAATAGTTATTACATTTGAGATCCAATCAATTTCATGTATTATCATCTCATCCAATCAATTTATAATCAATAGTCTGAAATTAACAAACATTAAATTGTCTAATAATATTTAATAAATAATTTGTACATTAAACTATATATTAAAACCAAATATTACATTAACATACATACATTACTAAATTGTAGTCAAGTTTCTACAGTTTACTAACACTTAAAATAAAAGAAGCCGGCCTGGTTCAAATGTCTTTTGGAGCTTCAATTGGAGATGAATCATTAAAGATCTACAAATAAAATAATGGAGTTAAAACAATATTGTAATGAACAGTTAAAACAATATTGCAATGCTCTAACTCATATAGAAGAAATACCCAATGTATTAAGATCCAACACTAAAAGAAACTCAGAGTTCTATCTCAGATCCTATCAATCTAACAGACTTTAAACACAAAGCTTAACTATACTTCCCTACCTAGAACCAGTCTAATACTAACATTCTCACAACTACACCTATTATGACAAATTTCCTAAAGTACGTCATAATATCTCTTAGTTTTATTATGAAATTGTCATCGGTCAATGTATTATGACAAATGAATTTCACTTGTCATAATAAGCTGTCATGGAAATTTCTTTTTCCACTAGTGAAAATAGGATACCACTAACAAAATACTAACAACTAACATTCACTGATAAAAAAAATAAAATAGGATATCATATAAGAAAATTGGTAAAACTCCATAATCTTAAATACCTAATAGTGTGAGGGTGGCTTGATAAGATAATGTTATCCGATCCTAAGAAAATAAAATATGTTCTAAAACTTCTAATTGTATGTTTTTAGGCCATCAAAACATAGTGCTACTTATAGGTTTTTTGCTCTTATAAGATAATGTTATCTGATCCTAAGAAAATAAAATATGTTCTAAAACTCCTGATTGTATGTTTTTAGGCCATGCAAAATATAGTGCTGCTTATAGGTTTTTTGCTTAAAAGTGTTGTAATAGAACATAATACCACAATGGAGACAAAAAATGTTGAGTTCTTTGAACATATTTTTTCTTTAAAGGTTAGTGAGACATTGAAACTTATATATACTAATAATGATGTCATGTGTGAGGAATTGAGGAGAAGTAAAAGACAAAGGAAGAAAACCTCATTTAGAGATATTTTTATTCTTATTTAGCAAAAAATAATCCAATAAGAATTTTTAGAAGCTATTGGTGTTTCTAAATTGAAATTCATTTATGTCGTTGTGATTCCTTTTGTTTCACCATGTTCCTTCCTTGGTCCATATGAGGTATGCGATTACTCATGGAAATAATGTAGTCTTCTTTTCTTTTCGTGAGTCGTGTGGTCTATAATTTCTTTTTTTCACCTATAAATAGATAACTTCTCTCTCCTCTACATCACACACAATTTCACATATATTCTCTATTTTTCTTTGTTCTCTTTTATCGTAAGTTATTTATTATTTTAAGAGTTTATCTT
Organism: Vigna umbellata; assembly: GCF_029865625.1. Classification (NCBI taxonomy): domain Eukaryota; kingdom Viridiplantae; phylum Streptophyta; class Magnoliopsida; order Fabales; family Fabaceae; genus Vigna; species Vigna umbellata. The sequence goes on along the minus strand of NC_142172.1, from coordinate 5,728,455 downwards.
GCTAGTTCTTAGTTCTTCGAAAAATCTATGGAGTTTGTGTTGTATTTTGGAAACTTACAAACACACTGTGGATATGTTTTTAAAGATAGTAAAATATATATGCATGAGAAAGTCTACTTCATTTGTGTGTTCATCATCATTTACAATACTTATTGTATATGAAAAAAAATCACAAAAAACGTCTTCTATGTTTACGTTTTTGCTAAGTACATGATAGTTATGTACTAATTAATGTCCTAATCGATAAGAATGACTTTTTTCATGGATAATTTTCTAATAAAAGTTGTAGAACTATAATATAACTTAGTAAAGTCATATTTAACTAACATAACTTTTAGAGTTAACTATGTTTTTGGTCTTTAAACTATAACAAGATTTTATTTTTTATTTCTATCTTAAATTTTGATTTTTTTAAGTTTTTATACTTAAAAAATACATAGATGCGATCATTTTCATCCAGCGTGTTAACGTATATTTTAGAAAGAAAATCATGATATATGCCACCTTGGTAATCTTATCTGTATATAGATTTAAGAAGTAAACACATGCTAGTATATTTTAGTTTTGTATCTACTTCTATCCCAAGATTTTTTTTTGAAGAAAAATATCTCAAACAATTTTAAAATTTACAAATAAGTAAAGTTAAAAGAATTTTAAAATTAGTAGCAATCTGGTTGCTGTTGTTGATATTTTCTTCTATCACACACCATGTCTCATGTAGTTAAAGCTCAAAACTCCCACCATTTTTCACCGTATTTTGAAGATGGTTTCACTCACGTACCTATTGATAAGTGTCCCCATCAAACATAAAATAAATAAAAGAATAGATTTTGGAGTCAAACTATGGACACAAGTAGAGTTTATTAAGGAAAGACTTAAATACTTACTTAATTCCATGTTAAAAGATGAATTTTTGTTTAATATCCGGTTTTAAAAATGAAGACATTGAATCCCAGTATTATGTTATGAAAAATATATAAATAAAGTTTTGTCATATATTTTTCATTACATAAAAATTCAATATCTTCATTTTTAAAATTAAATATTAAACAAAAATTCATGTCGAGGACAAAATAAGCTTAGAAAAGTAAGCTTAAGAGCACAAAGTAATCATTTAAGCCTGAATCTATCCTTTTAAAATAGTCTCCTCCTTGAAAAACATGAGACGAGGCCTTGTCTGAAAAACCAGCTTTACTCTTACACTGTTATTTCATCTCTTCCCTATCGAATTCCAACCCTTCTTTTCCTCTTTACGCATACAAGAACAAATTTTCAAGGCTCCTCAACCCTCTCTGTTCTACCCTCCTCCTCTTCTTCTTCTTATTGTACGAACTGAAATTAGGGTTTTATTTCTATTATCGTTGTACAATTTAGAATTGTTTTTGTTTTTGTTTCAGTTTTATAGTATTTCCTGCTTATTTCAATTGTTCTGATTTGATGTAAATAATACAATAACAGCGAAGCTATTTTCATCTTGTAATCTAGTTTATACATCTTTGTCGCCCAATTGTATGTAAGTTAGGGTTCGGATTGGGAGTTTATTTTTGTTTAGTTTTTGGGCGTTTGATTTGGCTGGCATGGAGAACTCGCGTAGACCGTTCGATAGATCGCGAGAGCCTGGACCGAAGAAGCCCAGATTGATGGAAGAGCTGGATCGGGCTCCGAATTCTGGTGCGAGACAGTTTCCTCAACTACAAGTGATTTCTGGGGTTTCGACGTTACCGTCTGCAAGGTTTAGAACAACCGAAAGAGACGTTGAAAGCAATGATTTTGGTCGCCGGGGTGGTGCTGGAGGTGGCGGTTATCAGCCCCAGCCACTGCCATTTCAGGAGCTTGTTACTCAGTATAAGGCAGCTCTTGCAGAACTTACTTTCAACTCGAAACCGATAATTACCAACTTGACTATCATTGCAGGGGAGAACCAAGCTGCAGAGAAGGCCATTGCAGCAACTGTTTGTGCTAACATTTTAGAGGTGAACTTAGTTTATAGTACTGTGCAGCTGTTTCTCTGTTCAATTGTTGTTTTGTTAGGGATATGTAGCCAATTGCTGATTGAATTGAACGGATAGAAAAGGAAAGGAATTTTTATTATGTTGGTGATCCTGATAGAAAATTGTTGTAACATACTTGGAATAGAAAAGGAAAACGGGATCCTGATATTATGATAAATTGTGTCATTTCTTATGTTTTGTGGTGTGATACAGTGTCTTTCCGAGAAAGTGACAGTATTGTAATGTTTGCTATTAATGGAATGTGGTTCTTTAGTGTTGTTACTGTTGTAGAAGTTGTCTGGTGATTGGGGAAAGAGTTGCAGTTGCCATGGGAAGAGAAAAACATGTATGGAGATATGGGCTTTATTATAATTTTCCAATTTCATTTCATTGGTCCACTCAACGCTTGGCGTATATAAAGCTCTGCAATCTAAATAAAAATAAACTTGAAAAGGCTATCATTCTTCAATCTGCAAGATTATGGCGGTTTGGTAATCATTTGCAACAGACAAGCAGCATCACTAGAGAGTGGTACACCACACTTGACCTGGTATTTTCTTAACTAAGTATGCACAAGGGGGATGAATCTTTAAAATAATTTAAGTGAACACATTATGTGAGGAAAAACATTACCATTTCACTGTTGCCAATCTCATAAATGTTCTCTCTCTCCAGCTCCCTGTCTCCATTTCCAATATTTGTAATATACATTGTACTTTTACAGTATTTTGTCACTTTGTAGATCATGAGCCAATGCATGACCTCTCTGGTTGTTTCTTTTTAGGTGTGGATTTTAGACAGAATTTGTATAGTCTAGTTGTACAAAGACATTGTAATTTTATCATTTCATTTTTCTACTTGTAGATTTGCTTTGATTGAGGGAGTTACATGTAGCATGTAATTTATGATAACAGAGATGTATCCCTCTAAAATCAATTTGAATCAAATAGTGGAAGGAACCATTGGTATTTATTTTGATCTAAAGGTTGAATCATATTCTTTTTATAGGAATGGAGATTGTGGCTAAGACGTTTCATATTTCCTGAGTTTCCAAAGACCGCTCTAATACATCTTGTACATTGTTAAGACTTTTGTTATCTGTTGCACTTGTTCCATGAAGGGCAACATATGATCAAAATGACCAATAAAAATGTTTATACTGTTTTTTCTGTTTGTTTACTTTTGTTAGTTGTCTCCCTACTATGAGACCTTGACTGTTAGAGGCAACTAGAACTAAGGAATGAAATAACTAACAATTTTGAACAGTCGTGACATTTTAGTGAAACTTCTATGTAATTTTAGATCCAATTGCTGTTGATATACTATTTCTGAATTTTCATTTTATTTACTGGTATTTTCCAAGTGCGAGCAGTATATTATTGGTTTCTGTTACTTTACACACGCAGGCTGTCTTTTCTTGTTCTTTGGTCATTAATCTTTTTGTAATACTAAAAGAGGTCCTTTTTTTACAAGTTGTGTTAATGAATTTCCAGGTTCCTAGTGATCAAAAGCTGCCATCACTTTATCTCTTAGACAGTATTGTTAAGAATATTGGGCGGGATTATATAAAATACTTCGCTGCCAGGCTACCTGAGGTCAGACATTTATTCTTCTTTTAGCTCGTTGTTGATTTCGTTTTTCCTCTCTTGTAATCATCATCTTGTAATTGTCTATAAATACGTTAAGTAGTTATGTCATGCAAGTACTCAAGTGCTGCATGTATTTGTGATTTTAGGTGTCTATTTTTATGTTGATAGTTTCTAATTACTCCTTTACATATTAGGTATTCTGCAAAGCATACAGACAGGTTGATCCTTCTGTCCATCAAAGTATGAGGCATCTTTTTGGAACTTGGAAAGGAGTCTTTCCTCCTCAGACCCTTCAGATTATTGAGAAAGAACTGGGCTTCACTTCTGCAGTCAATGGCTCGTCTGCTTCTTCTACTCTCAGGAGTGATTCACAGTCACAACGTCCACCTCATAGTATTCATGTTAATCCCAAGTATTTAGAAAGACAACGTCTACAGCAGTCCAGCAGGGTGGGTGAAATGATTGCACCTCAATTTATCCTTTAAAGTTTTAGAACATTGATTTGGTTATAGGTCAATATATAAAATACAGAATTTATGTTGTGATGAATTGGATTATGAATTCATTCCATGGTGAAAATGGATTTGGATATATTGTATGGATTAATTGAAACACTAACTCTTTTTATCATTAACACTTTTTTGATTGACAATATGTCTTGTGAGATATCGTAGACATCTCCACTTTATAGATCTAGTCAACCAACTCTAGCTTGGATGCATTAACTTGGAAACATTAAACTCTTCGCCCTGGTTGGGATGGGTTTGTTAGAGCTAACTGTCACTGTTCTATAGATATTATCCATACAATGATCGCCTTGCAGAGCTGATAATTTAACTGTTATAGCAAAAGACATTTTACATGTTACTTTAAGTTGCCATATCCTTTCTTTTTTCACATCTCTAGTGCTTAATTCTTTTGGCATATACTTTTTCTGTCTTGAAGACTAAAGGAGTTGATGATATGACTGGAGCAATTTCAAACTCAAATGATGACCAAGAGATGCCTGGTAGAACTTTAGGTGTTTTACGATCATGGGTGGATCATAATGTTACTGTTAGCGTCCATTCACGTGAAGTAAAGTTTCTTTCCCCTTATTCCATTCACTGTCAGTTGTCATGATTTAATGTGATAATCTACGTTGCAGAATGATCAACGTGCTCGAAGAGATGCATTCAATGATTCTGTTCCAGAAAAGAGCACTGGTGCATCCTATGGAAGCAATGAACTTGGTTCCAATATTTCAAGGAATTTAGGCTTGGGTATCAGCCGACCTGGTGGTAGGGTGACCGAGTCAGGACATGACAAAGGTTGGTACAACAAATCTGGTGTTGTTGCAGGGACCATGCCTGGGCAAAGAAATGGTTTGAGTAACAAGTATAGTTTTTCAAGTACTGAAGCATCAAAGTCCATGGTTTTGGATGCACATCATCAACCGGCACATAATATAACTAGCACACAGAGCAGTGTGATCTCAAATAGCTGGAAAAATTCCGAGGAAGAGGAGTACACATGGGATGAGATGAACTCTGGCTTGACTGGTCACAGTACATCTATTGTTAGCAGCTTGAGCAAAGATACTTGGACTGCTGATGATGAGAATTTGGTAAGCTTGGTAGTAGTTGGTGATTTGGATATAAAAATGATGCAAAATATGTTCAGAAAAGGCCAAGTCCTACGTTGGTTAGAGATAAAGCCTGAAGAGAGTATAAATGAGGAACAATCTGCATCTCACAAGCTTATTGAGTAGGCTCAACTCTATTTTCTAAAATGTTATTAGAGTCTATCCTGGATTCATTAAAAAATTAGGATTACTTACCATATTATCTATGCACCAAGTCCAGTAGTGGTGGGCATGAGGGGTCATACTAGGAAAAACCCAATTCTTATTCTGACCAGTGATAAAGCCTGAAAAAGTATATATTGGGAGACAACTGTCACTCACCTCAAGCTGATTTGAGTTAGATCTATAGGGATGGTATTGGAAACCAATATTTGGTTGAGAAATTCTTCATAAAGTTCTGTTTTAGGATGAAATAATATGCTAACTGCAGGTGGCCAGGACACTAGTTGATACACAACCCAAGCTTATAGGACTCTTAAAATTTAATAAAAAGAAGAAAAATAAATGAAGTTGTTCCTAGAATTGGAATCCCATCCAGGACTCTGGGACCCAAATAACCTGATCCTAATTTTCTAATTATTGTCAGTTAAACTCCAAATCCCTAGAAACACAGATCCTTCAATTACTGACCAGTTAATACAATAATCCTGGTTTTTTCCTGGTCATTTTGCATTGTTAAATTATGTAGCTATGCACATTAATTGTTGTGTATATATATATTTTGTGTGCAGGAAGTTGAAGATCGCATCCAAGTCAAAAATCCTTTTGTGGTAAATGCTGATAGAGAAATAGTTATTGAATCTCAAGCCAATGAAAAGAAACAATTTCCTGCATCTCAACATCATTCATCACTATCATGGCAATTGCAGGAGCAGCATTCTATTAATGAGTTGAATCGAAAAGCTGGTCACTCCAGCAGATTTGTGTCCGCACTTGGTGCCATACCGTCCAATACAAATGCCTCTACTGCCAGAATGGGGAGTCGGCCATTCCTTTCAAGTGCAACCATAGGATTGCCAGGAATTGCAGGACCCTTTCATTCTTTGGGAGCTGAAAACCCTTCAGGGCAGTCACCTTTGCAGCGGAGGTCTCCATCACCACCAGTAAGTGTGCACTATTCTCATCCTGTGCAAAATTTGGCTGAGCAAGACCTTCCCCAGACATATAAGGCATCTGGATTTCTGGGAGGTCTGCAGAGCCCCTATATTAAAGATTCTTCAACTGCTCTTCCCCCTAATATTCAGGATGGTCACTTACAAAGATCACAACTGAAAAATTTGCAGGGTCCATTCTCTTCAATGACTTTTCAGGCAAGGCATCAGCAGCAATTGGGCACTTCTCTTGAGGTTACTGTTAAGACTGAGAAGCCACCTGTGTCCAAGGTTCCTTTAGTCAGAGAAACTAAAAGTAGCATGAGTACAGGGAATCTTCCAACTCGATTAGGTGTTCGGCCTTCACGAACAGGTGGTCCTTCCCCTGCCACATTAATTTCTTCATTGTCCACTAGTGCATTACCATCTTCATTAGGTCCTTCTGGTGATAATTCATCTGCTCTCTCAAAAATGCCTCAAAGAAAGGCTGGACAACCACCTAGGTTATCTACTCTACCATCTACTGCCTCTAATGTCAGCAGTGCCTCTGCCCAGACAAGTGATACCAATCATAACTTGAATCCAATTGCCAACCTTTTAAGCTCTTTAGTTGCAAAAGGCTTGATATCTGCAGAAACAGAATCAACATCTAAGGAGCCCTCTGAGTTGCTGACTCGACTGGAAGAAGAAAGCGATAGCATTACCACCGGTAACTCTTTACCTGTGGCCTCAATTTCTGGTTCTGCAGCTGTACCAGTCCCTTCAATCAAAGATGAGGTTGATGACACTGCAAGAACGCCCATATCCTTGTCTGAATCAACCAGTCCAGGAGTAGTAAATGTCATTGGCTTTGAGTTTAAGCATGATGTATTACGAGAATTCCATTCATCTGTAATTAGTGGATTATTTGATGATCTTCCACATCATTGCAGCATTTGTGGCTTTAGACTTAGATTCCAAAAACAGTTCAATAGACACTTGGAGTGGCATGCCACAAGGGATAGAGAAGAGAATGGTTTAACTAAGGCAGTGAGATGGTATCTTAAGTCAAGTGACTGGATTGTTGGCAAGGCTGAATATGTATCAGAGAATGATGCTGATTCTGTAGATACTTATGGCAATGAAGCAGACAGAAGTCAAGAGGATGCTATGGTTGTAGCAGATGAAAACCAATGCTTGTGTGTGTTGTGCGGTGAGCTATTTGAAGATTTTTACTGTGAGGAAAGTGGGGAATGGATGTTCAAAGGAGCTGTTTACTTTGCTAACTCTAATAGCAACAGTGAGATGGGAACTGGAGATATGAGTACTGGAAGGGGTCCCATCATTCATGCAAATTGCTTATCAGATAACTTGATTTCAAGTGTCCATGAGATGGTAAGACTTATTACTTGATAATTGTGGACACAAACGAGGTTTTGTTTAAGTTCAATGTAACACACCTTTCCTATTTGAAAGAGGGTGTCTGCTTAAATTTTTGGTTTCTATGCTCTTGTATATCAGTGGCAGTTGAGCATTGAAAGTTAACTAGACAATGTCAAATGATTGCCCTAGGCTCTCTGTTTCTCAAGTTTAAAAAACCTGTTTTGTTATTTTGTTTTCCCCCACTATTTGCTTACTTCAAATCGAAGGACTTTTATTGCTGATAATGTCTGGACCTGTTACATTTTGCAGGACAGGATTAAATCAAGTTAACATTGGAGCTCTGTTGTAACAAGAACTTTGTAGGTGAGGGAACTAAGGTTTACTTTGAATTAATCAAATCTTATGGCTTTTAATGCTAAATTGTTTTCTAATTGGTTTCAAGAGTTGTCAAACGAATTTTGTGCACTTCATTTTTCTTTTGTTTTCTTTAGTTTCTTTTGCACTCAGGAAGGAAGAGGATATTCCTTAGTGTTCAGAGTATGTAAAGTGCGTTAGCTTTTCCACCTCAACTTTTGCTTATTGATGTGGTTGGTTGCATTACTTCATTTTGGTTATTGAAGTGGGTTTTTGCCTTTTAAACAACATCTGGTTGTAATATGGGGCAAAGCACTGTGGTCGTTGTAGTTATCCCAAATGTTGGATGGCATTCTCTGTATCATATGAATTCTAACTATTCTGATTACCTTTTATGTGTTTTCCTTGCACACTGTCCTTCGCAAGGGGTTTCGGAATTGCAGTGTTACTTTCTACCGGGACATTGCTTTCCTAATGTTATAAATTTCATTTCTAAGAACAATAGCGAATGTTGATTTGTATTTTTCTTGGAGAGTACTGACTGAGTTTTTCATTTTTTTGGCTTTGAATAAAGATGAAAGATGTACATTTCCTATTCAGATGCGGAGCCTTTATTGTTTATTCTGCTAGGTAAATACGCCTTTTCACCCCTAGCATTTAGTTGGTGAATTATGTACTTAATGAATGATATTCGCACAGCATCTGTACTTTTTTGTGCAAGAAATTTCTGCAACGCATTTTAGTCTGCGTTTTGCTTTTCTTGTCATTTATTTTTGCCACTGTCAAATTTCTACCTGTTCCTTGTTGCTCAAGAGTTGATATTAAGTTTTCTTTTTTCGCATTACTTTCTGCACACTTTCTAATTGTGATCGACTGGCATGTGAGCTGATGTGTTTCTTTGTGAAAACATTCAATGACACATCAAAATGTTTGTTGGAGAGGATTCATTGGTCATCCAGGTGCCAATCTTGTTATTTATCAGTTAATGAAACTACATCAACTATGTCGGGTCATAAATACATTCATTAACTGATACCTTATTGGTACTTTATGTTATTTTTCGAACCTATCGGCTGCATATTTCAACTGTTCCCCTTAACATTGGACTAGTGGTGTTTCTGTCAGATGCAACATCAACTGGTTATCGGTCACGGCAACTAAACTACCTTAGGTCCAACAATTATAATTTGGGCTTCTGGAGGGATAAGGTATCCTAATTGTATACCTTCCTTAAAAGGAAGAAAAAGTTTAGTGTTCTAATTTCGTGACAAGTTACATCAAGGGCTATTGCAAATCATTTTATAAAAGACAAGTTACATCAAGGGCTATTGCAAATCATTTTATAAAAACAACACGAGTAAATAGACTTGTCACTGAATTCGATTCACTGATGGTCACGAGAGTGCTGACATCGAAAATACTTCATATTAATTGTATTTTCGGTATCTGAGTATCCTACTTGTGCAATTTTAATTCTTAACTATTTTAACTTTTCCATTTTGAACTAATTTTACAAGATCAGTTTACTTGTATTTTCTTTCTTGTTTTTAGACTTTTTATGTGGTGACACGTGATTAATGAAAATTTAAGATGTCAACATTTTGTAGTGATGTCTAACATGGAATAAAAAAAATGCTAATGTACTGTGTGCAAGAGACGTAAATTGCATAATTACTAAATTTGAGTAACTCAGTATGCAGACTTGGAACTGAGAGGCTACTGAGAAATTAAAATTACACAAAGTGATTCAAAGACTAAAAGACATTTGTTTGGGCAATGTTACCAAGGTGGTCCTGTCTAGTCACAGTTATGTAGGAATAATTATATAAATAATATTAGACGTTTATGATTTGTGAATAAACATATACACCATGGAAAAAGTATATCCCGAAAAATTATGTGATGACTCACCATCTATCCTTAGCTAATGTAATTAATTATTTCTTTTTCATTTTCAATGACAGACACAACTTGAATCCCGGAAAAAACAGAAGACGGTTTTATTGGTTTTATATTAGGGACTCGTACTTAATACTCTGCCTTTGAACCAAAGTTCAAGTCCAATTGATTCAAGGCTTGTGGCGTTGCGTGTAGATGTAATCCAAGTGCGCCTCCACCATCATCCTTCTGCTATTGCACCCTTCATCATTCTCAAAGCACTCCTCCGAACCCATTAACTGTATGAAATAACATCCAATTAGAGAAACATTTCCTGTTTTCAATCTCTGTAAAAACTCTGTACAAAACAGTGAACAGAAAGTGAAAACAGAAGACATAATTGTTTTCACTAGTTTTTGTTAAAAGAAAACAATACATTGTTACATTTAAAAGTGAGAATAGAAATATAAACAGAAAATATTTTAAACAAGTTCATTTTGGTTTTAAACTGTGTGTATGAGAAAGCAACATGCAAATGGAGATGGAGATACATTAAACATCAGACGTATTCTTACTTGTTCCATACTGTCATTTAGCTGAAAGGACGACCGAAAAACAGATTTATGATTGAGCTGCACTTCCTTCTCACCTATACGAAGTTCTGAGGTGAAGAAAGATATAATATATAATACAGAATATAATATAGGATGTGATGTGATTTACCTTTGGGTGGTTGAAGGAGACGGGGAGAAACTAGGAAGGAGGAAAGAAGGAGAAGAAAGAAAAGAAAAGCAAGGTGTTGCTTCATTGGTTGAATAATAAGGGAGAGAGAGAGAGAGAGCAAGAGAGATGAAAGCATGGTTGAAAGTAGGTGGAAGAAGGAATAAATAAATAAGTGAAAGAAGAGGTGTAGAAGGGGTTGAGTCACGTGGTGAACCCCCCTAATAGTCCAGAAAATAGAAGCAGCTTCATGGGACCCTACCCATTTACCATCTTTGTCTTTAACTCAAAACCATCAATGGCACCAACGTTAGTAGTCTCTTCATTCTTCATGTGATAACAGCATCGCATCATTTCGGTGTACAGCATGAACACACAGCAGAACAAGGATTGTCATTTTCATTGTGGTCCAAAATCCAGCTACAAAACAAAACCAATTAAACTCAACAATCACTTCCTTCTCATCTTTTAAATACTATTTACCATCTTTTAGAGGATGACATCACCAATACGTATTTATTTTCCATCTTCATACACCATCAATCTCTCATCTTCCTGTGCCGACAGCTGTTTCCCTTTTCATTCACCTTTTTTTTTTTAATTTAATATTCCTTTTCCTAAAGTTTCTTTATAAACTTTTTGTTGAGAATTATCCATTCTTTATTACCTTAATTTTAATTCTCATAAACACGTCTTTGTTACTTAAAAGTAATTTTTCTCTAAACTCAATATTGCAAACCGTCTCAATAATAATTAATTATGAGCCAATTCCATAGAAAAAATAATCATACCATTTTCAACCATATAAATTTATGGGTTGCTCCGTAATTTTCTTATTTCCATTTTGAATTTGTCACACAACATTAACTTGTTTTCCTTTCTTAATGCACTACAGAAATAACATATTTTATCAGGATTTTTTTTCTGACGGTTTTATAAACTTCAAATAATTTTTTGTCATTTTATATAGAAATCGCAAATATATTTTTTATTATCTTTCTATTGTTTTTCTTTTAGATTTTTTTTGGCAATTCTAAGCTAAACTAAAGCTAACATTAATTTTTAATACACGGTTTGTTTATCAAATCGTCGACAAGTATGTTAATATTTCATAGTTCTACGTCGCATCTTCATCAATTGTTTTTCATCTTCTTTTTGCTGTTGGTAATAAAAAAAAGCCACTGGAAACGTAGAAAAAAACCTCTTGTATAATCTGTTATTTTTGTAGTGACGGTGGTGTTAAGTTGTTAAGTTAAATATATGAGTTAGTTAGACTGATAATGGTTAAAGTCCGATTGAATTATAAAACTATAAATATTTTAAACGTTGATTAAATTAAATTTGATTCATTTAAGTTGAGTTAACCAAATTTGAATTGAATTAATAATTCATTATTAATATTTTTTATAATTATTTATTAATTTTAATTATGTAGATTAACATTTTAGTTTTTTTTTAAAACTAAAATACAGTTTGATTATTTAAATGTATAATTTATTTGTTTGATCTAATTATATAAATTAATATTTCAATATTTAATTACTATCTTTATAATACTATTTCTTAACTTTGGTTAGTGTTTAGTGAAATAGACAAATATCCTCGTTGTATTGCTATGAACTCACGAATTGAATTAGTCTGCTTTAATATTTGATTCTACCATAATAAATATTTGAAAAAACTTGGAAAAACAAAATATGTTAAATGAATCTATTTCCTTAAATAAGTTAGATTACAAAACTTTTAATTCATAAAAAAGTGAATGAAAATGAATTAACTTACTTTAGTTAAACTCATAATAAACTTTTCACACTCGTACATTATAATAGTGTTATACAAAATATATGATTTATTTTTTTGTGTAAGGAATCCTTGTCATGGTCGACATACATTACATTATTATGTTGTATACCAAACAAGTCTTGAGCAGACAGGCTCTACCCAATGACGTGAAGATTTGTGATGAAACTAGAAGCAGTAAGAAAAGGACAAAGTTAAAAAAACTGAGTAGAAATGTTGGACCACTGATGAATCGTTGAATTAGTGAGAGTGTTAAAGTTATATTCTTATCTGCTCATAAAACCACTCTAAACTTTACTTTTCATATCTATTGAATAACATGAATCATCATGTGCAATGCACATTTCATAAAAAACATGTTTGCAAAAGGATTAATTCTTATACTTCAAATGAAAGTTATGCAAACCAGCAGAATCATTTCTCACATACTCTTTCTAACATTTTATGTGATTGGAAGAAATTACATTGATTAATTAAATGACCTTTTTCAACTCTTTATTTAAAGATCTCACTTCTTAGCGGAATTCACTTACAAGTTATAAAAGAGAAAATTCCAAGCATATCTCTTTTGCAATTATTCATTCCATGAGTTGAATTCACCACCCTAATTTAAATTGGTCCACAAATTCGACCGATTGTCAAAATTTAAATTATTTTAAAAGTAATATATTTACAATAATGTTTTAAGAAAAACTAGTATTGATAATGATTAAAACTTTCAGTTTATGATTTTTACTTTTACTTATTATTGAATCAATTTATGATAAAATGTAAATATATGGATTTAGGCAAATAATTATTGTATTTATATTAATATAAACAATTTTATTTTGAACTAGACATAAAAATACAAAACTCATTTTAATAATTTTTAACTCTTTATGACATGAAAAGCCTCTAACTTTATGTAATGAACATACTAATTTTGATGATAAACACTTCGCATAATAGAATTAACAAAAACAAATAGTAATAAGAGAGAGTTATGTGTATTATTTTCTTAATATTCAAAGAGTTTATGATGTATCTCTCCCATTGCATTATAGACTTTGTTTTCATTAAGACATCTTAATAAAATACATCGAAGGGATGATCGGTTGAAGCCTTGTCACAAGTCTTATGGTCTTACCATTTAATCAAGCAAACAACCACGGAGGAAACACCTTTTTCACTAGTTTATGGAGTGGATGCAATGTTTCAAGTAGAAATGGCGTTTTCATCTCCACAAGTGGAACATTTTTCTAATTAAATTAATGAAGAAGGATAACTGGTGTTGTTAGACATAATCGAGGAGATTAGAGAAAGGAGCAATTAGAATTCTAAGGTGTAAAAAGGAGCATATAGTCTCCTAAAATTTGACGAAGCAATTAGACCCCTAAGGTGTAAAAATGAGCAATTAGTCTCCTAAAATCCAATGAAAATAATTAGACTCCTAAGGTATAAGAAGGAGCAAATAGTCTCCTAAAATCTGATAAGAGCAATTAGACTCCTAAGGTTTAAAAATGAGTAAATAGTCTCCTAAATTACGATGAGAACAATTAGACTCCTAAGGTATAAAAAAGAGCAAGTAGTCTCTTAAAATTCGATGGGAGCAATTAGACTCCTACTATATAAAAAGGAGGAAATAGTCTCCTAAAATCTAATAGGAGCAATTAGACTCCTAAGGTTTAAAAATGAGTAAACAGTCTCCTAAATTACAATGAAAGCAATTAGACTCCTAAGGTATAGAAAGGAGCAAGTAGTCTCTTAAAATTCCATGGGAGCAATTAGACTCCTACTATATAAAAAGGAGGAAATAGTCTCCTAAAATTCAATGAGAGCAATTAGACTCCTAAGGTATAAAAAGAAATCTGATGGGAACTATTCGACTCCTAAGGTGTAAAAAGGAGAAGTTAGTCTTCTAAAATCCTATTGGAGCAATTAGACTCCTAAGGTATAAAAAGGAGAATTTAATCTCTACAATTAGTTTCCTAAGCCTATTTTTAAAAGTGTTTTGGAGTTTTCTTGTATAGTTTACTTTCACCGTTTAGGCTATGTTTGTCAAACTTTGATATTACATAAGTCTTGGTATAACATGAATTAATATAAATTTTATTGTGTTAATCTCTCTTTCTCCCTCTCCCTCTCTCTTCCTCTCTCTCTCCCTCCCTCTTCTTTCTCTCTCTCTCTCTCTCTCTCTATATATATATATATATATATATATATATATATATATATATATATATATATTATAGCATGGCTAAAAACATCATAACATCTGCTATGAATCTTAATGAATTCTTTAAAGTGTCTTTGTACAATTAACTAAAAGAAATATGTGACATACTTGAAGTCACACATGAAACAACAAATGATGTCAAAAGAGCTAGGAAACACATTGATTTCACAATATGAACTCTTTAGCGTACAATAGGAAGCAACATCGCAAATATATAGAAACAGTTTACACATTGTGAATCATTTGATTAGATTAGAAAAAGTATTTGAAAAAGAAGAGTTGAACATTAAATTATTGTAATGTTTAGACACTACACAAAAGATATTATTTAGTGAAGTTTTTTTTTTCCGATTTGTGGGGATTTTTATCCTTCTCAAATTAATTAGTGGGGGTTTTTCAAACCTCTGTAGTTAGAGTCGACACAACCTATCTGCAGGAGTTTTTTGTGATCCTTGATATCATATTCAATTTACGGAGGTTAAAAACCTCCTCTATTACTGATTATTATTTTGTGGGGGGTTTTTAATCTCCTTTATTTTCAACTATTTTATTACAAAAACTAAATGCATTTTTGCACTTTTTTTATGGGATCAATACTACCCTATTCATTTTGACAATTATACGGTAGAGATTTTAACTTTTCTCATTTGTATTATTTAGTTTGAGGGTTTACTACTTTATTTTGTTTGCATTATTTAATTTATGTCACCATTTGAAGTGTTTATTTTTTTGTATCAATAATATTTATTTGTAACAAGATTAAAATATATTAATGTAACAAAAAGACATGACAAATACATATCATTCCATTGTCAAAATCACCATAGTAACATAAAACTTATTTATAATGAAACGTAATTACAACTTAATCCATAATTACTCAAAATTCATAATGGACTAGATATAGTTTCATCCTAAACAACATTATAAACTCCTTAAATGTTACTACTGCTAGATGATTGTATTGTACCCAAAAGAGACTCAGGCTCATTTGCATCACCAACTTGCTAAAATGATAAAAAAAGTATTAGTGAAATAAACAATGACATAAGTGTATGAATTTCTACAACACCATGAAAACCCCAAAACAACCTACATATTCATCCAAAGCCACAAAGAGTTTAGGCCAAAACACAACCACACTTCAACCTTAATCAACAAAGCAAAAACATATTCTTAACATCAAAATTTAAAATTTCTAAGCAACATGATTCATACACATAATAATACAAATTGAACTTAAATAAAAATCCAGAACAACTTTAAACTTTAACACCATATATATATATATATATATATATATATATATATATATATATATATATATATATATATATCCATAAACCACTCAGCCCATAATAAAATTTACCACTCAATACATTTCACAACATATTCCACTAATCCTTAAACACCCCAAAATACTTAAACAGTTCAGTAACAATTATTTCTCAACACCAAACGGATGCTATGTAGTTAAGACAAGGAGAGTAGACTGTAAGTGAATATTTTACAAAAATGAGAATTATTTGAGACGATCTCGAGAACTTTCATCTAGATCCTTTTTGTAGCTTAAAGGTTCTTGCAAGGTTTCAAATTTGATCGCTGAAAGGAAAGTAGAAGACCATGCAATGAAATTCTTGATACTCTTAAATGAACAATATTGTAATATCAAGTCACATGTCTTCCTAATGGATCCTTTACCTCCTATCTTGATAATATTTTCTTATGTTTTACAACATGAAAGACAATTAAATAGGAATAATGTGATTGCCAATTTAGAAAATAAGGTTATAGCTATTGCCATTGTATCAACATGTTCCTTTTGTGGGAAGAATGAGCATGTTGAATCTATGTGTTATAGGAAGAATGACCTCCTAAATAAGAAGGGAAAACATGTATGCATTCACTATGGCAGAAGTGGTCACACAATGGATGTATGCTATAGAAAACACGAATTTCCACCTGATAATAAGACTTTCAATGCCAAGATTAGATTAGAAATGTTGATGCCAAGAATGATGAAGATGAGTAAGAAGTTAAACTCATACACCAACAATACCAAACATTGATGGCCTTAACCAAACCTAGAGGTGAATTTGATACGAGCCACAAAGAAAATCACAATACCAGCATTACATCAAGAGTTATTGATCCAAGTAATATCTCACATTGCGTTAATCTTCTACACATTAAAGGAAAATGGATCCTGGACTCATGAGCCACTAATCACATTGTCATAAGTCTTGAATATTTTGTCACATATGATAAAATTAAGAATATCAAAGTCAACCTTCCTAATAATGTTTGTGTTAATGACACTCATAAAGGAGAAATCAGATTTACTAATGAAATTCTTATGCTCGATGTTCTCTTTATACCTGATTTCAACTACAATTTGATATCCATCTCCAAATTAGTTAAAGACTTTCAAGTAGATATTATATTTTATATTTGTTAATGATGGTTGTTTTTATTCAAGATCAAATGAATAAAAAGATGATTTGATTCAATTAGCTTTCATGAGGGATTATACATTCTTTCTGATTTTGAGAAATTTGTCAATTCTGTTAGTAGTAAGATTTGGCATAGAAGACTTGACGACTTATTTGATAAGAGATTGCATCTGTTACGAAAAAAAATGACTATATAAAATCTGGAATTGAACATGTAATGTATGTGATATGGAAAAGCAATATAAACTTTCTTTTCCTAATAATAATTCACGTCGATATTTGAGGCCTTTCTCTTACTCTTTCTTTGCATGTCCATCGATATTTCTTGACAATCATTGATGATTTTAGTATATTTTCCCGAATCTATCTTATGCATAATAAATTTGAAACTAGGATGCATCTTACTAGTTTTGTTAATCTTGTTGAAAATTCATAATTTCCTAAACTGAACCACATATGCTCACGATAATTACAATATATGAAGCATAATACTTCTACTTGTTTAGTAACTTACTTGTGATTGAGGATCAGAGAAGGTGGCCAATTCATATGAATCTTTCCTTCCTTCATTATCATGTATGCTTTTAGTGCACCCAAGGTGGTTTGAACCTAAGATTCTCAATTGGTGTACTTCTGATGCCACTGATTAGAAGATGTTGATGATGTGACAATGTTAGATGAAGTAATGCTTAAATTTGAAAGTCAAAGTCTTGTATTTCTGAATGAGTTAGTAGAAGTTGCTCCCAAACCTATGCATCACATTCTCCTAGAATGCTCTAAGCCTAACACTCCACCAACAACATCATTAGGGGAAACCTCTGATTCATCAGTAGTGCTTTGAGTCAAATCCACTTCAATTTGTTCCTATAGACACATAACATTTTGTAGTTAAAACTCTAAATATTGAAGGAAAATATTTGAAAATATCATATTATAGTAGAACTAACCGCTATAACTTTTGTCGCATCATTTACAAATGATCTATCCTTTTTTTTATGAGTTTCAATATATAACTTTTCACGACTAGGCAACTATCCAGTTTCCAAAAAGTAAATAAAAAGATAAGTTAAAATAAATAGTAAATTGTAAAATATAGTACAAGTCATCATATTTTTCATAATATCACTACCATCTCATGCCTTTTTCTTGAGATAGATTTAAAACCACCAGTATGAGGAATTACTTTCGAGGCTTAGCAATCCAAGATTTATCCATTAAAAAATATTCCTAAAAAAATATCAATATGATATTTCATAAAATACATTGAAAAAGAAATCAATAATCATGGAACATACAAACAAAGATTTGATTAAAAAATAAAATACTTGTTTCCCAATTAACTTAAATCTACTCACCTTGAAAACTTCGATTTCATAGATATGTATGACTGTTGAAGTGAAACTTTGTCCTATAATGACACACATAATACATTAGTTTGAGCAAGGGACCTCCCATGTTTAAGCGATAATCAGTCTTAAAGGCAAGTTTAGCAAATGCCATTGAATGATGCAATTGGGTTAGGGCCAATGCCTGATCCATAAACAAGTCATTTAGCATTGAAACAACTTCAATTGCATTGACGAAAGGTACTGTTGAACCATTTAAAGGAATGAATGTGATAGTTATGGTATCAGAGGTAACATTGATGGCATACTCAGTGAAAATAGAGGTAAGGAATGATACATACCCTTTGTATGATGCTGCCCCTTGGTGATTCGTCGAATACACATAAGTAGTACACCTCATAGATAGAGAAAATCTTCAGGGAATGATCAAAGTAAAGAAAATTTCGCAGGGAATACTCAAAATAAAGAAATACCATGAAGGCCTTGAAGATTGTTGGGGCAGGAGACGATGTAATGCGATGACAAACGATGACGACGACCGAAACTAAGGACTTAGCGACAATTGAAACTAAGGACGCAACGACAACCGGAACTGAGGACTCAATGGCCATTACAACTGAGGACAAAACAACGACACACATGAACCTTAGTTGACGACGGAGACCATATGCGATGGTGACTTGAAGACAAAGATGACTTGAGGAAGATGCTAACTTGAGGATGAGTGACGTTGTGGGGAAAAACTAAAATGGTTGTGTGAAAAATTTGAGCAAAAACTAGGACGAGTTGCATTCGTTGCAGTAAGAAATCAGATGGTTGTGTGAAAAATTTTAGGAAAAATGAGGATGAGCTACGTCGTGGATTACGATTCGTGTAACAGGGTTGGGAAAGGGGGAAATGTGAAAAAAAAACTGACATTTTCCTGTAAGAAGTTTGACAAAAGGGGAAATGTAAGTGTGTGAATGGATGAAAGGTTTATGAAAATTTTAGTGTAAGAAAAATTATAATAGTGAAAATTGTATTTTAATCTTGAAAGGTCATAAACCTCTTCGGAAAACAATTAAAACTTCTCCTATTATCAACATTTAGATAATTCCTTTTAAACATATAAAAATATGCTAATTTGTGAAGGATTTTTATAACCACTACAACAATAAGTCTGCACAATAACAATTTTTTTATAATGAGAAAAAAGCTTGAGAATCCAAGGTAATTACAAACTCTAAATCAAAGGATCTATCTACAATGGTTACCATATCTTTGTTTAGAAAGTTGAGTGATCATAAGCTAGAGATGAATAGGCTTACATGAACAATAGAATTTTGATAAGAAGAAAAATAATATTGCATTGAAAATAATTATACAAAGAAGAGAAGAGAGTAAAGAGGAACAAATAAGTATAGTGGTTTAGAAAATCTAACATTATTGCTGAGGAAGTTAGGAAGACTTATGAAGAAAATAAATAAGGATAGAAACCTTTAAAAAAAAGTTAAAAGCTTAAGTATATATATATATATATATATATATATATATATATATATATATATATATATATATATATATATATATATATATGGGGTTTGCTAACGCGCGTACGCCTGTTTTTCAGTTGGTACATTTTAGCAATGTGTACTGGATTTTAGTAAACAAAAATACCCTTATATATCATGGATTCTAAGTTTTAAGGTTAAGGGTATTTTTATAATTTTCATTCTCAAAACTTAAAAAAAAAAAAAGAAACCCCCAAACCCTTACTCATCTCTCTCATTCCTCTCAATCCTTTCTGTTTCATCTCTCTCACTTCACTCTCACTCCAACCTTTTCTCTGTCATCCCTACTGTAGCCCCAATTGAAAAAATCAGAAACACTTGCCTTTAAACAATTTGCCTTTGTAAAGAGTTGAGTCATTGACATATTCACCTTCAGGCAAAGGTTCATTCAAGATCTCTTCAATTTCACCATCTTCACTAATTTCTCTAATTTCATCATCTGCATATGTTGAATCATCATCTCTAAAAAAACCCTCCAGGCCAATTACCAATTCTTTCGGATGTCATTATGCTTGTGAAAATTAGATAAAATTATATACGACAAAAATTATAAAGTGAAAACTCATTATAAAGTCATTTTTTGTAAGAAATTGTTTAACGACGAGTGTTTCTGATTTTTTCCAGGCCAATTACCAATTCCTTTGATGTCATTATGCTTGTGAAAATTAGATAAAATTAGATGAGACAAAAATTATAAAATAAAAACTCAAGTATTTCTGATTTTTTCCAGGTCAATTACCAATTCCTTTATGCTTGTGAAAATTAGATAAAATTAGATAAGACAAAAATTATAAGATCAAAACTCATTATAAAATCATTTTTTTGTAAGATTGTTTAACGGCAAGTGTTTCTGATTTTTTCAATTGGGGCTACAGTAGGGATGACAGAGAAAATATTGGAGTGAGAAAGATGAAAGAGAAAGAGTTGAGAGGAATGAGAGAGGTGAGTAAGGGTTTGGGGTTTTTTTTTTTTTTTAGTTTTGAGAATGAAAATTATTAAAATACCCTTAACCTTAAAACTTAGAATCCATGGTATATAAGGATATTTTTGTCTACTAAAATCCGGTACACATTGCTAAAATGTACCAACTGAAAAACAGGCGTACGCGCGTTAGCAAACCCCTATATATATATATATATATATATATATATATATATATATATATATATATATATATATATATATATATATATAATTTTGTGCTCCCATTTCCACATCTAGTTAAAAATATTGAGTATATTTAAACCTATACTCATACTAGTTAAGGAGTGATTCTCTATCAAAACGAGAATTGGTTCGGAGCATATTTACAGGTTTATTTTCCTTCCCTAGCTTGATAGCTATTTACTTATTAAGGCTTACTTATATTTTTTAATCAATAAAATTTAAGAAAATTCTATTTTTATCTTTCAAAATTTTAAAAATAATTATATAAGTTTTTCGAAATTAAGAAAATATATCTTTAATCCTTAAACAATAAATTAGAGATACTAAAATGAGTATTTTAAAACTGCTTTTTATCTTTCAAATTTGATGATTGGAAACTAAATTAGTGTACTGAATTTCAAGGACTAGAATGATTGCTTTTTAAATTTGAGAGACTAAAAATAAATTTAGTTAAGAACTAAAAACATAGTTAAATCAATTATTAACTTATGAACTCATTAATTTACTAATACATTAGTTAATGGATTGATTTAAGTGATGGACTAATTCATTAATTATTTTTGAAATGTTATCTACAAATGGTAATTTGAAGTTATTAAAAATTCCAAATACCTAATTCAAATCCAGAGGGCAGAACAATCTAAAACGGACAATTTGAGTATTAATAAAAAATGGGAACAATATTGAGAATATTTAGTAAAGTTATTTCCTTTGAAAAAGCTGAAATCTTGAATGAGATAAGTAATTTATTTTTATTTTCTTAATTATATTTCTCAGAAAGAGTTTTTTTCTGAAGTTAGTTCAACGGTATGTCTCATTTCCAGGTCAAGAAAATTAAGAAAAAAAAATGGAAAAGAAAAGAGTAGTATAGAAATACGATTTACCACGAGACAACCTTTTAAAGAACTTGTTCTTTGTTTTAAGAACTAAGAAAATGAAGACGATAATAGAATGCTGTGTCTCTGCAAGTGCCACACGTGTCTGTGGCCTTTTGCCATACAGAAATTATTCATGTAATAGCATGCTTGCAACTTGTTCAGCATCATCCTCAACAACAAGAAGAACTTTATCTCTTTCTCTCATCTCCACCACTTTCTCTGCATTCATCTTCTCACTTTCTCCTCCTTCTTCCTCTTCTTCTTCTTCTTCTTCAAAATTACCCTTTTCAAAGTTCTTTGAGATCCCTGATTCCGGTGGAGTTAAGGCTTTGGACCTCCTTGATGGTTCAGGTGAAGTTCCCTCAGATGGGGACCAGGTATTATCCCCTTTTCACCTCTATAATACTAACACTACTCAATCTTTCATATTTGCAATTCATATTCTCATCTAATTAAGTAATTTTCAAGTTTTAGGTTGAGATAATCGTATGAAAACCCTATTCTACTGATAATATTTATTTGTTATTTTATATGCTGGTTTTATGCCATGAAACATTTACTTTATTGGTAGTGTAAGATAACTCGTAACATTATATGTATAGAATAATCAACGCATAAACATGTAAATCTTTAAATTTAATGTGTTTATTATGGCTAGGTTAACATGGTAAACATGTTATTTTGAAGGTTGCAATTCACTACTATGGCAGGCTGGCAGCAAAACAGGGATGGCGTTTTGACTCAACCTATGACCACAAAGATGACAATGGCGAACCCAATCCATTTGTCTTTGTCCTTGGCTCTGGCAAGGTATAGAAGGGAAATACTAACACTTCCCAATCTTTCTTAGTGTTCATGAATTAATGTTTTGTTTCTCATGTTTTTGTTGAGTATAAGGAAAATATTTTCACTACCTAAATTTATGATAATGATCTGTTTGTGAAGCTGCCACTCAAGTTTTTTGTGGATGGATTGTAAAACTAACTTTTATATGAATGTTCTCCCAAGATTGTTATTAAATTATATATTTATATCCTGTTCATGTCACATCTGAATCAAATGTTATGTTCAGGTTATAGCTGGAATTGATGTGGCAGTGAGATCGATGAAAGTAGGAGGTATTCGTAGAGTCATCATACCTCCATCACTTGGGTATCAAAACACATCACAAGAGCCAATCCCACCGAACGTAAGAAACTTTTTCTGCTCCAAACTTATTGCATGTTTATGCCTTTATACCATGTCTTCAAAGTAATCTTTTCACAATACTCTCTTCTGCTGCTGGACCAAGGATTGCAGAGAAAACCAGTAATCATCTATCTCCAACATTTTCTTTTAACTAATTGCTGATGATGCCATGTTTTCTTTACCCCCCTTCTAGAATGTAAGCACTGAGAACAGCACCCTGAAACGTATGCAGGACACACAATGCACCCTATAATGTTTTATAATGTTGGACTGTGATTCGAGGTCAAAGCAGCCTACTACAAAAACAAAAGAAAGAAATAGAAATAGGCTTAAGTCTCATTCTTTTATGCTGGATCATTACAATTTACAATTAATATATATAAATAATGATGAACACTTGTTTGTTGTTATGCACAAAACAGAAACAACAACAAATTTTTAACAATTTCCTTTCACAACCTAGCTACCTCATACTTCTTATTACTGATAAAAGATAAAATATGCATCTAATAGTCCTTTGGGTCTAATAGAAAGAGTGAGTTGGGCCATATCAGGCTGTCAGAAGAATTATAAGGAAAACCGAAACAACAAAAAAGGGGACACTAGACTGATGTTGTAAGGACTTTATCTAACACAGAGCATGGAATTTACTGTTATGAGTCTCAAATGAATTACTTGAAGTCAGGGTCATAGACTAGTATTTTGAGTTAGATTCTTCTCCTGAGCCTAAGTCCCAATATGTAACATGGCATGTTATATCTTGTGTTTATTTTTCCTGACACTGCGAAGGTGTACACATTAAATGAATTACTAGTTGCTGTATAAAGTATAAATGTTATCCAAATTGGTAGTTCTTAATGACTGGAAAAAATAATGGTCAACTTTTCTTTTGTCCCTTTTTGTGTGGTGAACAACTTAATTGAGTGTTGTATTGTTGATCTCTTTACTTTGATCTTAGAGTAATTTGTGTCGTATTCCTCCAAAACAAAAGTTCTTTGACAGGCAGAGGTTGTTCACTACCATTTTTAATCCAACTCGCCGTGCAAATGGAGAAGGCTCCACTTTAGGAACAGTTATATTTGATATTGAGCTGGTTAGCGTGAGGCATCCGTGAAGTCAACAAATATGATCCAACGTGGAAACCAGATATATACTGTTATCATTATTGGCAAAGATAATGCATAAGCATATTGGTTTTGGTCTATTATAGTTTATGGAGTTATATCATGATGTCTGCTGTGTAATTATTAGTTTTGAAGTGATGGACCTATAATATTCCTCGAACTCCTCATACTTCGTAAGAGTGAAAACGGAAAAGGTGGAAAATAGATGGGTAAAAATGAGATGTTATTTAGACTTATGATCATGGTGACCAACATGTCAAATTCACAGCAATATGGCTGACTGTTTTGGAAGATTTTCTGCGTTATATGACTGACATGTGGCTGTTGAAGAAAGCTGGAACAAATCCTTTGCATTTGATAACTTGAACTTGATTTGTAAAAGTTGCATTGCACTTCAATTGAGTGATTGCTTGTAGTCCCTACTGGTAAACTTTGTATAATTAAACATAAGCAATGTGTCGATATTTTTCAGAAACAACGTTGTGTATTTCATCCAAGGGAGGTCTTCTTCGTGGTCTGATTTGATTTCTAAGTTGTTAGAAGCTCTCCCGCAGGCTGCAGAAGGTTGTATGGTGGTGTACTCCTGGAGTAGTAAATTTTTAACCTTGATATGTTGAAATATTCTTGATATCCTCAATTTATGTCGCATTTGAGTAGTAGATTCTAAGGATGGATCAGGTGAAGGAAGACACTTTCCAAAATTTCAACTTCATAGTGAAATGTGCAATCAAAACTCAATAAGAAAAGTATAAGGTTTTATGTTTCATATGAAAGATATCTGACTTATTAATTTGATGAATCAATATCTAAGTAAACTAATAATAAAAGATAAAATGATAATAGGGTTGAAGTGTAAAACTCAAAATCCATGGAAAACAAGAAAGATGCCTTGTGACATTCATGGTTATGGAAGGAAAAACAAAAACAGAAAACAAGTAAATGAAAGCAAAAATGGATCAAGACATGAGATGGAAGTAAGAAGACGCCATGTTCAATGGAAAATGAAAGGATAAGCTTCTCACGATTAAAATTAAATTAAGAGAATTCGAGACTGTCAAATATGAACTAACAAGGAAGTTTTTGTTCAATATTCAAGTGTATGTTTACAAAGAGTGAAGGACTCGTTATATATATATATGATGTAACTTAACCAAGAAGAGGAAAAGACAAGAAAATTAAGTTAACTTTGTTTATCAGTTAAATCCCTTAAACATGATTAGTGCATCAATTTTTCTTTGAAATTAGGGAGTTCACATATGTAATCCATTAAATTTAGGAAAATACTTATGATGACTCTACCAAGAGTTACATGGATGAAGCCAACTACTCTCTTAAAGACAAAAAAAATGGTTTTTGATGATTTGAAGAATCACTTGAAGGAGTCCAATTATCCATGTCCGTTTAAAAGTGACATGTTGAAGTTAGAAATTCTTTAAAAAACAAACTCTCTTAAATTTGGGCAAACTCTATAAAGTTCCTTTGAATTCTAGAATGCTCCAAGCAGATAAGGAATATATTTAAATCTAAAAATTCTACAAATGTACATGTCTTCTTATCTCCTCTTCCATAAATTGTAGTCTCCCTCTTATAATTTTATTAGAATCTTATTTTGTTTCTTCTTCTTTATTTCTTCTGCTTCTTATATTTATTCATATTATCTTCTCTTTTCTATTTTTCATAAGGTCTTCTTCATTCTTATTTATATCATCCTCCAAGTTTAAGAGAGAATTCGTCCACAAATTTTGAAGTTGGCATCACATAGAGACACATTAGAAACATTGAAGTTATGATTTGTACCATAATGCTCAAGGAGATCTAATTGGTGTGCATTATTGTTTGTTGAGCCTCTAATGAAGTTGTTTTGATGATGATTTTGGAAGATGAAGATGTTAAAGATGTTTTTGAGAGATTTTAGCTTTCATTACATATTATTAAGTATTTCACAAATGTATTCACAAGGTTTTTGATTCAACACAACCTGTGATAGAACTGTAGGACTCTAGAAGGGGAGAGGGTTGAATATAGTTTGTAAACTCTTTTTCACATAACACTATACTAGATCGTTCAATTCATAAAGATTAAACATACACAAAAAATTTTACACTAGTTCTCCCAAACTCACATGTTATATCTAATTCTCCTTAAGCACATAACTTAAGAGGTTCCACCAATAAACAAATTATTACAATGAGTACACGACCTCTCTAAGTTACAATAAGAACATAGACCTCTCCAAGTTACAATGACTATTTACACCTCTCCAAGTTAGAGCTTAATCTCCACTAAGATTGAGAACCTCAAGAATAAAAAGAAACACACTCACCATATAACACAATTTAAAATGTTTCACAACATGAAGAATATTACTGTTTCGGTTGAATTGGTTTGAGGTCAGTCGTCCTTCCTTGCTATTCTTTCTTTTGATCTTCAATCCTCTCCGAGAACGCGATCCACTCCAATGGGTTTTGTTGACTTGCAGAAGACACTCCGACGCTCAAGTCAGATATGTTTCATAAAGAGGTCTATATTTTATTAGGATAGAAAAGGATGATTGTACCTAGACATCTTGTGACAGTCACGTCCATTGATTAAACCTTAGAGCAATATATTTTAGGTAATCAAACCCAATAATTAATCATTAATGTCGTATATTTGTAGAGCGTAAGACAATCTGACCTATTAATACCTGCTTAATAACAATCAATTCTGATCGGTATACTTCATATAGTACATAAGCCCCCCAAGTCCGAGCAAGCTCTTTATTAAAAAAGGTGCATAGGGATTATTATGAACTTTAAAAGAGGTCGCTCATGTTGTATTTAAGGATTCTATCTTCGATGTTTTAAGTCTTCATTGCTCTATGTACCGAGCGGCGAACTCTAGTAGTTCTCTTTGGATCTGTTCCTTAGACTGAACAAAAAATGCTAAGAGTTCTCTTTGAAACTTTTTCCTCTGCAATAGATTTTCACTCCAAATAATATGTTTTTAAATAAAGTAAACGCTTCAATATTATTTTTATAATGAAAAGGCATTGGAACCTGACAAAGCTGAACCTGTTGAGTAGTTGACTGATAAGAGTTCTTTTTCGAACTTCCTACATTGAGTGGGGATTTCTAAAGCAATTTTTCTGACTTCCCCCGAGCGGCTTGAGGCAGGAGTCATTTTTCTGACTTCCTACGTTGAGCTGGGATTTCTGAAGCCATTTTACTGACCTCCCCCGAGTGGCTTGAGGCGGGAGTCATTTTTCTGACTTCTTGCGTTGAGTAGGGATTTCTGAAGCCATTTCTCTGACTTCCCCCGAGCGGCTTGAGGCATGAGTCATTATTTTTCTGATTTCCTACATTGAGCGAGGATTTCTGAAACAATTTTTCTGACTTCCCCCTGAGAGGCTTGAGGTAGGAGTCATTTTTCTGACTTCCTGCGTTGAGCGGGGATTTCTGAAGTCATTTTTCTGACTTCCCTCGAGCGGTCTTGAGGCAGGAGTCATTTTTCTGACTTCCTGCGTTGAGCGGAGATTTCTGAAGTCATTTTTCTGACTTCCCTCGAGCGGTCTTGAGGCAGGAGTCATTTTTCTGACTTCCTGCGTTGAGCGGGGATTTCTGAAGTCATTTTTCTGACTTCCCCCCGAGCGGCCATTATAACCTAACCAAGTTGAGGTCTAAACCTTTCTGCACATAATATTTTATAATTTAAATCTAAGAGTCATTATAATCTGACAAGGTTGAATGCAACTCTGAACCATCTTGTGCATAATATTTTATAATTTAAAATTAAGAGTCGATAGAACCAAAACGCAGCTCTCAACCATCGATAATATTTTATAATTTAAAATTAAGAGTTGATAGAATCTGACAAGGTTGAACTAACCATCTGTGCACAATATTATATAATTTTTATAATTTGAAATTAAGAGTTGTTAGAACCTGACAAGGTTGAACGCAACTCTGAACCATCCTGTGCATAATATTTTATAATTTAAAAAGTCGATAGAACCTAACAAGGTTGAACGCAGCTCTGAACCATCCTGTGCATAATATTTTATAATTTAAAATTAAGAGTTGATAGAACCTGACAAGGTTGAACGCAGCTCTGAACCATCCTGTGCATAATATTTTATAATTTAAAATAAAATTAAGAGTGGGTAGAACTTGACTCTGAACTATAATATTTTATAATTTAAGAGTTGGTAGAACTTGACAAGGTTGAATGCAACTCTATACCTTCCTCTGCAGGATATTTTTAGTCACAAAAATATGAGTTAAACAACTATATTATAATTTGTAAATTATAATGAAAACTGGAACCTCTCAAGGTTGGATGTAGGGCTGAACGATCCTGAAAGTTCTTAAAACAAAAGACATGCCTTTAGGAATTATTACGGAA
The DNA here is from genome assembly GCF_029865625.1 of Vigna umbellata. NCBI lineage: Eukaryota > Viridiplantae > Streptophyta > Magnoliopsida > Fabales > Fabaceae > Vigna > Vigna umbellata. Next base: position 5,699,739 of record NC_142172.1, on the reverse strand, counting down.
TATTTTACTCTTGTTGGAAAACCTGGTGTTGATCCGAAGTAGCGATATCGAGACCGAGCACGCGTCTGGTTCTTCGTGGCTTCATGGGGATGCCACTCGGCCCCACGGTGGGCGCCAAAATGTTTCGGTTGAACTGGTCTGAGGTCGGTCTTCCTTCCTTGCTATGCTTTCTTTTGATCTTCAATCCTCTCCGAGAACGCGATCCACTCCAATTGGTTTTGTTGACTTGCAGAAGACACTCCGACGCTCAAGTCAGATATGTTTCATAAAGAGGTCTATATTTTATTAGGATAGAAAATGATGATTCTACTTGGACATCTTGTCACAACCACGTCCATTGATTAACCATTCGTGCAATATATTTTAAGTAATCAAACCCAATAATTAATCATTAATGCCGTATATTTGTAGAGCGTAAGATAATCTGACCTATTAGTACCTGCTTAATGACAATCAATTCCTATCGGTATACGTCATATAGTACAATTACAATTGCTTTCACGCTTCCATTTATGAACACATTAAACGACTAGATGATAGCTTTGTAAGTCATTATATGAACTTTGTTTTACTATTACATCCTTTTCTTCCTTTTCAACCTAGAATCTTTATATAACTTCTGAAAAATAATTGTTGAAGCTTTAAAATAAATATCTATTGACTTTCTCAATATGTGTATCAACTTCAAAACACATCTTCATCTCATGATAAACATTGAAAAAGAGAAAGTAAGATTTTCAAAGCATTCATCAAAGCTTCTCACCTTTGTTTTTGCTAAAGGAAACAATTCAAAAATATATGGAGATATATTGCATTTAAGTGTAATCAACCAAAGTTAAGAGCACATAATATTATAATTTGATTATAGATAACGTGTTTCCATATTTAGGTATAAAGAGATAGTTGATTATTAAAAGTTATTCAAATTGCAAATTACGGGTTGATTAGAATTCATTAGAATTGAATTTAAATGAAATTGTGAGTACTATACGTCATTTGATAACATGTTAGATGAACTATTTTGGGAGAAAAAAATGAATTTTTCTAAGAGATCTTTAGTTGTATGAACAAACATGTTAGAGAGATTATATATAGAGTGTTGTTATAATCAAAATCTTTAAGAGATCTTGTATGAATAAGGTCGTCTGATAAGGTGTATTGGATCATCTGATCATAACAATATTTGGTAATCTAATCTTAACAAAGTTGGAACATTTGTCTTAATAACCTATACTAAAATCAATTAAAATAACTTTTCTTTTGTAAAGTTAAAAATGTGATAATTCATGTAATCTACTAAACAATTCATGAAAGTTTTCAGTACAAGGTAATTGATTATTATTTCAGTTAACATATTAAACCAGAAATCACTTTTAAGTGTTTTCAATGTTATAAAAAATTTACCGACTAAATCTTGTATAATCAATTAACTTATTTTCTAAATTAAATTCAAATGTGAAATAATCAATTAACATGTGCTATAATTGGTTAAAACAGACAACATCAACAAAGAATAATCAATTAAATGTTTGAAATTATTGATTAAATATGTTTGAATTTTCTTTAAATCAACATTAATCACTTTTAAGCGTTTTCAATGTTATAAAAAATTTACCGACTAAATATTGTATAATCAATTAACTTATTTTCTAAATTATATTCAAATGTGAAATAATCAATTAACATGTGTGGTTAAAACAGAAAACATCAACTAGAATAATTGCATGTTTTAAAAAGCCCTCATGATCAATAATTGCATGTTTTCTGAAGTATGTGAATGATAGAGTCTTGTTAATATCAAGGTTGTCTACTTACATGGGTATTTTGAGTGTAAACACAAGCCAAAAACACTTGAGAGAGTTGGAGAGGAATAGATACATATTGACTTGAGTGTTATCTTTCATATTTTATTTTCTTGGGAATTAAAAAAAGGTCAACTTATGTGTGAAGAATAGAGTGATTTCATTTGCATGTCCATGACAAAGTAATGTCTAGATGATTGATCTATGTCTAGTGCTACTCATTTTTTTGATCCAAATGCAAATATGGAATAAAATGACTCAGAACAAAGTCTTGGAATTAATCAATTTTGCCCAGGAGTGCAAAAGGATAAGTGTGGGGGTGTGATGAGTGCATATTTATGCCCACATTTATGCTTTAAAATTCAAATTTTTGATGGGATAATTGTGCTTAAATGGTTGATTTTAAGTGAATTTGTGATGATTGAAATTGTTGGGTTTTGAGAGATAAAGAGACGTAAAAAGTGAGTTTTAGTGCATAAATTATTCTTGGATGCTCTAATGTTTATTTGTGCAGCTGAGAATATAAGTTTTATTGGTCCAAATGGCAATTCAAGGCTCAAAATCAGATTTTATTTGGAAAGTTCAGAAGGGGCTAAAGTGCAGATAGAGGAAATTTCAGGGTATTTGTGCAATTTTGGAAAGTCAGAAAATCTAAAAGATAAAATTCAGTTGTTGAATTTAATTTGGGAATATCAACAGAAAATATCTTCCAAGTAATTTTATCATTATCTAAATTTTTTAGTTATTTAGAAGATATAGGATATAAGATAATTAAGTTAATATCTATCAAATATTCTTTAAAACTGATTTAATCTAATGAATATTTGAAAGATATAATATATCAACAGAAAATATCTTATCAACAAACTATTCAGAGTACAAGCCCAATCAAGCCTATATAAAGAGACCCAAGGGAGGCAGAAAGGGGGACTTCACTTCATATTTTCATTCTCTCATACTCTTCTCACTTTTCTTTCATCTTGTATTCAACTCCATTCATGGAGAGCTAAGCATCTAGGGCTATTCTGTTGTAATTCCATTATGGATTCTGAGGTTAGATTGAGTTAATGCAATTGTTTATTTTGATTATTGATTTAAGTTGTTCTCTCTATGTCTTTCATCTCTCTATCTTGTTAAAAGTAAAGATTGTTGCATCATAATGTGTTTGAATCTACATGCATATTGATTATATGAGTTCTAGGGGTTTCTAGGTTTAATTGAGAATTTACTTTGATTTAATTTAGGAACTTTCATATGATTAAATGGTTTTTACTATCAATTGAGAATGTACTTTGGTTGGTAGTAATAATTTCAACTATAATCAATTGAGAATTTACTTTGATTGATTAACTTTTAACTTGGTTAGGAGATTTAAGAATAGACATGATTAAACACAATAGAATTTGATTGAGAATGTACTTTGGTTGAATTTATTGTGAATAATCTAGAAAGGTTTTGCATTTGATTGAGAATTTACTTTGGTTAAATGCATGATCTCCCTCAAATTAATTAAGAATGTACTTTAATTAATTTGAAACTTAAACAATAATCAATTGAACAATTATCCGTGAATAACCGATGACGAATCTACCTTGGAAAAGCAGTGGAATTAGCCTATTTCATCGTAACTATTTTTAAGTTTCTTATTTGTTCTTTAAACATTCTCCATACATTACTTTTATCCATAAGCATTCGTAAGAGTCAGATATTCAAAAGCAATTCTGTGTTCGTTGGGAGACGACTCAAGGTTACTTTAGCCCTATCTACTTTCTTGAATACTACTTGGAAATACTGAAGTTGCCTTGAAAAGTAGTATTAATTTGATAGCTTCAACGACAACCTATCAGTAGTCAAGAAAGTAGATAGGGTTAAAGTAACCTTGAGCCGTCTCCCAACGATTACGGAATTGCTTTTCAATATGTGAATCTTATGAATGTTATGCCATGCTCAAGAATGAAAGTGAGAAACTATGCTAATGGAATTAATGTTTGAAGAACAAAGAGGAAACTTAGAAACAATTATGATGAAATAGGCTAATTCCACTGCTTTTCCAAGATAGATTCATCATCGGTTATCCACATATCATTGTTCAATTGATTATTGTTGAAGTTTCAAATTAATTGAAGTACACTCTCAATTAATTTGAGGACGATCTTACAATTAATCAAAGTAGATTCTCAATCAAATGCAAGACCTTTATAGATTATTCACAATAAATTTAACCAGAGTACATTCTCAATCAAATCTTATTGTGTTTAATTATGTCTATTCTTAAATCTCCTAACCAAATTAAAAGTTAATCAAAGTAAATTCTCAATTGATTATAGTTGAAATTATTACCACCAATCAAAGTACATTCTCAATTGATAACAAAAACCTGTTTAATCATAGGAAAGTTCCTTAATTTAATCAAAGTAGATTCTCAATAAAACCCAGAAACCCATGAACTCATATGATTAATATGCATGTAGATTCAAACACGTTATGATGCAAAAACCATTGCTTTTAATATGATTGAGAGATGAAAGACATAGAAAGAGAGCAACTCAAATCAATAATCAAAAGAAACAATTGCATTAATTCAACTTAACCTCAAAATCCATACCGAAATTACAATGGAATAGCCGTAGAAGCTTAGCCCTCCATGTATGGAGTAAAATACATGATGAAATAAAAGTGAGAGGAGTGGTGGATGAATGAGTTATGATTTTTGCCTCCCCTGGTGTCTTTATATAGGCTTGATTGGGCTTGGACTCTGAATCTTCTGTTGATAAGATCTTTTATCTTATATCTAATATCTTCCAAATATTCAACAAATTTAATCGGTTTTTGAGAATATTTGATAATATCATTTCTAGATTCAAAAAGATTTGGCAACTATTATCTTTTGATATTTATTGATATAGTTAAATAAGGTAATTATTTAACAATATCAAATAAAATATCTTAAGATATATTTTCTCCAAATTATCTTTTAAAATATCTAATAGATTTGAACTTGCCCAAAATTACAATTCAACCTTTTTTATTTTATTCAAAATTGCAATTCAAGTTTAGAAATTTTCTCTAATTGCAATTCAAACTTTAATTTCAATTGCATCAACAAACATTAGACTCTCGTAAACTTAATTTTTTACCACTATTCCTTAAACTTAACCTTTACTATATCATTTTAATGAAATTTAATAAAACAAATTTAATATTTTTGAGACTATAAAATGATGATACTGGTTATGATTACAAACAAAAAACTAAGTAGGACTCATGTAACATTAATTTGAATTTCTAACAATGTGACTTAAGTGACAAACTCATTTTTTTCCCATAGGCAATAAATTACAGCTTTGAGGAATAAAATAATTTTTTATTGTTGGTGTAATAGTAGTTTAAAATATATTTATAGAGCTGTCAAAACGGGTCACCCGGCCCGACCCGGCCCACCACGGATTGGTCACTTAGTGAGCCAACCCAACCCGGCTCATTTATTAGCAAGCTAGAAAAAATTCGAACCCGGCTCGACTCACCACGGGTTTGCTCACTGATTCACTTAATTCCAATTTTTTTTAAATAAAAAAATAACAATCTTTCTATAATACAAATTTAAACAAATTTCACTCCCAAATTTGATTCCCAACATGGGTGTTTAATTAATTTTGAAAATAAGGATCTTAAATCATTTTTTCAAGCAAAAACAAAATAAGAAATATTTTTTTATAAAATTGAAATTAAATTTTAATAAAATAAAATTAGGTAGGTGGGTTGGTGGGCCAACCCGGCCACCACAGGTTCAACCCACATGAGCCAGATTTAAACGAGTTGGGTTGAAATCTGATCCACATAAAAAAATACAATTTTTTCTAACTCAACCCGGCTTAAACCCGTGATGGACCGGGTTGACTTGCAGGTTGTGATCAATTTTGACAACTCTATATATTTATTTAATTAATATGATTGAATGATCAATTATAAATGTAAATTACATAATTGAATCTATCTCCTACGTATTTGAGCATTTGGTTGTCATCACTGAAAGCTATACGAAAACTAACTATTACAACGCTAAGCATGTCTTCGTTGTTATATATTTAGGCGTGTTTTAGGCCGTTATCAGCACTCAATAAATTACATATATATTTTAAGTCAGTGGTTCACGTTGTTATATTAAAGCTAAAATAATAGAAAAAAAAATTGTTTGAGACCACCTTTACGTCCATTTGACATTAGGTTTTAATAACAATTAAAATAAATATAAATAAAATATTAAATAAAATAATAATAGTTCAAAGAATAAGTTGGAAAGTAAGAAAAAATTTGCATTGTAAAGTACCACTGTCCAAAATAATGTGATAAAAGGATGTAGAAAAAAAAATCTCCTTAATATTAGGAAAATATTTTTTTGACACCACTTAATTCATAATTTACTTTTAGGATATTTTCATTACTAAAAAAAAATTAACTTATATATTTACAATGAAAAAGAAAGATTGAAAAATAAAATAATAAATATAAAGTGTGTACAAATTTGTTAGCTATCAAGATAATAACATATCAGTGGGATAATAGGGATATATTGTAGGTATAGATGGAAAATCATGAATATTTTTTAAATATCTATTTTATATTGTTTTAAATAAAATTGTTTAAAAACCATTCTAAAAATATAAACTCAAATAAGTTGCTTTTTGAAAGTATAAATTTAAATAAAACTATACTCTAAAATATAAGTTCAAATAAAATTTAAATTTAAACAAATGACCAAATATAAATCCAAATAAAATCAACGTTTTACATAAGTGTCTCCCACAAATAGAGAAACTGTCTGTAATATTCTACTTCTATATTTTTATGTTGACCTTTTTACCAATTGACGTAAAATATGTGACGTAATTTCTTTAGTATATATTTTCATTAAAAAGTTATTTAAAGATTAAAATATTTTATAATAGAGATATATGATTAAAGAGAATTCAACTTTTATATATATATATATATATATATATATATATATATATATATATATATATATATAAATTAAAGTACAGTAAATTTTTTTATATTGGTTTGAGAAAATTTTTTATAATAATTTTGGAATTAACATAAATATAGTGAATATAGAAAGTTTTTACTTTCATGTCGGTTCTACTATAGAAAATTTATATTATATGTTAGTTCTGGATTCGTCATAGCAAGTTCACTTGAGAATAAAAAAAATCTGTAATAAAAATTATTTTATGTATTGATTGTTGTCATAACTAACCTAAAAAATTCATTTTTTATGTTAATTTCATTTATAAATAACATAAAAGATGTAATTTTCTATGTTGGGTTATAATCACAATAATTAAAGAAAGTGAATTTTTATGTTGATAGCCGATATACAAAGTAATAATTTTAATATTTAATGCTATTAAGAAACACTTGTTTAGACTTGAGGAAGAATTACTTGTAGAAGAAATATTTTGACAAAATTAACATAATTTTAATGACATTGAGAGACATGGAAGATAAAATTTAGAGGTGATTCTTTTACTGATTCTTTTCTTTTGTTTGAGAAATTTGTTTAAGCATATTTAAAGACTACATCAATAAGAGATTCAAGACAAATTATTTTTTAAAAGTTCTCCCTCCAATTAAAAAATTATCTGCGAGGAAAATTGATTGATATTCTTTAAAAGCATTATTCCATAGCCAAAGAAAAACACATTTTGCCTCCGACACCTTCAACATATGGCTCCTAAAACTGGTAGACCATTTGTAGTATGAAAAATATATATAGAACGAAGAATTTTATTCTCGGAACGCTAAAATCACGTTTTAAAAGCTTTTAGCAATAAGCACTTATCCAAGGTTGCATGAAATTATAGAAAACAATAGAAGCATTTGTAGGAGGTAAAACACATACACAATTACCTATAGATTTCCATACTACTAAGATATTGTCCGCTTTAGACTAAGTCCTCACAGATTTGTTTTTAGTACCACTCCAAAATGTCTCTTATCAATGGAAGTATATTACGTGTATATAAACTCATGTCCATCTTTTATTTTATCTGATGTGAGACTTTGTTTGTACTCAATAAAATTAATCAAACCTATAGAAGCAAAATTATAGGTTGGTAGCTCTGGTTCAAAGGTTAAAAGGAATTAAAGAACCCGAGTGGGCACACATGAGCTAAAATCTAGAAACCTAAATCACTTATTGGAGCATGCCGTCATTTGACAAACTTATCATCATTCTTGTCTCTTTCTCCAACATGATGTAACTTAACATGTTTGTGCAACCACGAAGAACAATATATTACAAAAGGAGTGGTTGATGATGGGAAAATTAAGAAGAAAACAAAGGTAAAGCCTTAATTAAAATGATGACGTTTTGGTAGGATGGTGCAAATTCAACTACTCTATTCAGTGAATTAACTATAATAACGACCCGTAGGACCCACACAGAATACTTTTGTTATATTACAACGTGAAAATAAAAAGAAAAGAATATAAGTGATATAAAATAAAGTTAAAGGACTGAAGTGAGTTAAGAAAGTTAATATGGGGTTAAAATCTACCTAGAGGATGAAAATAATTAACATATTGTAATATTTAATCTTGTAAAGTATCACATATATTAGTTGGTATTTGTGATATTTTCAATGGTTAACCTTAAATATTGAGTCCTTGAAAATATTTAAGATTTCATTTAAGTGTTTAAAATTTTTATTTTGGTTCCTACTTGCGATAACATCTAGGAATTAAAATAAAAGAAAAAGAAATTTCAATGAAGTATTTACAATTTAAGATTTATTGAATATGTTTTAGTTTTAAGGATAAATATGACAAAGATATATAAACACTAAAACTCGGATTTAACAAATAAAAACTACATTGTTCAAATTTAATTTAAACCATATGACTAATTTTTCTAAGAAAATATTTTTCGGTACAAGAGTATATTTGGAATATTGAGACTTTATTCGATTGCCAGCTATTATAGAAGACTTGAACCATAGAAACCATTAAAGATTAAAAATCCATCAACTCTTTAACAAACTTTTAATATTCATTCATATTCAAATTTTATAGAACCTATCCTATTCTCGATTTAAGAGACGACCATTATTGAATGTAATTTTTATTTTTCCTAATATTTATGAATATTTTTCTTTATATTTGTAATATTTAGTTCATTTTTTTTTTCAATTTTTGTGAAAGTAAATGTTAACGTTACACTGTATAGGTCTTAGGAAACTGTAGTTTTCGGCAGCAATTCGGAAAAACCAGAAAACAGTCTAAGAACACTTCAGTCCTCTTTTATATCTCATAAAGTCAAAGAAAACGACAACAATTTTTTATCCAGTGATTCTTAAACACAAGTATATAAAAGATGAGGCAAAAAAGTCTACTTTTATTTTTATTGTGAATCGAAAGAAAAATAAGTAAAATTTTGCCTCGATTCAAATGTAATCAAATAGGATTTTTGCTTCTTTTTTTTATTTTTTTTCCTCTTAGAGCAATATCATTGTTCTTCCTATAAACTAATCAAACTATTTTATAATTAATTTAATTAATAATAAAATGTAAAATGGTCCCAGAGAGATTGTTTATTATGATCATTAACCAATGATTTATTTTGGGAAATAAGAAAAAAATTATTCCTTAATTAAGGAAGATGAAAAAGTCCAACTTGTTTTAAGCTTCAACATAACTCTTCAAAGATTACATCCAAAGCCCCCAGTTTATAGCGATTGTTTGGTCCTTTCTTTTTCAGTTTTCCCTTTTTAAGTTCGTCCACATCTGTGGTCCAAATTTGCCATTGGTTTTGACTTTTTCATTTCCTTATTTATTAATCTCCAAACAAGTGCCTATAAAAGTAAACCTTGACACTGCACCCTTTGCAATTGTCTTCTCTGCTTTTCAATCAACACACTAGTCAAACCCTTCTCACAAGTCCCAAAAAAGCAACCATGTCTTGCTTCAAGAGCAAATACCAAGGTTAATAGTGTTCACTGTTTTTCTTTTTATGTCTGTGTTTTTTTTTTCTCTGTACTCTTCTTCTTACGTTAGACACTGTAATATTGTTATCCCATTACTCCTTACAGTGTGTATGATGGTAAGTTATTTAAGAAGAATTATTGGAATGAAATGCAGATGAGCTGATTGCCAATGCTGCATACATTGGGACCCCTGGAAAGGGTATCCTTGCAGCTGATGAATCAACAGGCACCATTGGAAAGCGTCTATCGAGCATCAATGTGGAGAATGTTGAAACAAACAGACGCATTCTTCGTGAGCTTCTGTTCACCGCCCCTGGTTGTGCTGAATGTCTCAGCGGTGTCATCTTGTTTGAGGAAACCCTCTACCAAAAGACAGCTGCAGGTACTCATACCATGATAAGATTCCTACCATGATCCACACCAAATGCAAACACGTCAAGTGATGCAAAAATTGATCATTTTTGTTTTCTCTCTGTGATAGGAGTACCCTTCGTGGACGTGATGAAGAAAGGAGGAATGCTTCCGGGTATAAAGGTGGACAAGGGCACCGTGGAGCTAGCCGGAACAAACGGCGAAACTACCACCCAAGGCTTGGACGACCTCGCCCAGCGCTGCAAGAAGTACTACGAAGCGGGCGCGAGGTTCGCGAAGTGGAGGGCAGTTCTCAAGATTGGCCCAACCGAGCCCTCACCACTGGCCATCCACGAGAACGCGTACGGGCTGGCCCGTTACGCCGCCATTTGCCAGGAGAACGGCCTGGTCCCCATCGTGGAGCCCGAGATCCTATCGGATGGGCCGCACGACATCGAGAAGTGCGCGGACGTGACCGAGCGCGTGCTGGCGGCGTGCTACAAGGCACTGAGCGACCACCACGTGCTTCTGGAGGGGACGCTGCTTAAGCCCAACATGGTGACTCCTGGGTCGGAAGGTAAGCGCGTGGGGGCGGAGGTGATAGCGGAGCACACGGTGAGGGCGTTGTTGCGGACTGTCCCACCGGCGGTCCCGGCTATCGTGTTCCTGTCGGGGGGTCAGAGCGAGGAGGAGGCGACGGTGAACCTGAACGCGATGAACATGCTGAAGGGTAAGAAGCCATGGTCGTTGACTTTCTCGTACGGAAGGGCTCTGCAACAGAGCACGCTGAAAGCGTGGGGTGGGAAGGACGAGAACATTCCGAAGGCACAGGAAGCGTTGCTGGTGAGGTGCAAGGCGAATTCTCAGGCAACGCTGGGCACTTACAAGGGTGATGCCAAGAGCGATGGCGCCGCCGAGTCTCTTCACGTTAAGGATTATAAGTACTGAGAGAGATGGAGCGTTTCTTTCTTCTCTTCCATGCACTGTTAGATGGTGCTGTTTTGTAGGGTTTTGTGTGGACCAGTCGGAATAATCATGGCTTCCTATGTATTTGGCCTTGTCGCCGTTTACTTTTTCATTTTATCTGTAAACTTTTTTTTTCTTTTTTTCTTTTTTTTTTAATTCTTACACTCCTTTTTTCATTTTTGTCATAAAATACCAAGAGAAATGTACCTACTTATCTGGGCATTCTTTCTCCTCCCCTTTTACTCTGCTGTCTCTTGTTCTCAATAAATTGAAGATGAGATGAGGTTAATCTTCTCTGTTTTTTGTGTGTATGTTTTGTCATTGGATATCGATTTCCTATTTACTGTGCAATGAACGGATATCATCAACAAATAATATATATATATATATATATATATATATATATATATATATATGTATGTATGTATATAAATTATTATTAAATAATAATTATATATTAATTAGTTGTAATAAATAATTCAACATTTATTCATAATAAATAATTTAACTTGTTGAATAAATTCAATATATAATTATAAATAATATACAAAACAATGCGTACATATTCTTATAATTAATGGTAATTTAAAATATTTTATTTGAATTTCCCATTATGGAACTGAAACTTGAACTAATTATGAATAATTAGTAAGGATTTAAGGCGCATTTCATTCAATGAATAATACCGATTTAGATTAAAAAAAAGATAAATAACAAATAAATAAACATATTACAAATACAACAATTATATTTGATGTGTTATCAAATATTATATATTTTGTTTTCAAATACTTTGAAACATTTTTTTACACCACGTTTTTAATTGTGTGGGTTACATTTTCATCTTCATCCAACATAAGTATTTCCAATTATTTCCTTACTTTTATTCTAAAAACAATAACATATAGTTGAGCATTAGTTAAGCATGTGTGAAAACTAGAAGTGAAATTGATTGGAAAGGTTATCTTATGACCACTGTTTTTTCCTGTGATGACAGTGAAAAAAATAACATTTTATCCAAATTATTAACTTTAACTTTCTACCAATATTTTACACAAATTATTAACTTGTAACTTTGTACCAGTCCATACCACGGGCAGAGATGGCAACCTCCAACCCATTGAATAAGGATTATTGTAATGTTTCAATATTAATTAATTAATTTTTATAAAATTATAAAAATTACAAAAAAAATCATAATATTTTCAAATTTTTAATGTAAAAAGGACATTCTCGCTTTTTTAATGTCAAATATTTAGGAAAAAATTATCATTATATATAAATATAAAATTAGAATACCAATAACAATTAGATACAAAGGAAAGAATTATATAAAATAGTATACAATTGTACATAAATAAAATTTCATGACAACTAAAATATATATTAATTTTGCAAATGTTAAAAAATAATTAAGGATAAAATAGAATAAGAAGATAAGTTTTTTTTTTTACATTGACCATTTGAAAATTGAGAGTCAAACATTATCATGGAAAAAAATATAAACAATAAATAAAAATATTGAAAAAGAGTAGAAATAATGACATGTGAGACATAAAATCTATTTGATTAAGTGAAATTGGTAATACACCATTTGAACATAACCACATAAAGGAAAAATTGTGTAATCAAAGTTACGATAAGAGAGAAAGTACATTATAAATGTGAGTGAACATTAGTGCAAAAACGCTAAATAACAACGCTTGTGTCACTGGCGTAGTAATAGAATAAGAAGATATGTTTTTTTTATATTGACCATTTAAAAATTGAGAGTTAAACATTATCATGGAAAAAATATAAACAATAAATAAAAATATTGAAAAATAGTAGAAATAATGAAATGTGAGACATAAAATCTATTTGATTAAGTGAAATTGATAATACACCATTTGAACATAACCACATAAAGGAAAAATTGTGTAATCAAAGTTATGATAAGAGAGAAAGTACATTATAAATGTGAGTGAACATTAGTGCAAAAATGTTAAATAACAACGCTTGTGTCACTGGCGTAGTAATAGATGTGGTGGCAGTATCGTAATTAAATGTAACGTTATAACGAAGGTTTTAAAGATGATCGTCGTTATAATTGCAAAATAAAAAAAAATGCATTCTTCCTTGTTCTTATTGTCGATGCATAATGTCTTCCAACCATCATTGACAATTTTCATAATTTATTTTTATCCACTTCACCGTCGACATTGGTCGCCGCCCTTGGAGCATCCTTCGCTTTTTGACTATGCCTTGGACGTCTTTTCGCTATTTATGAAGTCACTACTGCCACTGCTGACACCACCTCTCTTTGTCGTCAAAGTTGGTCGCCCTTGGAGTGATAATGATGACACAAGCCTTGGACACTTCTTTTCGTACAAAGTCGCCTCTTTTGCACGCATTGTAGAGCTGTCACACCATTTGCACCATAAGGAGCGTTGTTGTCCCTCTTCACTTACCCCTCTCCAATACCCCTCTTTGGACACTCCTTTATCTCCCCATTGTCACTATCACTACGTTTGTTCGTTGTTATTTCATGTTTGGTCCTCGTTTTGGTCTACAATTGCACTCCATTGAGTGATTCTCTTTATTCAAAGTGTTTTTTTTAATTTGATTATTAATATTTACTTAGAAAATTATATAGTTATACATTATTTATATATATTTTATTAATTTTGTAATTAGTGATATTTGATTTACTTATTGCACCATTGTATATATTTCTATTGGATAAGACAAATGTCATTATACTTTCTTAAATTAGAAATATTTATTTTATTGAAATTATTGGTAATGAGTCTCGGAGTGTCCAACTCCCAATAATTATTATTTATTATTTTAATAATTATTTAAATCTAATATCGATGACGTATTTATAAAACAGAGATAAGGATTATAGTTGAATTAATTTACAATGAATAAGTGATTATTAGGAGAGATGGATGATATAATTTCTACAGTTCACTCAACGTAATGTTGGTAGTGTAGAAAACAAATAAGGATGAGGTATCCTTGTGTGAATTATTTGAATGAGAGAAGATTGCAGGTTGCCGAAACTAGAGAACATCTTTATGCGATGAATTTCTGAAGAGTTATACAATATGAACGTGGCATGGTGGACTGTTGGACGTGTCAAGTGTGTCTGAAACACATGAATCTATTGATTGGACAATGGATGATAAATTAGATGACATGATCCGTGATGTTGGAGTACAATCATTTGCTCAAGCGATTTATGAAAATATGTCTACTGATATAGAGACTCTGTTATATCTTGGTTAAGTTGACTTCACACGATTATTAGTTGTGTTAAGGTTGATGAATAGGTGGACTAATAAAAATTTCACATAATTGCTTCAGTTGTTGAAGGAAATGCTTCCTAAAAGTGATATTCTACCTTATCAAATGTATGAGGCTAAAAATATACTTTATCTAAAGGGATGGAATATGAAAATATTTATGCATGTCCTAATGGTTGTATTTTATATAGAAAAGAGTTTGCAGAGTTACGAAGTTGTCTCAAGTGTGGTTAGTCATGTTATAATGTCAAAAATAGTGATAAGAAAAATATTGACGCGGTCACATAACATAATTGTCCTTCGAAGGCAGTTTGGTACCTATAATTCCATGGTTTAAACTTATGTTTGCAAATCCAATTGTGGTTAAAATTCTTAGATGACATACTTATGAGTGGAAATGTGATGGACTACTTTTTAATCACAATATTTAAAAATCTTGTTACTACAATATGTTTCATTACTTATAAATTCAATCATCTCTTTATCTAAGTTGAAGTTGATAAATAAACATGTTTAAACAAACAAACACAAATCTCTTGGAAAATAATACTTGGAAATTTCACATACTAATTGTAACGATTTGGTACACTTACCAAAAAGTTAACACTCCTCTCTCATTTGGTAAACGTTATGATGGAGACTGTATTGGTTATTGATGTTGTAGTTCTTATACCGACATAAGAGGTTGGTATTGTATCGTAAGCATCTCAAACCTTCATCGTCTGGCTGAAACATCTCGTGAGGATGACACCACATATTGAATTAGTTTGTATCTCCACTAATATTGTTACGTATGTAGTATATAGTATCCTAACTAATGTCATGTTTATTTTGTGTAGAAACATAAAAAAGAGTTACATGCTTTAAAAAATTTGAAGGATTTACTAGCCATGTTGATAGAGGCTGTTGCAACCATGGGGGTAGAGCTAGTGGCGATTCCTTGGAATGCTACTGTTTATACAGAGATAGCAAACTTCCATTGCTTATATATAAACCTAATTTGATGGAGATTTTAGCAGACAATGAGGAGTTAAACATATCTATTATGCAGTTATAAATTATGTAAATTAACTTTTAAAGTCATTTTTATTCCTAGATATTTGATATGTGTTTTTAATATCCAATTTAGGTATTTGATTGTGTTTGGAAAAGTGAAAGGATGACACCTATGGGTTTATCATGACTCCAACGGGTAACAAAAAAATAAAAAAAAAATGTACATCTCTAATTCCATAACGCAAAAACAGAAACAAGTTTACCTTGATTTTATATAGATAATTAAGTCTATCCTTATTTAATAACTAGCATGGTACATATGTTAACTAATTTTCAATATAGTCATCATTGGCAATTGCTAGTTCTATCACTATCAGATCGTATTGTATGGTTTTGCTCCTTACATAAAATGTCTCCCTCTCACTTAAAAGTATAGTAGACACGAGAGTATATTTTAAGAAACCCTACTACTACATTGACCTTACAATTGAACGTTTTCTAACACTGAATGTTTTAGTGCCCTTAATGACATAACATATTGAGTGACAGATCAATTGTCACAACTCAAAAGGTCATATGGATTTTCGTCAAGGTATTTTTAATCTATCAATGGCTTATTTTTGTGTTATCATTTAATTTACCTAAATAGTTTTACTATGGGTGTAGTGCTATAAAGAAATCAAGAGTTATAATTGTGGCTATTACGTCATGCAGTGGATGACAACTATTGTGCAAGCCGACTCTCAAAATAAGTTGGATAATGTAAGATGTTATAACCCACTATATATTAACTTTAGTTTGAACTTCAATATGTCATACTTTTAACTTCAATTCACTTTTGCAGTATAAAAGCAACTTCCAATGTCTCGTAAAATATATGTGATCTAAATTATATACTATTTATACATTATAGTATAATATAGATATTGATGTGATTAAAAGTAAAATAGTTATTCATTAATTAAGTTTATATTTTTCTAACTTTTATAAGAATATTTTAATATATTTGTTATATAATTTTATTTTTAACATTTATTACACAAAATTTTAAATAGGATGTTGATTAAAATATCTTTTTATACAATAAAACATTGAATAATTTTTAATAATAATGAGGAATATATAGTTATTTTTCTAAAATTATTTTTAGACACTTATTTTAAATAAATTAAATTTAACTTCATTATTTTATAAATAATTAGTGTAAGATCTAGGAAAATAAGAGTTTTAAAAATAAAATAGTTTGAGACTTTGAGTTTTTGTTTAAAAATTAGTGTTGTTGAGTGTATATTTTTGTTAGAACATAATTGTTATGTTATTTCTTTATTTTTATAATTTTTCATAGGGGAAAAAAGATCTTTTACCTTTATTTAATTGGTGTAGAAATTAATTTAGGGGTGATTTGATTTTAGAAACCCTAGAAACTCTAAATCAAAGAGAGAAAACAAAGGAAGAGAGGAGATTGACGTTTTGAGAGAAGAAGAGAGAGAGCGACGGGAAACTCTTAGTGTAAAACAAGATTTGTGATGTTTTAAGGTTATATATAAAGCCTTATGATTGGCCAAGGTATGAGGAAACTTACCTTTGTTTGTTTATGGTTGTATGTTATATGTGTTCTTGATTATCTTGATGTGTAATCCTTTTTTTTATACACATGTATATGATTATGATTATCTGTGGTTATTGTTGGGTAAGAGTTTGTGTCTGAACGGGTATAGGGTCTATGTAATATTTGTGATGAGTTTTCCCTATGAATGTATTATGTATGTTTTATTGGGTTATCCCAACAAAGGGTTTGATGCTAAGGGAAAACAAAGCTATGATCCTTGACGGTTTCAATGCAAATATATGTTGTAAGTGTTGGGTTATTGGGCTCCCTTCTTATGTGGAGAATAAGACAAATAATATGGATCATTATGTCTCACTTTGTTTTAGTGGAGATGGGTTAGATTAGTAGGGTACATTAGAGTCTTTTGAAGAGAGGAAAAAGGCAAGTGAGAGAGAAAGGAAGAGAAGAAGTCATTTTTGCATAACATAAAACCTGCACTTGTGTTTTCATCGTTGTGAAATCATTCACCGTTGGATCAGATTGGTTTTTGGACAGTGGGTTCCAGACATATGGTTCTTAGTTATGACCGTTCGGATGGTCAATCAGAGGTCTAGTTTAGGAGAAAACATCCTCGCATCAGCAGCTCTATTTTGGAGAATTTCATAAAATCTGCACTGGTGTTTTCGTCATTATGAAGTCATTCACCGTTTGATCAGGCTGATTTTCTGTCAGTGGGTTCTCGACGTATAATTCTTCTTTTTAATTCTTTGGATCATCAGTCGGAGGTCTAATTTGGGAGAAAACATCCTCATACCAGCAACTCTATTTTGGAGATTTTTCATCTTCTTGGTTCTCATTTATAAGCATTATGCTTAATTAGTTTGGCTGATTGAAAACCCTATTTGGTGTTTTTATCGAAGACTTTTTTGCACCTTATTATTGGGGGTATAACATGTCAATCATTGAATCTGGATGATTCAAGTCATGTATTATATGTGTTTGCGTATGTTTACATGGGTATGTGATGCTTGAATGCTTGTATGATGTGTTAACTGTGTTTCAACGTGATATAGGATTTATGCATGTATGTTTGAATGCTTGAATCATGTCAAGGATGTGTTTTGATTCGGCAATAATCGATTATCATTAGTTATAATCGATTATTTGCACATTGGTTTTGAGTGTGGTTTTTGGAATAATCGATTATCTGGGATGATAATCGATGATCCCTTCCTGCTTGATGTTTTTGGGTAAACTTTACTAAGATAATAGATTATCTTAAGTGATAATCGATTATGATAGTGCATTATAGTGAAAAATGATGAATTTGATGAAGAATGGACGTGAACCAAGCTTGAGGAGCTGTGGAACATAATGATAATTGAAGATTGATGTTAGTGGTTATGTTTAGGGTCAGTTTGACTTGTGGTTGAAAGTGGAGCATGAGTGAGCATCAGATGTACCTAAGTATGTGATTAAGGAGCATGAGAGTGAAAGATAAGTCTACTTGTTGTACTTCATAAATCCTGGTTCTATCTACGGATAGGTGCTTCCTTTTGCTTTGTGTGCATTGGAAGGAGATGATACGTAAGGGAGGCTACAAGTGTCCTGTTGGGGAGGCTACAGGTGTCTTGTAGGGAAGGCTACAGGTGGGTTGTAGGAGCGGTTACAATCGGTGAGGTAGGGTACAAGAGTAAGATGAACTCTTTCCACTATGATATTATGGTACAATGATGCTCATGTGTTGTTCATGAGTGGGATAGTCATGATGGTGGAGTATCTACGATGATGATCATGGTACTTGAGATGCTCCAGGTTATGTTATGTTGATAATGGTGTTACTATAATGGTTATAGTAAGTAGTTAGCATGGATGATAATGAGTGGATATACCAAGGGTCTATGTGTGAGATGTTAGTGATGACATCAAGAGTTAAAGATCAAAAGTTCAAGGATCGGGGATAGAAGATTGAGTAATTCAATATGATTGAATTGTTTATGTTAGAGGATTATGAATCCTATTGTTATTACTATTATGTAAGTGGTGTTTGATTATGGTTGATATAACCAGAATGTATGTATCTTGTTGTGTGTTTGATTATGGTTGGTATAATTAAAAGATATGTATCTTGTTGTGTGTTTGATTATGGTTGATATAATCAATATGTATGTATCTTGTTATGATTGTTTTATCGAAACCTTACCCATACATGTTTGTGAATGAAATTATGGCGATGACGTGAACATATAATGTTATAGATGTTCCAGAAATGTGATTGACTCTAGAGAGAATGAAAAATAACCTTGGGATTTATTTAAAACTATTTTGTTTTTAATTGGAGTATTTTTTTTGTTATTTTATTACTCAAAATAATATAATTGGATAAGATTTTCTTTAACTACGTTCCCGCGTGATAAATTTTGAATTTTACCGATTTTTAATAACTTTTATAATCGAGGTGTTACAATTAGAATATATTAATTACACAAAAGTTATTTTCACTTTTACACGTAAAAATGATTTGGTAAAATGAAACTGTTCTTATGAAAACAATTTTTATATTTGTGCAAAAGTAGTGTATTTTGTTTGATAAACTAAATTTAAAACTTATTTGCTAGACTAACAAAATTTTTTTATCATTTAAAAATAATATTAAGAAATTGTATAAATTACTTTATATAAACTAAAAATAATATATAATAATAGAAGACAAATATCAATGTCGTTTTAAATTAATTGGCCATTCTATTAACTAAATAAAAAACTACTTTTAATGACAAATTACTTTTATTTTTTTATAGATGACAGATAAACAAGCAGAGGTATGGTAAGTTCCAAAAGTGGAGGGGTGAAAAAAATCATCGTCAGTATCCATTCTGGCTTAATTAATGACATAACGACAGAAAAAAAAAAGTGCATTAGAGGTTTATGGAAGAGTATGATAACCTAAACGTGTGTGGGAAGATGATAAGTGAGAGAAGGTATGAAAATTTTAAAAAGGAGAGATATGCCTAATTTCATGTCTGAATCTAATTTTTAAAGTTTTCACGAGAATTGGGAAATTTTAAAAAACATGTCTCAATGACTTAATCTAGTTTTTAAAGTTCTCATAGAATTTGGTTGAACATAATCAATAAACGTTTCCAAGAGGATTTGTAAAATTTTGGAGCAGCATCATTGTTGATTAATTAGATAACGGTTAATTTCACATATTTTGAGAATAATTAATAAAATATTCCATTTCGATGAAAACAAATAATTTTAGAAATTTAGCAAAAAATATTCATCTACAAATTTAATATATTTTTCCTAACTGTTTTCCTTTTTCATAAAATATGTTCTTTCATATGTTTGAACAAATTCACTTTTTTTTATATAAATTAAAAGCTAAAATACTTCTTTTTTTAATTTTTGTTAAAATTATTTAAGAAAGTTTCATTATTTTTTTTAAATAAGTTTCAAATTTTATTAAAATGTTTTAATTAAGTAATTTTTGTTATATTTGTAAAATTACGTTAAATGAGCGATGAAATAGAAATATTTAATAGATATGCATCACCATTTTTAAAATAAGAGTGCATATTCATGGGTTAAGGTGATAAGTTTATTCTTTTTTAGAGAGAATATGTTCTTTGTTCTAATAAATGGTGTTATCTCTCCATCTTGCATCTTGTTTTTTGTCTTTTTTTATTGTTCAGGTAACCTATTTCTCGATGTAAGTCGTCTTCATCTTGCACATGTAATGCTTGGGGGATATAAAATCATAGTCCTCTTCACATATTTGATCATGGGTCTAAGGGATTAGATATAACAATGATTTGTCATTGTGGAGAGGTTACATATTTGAAAATTGCTAAAACTACTAAGAATTGTGGGAAACAATATTGACTAAAAGATTAGATTTATAGAATTTAGCTTTTGTTTAGTTTATGTTTTTGAAAATAAAAATTATTGCGGCTAATAAATGTTGGTTATGGTTGTTTTGAAAAACACAATGGAAGTGAATATTTTATGGGATGTAATTATTTCAAGTGGTTTAGTAAATGTGGTAGTGCTAAAAAGGATTTTATTGTCTTGAGGCAGAGGAGAAATATATATAATCTAAGAAATCTTTTAAGGTTTTGGGAAAGTAGGTGAAGCTAATAATAGGGATAATTTGTTTTGTTTGTGTGATCAACATAATCCTAGTCTTAATGTTGTTGAAAATTTCATGATTTCATGAAGGGTGTAGGATTTTGTTATGTGATGTTAAAGTTGTAGCCTTTTGTTATGTAATCTTATATAAATCAAAAAAAAGTTTGAGTTATATATAGAAAGAAGTAATATATGTCGAAATATTGTGCAAATACATTTGAAATGTTCACATTGATAAAGACAAGAATTTACTTCATAATTACATCACAAAACACTCGGTTATCCACAATATTGCTATGGAAATACATTCATAAATAGATGTCCTAAACAAAAATAAGTTGCAAAATACATAACAAGGTTCCAAAATATATCTTCAAATGTGAAGTTAAAACTCTAGTTGCAACTTCAAATGTCAACCTCATTCTTACTTAACCCATACATCATGTGAGTTTGAACCAAGTTATAGTGAGTTAACCCATAACCTACCTTATTTTAAAGAGAACCTAATCCTAACTTGAAATGAAATTACTCAAGCAAAAACCCTAATTGACAATTTCCTTATGCTTTGTGCATGTTCACACTATTGAGACAAGATCGTCTAACATCTTTAAGTTTTGAAGTTTAACAAAGAAAGAGAAAATGAAATATCATCTTAGAAAGAAGAGCGTTTAAGCTAAACCCGAAAGGTGAACAAAGACATGTCTCATCAATAAGACTAGACAAGATCACTAAGGAACCCTTTGAGAAAAAAATGTCTGAATGCTAGGTGACAAAAGATATATCATCTAAGAAATAACCATAGTGTCATCTAACCAAATGAACAAAGAGTAACTCAAAAGACTCACACTCAGAAGCACCTAAAGACAATCCAAAACTCATTTCTCCAAACTGCAACGACTTACTAGAATATTGTTAAAAAATTATACATACTAGAGTGAGCAACACAAAAGAAAAATAATATTCTAAAATATACACCACCGAGACAAAACAATGTAAAAAAGTAAAAGACATCAAAACACTGTTAAGAAAGAACATCGTTTGAGATAATACTCATTACGACTAATTGAGTCTAGACAAGGAAAGCCTAGATGAAAAACAAGTATAAACAAACTAGCTCAAAATGAGAACAAATTATAAGATGAATTTAACACTATCTAGAACTCCACAAATAAGCATCTGATGAGAAGTTACGCATCGTCTAAGCCCAAACGGAACCTATTGAAAATGGTAGAAGCATATGATCAGTAAGAGAAGCCTACAAAAACTTAGTAAGACACCATGCTTAAGATCCCCACACACAAGTGTCTGAATTACTATTGTAGAAGAGGAAGTGTAAAACTTCCTTCTAAAGAAGAAACAAGTTTTACAAAGATGATTTATGATAATCATCGTCTAAAACAATGAAAAACTTAAGGATAAGTTCTCAAAGCTTGAAATTAACATGTCTATCCTTGTGGAAAACAAAACAGTGAATCTTAACTTTTTGTATCCAATCAGTGTTAAGAGAAAAAGAGCTAAAGTGAGTATATTATCTAATGAACATAAACATTAAACAATATGACATAGTCTTAATCATGTAGTATTAAATGCTCATTAATGCGTGTACTACAAAATGATATTTTGCTTGTATGCTTTGTCGTAGATCAATATGCAATTCAAAAATATGCAATGGATAAATAAGAACCAAAGCACACATTGGATAAAAACCCTAAGAGAATTACATAACATTATAAGAATGTGTCTATTGAAGGCTTCTGCTCTGACAAGTCGTCCAAGCTATGTGTAAATGAAAATATTTGATAAAGCATTATTCAACTGCAAAATAAACTTGAGTCTGACTTAGAAGCTAAAAGGGCTACCAACTATTCCAATAAGAGCCAATTTAGTACTTAACGAGCATAATATCAAGAAAACTATAAACAACTAGGGGTATAAACAGAAGATAAGAAGGATAACGAAGTGAATACATTTTCTTGCTCTGATCTCTGAGCTTACAATTTATAAATTGTCTGAAGCTTTCAAGAGAAAAAAATAGTGAAACACCATTAACATTTACAAATTATATTGTAATTAAAAACATATTCTCTCATAGAGAGTTATGCATCTGTATCTTATTGTACATCCTACTGGGGATTTGTAGTGACCATAAGTGGTTATAACACTTATAAACCATAAGTGATTCGAATACTTGTAAATTAGGAGTGAACAGAATACTTGCAAACCATAAATGGTAAAACTTGACTAGGTAGCGTATTAGAGAGATACCAAGATTTTCTAGAGGACAAGGACTGGTGAGAATACTCATTGTAAACCAAGAGTGGTGAGAATATTCATTGTAAACCAGAAGTGGTGAGAATATTTGTGTAATCTTCGAAAATATTAGTTGAACCTCTCAAAAGTTATTAAGGGAGAACTTGACATAGCTTAGTTAGAGTAAACTAGTATAAAAATACTCCTTTTTCATTATTTTATTTTACAAATCTTTTCTTGAAAAGCTTCTTATAAAACCTAGTGTCTGCACAACTCTTCAAAAAGACCTTATAAATCATTTTCGTGATGCTAAATCAAGAAACATATTTCTTAGTGCTCACTACACTGTTTTATTGATTATATCTTTTGACAAGCTTTACAAAACAACAATGTCTAAATAAATCTCCTTGACCAACTTACTTCATAATATTTGTTAGACACTACATTACGAAAAGAATTTTAAAACACTATGCCACCCTCTTCTAGTGTTTTCCTGTGGTTTAATGCATTACATAGAGCTTCATCTTCGTTGTTCTTCTTAGCTATTAGTGATGGTGCTCCCGTGGCTCTTGTTCGTCGTTGGTCCTCTAATTCACGTTGCTCCTTCAATTTGTGTTTATCGATACAATAGTTTAGGTAAGTGGATTGTCTTGTGTTTTGGGGGTTTAGGGTCAAAGCATAATTTTGTGGGCATGCTATGAATCTTGATGTTCTATTTTGAGGCATTGGGGGTAAAATCTCTTTTGTTTAATTTCTCTTTCATATACAAGTGCAAAGTCAATATAGAAGGCTTAAATTTAAACTTGACCAAGGGACCTATGGAAGAGATGTTTAATAAAGTATGGACCTGTAGAAAAGGGTGAATGGATTTTTTCTATAACACAATCATCATGGGTTTCTCGAATCATATTCAGGGAGTATAAACTAATAAGACTTGCTGTTTATTTGTGTTATCTCCTCATATAGTGCAAATTTAGTGTTGTAGAAGCAATCCATGAAAACACATGCTTCAAGAATGATAGTTCGCTTTTTAGGTCACTTTGTAACTGAATTTCTTGCTTTATGTTTTGCACTTGTTCAACATATACTTTTGCAGCTTAATACTCTATTTCGTTTTGCAAGGGAGGATAAGGTAGGCATTAAATGTGTATCAATTTGTGTTGATGGATTTACCAGATATCCTTTAGGAAACCTAGGGTTGTAGAGACAATAAATATTTTTAAGTTATTAGCCAAAGTGAGTATAACTTCTCCAATACTTCTAATGTCTTATTAGTGTATTGCATGTTCTTGGGGAAAAATTGTGTTGATACTTGATATATATTGTTATGCATTTCCTATGATATGAATGTGCTCGTTTCATTTCACTAACCATTTAGGAATATTGTTTATATGTTGTAAAATAAGAGAATTTATTGTAGTAATTGAATTAAAATAAAGTAAATCTATTTTTAACCAAGGGATGCTTTTCTTGGTTCAATATTATAAGCGGACTTTGTAAGAACCTAGAAAATAGAGTATTGATGTTTTTAAATAATGAGACCGATTATTTTATTTTGAAATAATTAAAAAAATATAAATAAAATTTTATAAACTTGTCTCACTACTTAAAACACTGTATATCTCTATAAAACTCTTTCTCCTTGTTTCCTCTCACTTATCTCTAAGAGTTCCGACTCCTGGGTCTTCTCTTTGATGATTAGGAGGTGGCTAATCGATCACGACGACGAGGTTTACATTTCTAGCCGATCAATTTTTGTTATAGAGCAAGTAACTTTTGACTTCTTTGTCCTCTCTCGTTCCTAATATGTTTTTAGAATAAATAAGGGTTGTTTCATGTTTATAAAATTTTAAATTTTGGTGTTGAAATTGGTGCAGATTTCTAATCTGTTTGGTGACTGTTTTGGATGATTTTGATGGTGTTGTGAAGTCCTTTTGGAGCATTCAAGTTGCAGAAACCCTCCCCTACCAAGGTAGCCTCTTAGAAAGTGGAGAAGGAGCAGAATTTGTGATTTCAAAGGGGTTGTCTAGCAAGCAAACTTTGCATTCAAGTTGCATAAAACACTGAAAATTGCCAACTCAGATAGCCATATTTTGAGAGACCAGTTCCATACCAAAGTGAATGAGAGATTGAGTGTTTAGAACCTAAAAGAAACTTGCTAGAACACCTTAAAACAGTTCAGAAGTGAGATTTGAGTGGCTGCACCGAAAGCCAAATAGCCTTGACCGTCTAAAAATGAATGGTGATCTTCAAGGAGATGCAAATGGATCTATCTTAGCTGAAGTGCTACTGGTTTGACGAGAAAGTAATTGGATCAGTGCAAACCCTAGATTTCTCTGTGCAAAATTGTTTTGGAATGTTCCTGTGCACACCTCCTTCCATCTCTCATTTTCCAAATTTACATTTGTGCTTCTCTCTCACTCCTCCATGCTGCACCACTCGTCAGAGGCCACATCTTCCACTTCTCGTGCCAGCGTCCCATGCCTCGCCACATCACTTTTCCTCTTACGCATCAGAGGTACGCATCCTCATTTTTACATTTCACTCTCACAACTTCTTCCTTGAGAGTGATTTCCTCTCTCGTAAGCTCATCTTCTCCAAACAAAGTTCTTCATCACAATAATCCTCCTTCACTCACAGATTTGCACACATCTTCATTTACCGCATATTTTCTTTCGCGTTACTCGTTGAGAGCTTCTCCTACTTCAGATCTCGTCTTCTTTAGTTCATCACAGATTTCTCATTCTTCTTGCCCCTTCCGCTAGGGTTTCCTTCATTTTTCACCATTTTCTTCATTTTCACCGATTGATCTAGAGTTTTGACCGATTAAACATCTCTCCAACCTTCGTTCCTCCCTTTCCACCGTTTAAAACACCATTCCCACCGATTAATTCTAGGTTTTCTATCGAGTTTATTCTCTGTTTCGAGCTTTCCTCTCGGTTTCCTTCAAGTCAGCTCTCGATCTAAAGCTTCGTCTACATTTCGCTGCGTATTTCTTCGTCGAAGAAGCTTCGAGGAGGTCCGGTTCGTGTTCGCGCAGCTTCAATCGGCCTCTCCTTGGAGCCTCTTCCATCAGATGACTACTTAATGAAAGACATGACAAAAATGATGATGGAAAATTTTTTGAAGTGTATTGGAGTGAGTATAGTACCGTTGTTTCAATTGCTATGATTCTTGGCCCATAGATGTTCTATTATTCAAAGCTTGATCCTTCTACTTGTGATGAAAAGATTAATCATATGAAAGAAAAGATGTACACACTTTTTGAAGAATATGTGACTATAAGTGATAACGGTTGATTTCATCGTTATTTGTGATTCAACTTTGATACTAAATGAACCCTTTTCGACTTAGAAACTTGCTTGAACTCTTATTTTTAGTTTAAGTTTTGAATAAAGAGAGTTCAGGTTAGAACTTATGATTTTTATCACTAATTCTCTTGATTTTGTAGAAAATTGGAATGATTTGGAAGAGGAGTTAAAGTAGCAAGGAGTTGGAACCCAGAAAGGACTGAAAAAGCACTAGAAGAGAAGGCTATAGAAGGTCCCAGGACACATGGTTTCCCTTTTATGTGGTCCTCAGTGTCAGAGGCTCGCATGGACGCTTGGCTGCCCCTTTTTGGGGACCTCAGCATTGGAAGCTCGCATTCACACCTGGGCGCCCTTCTTGGGGCGCTGAGCGCCAGTCTCCTTGATTCGCATACTGCGTGGGCACCCTCTGAGGGGCCCTGAGCGCCACTCCTCTCACACCAGCGCCTAGCTGCCCTAAGTAGGGGCGCTGAGTGCTAGCGTGATGGGCTTGGACTTTGTTTTCTTATCTATTTAAGGATTCGTTCGTCCTAGGGTTTGTATCTTTGGGCAGTAGAGACGCAGAAACAAATTTTTCCACTCTCTAGAGGGATAATTGGATGCGGGAGCTCTCCTCTTCAATTTCTAGGGTTTTTGTATCACTTTCATTTCATTGTACACGTAGATTCTCCATGATTATAGAGAACTAACCTCATTTGTTGTTGGGGAAGATGTAACCTCTAAACTCTCATGTATTTGAATTTGTTCTGAATTATTATATGCTTCTTTCATTAATTGTTAGGGATTTTCTCCTTTGCTCTATGCTTGTTATGTTTTGATCATTCATGTCATGATTTTATGGTCTTCTTTGTTATTGGGAAATACCTAGAAACCACGATCTGGAGAATTTCTCCCAAAAGCAATATTGCCTAGGGATGGGGATAGGAAGTTTGATTGTCTTAAGCTTTTGTTCGTAATGGAAAATTAATTATTAGGGATGCAAGGGATTGTGGTCTAATAATTAAGGATAGGCTTTCTTCGTCGAGGGATCGGGTTTTAAGTAATTTAGATAGCGACGTTAACAATTAAATGAAGAAGATGAATTCTTATATGCATGTGAGTAAGGATGGTGAAATCTAAACCCCAACAACATACTCATCTCATATTATCAAAATCATCCATTCACTTTTGTGTTTTGCCCCAATTGATCAACTTACATTCGTATTTACTTTTTCTGCATTTTACATTCTAAACCAATGAAATTGTTCTTAAGTCTTAATTAGTTAAGGTATTATATGACTATATAGTGCCATGAGTCTTCTGGGATACGATATTTAGTCTTACCATTTTATATTACTTGATACAATTTGGTACACTTGCCAATGTGTTAATACTAAGGTCAAATTATACTAACCTTAATACACAAATTAGAAGTTTAGAAAACTAACCTTAATACACAATTACAATTGAACATAATTTTTCCCTACAAGAAAATATCCACTAAAGATGAAGAAATGAATTATTTTGGTTACCAATAAAGCCTCCACCACACCAAGGATTGCCACAATAGAGAAGTTGCACGTATAGGTTTTCAGAGAATAAACAATGAGAAAAAAATGGTGTAGGTGATATTTTAATGACTTATTATATATATATATATATATATATATATATATATATATATATATATATATATATATATATATATATATATATATATATATATATATATATATATATATATCACAAGTAAAAAAATATTTTTTTAACGCGCCATATACGAATCGATTTCGTAAAAACCGAAGCATATATGGCGCGGTGGCAGTTTCGTAAGTAAGACGAAGTTATATGCCTCGATTCTGCTTCAAACCGCAGTATAAAAGCGATACTGCATCGATTATCATGTGAATCGAAGCATAATAACGCTGCCCATATTACCTAACTTAGACCTTGCAGTGACACATTTTTGGAAACAAAGATACGACCTCGGTTATCTAACAGAATCGAAGCATATAATCCTACAAAAAGCACTAAGTAACATGTAGCATCTAACACCTTTCTAGTGAGGGGGCTATTGCCTCGGTTGCACAGGGGAACCAAGAAAGATAGCCCTGCCCTACCATCCTTGTCAAATCCCTCTGCTCCACTGATTAAAGCGGTATACTGCCTCGGTTGTTTGCAGAACCGAGGCAGTATACCCTGAAAGTAACTTGTCCCCTCTGATAGATAACATTTTAAATTCATTTAAGTCAATTGATACTGCCTCGGTTCACCTTACCCGAGGCCATATATTATTTTCGGCTTCGGTTGAGCGCCTAACCGATACGTATTCCATTTACTTAAACCTTTAGGCATTGGTTGCCCTATTAATCGAGGTAATATAGTTTTTCTACAGTTAGTAATCGCGAATAGTTTTCTTCACGCATTATCAGTTCTTCCTCCACCACTACGCCAACAATGTTCTTCCTCCACTCATTGTCTCGCCGCGTCCCCCCCCCCCCCCCCGTGCTGCCATTGCTCGCGCCTACCTCGCCGCGCTGCATCGCCCCTTGTGTTGCCATTGCTCATGCTTGCTTCGTCGCGCCGCCCCGCCCTATGTCTTGCCAATACTCGCACCTGCCTCGCCGCGCCGCCCCCTCCTTACTCCATCGCACCATTGGTGTCGCCACTGCTGCCTCTAATGCTTCCTCCAACGACTTCACTCTTCTATCGTCACTACAGCCTTTGCCACTGCTACCTTCGTCGCTGCTTCAATCCCACTACCTGCGTTTAAGTTGGTTCATTGTCTTTTTTGTTGTGTTTGATAATAATTGGTGGAAGATTGATATATTGGTCATAATACTAGCAATTATATTGTTAATTAGTCATTAGATTGATATTTGTTTGATAATTGTTGTTGTCAAATTGATGGATGTGTGTTTGATAATTGTTATTGTGAAATTCATGGATATGTTGTTGTTAATTGGTCATATTATAAATTTAATTATTCTTTGGTGATTAAGATGGATATGTGTTTCATAATTGTTGTTGTGAAATTGATATATTGGTTATTGTTATTTGATGATAAGATTATAAGTTAAACAATATTTAAATAAGGTTTGAGGAAATGATATAAATAAGTGAAATAATCTCAAGTAGCTAAACCCTAAAGTTAATTGAAATGACATTATTTACTATTACTTCAATATATTGTTTGTTTGAATATATTGCATGTTGCATATGTAATTATTTGTTTGCTTGAATATATATTATTGTTCTGATTAGCCTTAATTTCCCGTTTGAGATTCAATACAAAACTTATTTACTATCTACAGATTTTCTTAATTTCCCGTTTGAATCTAGATTTGTCTGTTATCTGTGATGCAATTTTGATACTAAATCAACTCTCTTTGACTTTGAAACTTGCTTAAACTTTTGGTTTAGTTGAATTTGGTGAATAAGTGAGTTGAGGTTATACTTAATGATTTTTATCACTAATTCCCTCAATTTTGTAGGTTATTGGTATGATTGGAAGAGGAGCAAAAGTATCAAGGAGTTGGAACCCAGGAGGGACAGCAAAAGCACCAGGGAAACAAGGCTAAAGAAGGCGCAGGGCGCCTGGTTACCCTTTTCTGGGGCCCTGGGCGTTGGTTGTCACGCAACCACGCCTGATTGCCCTCTTTAGGGGCCCTCAGCGTTGGAGGTCTCGCAAGGGCGCTGCTTGCACCCATTTGGGGCACTGAGCGCCACTATTCTCGCAAGGACGCCTGGTTGCCCCCATTTGGGGCGTTGAGCACCACTCTTCTCGTAGTGTCGCCTGCTTTCCCCTATCCAGGGCGCTCAACGCCAGCTACATGTCTCGCAGCTTGCCTGGTTGCCCCACTTAAGGCGCTAAGCGCTAGCGACGTTGGCCCATGATCCATGTTTGATCTATTTAAAGGCTTTTACACATTAGAGTTGGTATGTTTGGACGGTTGAAGCACAAAAAAGCTATTTTCGACCCTTTGGAGGAAGATTGTGCATGCGAGAGCTTTCCTTTTCTCTTTCTAGGGTTTCCATCTCATATTCATTCTTCCATTGTATGCCAAGGTTCTCCATGACAATGGAGAGCTAAATTCATTTGTTTTAGGGGAGGATGTAACCTCTAAACTTTCACGTATTTGAACATGCTTTAAATATTTTATGTTTCTTTCATTGAATGTTAGTGATTTTCTCCTATTCTTAATGTTTGTCTTGTTTTGGCCATTCATGACTTGATGTTTGATTTGTTTGAGTATTGGGAAATATCTTATGGATCATGATCTGGAGGATTTCACCCAAAGGGAATATTGCCTAGGGATAGGGATGAGATGTTTGGTTATCTTAAGCTTCTTTTCTTAATACGGAATTGGTTGTTAGGGTTTTCAAGGGATTGTTGTCTAATAATCAAGGCTAGGCTTTTTATGCCGAGGGCTCGGGTTCTAAGTAATTTCGTAAATGACATTAACATTCCAATGAAGAAGATGAGTTCTAATATGCATGAAAGTGAAGTAGGTGAAATCTAACCCCAACAACATCATCATCTCATATCATCAATATCATTCATTCATTCTTACTTTTAGTTCCAAAAGATCAAGATTTTACATTCAAGTTTATGTTTACTTTTATTGCATTTTACTTTTAATCATTGAAATTGTTCTTTAGTCTTAATTAGCTAAGGTATTACACGATTGTTTAGTAACACGAGTCTCTTGGGAATCGATACTTGGTCTTACCATTTTATATTACTTGATACAATTTGGTACACTTGCCAATGAGTTAACAAGTTTTCATCAATTAAAACACAGAAGGAAGACAATGTATATGCGTCATCGGAGATTTTTACAATCTAATCATCCATATCGAAGGTTTAAAAAAGCATTCTTTGGACAACAAGAGGAAGACGATGCACCAATTCCACTTACTGGCCTTGAAGTTCTTGAAAAAGTTAATCAAGTGCATCATGTATTTGGGAAAACATCCAAGAAGTCATTTGTAACGACCCCTTGGAAGAAGAAATCAATATTCTTTGATCCTCCATATTAGTCAAAGTTAGATGGAGCATAACAGAACATTCTTGTGCTAGTTCAAATATGAAGTTTTAAAAGAATCATGGTCTTCTGAGACTTTGTGGTGGCAAGAAAATGGTTTGAAGTTTGATGTTATATGTTGTACAGGCTATGAATTTAATAATTACACATTCTATACAAAGATTTTGGATGATAAAAGCATACTACAAATAGTGGCGTCAGTCTAGAAGCTGAGTCGCTACAATTTTCCACATTCAAAGATCAAATTCCTGTAGTTGGATCAATGAGATATTATGGTAGAATAGAAGAGATATGGGAGGTTGATTACACTAAGTTTTCTATTGCACTCTTCAAATGTAAGTGGGTTGACAATAAGAGTGGTATCAAAATAGATGAATCTGGTATGACACTAGTTGATTTTCGAAAGGCTGGTTATGGAGACAAACCTTTTATCATGGCATATCAAGCAAGTCAGGTTTTTTTATGTCAAAGATCTTGCGTCTGACCATTGGTATGTCGCTCTTCAAGGAAAAGATAAATTGAAGATAAAGAAGAGAATCTAAGTAATCTTCATATTGCCGACAACCATCCATTTAAAACAACAATAAATTTGGATGACGACCCTCTAGTTGAAGATGCACATGCAATTCGGGAAGATCATAATGAGGGAATATACATATGACCAATCCATATGATTATGTATGAATTTCATATTTGTGTAAACATTTATGGCTTTTGTTAAATAATATATGTTATTTTATAAGTCTTGTATTAATCTTTCATCGTATTGATTGTGACAGATATATGGCTGAGGGACCACATTCGTCAGGGGATGAAGTCCCCACTTCTACACCCACTAGAGGAGCGACGAGGTTAAGACAACTTATACTTAGAAGAAATGCAGGTGAGAGGACACTTGTCATTATTGACGTGGTCACTGGAGTAGCATCTGGACCAAATGCAGATGTATTTAGGTCTTACCTTGGAGTACTAGCACGTGATTATATCTCTATAGTTACTTCATCCTTTGACCATGTATCTGAGACTGATCGAAATCTTATCTAGCAAAATCTATTGGTAAGTTTATCAATATTGCTCCAAATTCTAGTTTAATTATATTGATAAATTTGTATTGATATAAGGTTATTACTTTCTTTATTGCAAATTACATTTAATATCCCAAATGTCGCCAACCTAAGGAGTAGGTGTTTATCTACAATTGCAGAAAGATTTCGGGGGTTTAAGACAAAATTGATGTCCAGATATATATTTGGACAAAAAAGTAATGAAACTCCATGTTCTAAATATTCTGCAATTAACGAAGAAACATGGCGTTAGTTTGTACAACTTCGTTCATCTGAGACATCATAGGTAAGTGTAGGTAAAAATCATTCAATTCATCATTTATAATTTTATACCATAACAATTGTTTCATTTTGTCATATCAAATAAGGTCAAAAGCACAGGGTATAAGTGCTCAGAATAAAATTTCACACCTATTGTCTTGTGGTGGATACAGGAAGCTTAAGGAAAAAATAATGAAGCAGAAGTGAGATAGTAGACTTCCACTTTCTGAGGGTGGTGACCCTCATCCTCCTCCACCACCATCTCGGCACGAGAAGTGGAAGTTAGCCCGTATAAGATCATCGGGCTCCTACACTTTCGACTCTGCAAGAGAGATATCTGAAAGAATTGTAAGATGTCATTTCTCATATTTTTACAACATTTTTGTTATATATATTACATAGATCTTTCAAATAATTATGAAGTTTTGTTATGTTTCAAGACTCCTTGGTTGACCAGAGCTCCCAAGGTCAATTCACACAAGAAGGTTGTTAGGATATTCTTGTCACGTCTATTGGACGACTTGAGCACCCAGGACGGGTGTGTGCTGCTGTGACTGGCATAGGCATACAATAGTTCTTTGGGTCTTCCTCACGTCCATCTTCATACAGATTAACTAAAGGGTATGAACAAAAGCTGAAGGAGGACATCAGAAAAGAGATCATGCAAGAGATCACAAAGAAGGTCTGGGCAGAGTTGTATGATGAAGTTGCTGAAATGGTTGCACGCCAGTTCTAGCAGCAGTTTGAGCATTATGGCAATCGTCCTGCACCATCTTCTGTAGCGAAACATGTTGTGTCCCCTATAGGTAAACTTCATAATCATTTTTGTTTATTAATTTACTTTTTGTATGACCTAACATTTAATTTGACAGGTAGAAGTGGCAAAGGAAGTTGCTCAGCTGCCGGTGCACCAGGGGATGACATGGACGACACTCGTCCATGTCAGCTATATATTCTCTCTCCTATCGGGACCATGCTAGTGGCTCGTGGCACAGTCTATGAGGCAGCCACTATAGTGCATGGTATAGAGCTAGTAGAAGATGAGGTCAAGGTCACGGTAGATGAAGTTGTCGTACCAGATGCCCTTCTTCTTATGCCTACAGAGGATTTTTTCACTATGGCACAGGCATTTCAGTCCTTCACCGCCTAGCCTATACTTTTGGTTAGTGTTGTATCTGACCCCCCGGTAAACACTCCTACTATATACTTCTCAATTTTAATATCTACTTCTTATAGACGTCAGAACATAACCATTTTTTCATGTAACAGCAGACAGGTCAAGAGGGAAGTCTTACACCGAAGAAGACTCATTTATCTGAGGACGACCCTCTTGGTGCGTTAGACGAGCTTGTTAACATCATTGCAGATGCGTCGATGCTTGTTTAATGGGATTCTACTACATTTGGAAGAGATGTTGAGATCCTCAGCAAGATGTTAGGGAGCTTGCGTCGGGGAGGGAAGAAATTAATATTACACTCGTTCAGTTGTGGATGATGTAAGTTTATGAGAACTTTTTTATATAAAATTGATTTATCAAGTTACTTATATCAGATCATTTCTTCATTTCAGGTATATGTTTGGTGTTAGTAACAAGATGGGGTTCAATGATGTATATGGGTTCATTGACCCCCATATGACTCGTGAAAGAAATAAATTTGATGAAATCCGAGCATACATCACCACCTACTTTACAATGGGAAGGACATATATTTTCTCCCTTATATACTTGGGTAAGTGAAGTTTGTTAACTTTAAAGTTTCATTCATGAATTTTGGTATATGACAATTAAGTTATTACCAATTTCAGGCATCATTGGCAGCTACTTGTGATCTCCATACCGGAGAACACTACTGTCTAGTTTTGTTCATTGCACAAGTCTCCTCCCAACCCTCTTAGACAAGTAGTAGATTGGTAAGAACCTCAATGTTTCAACTTTCTTTGTTATATAAATGTATGCTAAAGCAATTTTTTTAATAGTTCCCTTACAACATATATGATGTTGTCTGGGAGATCTACTGCTACAGTTAAAAAGCTTGCATGGATGACCCTTAAGGTTTGGTATTTTAGTCCATACTTTGTTTCATTTTGTACCATTCCAATGATGTTACTTATCATTTTATAATTATGATGATATATTGTAGTGTAATAGACAAAACGGGTCAAATAAGTGTGGTTACTACGTCATCTATTGGATGATGACCATTATTTGTGCACATTACACCAATGGATGGGAAACAGTAATATTTAGGTTTGAATTTTATTTTCTCTATAATTTAGATTTTATATACACTAATTAAAATCATTGTGTTGTATGCAAAGATTCAATATGACTACTCCAATTCCAGAGAAGTCACTTAAACTCGTGAGGAAAGCATTGGCTAAATATCTAATTCAATTATATAATAGTATGTAGTAGATATTAGGATATAGTAAGTTCTAAGTTTATGCTTCTAAGTTGTTTTATGTTTTTGTACATTATTATTAGTTTAACTTTGTACATTGGATTGATTTATGCTTCAAAGTTGATTTATGATTACATTGAATTGATTTATGCTTCTAAGAAGTTGATCTATGATTACATTGAATGCATTTATGTTTTAATATAATTTTTATGCAAGAAGTTTTAATATATACTTCTGGATTATTCTGGACTGTTCTGGCTATAAAATTATATGCAAGTCTGTTTCTGTAGTTGAAAATGTTGCAGAAACAGACTTGTTCTAAAAAAAACAAGGGCATACGCCTCGGTTGTGACCATAATCGAGGAAGAAAGCCCCCCTATGGCATCGGTTAAGGTCACAACCGAGGCAGAAAGTCTGGCGAAAAAGCAAAAAAAAGGAAAAAACACTCTACTACCTCGGTTCAGGTTCCAACCGAGGCAGTAGAGGCCGACATACTGCCTCGGCTCAACAGGAACCAAGGCGAAAAGTCGTTCGGAAAAAGAAAAACAAAAGCCCTACTGCTTCGGTTACCTTTGAGCTGAGGCAAAATCGTACCCTTTTATGCCTCGATTCAAAACCGAGACATAAAAAGTAGACCTTTTACCTTGCTTGTATATACCTCGGTTTAGGAACCGCTGTCTATGGACGAAAATAACTGTTGTCGTTTCCCCTAACTGCACTAGTGTGTATATGTGTATATATATATATATATATATATATATATATATATATATATATATATATATATATAACTTGATGTGTTTAGATTATTAAAATAAATTTTGTTGAAATGAATATTTAGTTTTTTTTTGGAACAAATAGTATAAAATAAGTTGAAATAAGTTTTCTTTAGCAAAATTAATATATAAAATGTTGTTTGTAAGTATTGTAGAGATGATAGGATGGGTTTTGTGATGAGAATTGAGGTTGAAAGATGAAAATCAATGGTGGGTGTAGATAGCTGAAGGAAAAGGGGAAATAAAAATGAAGAGTTTAGGTTGGTGGCCCAATAGAGTTGAAGAAATGGGTAGGAGTAATGAATGAGTGTTGTTTTCGGGAAGATACGGATGAGGTTTCCATTGACAGTAGTAGATACTGTGACAAGGATAAGTCCCTCTCCATCTGCTAGTCAGAACCTGATGCCAGAATTTCATTATTGCCTTTCAATTCTTATCTAAATTTATTGCTTTCTTCCCCCAAAAATACTTAAACCTACTTCCACTCGCCAGAATATTTCCCTTCTCCACTCCTCACTCACCTAATACCACTTTTACTTCTGCTTCTAATTAATAATATGCCTTAATATTTTTAACACATTTAAATAATTTGATCAATTTTATAAAAGTTAATATAAAAAAATAGATGGTGTATTAAATTAAAAAGAATGAATATTTGGAAATTAATTTAAGATGAGAAGTTGAAAGAAGGGTGGTTGAAGAAGAGAAGAGTAATAAGGAAAAGGTGAGAGAGAAGTGACGATGAGTTTGTCTCCCCAACCCTGTGGGACGCTTCACTTTTGCAGGAACCTTCTTTACTCTTTCCCAGGTACGGACACTGCCCTTTACTCCACCAACACCATCACCACCACCCTAACATTATATTTTTTCTTCCAAATACCTAAAACATAATTCTCAACATATATTCATTTTTTTACTTATTTATCAACCTATTTTTTCTTAATTTTTCTTTTTTTTATTAGTTTAACTCTATTGAAATAATGTTATTAAAATAACAATCATTAAATCCAAGTTATTCTTCACTTTCAAATACGAGACTCCTTACAATTTTTCTTTAAACAATGTTTTGGAAGATTGAACATAAATGTGTATTTAAACGGTTTTTAATATCAATTTCTATGGAAGGTGTGACTATTGAATGTTTTGAATTGTGGAAATGGCTTTTATTTTAAATAATATCTTTATTATCATATTATTTAATAAGATTGACACTTTCAAATTTATTTATAATTTTTCTCTCAAAAATAAAAATAAAATAACATGATGTTCAAGTAATATTAACCTGAATTTTGGAATTCTAAATTGATTTCTAAGATAACTTTTAGTGAAACTAAATAAATAAATCTTAGAATTAATCTTCAGCTTTGTGTTAATTCATGAACACAATTAATTTCCTCCTTGTACAAACTAGAAACAAAAATTAAAAAGAAAAATTCGTAATCAAACAATAATTTCTTCTCTCCTTTATAACTCAAGGCGCAATAGATGAGTTCGTTAAATGAGCCACCGTTTAAGTAAAATCACATTCAAGTAAAAAGTGATAACCAATATTTCCACTATAATCAAAATAATTCTCATAATCCCAACTTTTAAGAGCGAGAGCAATGCAAAAAATAGAGAGGAAACTTCAATAATTAGTTCATACATTGATTTAATTAATTTTTATTTTATTTCCTGATAAATTTTTGCAAACTCTTTCAAGAAAATCTTCGTTAAATTATCTAGGATAGTGGATGGTAATCAATTATCTCTACATTGAAATTGATTCTAGATTTATTACACAACAAAAATAGACACGTAGAATTAATTAAAAGTATTTGAAAATCGATTATAGATTGAAATCGATTCTAGATTTATTAAACAACAAAAATAGACACATAGAATTAATTAAAAGTATTTGAAAATCTACCTTACATTGATTTAATAATTATGAAATTATACATAACAAACATGACCATTCTTATCAATTCCTTTTAAAAATAATGAATATCGCAATTCAGCTCTCTCTATTCCTTTCAAATCACTACATAATTTAAATTTTTAATCCCTCTGCATCATTTTTCTTAAATAGTAAATTATGTCTAAATGAAAACATTTTTAGATGGTTATTGTATTGAATTTATTAACCTCAATTAATTTGTATGTAAAAAACTTTTTGAATTGTTATATTAAATAGTTTTAACGAAAGTCTAATAAAGACATTTTGTTATATATATA
Source organism: Vigna umbellata (assembly GCF_029865625.1). Taxonomy (NCBI): domain Eukaryota; kingdom Viridiplantae; phylum Streptophyta; class Magnoliopsida; order Fabales; family Fabaceae; genus Vigna; species Vigna umbellata. The sequence continues at coordinate 5,661,361 of NC_142172.1, read as the reverse complement.
TATATATATATATATATATATATATATATATATATGAGAGGAATTGAGTGGAATTATGATGGGTGTACAGTGGGAATTTTTCATCTTTTTCAGACACAGGTTTGGATCCCTTTATAAGAAAATTCACATGGTAGACATATATGGAGACCTGACACTGAGAACTCTGTAGATCTCAAATAATTGTGATTGGATCATTTGCAATTTAGATATTTATACAATGATTCTCTGGGTTTCATGTCATATATATTTTTTTAGGTCTAATCTACAATCTCAGCCACGTCATATAACAACAAAATTATATATATATATATATATATATATATATATATATATATATATATATATATATATATATATATATATATATATATATATGATTTCTAACACATGTTCATATATAATAGGTGTAACAAATTTTAACAGTTTTTCAGATTTAAATTGGCATGCAAAATGGAAGGTTGTGTTAGATATGATAATGGTTATTTGACAATCAAATGGATGAATTCATTGTGAAAATCGAATTTTTTATTTTTATTTTTTGAAAATTATTGACTGATGTTTTGGATACCGTTTTTAATACCCTTGTCTAATAATACCAGCAAAGAAAAAAAAATAAAGAAAATGTCTTAGAATTAATACATATAAATTTTTATATTGATTTGATTTTGGATAAAAATTTACATTGAGTTTAATCCAATTAATTTTAATTGGATTTTTCACTAATTCTTAAATAAAGCTTGATTACAAAAACCTCCAATGTAACCAGATCAAAACATACACATAACTTGTTGAAAAACTTTTCAAAAGATAGAAGAAAATCAGAAGATATACTGAATCTTATCAATTACCTAAGCACACACTAAATACCGATGTAAAATCTGAATTTGTAAAATCTAAATTCATAAATTACCACTAGTGCAGAAACGGGCATAGACGTCCGTTCTTTAGGCCTTTTAACGTTCGACCTCCAACGGACGTCTATTCGGGTGACGTCTATGTAGACGTCCGTTGTGTCAGGTCGGACGTCTATATGGACGTCCGTTGTGTTCGGCCGGACGTCTATATGGACGTCCGCTGTGTCAGCCCGGATGTCTATATAGACGTCCGCTGTGAACCTCTCGGACGTCTATATACTACTGCAGAAAGGGCTTTATTAGACAGCTTATTTAGGGTTATTTAGGATTACGGGTTAGGATTATTTAGGATTACGGGTTTGAACGTTTGTTTGTGCACTGCAACACGTCTGAAGAACAGATTCAAAATGAAAATGGAGGAAGATGGAGGAGTAAACGACCTAAAAATGTAGGCCAAAAAACGCCGCCCACGAACACGCAACAAACTGCACCAAAATGCACCGAAAACGATTTTTAATCGGTCCAAATGAAAGATATGTCATCACTGAACAATTTAATCGGAACAAAAGTAAGATTAAATGGACCAAAACGCATAAAAACCAACCTGGAAATGCAAGGCGCAGAGGGAAAGGTTCGCATAACTCCTCGCGGGTTCGCGTTTTGAAGTGTGTATCTTTATTTTAAACGTCTTTTGAACGTCCGTCCTGGAGGGGGACGGACGTCCATATATAATAGACGTCCGTCCCCCTCCAGGACGGACGTTCAAGAGACTGACCAGGTAGTACAACCCCTCAGTCTCTTGAACGTCCGTCCTGGAGGGGGACGGTCGTCTATTATATATGGACGTCCGTCCCCCTCCAGGACGGACGTTCAAGAGACTGAGGGGTTGTACTACCCTGTCAGTCTCTTGAACGTCCGTCCTGGAGGGGGACGGACGTCCATATATAATAGACGACCGTCCCCCTCCAGGACGGACGTTCAAGAGACTGAGGGGTTGTACTACCCTGTCAGTCTCTTGAACGTCCGTCCTGGAGGGGGACGAACGTCTATTATATATGGACGTCCGTCCCCCTCCAGGACGGACGTTCAAGAGACTGACCAGGTAGTACAACCCCTCAGTCTCTTGAACGTCCGTCCTGGAGGGGGACGGACGTCCATATATAATAGACGTCCGTCCCCCTCCAGGACGGACGTTCAATAGGCTGAGGGGTTGTACTACCCTGTCACTCTCTTGAACGTCCGTCCTGGAGGGGGACGAACGTCTATTATATATGGACGTCCGTCCCCCTCCAGGACGGACGTTCAAGAGACTGACAGGGTAGTACAACCCCTCAGCCTCTTGAACGTCCGTCCTGGAGGGGGACGGACGTCCATATATAGTAGACGTCCGTCCCCCTCCAGGACGGACGTTCAAGAGGCTGATTGGTTCACTACCCTGTCAGCCTCTTGAACGTCCGTCCTGGAGGGGGACGGACGTCCATATATAATAGACGAACGTCCCCTCCAGGACGGACGTTCAAGAGACTGAGGGGTTGTACTACCCTGTCAGTCTCTTGAACGTCCGTCCTGGAGGGGGACGAACGTCTATTATATATGGACGTCCGTCCCCCTCCAGGACGGACGTTCAAGAGACTGACAGGGTAGTACAACCCCTCAGCCTCTTGAACGTCCGTCCTGGAGGGGGACGGACGTCCATATATAGTAGACGTCCGTCCCCCTCCAGGACGGACGTTCAAGAGGCTGATTGGTTCACTACCCTGTCAGCCTCTTGAACGTCCGTCCTGGAGGGGGACGGACGTCCATATATAATAGACGAACGTCCCCTCCAGGACGGACGTTCAAGAGACTGAGGGGTTGTACTACCCTGTCAGTCTCTTGAACGTCCGTCCTGGAGGGGGACGAACGTCTATTATATATGGACGTCCGTCCCCCTCCAGGACGGACGTTCAAGAGACTGACAGGGTAGTACAACCCCTCAGCCTCTTGAACGTCCGTCCTGGAGGGGGACGGACGTCCATATATAGTAGACGTCCGTCCCCCTCCAGGACGGACGTTCAAGAGGCTGATTGGTTCACTACCCTGTCAGCCTCTTGAACGTCCGTCCTGGAGGGGGACGGACGTCTACTACATATAGACGTCCGTCCCCCTCCAGGACGGACGTTCAAGATGCGGACCGGGTAGTTCAACCAGTCAGTCTTTTGAACGTCCGTTAGAGGGGTCTGTCGTCTACTATATTATAGACGTCCGTCCCCCTCCAGGACGGACGTCTCCACACTCAATTATTTACATTTATGCCACCGGTCAATTATTTACGTTGGAGTTTTCGTGGACGGACGTCTATGGGGTGACGTTAAAGATCAATTCTGCACTAGTGTACAAAAAAGTAAAGAACAATATCATCACCTTGTCTCTTGTCTCTTTTTTTATGGTGATCACCTATACTTTGAATAATTTTCTCTTGATGAAATATTAAGTACTATATTGATAAGAGATTATAAGTAGATGTACATATCATATTATAAACCGATTTTATATAATTAAGTTAAATTTAAAATTTACTCGTTGTCATAAAATTTGAAAAAAGATAAAAAAATAATTTATAAATACGAACCATTTAGAAAAAAAAATAAACTCTCTTTACACTCACTGTATATATGAAAAAGAATCGATTTCTCTAAGCCGAAGGATTGTTTTTAAAAGAAATTTTTTTATAACAGACTATTTTAATCCAATTTGAGGTTGATCAATTATTACTTAATCTAATTGATTATTTGTTATTGACAAATTTCAAAGAAAACTTAGAATAATTAATTATACTTGTATCTAATCCTAGTTGATTATCTACTAAACCCAGTTGAGTAATTTGTTATAAAATCACATAATAATCTGAAATGAGGTTTGAGAAGAGAGAAAAAACATAAAGTATGAAAGAAGGTTGTATGAAAATGAGGAGATGAGAAGATAGTAATGTAGGAAGTGATGTGTTGTATGAATGAATGATGTTTTGATGAGTGATATAGTAACCCTAAAAGTATAGGGAGAGAAGAGAGTAAAGTGGAGGAAGGTGAAATGAATTAGTTGCGCCGTGTTGTGGGTCTTTGTTTGACAGTGAAATAGGAAGGACCACAAAATATATATAACTGTCGAGTGTATCGCTGGAGAATTACTATGCTGTGATGTATGGCTTTTTTGGGTATGTGCTGCAACCTGTTGCTGTATGATATTGATGGATCCTTGTGCACAAACCTGCTAACTGTATGCTCATTAATTTGCACACTCATCAAGATCACTGCATCATATTCCTCAAGAAACATCATCCCTCTTACTACTCATACATCTTTATGTTTATCTCTCTCTCTCTCTCTCTCTGTAAAATCTCACTTCCACTTGTACTTAACACACCTATTACATTTCCTCACCATCCATAATTAATCAATGCACACCATTTTCGCATCCCAAAAACTTCAATCGCTCACCATTATCAGATCCACATGCAACATCCTACGCCTCGTTATTTCCTAGGTTTTTTTCTTTTTCTTTTTTCTAATCAAACACCAAACGGATAAGCTTATGTTTGAATTCAAAACTGTAAATCAACTCTTGTTTTTTCTCCTTAAATTTCTCACCATGTTTCAAGACAAATTTGTAATAAAGCTTGGTTTCGGATCAAATTCAACTGAAATATTGTTTCGATTTTACCTTTTTAGCATATGTTTTGGCTTTCGGATTCAACACCAAATGTGAATTAACTCTATGTTAATGCAATGTTGTTTTGCTGCATAATTATTATTTTTTCTGCTACCTTTAATTACGTGAATTTAATTGCTAACACTTAGTTTTTTTAGAGATTTATAGAATACCGTTAAGTATAGATAAGCTAGCATAACTTAATAATCAGTAATTAGTAATTAGAAATTTTGAATCTATTCATTAAATTTTTTATAGATAAATTTTACAGTTTAAAGTATTTCGTATTTAACATGATTAAAACTATAACTCAAAAAAAAATGAAGTTCTGGAAAAAAAACAGTCTTGAACACAATGCAATTCTTTTGGAATCACTTTAAGCCTAACTTGTTCTTTCAAAAATGAAATAAAAAATTTACAAAGTACTATAGTTTGTTGCTGACTGCTTCTACAGGTAAGAAAACACACACAGACATATATATATATATATATATATATATATATATATATATATATATATTGTATAATAGTGTGAGGTCTTATATATCAGACCAGAAAGTTTGCTAATCAAATTGTTTAGAAGTTCCTTGTTGATATACAAATAAAGTAAAAAGAGAAGAAGAAGAAATGATATACTACCATTTACTATCCCGAATATGAAGAATTGATTATGAACAACGTGGACGTATTATGATTTTTTTCTGTAATTTTCAATCGAAAAAGGTCTTTAATATATAATAGTAAAAACTAGGGACCTGGTTTGATGCCTGAACAAGCACATTAATCTCCTTATTCGTACACATAGTAACTGAAAAACAAAGGAAAGAAGTTACTACCTCAGTTAGTCACCTTCAGTACACACATACACGAGGGAAGAAGGAGGAAAACAGTAACCAACACTGATATGCAAATATCGTCGAAGGTGCAACATACCAGGTAATACAATTTTTTTTCCATTTGCATGCATCAAAGAAAAAGAAACTAACCTGAAAATGGTGTCATATTCTAACACGCAAGTGAACTTTCTCACTTCACCTCCCTCACTAAAATATAAATTGAAGCCATTATTTTTCTCCCAAATGCCCCATTTATAGATATATATATATATATATATATATATATATATATATATATATATATATATATATATATATTAAGATTGACCATCTAATCATCATCAATCTCTATACATAAACCCTCAGTTAACTCTTGCTTACACGACGCACGTGAGACTGTCACAGATACTAGGCTCTCAAATTTCTGTGCTTCTTACACGAGTCATGACACTAGCCATATATTTCACTCAGTGGTTTTGGTTTTCTTTGTTGAGCTTTAGGCCGTAATTCTCCCACAAGTTTCCACCCTCACTGCTCATCAAGAAGGGGAAGCAGCTATCAGAGGGATCAACGTTTCCGGTATTGCATTTTGAAGGTGAAGAACTATTATTTGTTTGTAGCCTCTCAATCTCTTTTCCTTGATCACTGATATCATCACAGTAGGCACTTCCTTGGTCGTATAAGGAAGATTGTCTATGATCATCATTGTTCTTGAAGAAAATGCTGTTTCTAGTGTTTTCCTTGCACTTCTTGCTCCCTTCCTTTTCACCCTCCCTTGGATAGTTACTGATACTTTCCCATTTCTCTTTGCACATCAAAGCACTCCTTTCGTAGCCAAAACAAGCCATTTTGGTTGCTACTACCTCCCATGAAACCTCTTCAGAAATTTCGCTGCATGGAAACCTTGTCTCTATCTCAGCTCTCAGCTGTTGAAGCCTTGTAATTTCAGATTCTGGCCACCTATCACCACCTCTGATAACATTGCAGCTGTTTAAGATTTCACTCTCGTCTTCATTATTCTGGTTTTCACTGTGGTTTTGAACTTCAGCAGCCGTTACATTGATACCATGATTGGGAGTTTCAGGCTTCATTATTTCTCTTCCAGTTAGCTTTTGTAAAGCCTCCATTAGAGCAGCATCCCTGGCTTCAATCCACGCTCTCTCTTTGGCCCAAAACTTTTGCTCCCTCTCTAACCTGTTTGCCTCTTGTTTTCTCCACTCTTCCTCTCTTAACATCCTCTCCTTCTCCTTCTCTTCCAGTGTCTTCACAAGTTTATCCAACCACTCCTTCTGCTTCTCCACAAGCTTCCTCATCTGTGAGTCAATGAAGTCTTTTATCTTCACCTTCCAACTCCTCCCACTGTTCCTCTTTCTCCTCTTCTCTATGGACTCATTCTCCATACTGTGGTGGTCATTGTCATCATCAGATGATGTTGTATCAAAGTTAGTGGAGTTGGTGAGGCTGAGGCTATCACAATGCTTGCTATTGTGAGACTGAAACTTATCTTGATTTGTCTGGGAGGGGTCATGGCTGCTTGCTTGAAAATGAATGCTGCCAACAACATTGGTTTCTGGGACTGAAACTGTGCTACTGTTTTCTCCATACAAGGCTTCAAGTTGACGAAAGAACCTGTAATGCTTCCCATCATGTCTCCCCGCCTTACCATCCTTTGTCTTCTTGTAATACTTGTACAAATTCTCAAACTTCTCCCTGCACTTTTTCCCACTCCTTTGATATCCATGTTCTTCAGACATGATCCTGAGACCACCGGCACAATCAAAAGTGAAATGGGTGTGGAAGACATTAAACAGGAAAAGGCAACAAGAACTATTGCAGAATAGAACCCTAGTTCTCAAAGAAACAGCCCTCCCTCGATCATCCCATGTGACGACGAACTTTGTGGCATTTAATTAATAATTTTATGCAATGCCATGCAGTGACGTTTTTAGGTTCTTGGTGCCTAGTTATAGCAAGCAAAACAAAGCATGCCACACTGCAATTGCCACATAAGTGAGGCTTCGAAGGAAGAGCCTCGGCTCGGTGTCATTTCATACGATGGAATCAGAAGAGAGGTGCAAATGCATCGGAATGGTCAATCAATTTTCAACACCCAAAAACAAATAATGAAACAAAGGGAACGAAATCTTGCACCTAAAAGATGGGTACAAAATTTCAAAATGCAAAACCAGACTGCATACAAACCGTACTAGAATCGGTATACACACATAAACTTAATGCTTTTGAGTACACGATCAATAGTCGCAAATTCAATATACAAACATAAACAGCTTCTGCACACTGTATAGTTTTTTCCCACGAAAGAGAAGGTTAACAAAATTAATGCATTCCGCTACATGTCGTAGTTTCCAAAACTCCCAACGACAAAATTAACGTCAAGTCCATCCATGTCATCTCACAATTAACTAAATCGCGGAAGCATCACATGTGCATCCAATTTAGTAGGTTGCCCTCAATATTTCTTTTTTCTAAAAATCCAAACAGACTACACCAAAATTATCATTTTAAAATTCTCAACCCGAATCTACAGAAATTGAAGAGAAAAAAGTAAGTGCTATCGAAGAAGAAGAATTGTTAAATCTAAAATATAACTCTGTAATTTAGATAGATTTTACCCGCAAAATATTCAATAGAAAACTTCTCTTCGAACCTGTAATCAACTTATGCACTCCATAAATAAAGAACGTAAATTAATTGAATTTCTATAGTAACCTAAAATCAAGTTATGCAGTGAAGTTGAAGAAGGTAAAGAATAGAGTTTCTGATTAACTTATTATGCAGTGTATATGGAGAAGTTAGATTTATGCAGAAGTTAAAAAGAACGAATATTGTACCTAGAGACTTCATCCCATAAGGGTCCTTTGTGGTTAGCCTCTTTGAATTTAGGGTCCAAGCGAGATCTGATCTCAAGGAGAGTGAGGGTCTCTTGTCTGGGCCATCTTCCAGTGGAGGGGTCCCCACCGATGCAACCTGCACCCTCGGCATCAAAGGTGGGTGGAGTGGGTAGAGTCATGGTGGCTGCTGCTGCAGCAGCAGCAGCAGCAGAATCGTGGGGTGTGGAAGTGAAGTCGTGAAGGCTAGGTGGCATTATGTCACGACCGAACATCATAACCTCGTAGTGTTGTTGCTGCTGCTGGGGAGTGGGCAAGGGTGTGAGATTCCGGTGGCCCGGGAAAAGCTCCGCCGTTGGGTGGGGTGGCATGGAGAGGAAGGCGTTGTGGGAAGTCCTCGGCCCATTGACGACTTGCCTGAGATCGTTGACGCCAAAGTGGTGCTGATGTTGATGTTGATGCTGCTGGTGGTGATGGTGATGGTGATGCTGATGATGGTGATGGCGGTGGTGGTGATTGTGATCTTCCATTTCCATGAATGGGAGTTGAGAGAGAAAGAGGGTGTGATGAATTGGAAATAAGGGTGGAGAGAGAGAGAGAAGGGAGAGTGGTAGAAGCGGCAGAGTCGGATCCTGTCGTGCACGAAAAAGCTCAAAATTTGAGCTGAGGACTATGGTCCCATCCCATGTCCATGTGTATGCTTGTGATGGTGTATATGTATATGTATGAGACTGAGACTACAGAGAGAGAGAGAAAGAGAGAGAGAGAGTGACACTGTTTGTGTTTGTTTAAACTATACTATATAGTATTAGTGTTGGAGTGTTTGGGATATGTTATCTGTCTATTTGGGTTTTGGAAGAACAATGCTGTTTCCTTCTGTGTCTTTGTTGAGAACAGTGTGGAGAGTGGGGTTGAAGTGCTTGGAAGAAGCCAGCAAAAAGGGTCTAAGCCCTAAGCCACAAACACAAACATCAATATATGTTCCATACAAATTATTAAATCTCTTAATTAATTACCTCTTCCATTTTATTACGGATTATTATTCAAATCAAAGTTTAAGTTCCACTTCTTTTGGATCGCCTCCACCAACTAAACATTCCAAATTCTCTACATTTTCTTTCGTATAGTTATTATGTCCACTTTTTAAAATATATTGTTGCTGATATATCAAAATTTTCTTTTAATATATTTTAAAATAACACAATCAATGTTTATAAACTACAGTACAATACTACCACTAAAAACAGGAAATCCAAATTCTAATTTTACTATCACTAATACATTTTCATCTTGAATCATTTTTTAAGCAAGAACAATTAATAAGGTTTCATGTAAAAGAAAAATATATATTACCTTGTTTTTAAAAACAAATCAATTTTCTCTTTTGAACTATTAAATTATGCATTATTATTATTTAAATAATTATAATATATATATATATATATATATATATATGTGTGTGTGTATGTATATATGTATGTATTTGTGTGTTTAGGATAATAATCTAATTTTTATTTCTTTACCTTTTTTCAAATATTATCTTCTAAAGTTTTGAAATTTTGGTTTCAATAAAATTTAGAATAACATTGTTTAATCTATTTGTGAAATTGTAAATCACAAATAGAATTTACAAGACTTTTGTTATTTCAATAAACTTCTTTTCAATGGATGAAATGTTAATAAAAATAGTTAATAATATATTCTAAAATTAAGATATTTTACTATCAAACATTCTTTCTACTCTTAATATTTTTTAATAAAAAAAATAAATAATGAAAAATAAAAATTTATTGATAATTTATTAAGTGATTATTGTCTTAATTTTAAGATATGTATGTGTGTGTATATATATATATATATATATATATATATATATATATAATTTATTTTTGAATGAGTTATAAATAAATGAAGTGAATGATCTGTGGAAATGAGGGTCCTAAAAATGGGATGACGAATGGAAGACAGCAAGTTTGCATTGCTGACGCTTGTATAGTGTCTGGGATGCTACCTTTTTAATTTTGGTATCATTCACTGCAACAAACCCTGCTGCTTTCAATTTATTTTTAAATAAATACTTTTAAACAATTTGCTTAACTTTCCCCTACTTTTTCTTTAAATAATATTTTACGGATTTTTTTTAAAGTTCTATAAACTGGAACACTTACTCATAATTAATATATATATATATATATATATATATATATATATATATACTAAACATTAAATCTTACTTCTAGTATCAAATTCTTACAATATTTATTATATAATATATACATATATAATATGGAAACTGGAGTATTAAAATTAATAGATGTTTAAAATAATGAGACAGAATATTTTGATGTTAAAATAATTTAATAATATAAATAAAATTTTATAAACAAATATTATTATTTAAAAATTTTTGAGTTTTTTTTCTCTTCTTTTGAGACATCTGTTCGATGATCAAAATGTGTCTAAAAGATCACGATACTAAGTTCTCTATTTTCAACCGATCAGTCTTCCATATAGAGTAAGTCAATTTTTTCTTTTTTTCTTTAGTTTTCTGTTTAATACACATGTAAAGAGGATTTATTGCATGTGTCATTCAACCTCTCTTGTTAGTTGCTCGTTAATCAAAGGTCTTAACGGCATACCATGATCATGATTTTGTTGTTTGTAGGCACAATTAGTGTTCTTTAAAATCGTTTGGACTTGTAACAGTAAGGAAAGCTAGTATTGTCCTTAATTTCATGTTATGATGCATGAGTTTATGTTTGTTATGTTGTGAAGAATAATGTTATGTTGATTTTGTTATAATTGAAATGATTGTTTTAGTGTTATTTGTGTTTTGAGTGTGCTTGACTATTTGATGCATGACATTGATGATTATGATTTTAACTTGAATGAGCTTGTGAATGCTACTGTTATAAAGTATAAATGATATAAAATTGACTTAGTATTGGGAAGTAGAGAGTAGATTGAGTTTTAGGTTGTCTAAAAAGGACGTTTTGATATCTGAGAAGTGGAAGTAATCGTCAAATGGAAAAATTGTGTTTTTGAGCCTGCTTTACCAAACCATAAAAATAATGTTAAATGTCAAAACTAATAGGGATAATCGATTATCTTACTTGATAATTGATTATCTAAGTTAGAATATTATCTTTGATTCAAAACTCTATGGAATAATTGATTATTAGGTGTGATAGTCCATTATTCACTCAGAAGGTCATCTTTGTATGAATTTTCTTAGGAATAATCGATTATCAAATGTAATAATCGATTATCCTTAAAAAAACTTAAAAAATTTAAAATTTGTTGGGCGTTTTGTTTCTAAGTTATTATATATTTTCCTTGCTTTGGATTCTTTACTTGAGTATGTAGTTTATAAATTTGTTATACTTAATTGATTTAAAGAAATAAATATTTATGAGTGTTGAATATGTTTATGTGTATGTGTATGGTTGATGAACTAATTCCATAACTCTCGTGGAGAGATTCCATGGTGGTGCCCTGTAGTGTAGGTGTTGATTTAGGGAGCTCAGTCTTGGTGGTTATCCTGATGCTCTAATAATCGTTCATCTTAGTTAGAGAAGGAGATTATATAGTGAGGAGTAGCAAAAGATCCTAATCTATGGTTTGGTATTCTTTGTCCATAAGTGGTTGACAAACTAACTTGGAGGGGGGTCGAGGGGAGGGAGAGGGGAGGGGTTGTTCCACCACCACAAGTGTTTGATTTGCCATAACTCAATACCTGTATCCGGATTTGTCAAGTCTAGAATATGTATATATGCTTAGATTCTTGTTTGAATTTAAAGTGAAATGTGTTGTATAATGAATTATAATTATATGATTTAATTTTTTAACAATATTAGCTTACCTTTACTGTTTTTGTTTCTTTATTTGTTTTCTCTTTTAATGATCATCTTAATTGTGTGTATCTATATATAAATAAGAGATTTTTATCAACTTAAATATTAAATTATAATTATAATTTTTAAAGAATTAAATTATACTTATATACTAGTTTGATTGTTTATTAAACTTGCATAACACTAAAAAGATACGAAGGATTCAGTTTTATAGTTTACAAAAGTGTATTTTATTTAATTTTAATATGCATGAGTAAAATATTAAATGCTTTTTAATTAATAATAAACTTTTAGTTGAACGATTTTACCTTAAAACACATTATTTGATAAAAGATTATTTTACATTATGCTTTTACTTAAACATGTTGATATATAGATGCGTATTTTAAGATGTTATTTAAGCAGCATAGAAGTTATAGGCTTAACTTTCGCCTCAAAATAAATATAATTTAATACACAAATTCAACGGAACTTATAAACTTTTTTATGTTTTGAAATCATTTAAAATAAGATAAACATATTTTTTTTAGTTTACTCAATAAATAATAAATATTGTTTTTCGACTTTTAATTGATTGACATTCAAACATTATAGATTCACTAGATATTTATTTATTAGTGTTTTATTTAAAGAAGGATATGGTGGTGTTTGTGAGGCTAAAAGCTCACGGTCATATGGTAGTGGTGTGGTGTTTTAAGACTCTAAGAAATGTTAAACCAACTCTAAGAGGTAGGTGACAAGAGCAACCTTATCAGTTGTTTTATTTTTGATCTTAAGATGAATAATATAGAAAAAAAATGAGCAACATAACTTTACTCAACATCCAAGATAAGAGGAGACACCTCTATTTATAGGCTAAAGGTGTTTCCTAAAAATCCTAAAAGTAGGATCTCTCACCCTTGCACTCCTTGGCCAAAAATGAGGTCTTCTAAGGTGTAAACAAGTGTCCACAAATCCTCTCCAATAAGGGAAGGACATGTGGGTGCTCATAAAGCACAATCATCTACATTCCTAGAATGTCATTTAACCACTACTAAAGTTAAATCATCTCCAATGGAAGCATGATACATGACACATACTTCCCACATGGTTTAGATGTCTAGCTTAAGGAAAAATCCTATACTAATTAGGTCTTAATACAAACCTTAAACAAACCTACCTACTTGACCAAAATATATAGCCTAAAGAAACCTATAGTACTTGACCAAAATACATGGCATAAAGAAACCTATAGTACTCCAAGTTATGCTCCATGATAGCTCCAAAGGTAGTCTAAAAGGTAGAATTTAGACCATCTTCATGAATGACTTCAATTTTTCTTATAGATGCTTGACCATGGCTAGGGAGTATGTCATCAGGTAAAATTCATCAGTAATACATAGTTTACTTACCGATCGCCGAAAAATTTCGTTAGTAAAAAGAGCGAGAATTTTCCCGCTGATTATTTCTCGTTGTCCGCAAGAGACATTTTTTATTTTTCTCTCTCTCACACACAGGTCTTCATTTTCGTTGTGCTATTGAGCCTCTGCATTTCCCCACGTCTCCATCTCAACTCCGACCACCGTAACTTTAACGCGCCTCCATCTTCGTTCAACCAGGTCGTTGTCTTCGTCTCCACTAACATCATTGAGGACTTCCACTCCATCTTCTTCTTCTCTAACATCTTCTTCTCTATCATTGTGGACAACGCCATTATTGTCCACTATAAGCCCAACCAAAGCCAACGTTTTCCATAATCGGGCAATGATTCTGGATTGGTAAAAATGAAAGCAAGAAGAAGAAGGAGAGCGAAAGCAAGAAAGAAGATGAATCAAATCACGAGAAAGAATATGAAGAGGGAGAAGCCATAGGTCATACAACAAAACCTAAATAGTAACTATTTACTTTTGAATTTTTTTTTTCAACATTTCACAGTATTACTATAAAACATTTTCATATTAGAAGTACATGCATATTAAAAATAAACAATGTAATAATAATTTCATGAACAATCGATGTTACTCAGCTATGTATGTAAATTCACTAAAGGCGTTTCTGAAAAATATTTTTGAACATTCCACGTATTTCATTGAGAAAAAAGAGACGATCATAATAGTGTTACTTTAGTTCAATCTCCCTGTAAATTTTCTTACTTTGTGACATCTTGAATGCACCAAAGGAACAATATACTGCGTTGAATAATGGTGGAAAAAACAACTTTTCATTGTTTTTTTCCCAACTGAATGTAACTTTTGGAAATTATTGAAGCATATCTCATCTCACGCCTTTCCTCCGGGCTATTCTTTTCTAGATGCATATGGTGAATCTTAACATATATAATTATTATTTTTCATTATTTTCCTCACTTTCTTCGTCTATTTTCCTTTTGTTTCTACTCTGTCCTGCAAAATAATTGAATTGCCAACGGTATGTCATAATCTTACATGAAAAATACATTTTTTATATATTTTTCAAATACAAATATAAATACATAAAAGCAACTGTCAATATATAAATAAATTATAAAACTTATTATTTTATAAATTTAAACTTAAAATTCTTAACTTAGATTAAATTAATATTAGTTAATGTTACTGTAACATCCCAAAAATACAGATAAACTATATGATAGAATATTTACATTTAATAATAATTCAAATCAGTCTTAAAATTAACAAGGGCGTGCGGTTATGGCCGAACGGCCTTACATAAAGAGTTACAATTAAACTATACAGCAGTACAAGTCTGACCGAACGGTTTACAAAAGGAACTACCGAACGGTCAAACAAAACATCAAAAGGGGAGGTGATCGAACGACCACCTTGCTATACTAAACTACTGACCGAACGTTCTACTGTTCGGTCTTTACTTCTACTTCTACCAAATTTTCTTCTTCCAGTGCCTCTTCCAGCAGCTCGTCTCCTTCTGCTCACATCCACATGGATGATCATTGCAACGACAAGGACGGCCGTACAAAACAGACAACACAGGAAAATGCAAGGTAAGCTTATGTAATTTAATTCAAGTATACACATACATTTCTCATATTCACACACATCAAATACATTTCAACATACGTTTCAAACAAGGCCTATCACTAGACTGACTGTCCGGACTGTATGAAATCTGTGTAGCTACGACGTTCGTGCACCCGGGTGATGTAGTAACTGGAATGCTCTCATCAGCTGCCACCCGAGGCTAGTCCTATCTGTCCAAAGTACCCCTAAGGACTAGGACCTCCTGTCGTTCCCACACATGACCTACCCTCCTCTACGTGAGGACGAGTACTCACGAAACATCAGGATGAACCACCAGCTAAGCATTACCACATTCATACTTTACCATTTCAATATTCATTCATGAGTCGTTCCTCCCTGGAACGCTCGTTCAAAATTCACAACATTTCATCCAACTCTTATACTCTTCATCTTTTATTATCCACCATTTTAATTTCATCTTTATCACCAATTCCAAGAACATCAAATACCGAACGTTCAGTCCTCACTCAGAACGAGGATGAACACTAGGAACGAGACTGAGAAGTATCCCGTTCCATAATAGAATAAGACCTAAAGGGTTACTGCTAGATTTAGGAATAAACCGAATACAATTATATAATATATGACGAACGTTATTTGCAACCTGAATCAATTAAATGAACTGATTCTCGTGAGCTCAAACCAACACTCAAAGAATATATCAAGTAAGGTGGCTCTAGGCCGAAGACAATGAATATAGACACGTCAAGACGTCAAAGAATCATACTTAGAATAATTCACATATAGAAACCCAATGTCAGTCAATGACCGAACACGGTAAAAGGAAATTCTACTGAAGTTGGACGAACGCTATTTTATCAAGATTGATCAACTATAAACGAGTACAGGCGCTTGGTATAAGATCGAGCACCACTCATTACGAGTGCTTGGTGTGAGACCGAACACTAATTAAACTTATAATAGAAACATTAATAACAATAAATATAATAAGATACGATGGAGATAGTGTTTAAGAATAACTAAATATACAAATACATATATTTACAATAATGAAGTTTATCACTGAATACTCAGATGCAACTACGCTTGACCGAACGCTCAAGCACAGTATTATCACAAGAAGACGCTCGTCCTCAACTAGGATTCTTTCCAAATGAAAGAATCAAGTTTCAAAAAAGATTACTAGAAACATCGAACGGTCAAGGACCGTTCAATGACGAGCGTACATTATCACAGGGAAAGTTCATATTCAGAATTCATTTACATTCAAACTCATTTCTTGGCATACAACTTCATAATTTCATACATTCATATCATAGCACATTTCATATTCCTCATACATCAGCTCATAATAATTATCATATATCAAATAATCAAATATCACAAAAATCATACTTCATGCAACTCAAAGAACGTCCATGCAGTACAGTAAACCCACAAAATTAAATTAAATAAGCTTCCCTTACCTCTAGCGTGAACGATCGTCCTAGAGACAGAAGTATGGTTCGTCTGTCTACAAATATTTCTAACCTCAACGCTTAACAACTCTTTGAACTAAAATCAAATCACAGAAAACCAAAAAAATGGTTCAAACAAGATGACCGCATGCAACCAGAGCTTGGTTTGCATGTTCACAAGAACGAACAGTTAGGGACAAGAAACTTACCAGTTTCAGAATCCGGAACTGTTCGGCTTAAATCGAAGCTTGGGACGCCAGGAGTGCTCCTACGGTGCCTGAACGGTGATCGGAAAAGAGAAAGGGTGAGTTTTGGTAGAGAGAAGGGAAAGTTTCTAGAGAGAAGGAGGAGAATTATAAAGTCAGAGTTTGAGAGGAGGGTGCATGCAGAAGAAAGTGGGACGAAAGTTTCAGAAAATCATTTTTTTTTCTTCCCACGTCAAAACGAGCGTTCGCTCTTCTGCTGACACCAACATCTCACTATTTGATTTCTGATCCTCGTTGCTTGACACCTGGCGTCCATTCAGAGGGGTTTTGGGTGCGTTTTAATGATTCTGATAGGAGGGTTTTGGGTGCGTTTAACGAGGTCTGACATTCCCTCCAACTACAAAAATTTTCATCCTCGAAAATTAAAACTTACCCGCAAACAGATGGGGATACAAGTCCCTCATGGCATCTTCCACTTCCCACGTGGAGCCGCCCGTCTTCTCATCCCACACCACTCTCACTAAACTGATAGCTTTTCCTTTGTAGTACTTGGTGCGGCTGTCTTCAACACGAACAGGTTGCATCTCCAGTGTTCGGTCTTGATGAAGACGAACGTCCTCTAACTCCAGCACATGAGTAGGGTCGGCTATGTACTTCCGAAGTTGAGAAACGTGGAAGACGGGATGAAGATTGGATAACTGAGGAGGCAAGGATAACTCGTACGCCACTGGTCCGATCTTCCTTAGAATTTGATAAGGCCCAACGAACTTGGGAGATCGCTTCTTGGGATGTACGGCTCTGCCTACTCCAGTCGTTGGATTCAGTCTGAGAAAGATGTGATCTCCTGCAGCGAACTCCAAAGGCCTTCTTCTTTTATCCGCGTAGGACTTTTGCCTGCTCCGCGACGTCTTCAACCTTTCTTGGATTAACTTCACCTTCTCGGTTGTCTGCTGAATAAGTTCAGGTCCAGTCAACACCTTCTCTCCTTCTTGGAACCAACAAAGTGGCATTCGGCACTTCCTCCCATAGAGAGCTTCAAACGGAGCCATTCCGATGCTAGACTGAAAGTTGTTGTTGTAGGTGAATTCAACCAAAGGTAAGACTTCATCCCAAACGCCCATGTGGTCCAGCACGCACGTCCTCAGCAGATCTTCAAGCGTTTGGATGGTCCTCTCGGATTGACCGTCCGTCTGAGGGTGATAAGCCGAACTCATTTGGAGTTTGCTACCTAGCTCGCTTTGCAGGGATTTCCAAAAACCGAGATGTAAATCTTGTGTCTCGGTCCGAGATGATGCTAGAAGGCACTCCATGCAACCGAACAATCTCTTTGATGTAGAGTTGTGCAAGTTTCGCCATGGACATCTTCAAGTTGACGGCTAAGAAGTGGACACTCTTTGTCAGCCGATCCACTATCACCCAGATGGAGTCATGATTCTTAACCGTGCGAGGTAAGTGGGTCACGAAGTCCATCGAGATGTTGTCCCACTTCCATTCAGGAATCTCCAACTGTTGTAGTAGACCACCCGGTCTCTGATGTTCAGTCTTTGCTCGTTGACAAGTCAAATAGGATGCTACAAAACGAGCGACATCACTCTTCATTCCTGGCCACCAGAAAGACTTCCTGAGGTCTTGATACATCTTAGTCATGCCAGGATGCATGCTAAGACGGCTTTGATGTCCTTCCTCAAGAATGATCCTCTTCAGCTCGCCATCGTTAGGAACGCACGTCCTATCTCTATAGCGTAAGAGACCGTCCGTTCCAGTGTTGAAGTACTTTCCCTTGTCTGAACCAAGCGCGCTCAAAATCTTCGCCAGTTCTTCATCCATCGGTTGCTTCTCTCTGATTCGGTCAAAGACGTTACTGGATATTCTAAGGTTACAGCATCTGATACTGTTCGGTTCCAAGTCGAACTGTAACCTCAGATTTCTAAAGCTCTCCACCAAACTTAGCTCTTTGACCATCATTGTTTCAGAAAATCATTTTTTTTTCTTCCCACGTCAAAACGAGCGTCCGCTCTTCTGCTCTCCACCAAACTTAGCTCTTTGACCATCATTGTTTCAGAAAATCATTTTTTTTTCTTCCCACGTCAAAACGAGCGTCCGCTCTTCTGCTGACACCTGCATCCCACTATCTGATTTCTGATCCTCGTTGTTTGACACCTGACGTCCGTTCAGAGGGGTTTTGGGTGTGTTTTAATGATTTTTATAGGAGGGTTTTGGGTACGTTTAACGAGGTCTGACAGTTACCGTAGTCAACTTTAATTAATGTTATCGCTTCTATATTTTAATTGTCATTAGTTTAAAGAACGTATATAACATCGAAGCTATTTATCATTTAACATATGTTTTCTTTTCTAGTTTTTGTGTAAGTTTTTAACCAATAGTTAATCAATTTTCTTGCAAAGATTATACTATAAATATTTTTTTCAATTATCAATGTTGTTGAAAATATAGAAAAAAAAATTGAAACTTTGAATCACACTACTAAATATTTGTAAAGTTGTATTGTTATTCCCATTATTATTACTATTATTATTATTATTATTATTATTATTATTATTATTATTATTATTTATTAATAAAAATTGCTAGTATACTTTGCTCTTTTTTATTTGGATATCATTCACAATAGAATGCAACTGAAAAAACATAATTAAATACAATAATGATGATTTTTTACGCTAAATAATCATAAGTTGGGTGAGTTTTATTCATATATAAATTGTAAGTTGAATTTTTTTAATTTTAATCAGGATTTTATATGTAAATATTTTAGAATAAAGCATAAAATCTTTTTTTTTTCTTTACTAATAGAGAGTAGAACCAAATCTTGGAGAAACCAGTAATGATATATTCTAAAAGTGTCGATGATATCCACCTATAAAATTACATTAGTTTTATGAAGGGTTCTAGTTGATGGATGTATGTGGTTGTGTTTTGCAAAATACATGTATTAAGGAAGGGTTTGATGAAGGGAATATGATTATCTAAACGGAAATGTCTCTATATTTTATGTATAAATTATGTTTTCTTTATGATACGATATCAAATGCTCGTATTTAATATAATTATTTACTGATAAAAAAACTGCTCAATCAAACATTTATATGTTAAAATTTTATATACAATAATTCTAGGATTAATTGATAATTTGAGCCTTTAATATGTTTTAGTTTCTATATTTAGGTTTTTCATTTATTCATCTCTATATTTTTCTCAATTAAATCATTATTATTTTAAGAAGACTCAATATTATTTAGAAGGTGATTGATCAATGTCAAAATCAAGGTTTCTTCTACGTAACTCTAATTTTTTTCTCTCCCTCAACCTCAAACCGCCTTCCTCAACTCCTACTAACTTTCTTCACCTTCTACCACCTTCCTTCACCTCTCTTAATCCCATCTTATAACAACTTTTTGTTCCTTATGTTCTCCATGGCAAAAACATCAATTAAAGTAGGCTTTTTTTTTTTTTTTGTTGAGGTCTTTTAAGAATTTGGAAATTAAATATGATTAATGTAATAATAGACTATGTTGAGAGAGAGTTTGAAGAAAATAAACATTTAATTCAATTACAAGTTCTTGGATTTAAATTGTTTAGTAATTTTCTAATTTAAGATTTAGGTTAACCAACTATATTATACAAACCACTAGTTTATGCTATCCGATCAGTCAACTGCATATAAAGTCAATTCTGAAAACCCCAACACAAGTTAAATTCAACTGTCATCAACTCGTATTGACTTGATGATCATTCGGTATCTTGCACATCAAAGATTCTATAATTTGATTAATAAGGTAAAAATATACTTAGATGATATTAGGTCGCGATTAGGCCAACCTTAATCAAAAGTTCATTTCAAAACCTATAAATATATAGGTAAGGTAAAAAGATAAGTGATTGTATTTATTGGATATTTAAGACTTAGTTGTGATAACCTATTAGTAACTAAAAACTAAGTTAAGCGTCGAAGTGCCTGTAGCAGGTATCCACTCGCTCGAAATTGGACTGTACTAGAGAAAACCGACAAGATATTGAAGGAGAGATAAATTGAACTAAATGAAGAGATTTAAAGTGTGAATGTATAATTTTCGATTCTATATACCGAAACACTAACCATATTGTTAGAACGTGCTGCAACTTAAACAGAGTAAAGAGAAGTGGAGGAAGATTGAAAAATATGAAATAAAAAAAATCCAAAAAGATTACAAGATAAAGATGACAAATCTTTTAACATGTGTCACCTTATAAATGTTATTAATAACAATTTAATAAAAAGACCACTAAAATTTAAAAATAAAATTAAGAACCAAATTAAGCCTTTAAAAAAACTATAAAAAAAAACTAAAACGAATCAAAACTAAATTACTAATTAAACTATTATTCTAAACTGTAAAAAATTTCAACTAAAAATATATAAAATAGTTAAATTATATAGAAAATAGTGTCGGCGTTAATATACAATTTGCACGTGTTAGTGAATTTAATTAGTGTCAACTGCGAATATTATCGTGACTTTTTACTGCAAGTGGAAATATTTAAGTAATGGTAGAATATATTTAGAAGCTGCCTCCTCCATTCATTTAAGTAACAAGGTATATATTTGTAAAGTTTTAAGACAGAATCTGTTCTGTTCTTTAACGATGATGATAATAAGGTATATTTGTAAACTAACGTCTCTTTCTAAATATATCTTTTATATATATATATATATATATATATATATATATATTGTTATTATTTGCATATTTAAATAAACGTTATGTAATTGAACATTAGACCAATAGAGAAATAGGAAATAACAAAGTTTACATTAAAATAGCCAAATAAAAATAAAATTATTAGTTTTATCTCTTCAATGTAATTTTCCTATAAATATAGTGATGGTAATAGTTAGGTTTATATGCAATTGATGAAATATATAAGAATGGAAGCTTCAATTATGTATTTAAGACATTTGAATTGTTTTTTTTTTAAATTAACGTTTAATCGATACAAACAGACAATTTATACTTAACAAACGTATTGCCAAACAATTTTCGTAAGAGTGCATCAAATGAAAAACTTAAACACAACTTTATGTTTGATAAACACATTGTCAAGCACTTTTCTTTGTCTTCTCTCTAACTTTTCTCACGATTGTAGTCTTTGATTGACGATTAGGAAGCGCCTAGACGATCCTGGTTTTCAAGGGCAACAATCTAGACCGATCAATTTCTGATTCTGATTCGGTAAGTTGTTTTCCCCTTTTTCCCATGCATTCTTGAATCTTATCATGCAATTGCTTCTGTTTGCATGTATCTAGTAGTTTCTTTCTTCAATTCTCAGCTCAATTTAGGTTTTAAGAGTTGTTCTCTATCACCAATTGGTGATTTGTAGGGTTTCTTAGAGTTACCTTGCGATGCAAGCATCGATTTGGGGTTTTCGTGAGTTGGGTTGTTTATTCCTGAGGTAAGGGAAGCTGGATTTTTTCTCTGTTTTGTTAATTATATTGTGCATGTGTGAATAGTATGTTAGTTATAGATAATGAGCTGAATTGTTGACTTTGATTTTTATAAGGATTGAGTTTATTGTGGCTGTTTTGAATGTGCAAGTTTGACTGTGAAAAGGTATCAAATTAGATGATATTTGGATTGTTTTAGATGCATGAGAAATGTTAAATTTGTGTTACTAGTGAATGGTGAGGAATCAAAACAAGTGGTCTTAGTATAAAGTTAACTTAGAGGAAGTAAGGATGTGAAAATGAGAAATTGGAGTTGAGGGCTCAATTGATATGTTGGGATTGTTTGGATAAGTCAAATGTGACTTGTTTGAGTCATAAAAAGGGTCAAAAATAGGTTCAAAGTTGTAGATTGTGATTTGGGTCCTTAAGTTGATAAATTTGATGTTTTAGAGTAGGAATTGATTCATAAACATTTTAGATTGATGTTAGGAAGGTTTAGAATCACTTAGTCAAGTCTAATGAGGTATATAATACAATCTAGGAGCGTTAGAAGTTCGGAAAAATGGATAGAATTGGTAATTAGGGTTTGAGTTGCATAATTTTGCATATTTTCGTTCTGCAAATTATGCAGACTCGCTATGCGAATAGATTCGCATAGCGAGTCGCTCTGGCGAGATGCTCCTGCCAAGGGCATTCACACAGCGAATTGGTGCGTTATGCGAATGACTTGAGAGGTTTCCTCTCTGTCTGGGCATTCGCACATCAAGTTGGGGCGTTGTGCGAATGGTTGGTGAGGGTTGCTCTCTGTCTAGTGATTCGCATGGCGAATCAGGGTGTTATGCGCCTGGTTGAGGTCTGGGACTACTGCCAATTTTATTCGAATAGAGAAAAGGGGCGCACAACGAGTGAGTTGGGATGGTTGGTCTCTGTCTGGGCTTTCGCATAGCGACCTGGGGCGCTATGCGAGGGGTTGAGGTCTGGTACCTCTGCGAGTTAATTCGCACAGCGAGATAAGTCTCTGTGCGAGAAACTCCTGGTTTCGCCTTGCGAATTGGGTGCGCGGAGTAAAAGATCTGAAACTGTTTATTCTTTATTTGCTTTGTATTGAGTTGAATTAAATTAATTGTGACATGTATTGTGAAGCGTGTCTGAAGGTGTATGACAATATATAATTGAGTATTATTATGAGTGAAATTACAAATAAAAGTATGTGATTCAAAGGGGTGAATGTAAGTTTCAGTGTAGAATCTCTTGGTGAGATTCCAGGTTGTTTAGAATGAATGCAGGAGCTCAGTCTTGGGGGTTATCTTGAAACTCCAATGGTCTTTCATTCTCAAGTAGAGAGGATTGAACCATGTCGTGAGGAGTAGCAGGAGGTTTTAGTCTTGGGGGCTTCCAGTATGCCTCAAGGCCTGGAACAGACTAACCTCGTGAGGGTGGTAGGGTGAAACCCATTGGCAATGGATTTGCAAAGCAGTAGAGGCCACCATGAGTGCATGACCCGCCATAGCTCGACAATCATTCTAAAGTTCGAACGAGTCAAGTCTAGAATATAACATGCTAGGATGTTTGATTCGGTTACTTTGCTTGAGTTATCTTGTGTATGTTATATGCTATTAAATTAGGGTTTTTCTTGTGTATCTAGCTTACACTTCTGCTTGTGTTTGTATTTTGTATATGTGGTGCTTTTCTTTTGCAATGATCATCCGATGGATGTGAGCAGAGGGAGATGAGGTGCCTCTGGAGCAGACTTTGGAGGGAGATGATGTTGTTGTTTAGCTTAGTTTAGTTAGGTTGTTATTTTGGTGTATAGTTGTAGAATACACTCCTGTAGATAAAGTTTTAAATTCTACGGTTATTTTGGATGACTGTAAAAGTTTATACTTTATTTCCTAATCTTTAACAGTTCGATTTTATTATTTCTGTTACTACTATTATATGATTTATTACTATATATTTTGAGATGTTACATTATCTATCTATGTACTTTATATATATAAAGTAAAATGTAACAAAGTATCATATATAAATATTTTTAATATTTCAATTTTAATCTAAAACAATAACTAATTTCTAAAACTAAAAACTAAAAGATATTTTAAAAAATGAAATATTTTCTAAAAACTAATTTAAATAAAAATAAATAAATATTCGTAAGACTTTAATATTTATTTATTTGAAGTTAATTCTTATTCTGATTTTTTTTTCCGTAAGTTTTCTTTCAATTTGACATTTTTTATTGTATTTTTTCTTCTATCAATTTCATCTTCTTTGTCAATTACCTATTTCATGAATTTTAGAATGTAGGTTTTCATCTACTTTCTTCACTTGAAATAAAACATCTTTAAGATATATTAATATTCTTTTTACACTAGTGAAATTTTGACTTTTTAAATCGTGTTATATGTTTTGGTTTTCAAGAAAACAAAACATATAAAAATGGGATGACAATTTTAAAATTTTTGCGAACTTATAGGCTCTAATTGCAAAGGATACAATTTTGTTTCTGTTCCCCATTAACTAAGGTTGAAAAGTGTGTGAAAATTTTCGCTATTATTTTAATTATTTCATCTAAACAAGGAGATTTGACTTCGATTATACAATAACCAAAGTCATACATCATTTTTTGCTTTAGTTTCCTAACAACCAAAGCATAAAGATGTCCAAATTTTTTCAAAATTTTTAATATTATTTTAATTATTTTATCTGAATGAGGAGACTCAGTTTTGGTTATATAATAACCGAAAATATACATCATTTTATACTTCGATTCTCCAACAATTGAGGTCCAAAGATGCATGGAAATTTTTAAAAAATTTTAAAATTCTCGTTATTATTTTAATTATTTTATTTGAGTGAGGAAATTTGGTTTTGGTTATAACCAAAGCCATATATCATTTTCTGCTTCGGTTTTTCACCAATCGATACCAAAAGGTGAGTGAAAATTTTTAAAATTTTAAGGATATTTGGTCTCGGTTTTTATAAGAATCGAGAGCAAATACTCTATTTATCTCGGTTCTTGTAAAAATCGTAATCATGCATCATTTCTTGCTTCAATTTATAAATAACTCAGGCCAAAAGGTGAGCAGAAATTTTCAAAGTTTTTGCATTTTTTTTAATTATTTTATCTAAGCAAGAGAATTTGAGTCCGATTTTTATTGCAACCGAAGCATAATGTGTTGGCTAGGGTTATTTTAATAAGATTTGAACAAAGGTGTCATTTCTATCTTTCTTCGTTGTTCTGATTCTCTACAGATGTGATCTTGCCACCATCCTTCATTGTTTTTATCGTCTAACATTACCTCGTTGTCGCTTCGTTGTTGCTACCATTCCTCTATTCTCCTTTATTCATTTCTCATATCCTCCACTTTGCTTACATTTTGAAATTTTGAGAGAGGTTCGCTCAAGTTTTTTTTCTATTTTTTTATTTAAAAGGCTAATGCAACTATTTTATGTTCAGGTTCTTCACACTAGACACACTTTGTCACTTGGTACTTTGAAGATTTGCGAGCCTTTTAGTTCCAACTTGTTTTGTGCTCCTAAATTTATGAAAGATTTTAAATTTTTGTAAATATGTTTTTAATTAATTTTTCTTTTCGCATATTTATGTTACAGAATTTTTTTTAAGTTTAATGTTTTTTTCTTTTTATGTTTGATATATATTGCATTAGTATTTAACACATTTATTTGTCATAAAATAGCAAATTCTTATATCTAGATTTTAGTTTATTATAGGTGTGATAAATATAATGTCTGGTTTTATGGTATTTTATACAACTTTAATAGTTAGGAATATAGAAAATAAACTATAAAAAAAAGGCCTATATATTAAGTTTTAGTTATACATAATTGAAACATAAAGTAAGAATCAAAACATAATAATCTTTCTTATTTAAAATATTATTTATTTTTAAAGGTATTATTTAGTATAAGTTTTTCTAAGAATAGAAACAAAATATCTTATTGTTCCTTGGTTCTTATATTATAAACCAAGACTAAATATCTTTAAAATTAAATAATTTTTTTTAAATCAAAAAGAATTTAAACTTCAATTGTTATTTGAACCAGAGTCTAATCCACATTTTTTATATTTGTTATTAATTATTTATGGTTTTATGTTTTATGGAAGAATCAAAATATAATAGACACCATTATGATTGGTTTGAAACCGAAGCCAAATAATTTAGGGGTGGGCAAATAGAACTGAACTGCACTGTACTACTAAAATTTGTACTGAACTAAAAACTAATTTGTATAAACTGAACTGAGTTGTAAATCAGTTCAGACAAACTGAACTGAACTATTTTTAGTTTTATCAAACTGGACTGAACTGTTTTTTGTTTTATCAAACTGGATTGAACTGAACTATACTAAATTGTACTAAACTACAATATAAACTAAACTGAACTACTAACTATACTAATTTTAAACTGAATTATACTAATTTTAAACTGAATTGTACTAGTTTTTAAACTGAATTGTACTAGTTTTTAAACTGAATAGTATAACAATACATGTTCTTTTTAATTGAAATTTATTTTAATATTTATTTTATTTTATTTTATTTTATTCATAAGTGTCTTACAAATTAACTTTTTAATTATTTGATATTATTATTTTTTATTTTATTTATATTTCTTTTATTATTATATGTGTATGGAAATTATTTTAATATTTATTTATTTATTTTATTTTATTTTTTATTTTTTTATTATATTTATTTTGTCATGAATATTATTTTACTTTTATATTTATTTTATTAATTTTTTATTTATATTTTTTTGTTTTATATGTGTATATAATTTATTTTATCTTTTTATCTACTTATTTATTTTAAAATAATTTTTTATTTATATTTATTTTTGTTCCCTCGTAAAATTGTTTTATTAATCAATTATTTATTATTTATATTTTATTTTGTAAAAATTAAACTAATATTTATTAATTATTATAATATAATAAAAGATGATACTAGAAAAATTACTCTTAATAAACGTTTGTTAATTTTTTTGTCATTTGATATTTCTATAATATTAATTATTTTTGCTACATTACTATTTTTTTTATGATATTTCATTATATATTCATTTAATAAAATTTAACGTTAAAAAATATATTTTAGTTTTAGTGTGTAAAATACTATCATTTAAAAATAATAATATTGATATTTATTTTAAAGTAAGTTGATTTTTAAAATAAATAATTATTTTAGTGTGTGCGCTTACACACATTTTAATATCATTAAAAGTTTTTTTAACATATTTTTACATATTTAATAATATGTTAAAGAATATAATATATTTAAAGTATTATTTTCTTATATAGTCTTTTTTTATGATTTATATTACTTAATCATTTAATAAAATTAAATTTAAAAAAATATATTTTACTTTTATTACTTAAAATAATATTATTTAAAAAGTAATATATGTTTATTAATGAAAAAATATAAAAATTTGTGATAAAAAAATTTTGTCTTAAAAAATTCATTATTAATTTTTTATTTGAACGGTTTCTTTTATTAATATTTTATTATTAAATAACGTTTTCTTAGCAAAACGAAGTAATTGAACGGAACTAGAAGAGAGAAAAGAGTAGATACAGTTTTCACAGTTAACTGAACCAAAACTGTTATAAGTTCAGTTTTTAAAAACTAAACCATAAAATAGTATACTGAACTTTTAAGTAAAAGTGGATCAGTTTTTTTAAGTATAATATAATATAGTTAACTATATAATATAGTTAACTATAGTACAGTACATATCAATTATTTTTGCCCAGCCTTAAATAACTATCTTTTTATGTATATATTATTATATTTAATAATATCTCCTATGGAATATTTATATTATCGTTAAAAAGTATTAAAATAATTTTCTTGTATACATAGTTAATGACTATTATTAATAATGTGATAAACAAATAGCTACTCTAACATTTTCTAATTTGGGTCATAATATAAAATATAAAAAAAAGAGCATGAAACTTCATTAAAATACTAAAAAGCACTACATAAAAGTTAAAATATAGGCCATTCTGATTTTCATTTAAGGTTGATACCAGTGAGACTCAAATAAATATTTTCTTTAAAATTTATTAGTTAAAAAATAATTCCATATATCTTATTTTAGAAAAAAATTGTTAAAAATAAATTAGTTTTTTATATTTAATTAAAGGTAAAAGTTTTAGAACGAATGTTATGAAGTATTAATAGTTTTCATTAATAAATTTAGTTTTGTAAACAAATTTGTAGAAGTTTTTTCACAATTTTATTGATAAACTATGACGAAGATTTATTTCATTCTTTAAAATTACTTTTATCCTTCCGTCATTATCCTGACTGTGACATTCGGGCTAATTGGGTGTGAATAGAAAATAACAGTGCAAAATTTACCCAAGAAAGAGGTATTATCATTAGTGAATATATACAGATTCACGTCATTTACGCTCTAAAATATTTAAATAATGAATCGATATGGATATTTTATTATATAATGCTCAATTTTTTATTCAATACCAAATATAAAAGGATTAAATACATTTTGAATTATAAATTTAGATATAAAATTAGAATTAATTTATGTTATAAATTTTTATATTTTTTGATATTTAAATTTTTAAAAAATAAATTTTAAGTCTAACTCAACTTTATAAATCTGGTTTATAAAATAAAATTTACACTTACTTATAAATTGATATTATCTTTTGTGAAACTCTTAATAATCAACTTTTTTATTAAGTGTTAATTGATTTTTATTTGTTAAATAATATTTCAAACTACTTTTTGATTTGTTTAAACCATGTGAGACATTTAAGAGTAAATGATCATATAAAACAATGGTTCATATAAAATAAAGTTAGCATTATTATATTAAAATGATTATATTTTTTTATTTTTTAAGTTTAAATATCAAAATATATTAAAGTAATACAATTTTATATCAAAATTGAAGAACTAAAGTGATGTTTAATCCAGTATAAAAATTTTATTCAAATTTAGATTATGAAAGAAAATAACAGTAAAAAAATTATCAAAAAAAAAGTATTATTAAGTATATATAGATGAAATATAAATGTAATTGTTTTATGATAATTTTAAAGTCTGAGGCGGTCTGTAAGGTGTTGATAGGAGTAGGACCCTTAGGAGTGTTCGTCGGGTAGCTAAGTGGTTTGTATTGATAAAAAATATGTGGGAAAACACCATGTGACCACCACCAGCCTGTGGCTATATCCATATGTACAAGTACTTACCTCCTGCATTAAATACCTCTGCATCATCTTCTTCTTCTTCTTCTGTGCTCCTTTCTTTTTTTTCTTTTTCAAAAGTAAATTTTCAAACTCTTCCAATGCAGGGTTACCAGAATCTTCAGATTTACTTTACCACTATTCATGTTTGGATACTCTCTTTCCATCTCAAACTCTGCACTATTGTAAGCTTTTTCATGTTTAATAATTTCATCATGCTTTTCTTTTTTATCTTTACCACGTCTCGCTCAATTAACAATACAAAATAGTTATAAATTATTTTACCTCAATAATGTTAAATTTCATATTTTTTTAAAAAGAATAATCTTTCCACTAGTGTAGTAAAGGGAAACGACAGCGGTTATTTTCGTCTATCCGCACCGGTTTTGCAACCGAGGTATATACAGGCGTTTGCCTCGATTCAAATGCAACCGAGACAGTAGAGAGTGTACTTTTTTTACCTTTTTTATCAGACTTTTGGCCTCGGTTGCTGGTGAACCGAGACAGTAGAGGGATGCAAATTTGTTCTCTGCACGTTAGACATGTGAAACATTCAAATTAACAATTTGATGCAGGTTTGCCTTTTATAATAATGATAACAATTAACTAGTTGCCTTTATGAGGAACCCTTCACTATAAAGGTCATCCACATATGAGAATTCATTGAAGTCTTGGTTACTAGCAAAAAAATCTTGCAAATGGGTAATATACATTTTGCAAACAATGCAGAAAGTAATAAAATTGGGGATGAGGATCTGGTGGTGGCGATCCTAGTGGTGGCGATCCATGGCGGCGATCCTTTCCGTCCTCCAACACTCCTCCTATTCGCAAAACATTTTCTTCCCCTTCGTTTGCTCCTCCAACGCGTCCCTCCTACCACAAGCTCTGCTAGCAACACCACCACTAACACTAGGGATCAATATCTCAGGCACCTCAACAAGCTTTCTCAAAATATCTCCAAATCCATCATTAAAAAACCCACCTTTGATCATCCTCACCCTCAGCCACCGCCACCGTCACAACCCCAGCCCCAACCCCAACCACAGGCCCAACCTCAGAATCCAATCCCGTAGCAGCTGCAGGCCCAGCAGAACTTGTAACATCAGCCACCTGTGTACAACATCAACAAGAACGAATTCAGGGATGTAGTTCAGAGACTCACGGGCTCGCCTGCGCACGACAGAATCTCAACGCCTCCTCCCATTCAACAGCCCAAGCCTCCCAGCTCGCGCCTCCAGCGAATTTGCCCTCCTCCCTTGCGCAGATTGCCAACCGCCGCCTCCGCTCCTTACCACGTATTTCACGTCGACGTTCTGGTCCAACCCCTCACTCTCGCTCACCTTCGCCGATAGGAAGCCCTGCTACTTCAACACGGGGGTGATGTTGATCGATTTGGAGCGATGGCGAGAGGGGGTGGTGACCAACGACTATTTTGATGAACTCGGCTTGGTAGCGAGGAGGCGGGTGACCATGTTGGTGATTTTGGAGATGAGGTAGGGATCGAGGGAGTAGCGAATGGCGAGCGTTTTGGCGGAGAGGCCGTGGGTGAGGCGGGAGAGGACCATGGCGACGGCGTAGTCGGAGGGTAGAGGGAGATTGGAGAGGGCGATGTGGGGCTTGAGCTTGTCGACGACGGTTGTGGAGAGGGCTTCGACGACTGGAGGAAGATTGCCGGTCTAAGGCGGCGGCGACGTTTGATTAAGGGGTGAGAGGGTAGCGGTGACTCGCGGTAAGGAGTTTGACGACAAGCACCGCGACGGCGACGACGGAGGGCTCGCCAATCTGGAGCGGCTTGGCGACAAACGCCATAGTCAAGGGAAACACCCGCCGTAACCTGCGCCCTTAAAGGTGATTGGGCGGCCGACTACATTTTGTAGGTTCCGCGGTGGTGGTGTCTTTCACGACTGATGATGACCGAAGGAGGACAACCTCCTTCTTCAGTGCGCTGCGGAGGCCATCTTTAACGTACGACATGAACTCCGGCGGAAGGATCTCGCTGGCTACCGAACGGATGACCATTGCAATGGCGGCCACCGATGACACCGTGGAGAGGACCGGCTTGGCGGTGGCGAAAATGCTGAGAAAATGTCTGAGGTTTTCTGCCTCGGGTGTTCTCAGAACCGAGGCAGTAGCCCCTTTAGACACCGGTTCCTAGACAATCGAGGCGTATATAGCGCGTTAAAAAACGTATTTTTTACTAGTGTTCCATACTCTATATTTTATTTGTTGATTTTAGGGTTAAATATGTTTTTAGTCCCTCAACTATCAAGTGATTTTAGTTTTTGTCTCTCTTTCAAACTTTGGTACACTTTGATCCTTATCCTTAAGAAAACTATAATTTTTAGTCCTCTATAACTAACGGTGTTAATTTTTATCTTAGGTGGCTAACAATGTGCCACATCATTTTTCCTTTTTCTGAAACGTGTCAGACCCTTATCACTTGTGAGGCAGAACCTTATCACATAAGGAAAATGCTAACCTTGAAACCAAGTTTAGCAATAGCACATGAAAGTTTGCGGGTGATACCACCTTCCGGTAGGTGTTGAACCCCTCATCGTGCTCTTCAGACCCAGATGAAGAAGAACACGACATCACCTATGATTTATGAAAAAACTTCACCTTTTTCCTTCAAAACAACACTCCCAAATGAATGATCCTTCTTCTTTCTCTATCTATTCACACCCAACATTACAATAACTTGTACCTGACATTGCGATAGATCCCTTTGACAGATCCCCGCACGCGAAGTCCATCGCCACCACCTTCACACGCGCGTTCGGATTCTTCGCCTTGATTTCATGCACAACGGCTTCCAGCTTCTACAAGGTTATGCTGACGAGGATGAGGTTGAGCCCTCGCTCTACCAACTGGTAGGCGAAGGCCTTTCCGATGTCGTCGGTGGCTCCGGTGACCATAGCCCAGGAACTGATCTATTCAGAGCTTGGTTTCAAGGTCAACATTTTCCTTATGTTTAAGGGTCTGCCTCACAGGTGATAAGGGTCTGACATGTTTCAGAAAAAGGGAAAATGATGTGGCAGACCGTTAGTCACCTAAGAAAAAAATTAACACCGTTACTCACGAATGACTATAAATTATAGTTTCATTAAGGACAATGATCAAAGTGTACCAAAGTTTGAAAGACGGACGAAAACTAAAGTCGCTTGATAGTTAAGGGACTAAAAATATGTTTAACCCTTGATTTTAATATCTTTCTCTACGCGGGTGTGTCTTTTTTTTTATGATAAGTGTTCATTATTTCCAATTTAGAAAATTATAAGATGAAATTCATATTTAAACAATTTAAATAGGCAACTCAACACATTATATGATTCAACCTTCCTATACTTATATAACCCATCATACTATAGACAATTCAACATGCTAGACTTTCTAACATAAATGTTAACTCATTGGCAAGTGTACCAAATCGTATCAAGTAATATAAAATGGTAAGACCAATTATCGTATCCCAGAAGACTCACGACACTAAACAATCGTGTAATTACTTAACTACTTAAGACTAAAAAACTACTTTGTTGTTTTTTAAATGCAAATGCAACAAAAGTAAATATGAATGCAAGTTGATCAATTGAGGCTAAAACAAGAATGAATGAATGAAGTTGATAATATGAGATGATAATGTTGTTGGGGTTAGATTTCACCTACTTCACTTTCATACATATTAAATTCATCTTCTTCATTGGAATGTTAATGTCACTTACAAAATTACTTAGAACCCGATCCCTTGGCATAAAAAGCCTAGTCTTAATTATTAGACCTCAATTCCTTGAATCCCTAATAATCAATTCCGCATTAAGAAAATAAGCTTAAGACAACCAAACGTCCTATCCCTATTCCTAGGCAATATTCTCTTTGGATGAAATCCTCCAGATCATGATTCATAAGATATTTTCCAATACTCAAATAAATCAAACATCAAGTCATGGATGGCAAAAACATAACAAGCATTAAGAAAAGGAGAAAATCACTAACATTCAATGAAAGAAGCATAAAATGTTTAAATCATATTCAAATACATGAAAGTTTAGAGGTTACATCATCCCCAACAACAAAATAAGTTTAGTTCTCCATCGTCATGGAGAACCTTGGTGAACAATGGAAGAATGAGATAAAAACCCTAGAAAGAGAAGAGGAGAGCTCTCACATCCCCAAATCTGCCTCCAAAGGGGCGAAAAATGTGTTTCTATGCTTTAGCCATCAAAAGATACCAACCCTAGGGCGTGCAAGTCCTTAAATAGATCAAAATTGGATCATAGGCCAACGTCGCTGGTGGTCAATGCCCTAAGTAGGGCAACCATTGAAACTGACGCTCATCGCCCTAAAAGGGGCAACCAGGCGAGCTTGCGAGAAGGTTGGTGCTGAGCACCCAAATAAGGGCAAGCACGCGTCATGCGGTACATTTAACTGGCGCTCAGCACCCCTGCTAAGGGGCCCTCAGCGCGGGCACACCAGAAATCAGCTTATGTGCAGTCTGTGCAGGTGACGCTCAGGGCCCCTGACCTAGGACTGTCAGCCTGACTAAGTGGCGCTCAGGGCCCCTGACCTAGGGCCCTCAGCCTGACTAGGTGGCGCTCAGGGCCCCTGACCCAAGGCCCTCAGCCTGACTTTTCTGCACTGCATCTTTTTCTTTTTTTCTGCAGATCTGCTTGCTTTTTGTGGTTGGTTCAGCTCTTTACATTGTTGGAGATTCTTCCAAGCACAATTTTAGCTACAAAATAAAGGGATTATAGATGAAAGAGAGGATTTAACAAGCTTCTAAGTCAAAAAGAGTTTATTTAACCGTTATCAATAAACTTTAACTATTTTTCTCAAGGTGAATATTCATCGAATGAAGCTTTTAAATTCGTATGTTAAACCCCCCACGATCAAGGAGTTTTGTAAAGATATTGGTTGATTTTTAATCAATGTTTATTAAAACAAGATGAAACAAATTAGTACAAAATTTATCTTGTACAACATGACAATCTATATCAATATGTCTTACCAATTTGTGAAAATTTGAATTCAAAGCAATGTGTCTAGTGTTTGGAATCCAAGTGAGTTTAAGTCCTACATTAGATAGAATTGAGAAAGTGAAACACTATACAAGGATGAAGACCCATTAACCTATTACCTTAAAGTTTTCTATTGAGAATGATGTCAATTCCCTATGTGATTGGATTTAGATCTCATTAATATTGTATCTCCCAAGTGAACCTCCTCCTTAATAAACCTAACAATTAGTGGTTCTATAAACCTAGTAGGTTTCTTGTCACAATAGAGCTTTCAATGATGTGGAGGTCACAAAGAAGGTAAGTAAGCCATTGTATCTTTCACATAGTTGAGGCGAAAGCTCAATACTTAGCTTTTGAAGATGAATACAAAATCATACTTTATTTCTTATATTCCTATGAAATTAAGGATAATCCCAAATAGATAAATACTAAGTGTTTGGACGTCTCATGGTATAGGAAGCCCAATTAAAGTCACTAAAACTCATTAATAAAATGATATAAGAGAAGAACATCATAGCTTATATCAAGTTTGGTGTTTGTCAAATAAAGCGAAAAACCAATGATTCTTCCATATAAATTGGCTTAATTGATGTAACTATTTTTCCCATACAAGTGTTTTGTATCTTTGGTTATGGAAATACAATAAATCTTGACAACAAGCATCCCATAACCAACAATGATGTCAAGACAATATTTTCATTGACAAAGATGTATTTTTTTAGTTATTCATGATATTTCTAATCCTATGAAGAATTTTAATTTGTCGAGATCCTTGATTCTGCTTTAATATACCTTTAACATAATTTATTTCATCTAAAGCATTACTTAAAAGAATTTTATCATTAAGACATATAACTAACATTATGACAAAATTTTTATTCATCTTGATAAATAAACAGTGATGAAAAGGTGATTACATGAACTGAATATTATGTTAAAATGGGGTAAAACATTTGTTTCAACACATCAAGACTTTGTAAGACGACAAACTTGATTAGGTTTGTTGGAGTTTAAGCCTTGAGGTAGAGTCATGTACACTTCTTCGTTTAAATCACTATATAAGAAAGTAATATTCACATCTAGTTATTTTAGGTGTTAATTATTTGTTATGGCGAGGTAATGGGCGAATTATGATGACTTCAGCATAGGTGAATATTTATCTAGGTAATAGCGATGTATATCCTCTAACAGCGAGACATGTTTTGTATCATTCAATATCACTATTAGCTTTGTATATGATCTTTTAGACACATTTGCTTACAATGAGAATTTTTCCTAAAGGCAAATTTGTTATGTACCAAGTTTTGTTGATTTTTAGATCTTCAATTTCACTTTTCATTGCTTTTGCACCATTTAAGAATTTGGATGGCCTCATCACATATTTGTGGCTCAGCGATGAAATATATATAATATAATGTATGTGTTTTGGAGAAATATAATTGTATGAAGCATATAAACAACGATAAAAGACACCTTGTTGTCCTTTAATATGTCATAGTTTTCTTTTATGTTGTTAAAAATTTGATTATGGTAATCTTGTTAGAAGATTTGAGTTGTAACTCCCAAAAGATTTTTGTAGACCCCACTTTTAAGATTTTTTCTTCTTCAAGATGTGCATGATCTTATGTATTCTCAATTAAATGTTTTGTATCTTTATTAATGTTATTGTGTGAATAATCAAATAAAGAATGAAAAATATATTCATATGAATTCTCCATTATTTTCTTTAATACTTGTTTCTATATGCATGAAAACATGTTCATAAAAGATCACATCTCTAGATATAAAAATTTCTCAAATGTTGGTATCCATGACATCATAACCTTTAGTTCCATTTTCATATCCAAGAAAGATACATTGTTATGCTCTAAGATCTAGTTTATTTATGTTATTTTATAAAGTAGAAGCAAAAATATAAATAAATAAATAAGGATGTCAGCCTTTTGTGGATAGAGAACTTCATATGAACTTTTATAACCAATGACAGGACAAGGTTGAAAGTTTACTAGAAAAACAACATGACACACTATTAGAGAAAAATCCAATATTTCATATTTTGATTAAGTGTTGTTAAACTACAAAGTATAAAACATGATAATACTTTGTTAGTAAGACGAAAGGATTTCATTTCCAAGAGATCATATAAAATGTTAGTGTTTTGTTTCATAAAAATGCATAACACTTTGCAATCTCATTTCTGTTTGATAAGCAACATTTTTCTCATATAATAAGAACATAGACTAAAGCTACCTTTGAACTTCATGAAACATTCATTATACTTATTATATATTGTAAGGAATGTTTGTTTCCTCCATTTTTCAAGAGGATCCACGAAAGCATACTTGAACATCAAAGATATCTTGTGATATGAGATAAAGTATTTATGCATTGGTAATTCCTTAGGGCATGTTTTGCTACTCTAGAAAAGACTATCTGATTGTATGATTTTTCATTTTACATAATATCAACTTAAGGCATTATGACCAAGGACAAATAAGTACTTTCAATTATCAGGATGTTGAATTAAGAGGGAAAGAGGATTTACTCCATGATTGGAGCACATTTAATGTCTTCTCTACCTTCAAGATGATTAAATGAAAGGAACATTTCTCAATGGCTAAAAAAATATTTTCAACACCTCTTTTCTTCAACACTTAGACAAAGACATCATTCAAGGAAACAAAAACAAGAAAAAAAGGAAGCTATAATTTGCAAAGTTCTTAAATGTTTTTGAAAAAATTTAGCCTTAAAAAGTTTTATAAAGACATTGTTGTGTTCAGTAACAAACTAGTAGAATGCTTAAACCATGTATACATCGTAATTATCTGTAAGGTTTGACCAAGTTCAAGAGAGATGAGTAAAACTCACTCTCAATATTTCGTTTGTCAAAAAGATTTTTCAAAAACAACCTTTATTGTCTCTATTTTGACTAATCATATGAAATAAAATTTACAAAAAGAATCATTTTATTTAATTAGCTAAAATTTGTTTTTAGTTGATAAATAATCTATACAAAATTACAACCTTAATGAAAAATATCACAAATATATTAGATTACTTTGCTTGATTAAATTGTCCAATGATATGTATAAACTTAGTTACACAAAGTCTTTTTGATGTAAAGATAAAAATAAATTGTGATAAGTTGTAAAAGCTTTGTATATAGAGAAATTCAAATAAAGAGAGGAATGAATACTAGCAAGATCTATACTAGTTCACTCTTTAAAAGATACATCTAGTCAACTTTGCAACCTAAGCAAAGTGTTCCACTAAGCATCATGATAGTACAATGTTACAAGATATACACAACACTATATCACAACAATACTTCTTGAATCCTACAAGAAGCCTTCAACAACATGCAAAACCTTATTGCTATCATATGAACCAGTATAAAAATTTGAGAGTAAATTCTTCTTTTCCTTATCTTCTAAAGATTTCATGTTATTAAATCTTTAATAACTTAAGAATATGAAATTTTCAAAAATTCTTTAAAGGTCTTTAACAAATTATATGTCAAGTTAAAAATTATCATCTAACTATGTGTCATTTGACAATAAGTGTGAAAATTTGTAAAAAAACAAAAGTGTGAATATACAACGCAACCTCCTTTTTGTGTATTTGACATGTTTTCACACACATGGAATAAGACTTGAAAGCCCTAAGCAATTTGGATTGGAACATAATACACCTAATGACATTTAGAATATGTTAGTATTCTTTTTTAACAATAGAGTTTTGTTGTGATGTTTCAACACAACTAATATGATGCAGAAGGTTGTCACAAAAATATTTATAATCAAAATCAACCATTATCAAATCTAATAATTTTCATGTTTTTGTTAAATTGATTTAAAGTATAAGTAGTGAAACTAGAAATAATATTTTTTATTTCTTCATTTCTTTTTTTGAAGCATATACCCATGTATGTTTTGTAAAGTCATCAATGAGAGTGAGAAAATATTTATGTCCATGCATGGAGGCAATGCTAAAGGACCACATGTCAACATGTATAAAATCAAACATATCACAAGTTGGAGTTTTAGTCAAAGGAAAAGATAGCCTATGTTATGTAACACGATAACAAGAATTGCAAACTTTTTTCATAATAAATTTTTTTAGTAAGATACTTAATGGACTTTACGATACATCGTTGATGTTCACGAAAAACTAAGCAAGAAAGAAAAAACAAAAAAAAATGATGAAAGGAACAAATAACATAACATAATTAATATAATCCGATATTATATTAAGAAATAATATACATGGAAGAAAGAATAAAAATGAAGAAAAAGATGATAAAAAAAAGAGTAAAGAATTATTATTTTTTTCTTGCAACTTACCATAACTAAAGAAGGAATAAATAAGCAACATAAGGAAGAATTGGGAAAAAGAAAGGAAATGAACTCAAACTCACACTAGTAAATAAACAGCTTTTTAATTTGCACACTACACTTTAGTTTAAAAAACACCAAAGTGTATAAAAACGCAGTGGCAATTTTGTAATTTTCGCCTGTCGCGTGAACGTTGTTGCCTCTATTTCTCTCGCGCGAACTACGTTGTTCATTGTCACCACCGGCCGTTCGTCGCCGCCACCGGCTGTTCGTTGCCGCTGCCTTTGGCCATTCATCGCATCCTTCAGCCATTTGTCACTGCCTCGATTGTCAAAAAAGAAAAAAAGTGATTTTAAATAGTCAAAAGACCCCCACATACTGCCTTGGCTGCCTCCGTTCTGAACCGAGGCAAAAAATTTACTCATTTTTGTCTCGCCTATATATATTTTGGTTCATGAACCGTTGCATATAGACAAAAATAACCAGTATTTTTCCCTTTACTACACTAGTGCCAACAAACTAAATAATTTATCCTATTACACATGTAACATGCCAAACAATCCAATATATCAAACATTCCTATTAGACTAATGTGATAGAGAAATCAGAGGTAATTCTGGTTTCAAAAGTTCTTCATTCTCATTATTTAACTTGCCAATAAAAGTATTGTGTGATGTTCAGTTTATACAGCCAAAAGTAAAAAGGCAAGAGACGATTCTAGAAAAGTAATAGCACCAGTTGTAATAGAATATGTAGCAAAACAAAATAATCATCCTAACAAACTAACAATAAAGCAACAAATAAAATACGTAGTGGGCAAAGATAATAGTGTCAACTGTAATGAGAAGCAAAAAATGTGTCTTTCTCACACCCTCACTCAAGATGGATGGTGAATGTTTAGCAAACCCATCTTGGACAAATTATCATGAAAGGGTCCAAGATAAAGAGACTTAGTTAACATATCTGCCAATTGATGCTTGGAAAAAATATGTGAAATGACAATGAGACCATCAAGAATCTTAGCACGTATAAGATGACAATCCACTTCAATATGCTTGGTTCGTTCATAAAAGGATGGATTCTTGACTAGTTGAATTACAGATTGATTATCAGAAAAAGTGGGAAATGGAAGTGGAATTTGAAGGCACAAGTCATCAACAATATATTTTAACCATTGTAGTTCATAAGAACCAAAAGCCAAAGCTCTATATTCAGCTTCAGTAGTGCTTCTAGAAATGGTGGATTGTTTCTTAGATTTCAAGGAAATAAGACAATGGCCATAAAAAACATAATAGCCCGTGATGGATTTGTGAGTGAAGGAACAAGTAGCCCAATCGAAATCAGAAAAAGCTTGAATTATGTGAGGATAGGAAGAAGGATAAAATAAACCGAGACCTGGACAACCTTTGAGGTATTTCAAAACTCGAAAAGCATCATGGAGATGAGATTGTCGTGGCTTGGACATGAATTAACTAACTTGCTGAACAACAAAGGAAATGTCTGGGGGAGTGTTAGTTAAGTACTGCAGCTTACCAATCAATCTTTTGTAAGTAGTGGGATCTGAAACAAGACCACTCTCATAATCTTTGAGCTTAACAGTGGGATTCGAAGGAGAAGTAGCAGGTTTGCAACCAGTTAGACCAAATTCTGCCAAATTTCCAAACAATATTGTCGCAATCGAGGTCGCGACGGGACGGTGAACCGAAAATATACGGGTTTAAGAAAAGATTTTGGGAGTCCCCACCATAAATTATTCTGTAAAAACTATGGAAAACCATAAAATAAGACATGGTCTACGAAAACTGGATTTTAAGTTCGGGAATCGGTTATGCATAAGGAAGGTATTAGCACCCTATTGTGTCTGCCAAAAAAGCAGAACCTTTAATTAAATATATAAAGTTGACGTGGTTTTTCAAAATGTTTAATTTTCCCTAAAAAAAGAAACTATTAAGAAACAAAAAAATATTTTTTATTTTATGAACCCGACAAGGATTGACTTTTCTCCTACGTATATCCATTTATGATGGTCAATCAGGGATCACGTAATTCTTTATCTAGAAAACAGTTTGTGAATTTGTTTGAAAATTAGTATGGATTGTTTGAGATTTTTGAAAAGTGAACCCGACAAGGATTAACATTTTATGGTTTTAAAGATTTTGTATTTTTTTTTATTTCAAGAATGGTGGGAAAAAGGAAAGAAATCGGCCATAGGCCGACACATACTCTTACTCTTTAATTTTTTTAAAAAAATATTATTTGTGTGTAGTAAAAAAATGATACCTTTAGAAAAAAACATTCAAAGTACAATAAAAAGAGAAAAAGAAGGGTGTAGAGATGACATACATTTTCAACTTTTAGTACTTCCCTAGTTCTTCCTTGGTAGCTTCTAGTGGCAAAGTCCATCTAGCGTGAGAACTCATTTTTCTCTATACTCTCTCACTCTTTCTATTTATTATTTCTGAGTATCTCTCTCTTTTTTTTTCGTCCCACCTTTTTTCTATCACAAGATGTGTATTTATATACACAAATTGTAATATTATGGTAATCTTGCCTTAATTGTGAATTAATTGACAATTAACAAAATAGGGAAAGAAATGGTCTTGGTTGCAACAAATCAAAATAATATTCAAATCATTGATTATAATTGTTGTCAGAAGATTTTGTCCATTTTTAACATCATAGTTTTCTCTTTAAAAAGAAATTGATGCAGCAAATTATATCAATATATTATTTTAATTATTGCTTATAATTATTGGTATAATATTGATTCAAATTATTACCATATTAAGCTAATATTTCAAAAATAATTTTACGTATACATTTTTTTAAGGAAATTTATTTTATTATTTTCTTCTTCCTTTTTTCTTTACCCACCATTAATTATTATTCTCTTATTCTTTATTTTTATTTATTTACTTACCTGGACGAAATTGAGTGTTGAGAAATACTTTCTTTGATTTAGCACAAAGCCTTGTTGTGATCGAGCAACCTCAAAACCAAGAAAGAATTTGAGAGAGCCCAAATCTTTGATGCTGAATTTATGATGTAAAAACTGTTTGACATCAATAATGGCCTGATAAAGCAATAAAAGAGTCATGATGGGTAAACAGAGAATGATCAGCAGAACTATGTGAGAACCCATAAGAATTTAAAGCAGACGTAAGCTTGGAATTCCACTGTCGAGAAGCTTGTCTAAGGCCGTAAACCTTGTATAATTTACAAACTAAATGAGGTTCAGGTAGAAGCAATTCTGGAGGAGGTTTCATATAAAAATCTTCATCTAAATCACCATGTAAAAAGGCGTTATGAACATCAAGTTGATATAAAAACACATTGTGAGAAACAACAATGGAGATGAAAAATCTAATAGTGGTGAGCTTCACAACAGGGGAGAAGGTCTAAAAAAAATTCATGCCTTCAGTTTGTGTAAATCCTTTGGCAACAAGATGTGCCTTATGTCTCTCTATGGGACCAGCTGCATTCAATTTAGTCTTATAGACCAATTTCAACCAACAACCTTCTTATTTGGTGGTAATTTGACCAATGACCAGGTGCAATTTCTTGTAGAGCTTGTATTTCTGCAAGCATGGCCTACTGCCAATGATCATGCTAACAAGCTTTCCTTAAAGGAAGTGGGCTCGATAATGTTAGATAAAGACATGCAAAAGGCAGTGTGAGAGTTAGAACAATTGGAATATGATAAATATGAATGTAATGGATAAGGAGTACTATAGGAAATGTTAGCAGAAGAAAGAGTAGGGCAATCATAAGCAGACAAATAAGCATGGGGCTTCCTCTGTCGAGTTGAAACTCTAGGAAGGTGATCAATAGTTTGCACAACATTATTAGAATCATCATTGAATTGCATAACTAGTTCAACAACAGTGCTATCAATATTGAGAGAAGAAACATTAGAACCAGGTATGTCAAAAACAATTAAAGAATCAAAAATCTGTTGTGATGCAATAAGACTAGTGTTGTGGTGATGAGAAATGAATTGAGAATCAGGAGCATATGGAAAATGAGACTTATAAAAAACTACATTGCGAGACACAAGAAAATTTTTGTTATGAAGATTATATAAATGATAGCCTTTAACCCCTGGTTTAAAACCAAGAAAAATGCACTTAGAGGCATGTTTGTCTAACTTAGTTCTGCCAGCCATGACAATGCTAGCAAAAGCTAAACAACCAAAAACTCTAAGTGTTCGAAAAGGAGGCTTCCAAAAACATATTGAGAAGGAGATTGGTGTTTAAGAAAAGGAGTATGGAGCCTATTAATGAGATGGACAACATGTCTGATAGCATATGACCATAAAACAGAATGCAAGTGAGACTGGAAAAGTAAGGCGCGGGTTACATTCAAAATATGTTTATGTTTGCGCTTAACTATCCCATTCTGTTGAGGAGATTCAATGCATGAGGTTTCGTGAAAAATGTCTTTGGAAGAAAAAAATCAGTTAAGAAAAATTTCTTGCTTGTGAGACCTTATTCTTTTTAGTTTTGTATAAAATTGATTTTCAATGAAATTGATGAATTTGGGAAGAACAATTTTGACTTCATCTTTGGATTTTAAAAGATGAATCCTTGTGAACCTATTGTAATCATCAACAAGTGTTACAAAGTATTTAAAACCATTAATAGAAACAGTTTGTAAGGACCTCAAATATCAGCATGTAACAATTCAAAGAGATAAGAACTTTTAGAGATACTAACAGGAAGAGGTAATTTCTTATGTTTAGCAAAGTGACAAATGTTGTAGAAGATACAATTTTAGTATTTAATATCAGAATGTTGAAAAGATAACAATTGTAACATATGGTCCAACCTCATAAACTAACATACTCAAGTATGTAAAGAGAAAACAAAACTCAAGTAGGTAAAGAGAAAACAAAACTAAGAGGTAATTCTTAAACTAAATCTAATATAATTAAGTCAAATATATTTTATATCCAACTACTAAAAAGAGTGTCAAGCTTTTAGATATAACAAAGAGATATCTCCGTACTCTATATTCTTCCTTATATATCACTAATAATTTATTTCCTGTTGTTCTCTTTTTTACCAAATCATAATAAGAAACATTACATCTAGATTATATTTATTTTTAGGTTTAATAATATTTTGTCTTGAATTTGTAGTAAATCTTATATTTATCTTTAAATTAAAAAAAAATAGTCCGTTAAGTTTAAAATAATACATTTTTAGCTACTAAATAGTAAATCTAAAAGACTAAAAAAATCATGTTATTCCATCAATTTAAATATTTAAGATTTAAAAATTTAAAATAATATATTTTTAAATTTGAGGAACAAAGTAAACTTTTTTTTTTAATTTGGCAAACTGAACATATATTTATCCTAAATTTTACAAATTAAAAATATAATATAAGTTTTATTTTTATTTTTATTTCTTTTTAGATAAGTTTTTATTTTTTTTCCAAAAAGGTGTTAAAGTTAAAGTTAAAAGACTGCTAAAACCTCATCATTTTTTCCAGAAAAAGTTTATTGAGTTGGAATATACTCCACATAATCATATATAAAGATTCTGTAC
The DNA here is from genome assembly GCF_029865625.1 of Vigna umbellata. Lineage (NCBI taxonomy): Eukaryota > Viridiplantae > Streptophyta > Magnoliopsida > Fabales > Fabaceae > Vigna > Vigna umbellata. The sequence goes on along the minus strand of NC_142172.1, from coordinate 5,617,051 downwards.
AAATATACTTACAAAGTATCCATCCTAAAGTTTTTACATCGATGACACCAATCCAATTCACGTTTTTTATAAATATGAAATTATAATTATAAACTAGGCTATTTACTGATAACTCATTTCCATACAATAAAGTATGTTTAAACACTGTGTGATCAAATTTCCTGCCTTATAGGACGAAATCAATAAACAAGACCTCACTTTAATTAATTTTAAAACACCTGTAATCTCAAATACATAACCTCTAAAAAATAATTTTTAATTGATTCAAGATCTATTACAAAATATTGTTTAATTCATTCAATCTCTAGTTCGATTCTTTGACGACGCAGTTGCATTAAAATTTGGTAACACAGATCCGTAGCTGATAATGATTAATAGAAATTTTATTTTACAGGAACTGGATTAGTGAAATATTTAGATTAACATTGGATTAAATAGGAGTACCTTAATGAGAAAAGAAAGGTAAAATCGTACACTGGTTTGTTTCTTCAGTGAAGCAAGTTTGACCAGTCTTGTTTCTCAATTATCAGGTCAAATTGTGTTGAGAGATAGTTCCCTTTCAGCAAAGCTTATTGGAGAACTAACAGGGACATGCAGCAGAATTGGTGGGTTCGTCTCTAACCGGTCACACGTTGAATTACATGTAAAAAGAGAAAAAACAAAAAAAATTACTGTGAAATTGAATAGTTGATTTGAGCATAATCAAGAAAACTTAATAAGACTTTTAAGTATAATAGACTTTACAATTTTATCTTTATAAAAATTGTAAGAAAGAGTTTATAATTTTATATCTTGTAAAAATTACACATATCACAGTAGATTAATAACAAAGCAATGGAAAAGTCTTACAAGAAGAGAAAGAGTACTCGACTAAATTTCAGTAATGATCACTGTGTTGGATAAACAGACAACAACGTCAAAATAAGGAAAGAAATCACACGGTTTACCATCATAACATTACAGTGTTAAAAGAAACCAATATATAAACATTGAAGCGTCGTCACCGAAATCAGGCGCCCCCACTAATACTATTCGTTGTCAGCAACTACTGCAACAGTACATTTGCTATTCAAGTATAGCTTAGCACTCTTGTTGGACATAGCAAACGAAAATCAAGTTCTTTCTCACAATTCTATTTGGTTGATCATATGATCGATTGTCTTAAAAGTTGGATTACTATTAGCATATATCTATTTTTTCTTTCATTTACTTTTAATTTTCCACTGAAGATTTTGCTTCAAAGTGTTGCATGATTGGGTTGATATATATATATATATGACTTTATCATGGTAAGAAAAAGGAGTGTAGTGTAAGGCAGAAGAGCACAAGAAGAGGAAAAGTATTAAGGCAAAGACACTGGTGCAACGGTGTAAAGAATCTTGACTGGCAGAGCGACAGAACTGATAACTTGCTTTTCAAGTATATATATCAGAACGTGCAGAACGTTCCATGCATGCATAAGCAGACGACTTAAATATGCTTATAAAGGAAAAGGAAAAGGAAAATTAGAATTATATATTCTTTCAAATTCATATATTTTAGTATTTAAACTGTTAGAATGAATAAATAATCTTTTTTATTTAATTGTTTTAAATTTTTTTACGTGACAAACACTAAGATAAAGTTTGAATTTACATTATTTTGTTACATTGTAGTTCAAATATTAATCTAAAACATTATTTAATAAATCTAAAAATATTAATATTATTAGATTTAAATAATTGTATCTATTTATTTTTAAAATTTGAAGACTAAAATATGTTAAAATTTATAATAAAGACCTCAAATTTAGTGACTAAAAACTTATTTAAGTTTAAATAATAATAATTATAATAGAAAGAAGAAAACAGTATCCAACCACAATTATTGTTCGGTTAAGAAACTGAGTTGGTCTCACGTGAACAAATTTGTATTATAGCACTAACAGAATTGGGTCAGTATAAAAGGTACAATGTACTATATGTATATCTAGTGTATTTTTTGTTCTCTATTAAAAGTTTTCGTTTCATGAAAATACTAAATAGTGTTATAGCGCCTCATCTTTTTAATTTTCTTCAACCAATAAATGATGGAGGTAAAGTTTGCCCTTGATGAATGAGTATATAAGAAGAAAAGTAATGAATAAAGTACACTAAAATATTTCTTGCTATACAAGCATAGTTCGTCAATATTGGTATAACATTTATCAACAGAGATTGGGAGGTTGAAACGAAAATAGATTTGTATGTATGCTTTCAATATATAGTATATAGTAGAGAAGCATATGTTATATTACGAAAATTGACAAGGGGTTCGAAATTAATGTGCTAAATTTTTTTTTAGCGTATTAAAGCATACGACCATATTTATTCAATTTCATATTTAGAATACTTTTACATTATTTAATCAACTACATACAATTAAAACCACAAAAATATAAGCATAGAATACTTTTATTTAACAGTTTTATATATATCACTCTCAGAAAAATTATCAAATTTCACATTTATGGTTTTTCTCCTATTAACGTATGAGAGTAAACCTATTAGACATGTTAAAGTATTCCAAAAATATTCTTTTTTTAACCTTGAAATAAAGTTTACTAATTGGTTTAATGTTTTTTTAATGTTTCAGTAGATCCATATTTTTGTCCATAATATTAAATAGGTCATTTTCTTTTTCGGCGTCTCAATTGGATTTTATTTTTGTAAAATTAAATCAAATAAAGGCTTTCTATCAAATTGAGAAGACGCCGTTAAGGAGGGTGTTACGTGGCATGCTGACAGTGTCTCTTTAAATGACGTGACATTAAAAATGTGTGTGAAGTATATTTTTTCTTATTTTTGAATTTAAAAATGGAGTGCAAAGTTGGGGAAAATTTTAAATAAGGGCAAAGTGGTCAAAATAATGTGAATTAAGTGCAACAACTCCTTTCTCTTTCGATTACCAATTCGAAATCTGACTAGGGGAAGAAGATTGGGGCCGTGAACGAGACCAGTTCCCTGCTACACAACTTACAAAGATTCCCTTCTGCAATGCTGCAAACGTGCCTATTGCGGTGCTATCATTGAAAAATTGAGGTGGCTCGTTTAGGCCAAGGGATATTGATACATCCACGCCATCCTCCATAGTTGTAGCCAATACACTCTTTCTGGGCAATCTTCTCCAAAACATATTTTGTATATTGCCAGGTCAGCATGAGGGGTAATCCATGTTGTTCTACCTTTGCCATTTCCTAGTAAATCTGCATTATCAACAAAAGCACCAGCTGCACTGCTCGTTGTGTGAGTCCCATGCCCATCTTCATCAATTGGTGTCACTGTTTCTTTCGTTGTCTCTGAAGCGAGGTTGAAAGACCTTGCTCCAATTAGTTTATTGTTACATGTTGTACCATTAAGCTCACATCTCCCTTTCCATTTGGGTGGTGGTGGCATTCCTACATCACTGGATGAAGGATGAATTAAGTGTGATTTCAGTTCCAAACATCGCACATGCACCGTTATTTCGAGTCGATGTTCTTCACCCACCAACTTTCGCGCTTTCAATCGAACAACAACGATTTTTTTTCTCTCACGAATCCTAATACGAAGCCCCAATCTTCTTCCCCCAATCTAATTTAGATTTCGAAAGAGAAAGGGGTTGTTCCACTTAATTTACATTATTTACCACTTTGCCCTTATTTAAATTTTATTTCCCCTCTTTGCTCCATTTTTAAATTTAAAAATTAAAAAAATTCACTTCACACACGTTTTTAATGTCACATCGTTTAAAAAGACACTGTCAGCATGCCACATAACACCCTCCTTAACAGCGTCTTCTCAATTTGACGGAAAGCTCTATTTAATTCAATTTTACAAAAGTAAAGACTCAATTGAGACATAAAAAACAGAAACCTATTTGAGATTCTAGACGAAAATAACAAATGTTAGGTTTTTCATTCTTTCACAATTTATAAGAAGTCCTTCTCAACAAGACACTACTATTTTCCATACATAGCAAGTCATGTTCGTTATAATAAATTTTACATAAATTAAATATTTTCTTCTAAATAAAATTTACACGATAATCTATAATATTGATGTATTGTATGATTTATAAGTGTGTATATTATCATATTCTCTCAATAACGTAAAATATAATAAAACTTCATTAAAATACTACAAAAATATTTAAACCCAAACTAAAAAATATATATTAACTCAACAAAATCTTTTCTAAATTAAAGAATTATATAATCTTGATTTTCAATATGAATGAAAATGTGTAAAAGTGAGGTTCACTCAAATAATATGTTCTTCAAAATATAATTAGTTAAATAATTGTTTAATATTTTATATTCTTTTATTTTAGGGGAAATAATTTTTTTAAAAGTTACTTTAATTTTGAAAATTTAGTTAAAAGTAATCATTTTAGGATAGATGTACGAAGATGCTAATACCTTTATTATGCAGAATCAACTCTCAAACCCAAACTTGGTTTCAAAGACCAATAAGGATTTTTTTTTCATAGTTTTCATTAATAAAATATGGTGGCAACTCAATTATTCCTTTTCAAATTAATTTTATCATCCCTTCATCACCTTGTGATATTCGAGACACTTTATCTTTGGTTTATGCTAATCAATAAATGATTATGAGTATGTTAAGTATCAGTTCTAGCTTTTCACAAGTCATAATATTTTCTAATCTCCTACTAAGATTGAGCAACAAATGCACAATATCTCTGTGTATGCAAAGCCTCGTGAAATTATACAACAAAATTTGTTTGACTATTATAGGAAACTCTCAAAGGAAAAGATATGAATGAAAAATCTCTTTGTTTTAGAGCCTATGCTTCACAATTGTAAAGGATTTACAACTCTCACTATGTATGTGTCAATGATTTTTTTATAATGCACTTAAAGGCTAGTAACTTGAAGAAATTTCAAATCATGTAGGACATGTATATAGGTTATTTGATATTCTTTCACTACTTTGCTTTGCATGGGCTTACTTCTATTTATAAGCACCATAAAGAAAAAATTGTTACGATTGGGTGATTTTTGTGTGTTCTTTGTGTTAATGTCTTTTTAGAATGTTTTTTACCTTATGATGACAACTTCACTACTAAGCTATTTTACATGGTTATATATTTCTATTTTAATAGCACGTGATTTGCATGTGTTTCATCCAATGGTAAAGCTTCTTATAGTTTTAGAGGGGCTTTGGCCCCTCAATTTGTTTAATACATGTAAATTAATATATATATTTTAGTTTTAGTATATTTGAGAGTGTTTTAATATCAATTCGGACTCTATTAACATTCTTGTTATCAATGTGTTGTTAATATACGTGAACTAAGTATTTCCAATTCACTTCTATCATAATTATTTTTTATCAATATTTGTAGTAGGTGAGTTTGAATATTTTCAATAAGTGGGTGAATTGTTTAGTCACCAATTACTAAAAGTTAGTAAAAGAAGTTTTGAATAACAATATCACTAAAATAACTCTAATTAGCCAACAACTTTAATAATTATAGTTGACATCAACTAGAAATAATTTTACTTGACGTTAATCAAGAAATACTTTTTTTAATGTTAATAAAAACTATTGATAAATTTTGACTGAAAAATAATGTTGAAAAAAAATTAATATGTTTAAATTATTAACTTTGATATTTAAATAAATGTTTACATTGATCATGATTGAAATACTTTATTTAGAAAATATTTAATTCAATAGATTTAAATTTAAAAAACATTTTAAAAAAAGGAACCATTTAAAATAAAATTGATTCAAAATTAAATATTTAAATGTTTTAGAAATTGTGAAACTTCATGTCAAAAGTGAAGAATGGAAGGATAAAGACAATATTGATCATCCATTTTTATCGTTAAACTAGCGTCATTTCATTACATTTTTTTATTGAACTCTTCCATGTTATTTGGTAAATTTATTTTATGTTATTGAGCAATTCTCCTACATGGAAGTGTTAGAGTCTATTCACAATGTTTATGTCAAGAAATTTGTAATTAAAAACATATATCATTAATCACTTTTATATTTTTTAATACAAAGGTATAAGTATATAAATACACATTTTTAATATGTTAGGGTTAGCAATATCATAAAGAGCATGAATGATTGAAATCCTTTATAATAAAGAGTGTGTTTGAGATGACATAAGTTGGATTATTATAACTTATTTCATTAACTTACCAACTTTAGTTGGTCCACTTAAAACTTTCCTTGAGCTTGTTTTCCCCAACTTATAAAAATTATATGTTTCTTAAGATAATTTATAGTGAATATTTTATTATTTTTCATCATATTTATAATACATTTTTTAATATAATTTTACTTTTATGTTTTCCTTTATTTTATGAAACCACCCAAGGATTTATCACTCACATAATAAACTAATTAACCTCTTTGAAACAGTATATTGCACGTTAAACTCAACATTCTACCACAACAGTAGAAAATAAAATGACTTTGCAAATTGTTTTGTAATAAAGTTTGACTCTTATCACTAAAATTAATCCACATTCCAAGAATTTTTTTAAAAGAGCATTGTTTTGATAATATATTATTTAATCAAATTGGTCTTCAGTTTTGCATGCTTAAAACTTGTAACTTATATATTTTTTTTCTTAATATTTGTTTAAATTGAAGGATGGGAAAATAAGGAAGTGGAAAAAAATGAAAAATAAAACTCTTTTATCTAATAGAGCGTAGATAATCTTTAGGTGTAAATGATTGAATTAATAAAAGTGAAAAGCGTTGTTAGGTAATTGAAAAAAAAAAGTTGAAATCAAAGTTATTTTAAAGTGATAGAGGCTTAATAAAAATGAGTTAAACAATTGTATACGTGTGTGATTGAATTGATAGAAGTGAAAAGAGTTGTTATATTTTTGTTTTTTCAAAATCTAAATTATCTTCGTTTTTTAAACAAATTTAAATATGTTAAGGAGAAAATGATGAAGAATGATGGAAAAAAATATACTCCAATTAGTACATCAAATTTAATTTGATCAACCTAATCTTTGTCTAAATGATTAATTCTGATCCATGCAAAGTTTTTGGATCCATATGCTTTTAAACATTATAAATTATAATTTTAAAAAATTAAAAATAATATAATTTCAGTCACCCACTTACACTACAACACAGTTCTTCGAAGCATCTAATCACATAATTCACAAAACTTAATTTCAAAGTTGCTTGGCTTCAAACAAACACCACTCAACAAACTCAATTTGGTTTCTCTTCATGCGACAAACAAAACCTAATTTCTTGTTTCTCTTTCTTTTATTCTATTTAGGTCTTTTAACTTAAGCACGATCAAGTATTGTAACATTTTTTTCACGTTGGTGTTGAGAGAGGAATCAATTATCAGTTTCATTTCACGAAAAAACCATGGCTAAAATAATTCCATTTGAAAATTTATCTGAAGTTATATTTAATAATTTTATAATTGTTTTATTTTAAAAGAATTTCAATAAATTAAGATGGATGTGTTTAAAAATTACTTTTGATTTTAATTTGTAAGTGTGTATTAAATTTACTACAATTTTAAAATATTATTAATATCTAAAATAGTTTCTATTATTTATAAATATTTATAATTAATTTATGAATCAAAGTCTAAATTGTTCTATAAAGCTAAAACCTTAATAATTGATCTTAAAGATAAATTTAAATTATGATTCACATGCCAATTATAATTTTTTATTAATAATTGAGATTATATTTTAAATACTAATAATTTTAATACTTATAAAATAATATCTAACTTAATTAATATAAACTTTAATTATTTTTATTTTAAATTAATTGTTATTCAATAATTTTCTTTTACTACTAACATAAAACTTTAATCGAAATTAAAAGAGAGTAGTTTAAGTTCTTTGCTGATTGCATATGAATCATGGTTTTAATGTAAAGTAACTTTATTATGACTTGAATAGAGACAGAAACTGTTTGTGAATTATTATTATGACACGTGTAATTGGTCTCAACACAAACTATTGATACTCTATGTGATCCTTGATATAAGGCATTTTTTAAATTGACATAAATTAATTAACTATTAGTACGTAATTCATTTTTTTTATTTATGATATAGATCAGAGATTATTAAATTGGTAATGTTTGTTGAAATTTTTAAACAATACATCAAGTTAGTCTTTATTATTAATAGCTTTTAAAATTATATTCACATTATTTCTAATAAAAAAATCATAATTCAATGAAAAAAGAAAAGAAAAAGGTAATTAAATTAATATTTTATATAAACTATAAAATGCCTTATAAAAATAATCATCCATCTCTTTTAAATTCTATCTTATATTAAAAAAATGAATGGAACATTTGATATTTAGTGCATATGAACGATTATTTGATGGAGAAGATGAAGAAGAAGTAAATGTGATAGTTTAAGAAGGGAGAAAAATAAGAAAAAAAAACTAGAAAATAATAATATTAATTAACTAAATATTTACATATATCAAAGTACGTAGTGTATAATATATGACTATTTGAAAAGAAAAAAACACAAATATTTAATTTAATTTTTTAATTAAAGCTATTTGTTTTGTGTTTTGATAATTTATATATTAAAAGATGGAAGTTGAAGGAGATGGAATGGAGGGTGTGATAGTTTGATTCCATAGAGATGATTGCAATGGGATGATGTAAGATAGAATAATATTAAAGCAAAAGGGTTGGATTATGGAATGAGAAAAGGTAAAATTGAAAAATGGTGGTGGTGGGTAAGGGTCACTCTATGAGATAGTGGTTCATGTAGAAGATCCATTGTGGGCCCTTATCCCATCATGCCAATCACAAATAGAAATCCCCATTATTTAAAATAGTTGTAAGCTTAAAATGTTCAAATGCATGAAATCTATTTTATTTTTTTTACATAAAATCAATTCATTTTAACAAAAATTCCCAAAATCAAACATGTCATTAATTTTTTTATATTTTATTTTTTAAGTTTATCTATGTGTGACCCAAAGAGAAATCTCTATGGAAGTGAGAAGATCAAAGGGGGATTTGATTGGTAGCTTGAAAGTGAGAGGCAAGAACTTCTAAAATAATCTTATATGTTTTTCTTTTAAATTGTTTCCTCATTTAGAATACTAAAGTTAACAATTGTATTTCTTTCTTTTTTTTTGCATTTATTAAGTAAACAAGTGTTAATTTCATATAAATAAGTAAACTATAGTGCATAAAATTAAAAGTATTTAGTGATTATTTACTTTTATATGTAACCCATCATTGTTTTGAAATTAGTCGAATTAGAAACTAATATCTCATTAGGTTTGTTGGATTAGCTTGTCGGTCATTAATTGGCTAATAGAAAAAATTAATGATGATAAATAAGAAAGTAAGGGGGCATTGATTTTAAGCACAAATAATTAAAGGAAGTACTTTTCTGGTGTCTGGCAACAAAATGTCCTTGTCAATTTTTGAGTCAAATTATTATTTATTGTCTCTGAACAATTGAAAATTGGCTAACTAATTTATTCTTAAGAAAATAAATAAATAAATAAATATTTAAACCATAATTATTTTTTAAAACTTTCTGATTTTTTAGTTTTTATTTTGATCACAGTATATATTTTTTATCAATACCATTTTCTAGAGATCATTACCCCCATTGCATATTCTGTAATACTTCAAAGCCATCACTTATTACTTATCTCTTTTAAAAACATTTAAATTATGTGGATTTTCCATTTTCTTTTAAAAGTTATACTTTTCATTACTTTTAAAGTCATGAACGAGTTTCTTATAAATATGTTTTCCTATTATTTTCACTATAATTAGTTAGTAATGTTGAAAACTTTTTTTTTTTGGGAGTGATTAAACAATGTTGACCACTTTATCATTAGTTTTAAGACTTGAGAGAAAAAAAAAAGAATGATCTTTAAACTTTATAGTACGGAATTTGAAACTTTACAAATTCCTTGTGTTAGCTTCTGCGTTTCAACAATAAAAATGTAATTTATATAAAAATAATTAAGGGATGAAATTTAATTTTCCCTTACGTGAATTATGTATATCATTATTAATAAATTAATTTTTTGATAATTAGTTATTGTTAGAATAAATAATTAAAAATCTTATTCTCGTGAATAACATACACAATCATGTTTTAAGGTTTCAAATGAAGTATTATTTATAATCTTTATTAGACCAATTTATGTCTATATTAGATGATATATGGTCTAAATGCAAATAACTGTTTTTATGATATATATATATATATATATATATATATATATATATATATATATATATATATATATATATATATATATATATATATAATATCTTATATATACGTGTTATTTAATATTATTCTTGGGATTTTTTTTATATTGTTTTTTTAACAGTAATGGGGAAATCAAAATTAATGTTCTAAGAGCATAATGTAGTGGAGAAAACATATTCACTTAAAAATAATCCATGGCGTGAAACCTATCAATTAAATACATTAAATATGCTTTAGTGTATAATATTAATGGTCTTTTTATTACCTCATTAAGCATTAAACAATAGCAAGTGAGTATAATGACTATCTATTATTTAGTACTTTTATATATAAGCAATTTCAAATATGAAAAATAAAATAGAACTATTTATCTATATGTCTATTTGAAAAACTGTCGCTATGATTTTTCTAAACTCTATACTATTGTATCTTTGAATGCTTTTAGTTAAGAAAAACATAAGTTAGTCCTTATATTTATCTATTTTAGACGTTTTGGATCATACCTTTTAATTAATTTATTATAAGTGATATTAAAGCCGAATATTTTATTAAAAAAAATACTTGGAGTAATTGCTTAGAAAAATAAGTAAACAGAATAATTAAGTTTTTATTTTATTTTTTCTAAAGGTAGAAACAAAAAAATACTAGTTGTAAATTTTGTTTTTAGTGAAACATGGAGATTTTCAAAAAATGAAGGAAGTTTCATGATTGGGACGAATCATATAAATTCTCTTATCCCTTTCTCTCTTTCACCCTTAAAGGAAAAACATATTTTAAAGAAATATAAATAGTGTTAAGATTTCTAAGTACTTTTAAGAAAAATACAATTCAACCTCTTCTGCTTTTTTTTGCACTTTATTGAAAACTTTAAATTTTTAATCCATGTTTAATTTTCTGTAATTAGTATTTTACTTGATATTGACAAATTTTAAGAATGCTTATATTATCATTTTAAAATATATTTCAAAATGTTCTTATAATAAAAATAAAATACAAATATATGGTGTTCCTAACTTGAATTGTCGAATCACCTAAGATATAGATTTTCCAATATTATCAACAAACATAATATAGTAACATTGAATAACAAAGCATGCCCATTTCCCTCCCATATTAAAAAAAAAAATTAGAAAATAACTAGGGTAGGCCCAACAAGAAATAGTTAATTCAACAGCATCTTATTTTCTGTACCTCTATAGTTTCTAATTGCACTCTCATTATTTTTAAAAAGATATTTTACTTACTGACTTATAAAAGATAGGACCTAAAAGATAGGGCGGTAATGCAGTGATGATAAAAGTAGTGGCGGCAATGCACTGAGAAAAAATATTTTAATTTTTTTTTCTATTAGTATAGAAGTGCAATTAGTAATAATAGGAGTGTAGGAAAAAAAGGCCTAGTTCAAACTACTCCCCCGACAAACAGGGTGTTACTCCTTTCACCACCATCACTTCTTCCTCCACCTCCCAAACCTTCTGCCAAATTTTTTTAATTATAAAAATAACTTTTTTTACTTTTTTAACCACTTTTATTTACTTTAAACTATAACCCTATCTTTGTATCCACTCACTTTTCACTCAGCCCCACCTCCCAACTCTCCTTCTATCTTTTCAGATTCCCACCCCCACCAACTCCACCACATCCGTTCTTTTCATCAACATCTCTTATTTCTCTCCTCCATTTCAGTTCACGCAGCCCCACCCCCAACTCTCCAAGTCTCATTTTCTTGCTTTGGCGGTGCGCCGGCGGTGTTTCGCGTCTTAGGTCTACGAGAGATTAGATCTTCGTTTCATTTCTTGCTGTGGATGTAAATGTTGTGAATATGTTGTAATTGTTGTGGTGCTGTGGTGGTTCGTGCTTTTTCTGTGTTTTTTCTCTGTGTGTGCGTGTGTTCGGAGGGAGGAAGAAGATAACAGGCCATGAACAGATGTCGCATACGGATATCCACATCCGTTTCAAATCCAAACGGATATGCGACATTCATTCAGGCTTGGATGTTTTTTTTAGTTTTTAGTTTATTATTAAATTTTAATTTTTAGTTATTTTTATCAACTAATTTAATTTTAATTTTTTATTTTCAATTAATTTGTTACGTAATTATTTTACATGCACAGGGGACACCAAATGTACGTCTCAATACGCATTCATACTTTGATGAGTCCAATCCTATCTACTGCACTCTTTCCAATTCCTTAGCAATGAGATCCAATGCATATCGAGAGATACTCCCAATAAGTTTTCTATATCTGTATCCTTTAAAAGGGTCACTCGTGAGCAACAAACTTCTTTCAAATGATGCCTTAATCTTGTTGTGTTGTAGGATAACGACGTTATGAATAATATCCCAACAAGAACACAAATCACCCATATTATTGCCCAGAACTTTCTTCAAACTCCAATGAGCAGACTCAACCCTGAAATAAAAAAAAATCATCAACAAGTGCAAATAAATATTTATCTACCATGAACTGCTCGCATATTGAAAATCATTCACATACTCAGCAAATAAGCTTTCATCAGCACAATCCATCACATTTTGCCATGCATCCATCAACACATCCCAAACCTCAGTAGAATGAACTAACATTTTGTATTTAGCTTTAACATTTTTAAGGATGTGGAACTGACATAACATCTTATATGACTCAGGGAATACATTTGCAATGGCATTCATCAAAGCCAAGTCTCGGTCAGTGACAATGACTTTAGGACCACCCTCAGATGTTAAAAATAAACCTTTCATCTTTTCCAAAGCCCATGTGAAATTACTCTCTAGTTTAGTAGACAAGAAAGAAAATGTTGTAGAGAAGTTTAACCCTATAGACGTCATGCCCACAATCTCAAGTAATGGAAGTCTATTTCTGTTTGTTTTATATGTGGAATCCATCAAAAATACAACATTAAATGAGTTTAACAATTTCACCGCATCAGGATGTGTCCAAAACAGGTCAGTAACAACCTCTGAATCGTCGGAACACCTACTCCAATGAATGTACTTATCCCTGTCCAACAACATCATAAGTTGTTGTAGTTTAGTTCTGGACTCTCTCAATGATCGTTTATACGCTTGCCTTGCGTTGTAGATTTGTTTAATCGTTGTGACATTTCGATCATTATTTTGTTTGAGAGTTAATAAATATTTGCAGGTGTAACTTTACTCTTTGTCATATATCAACCAATAATGACTGCTCACTCATATTTAACCTGCCAGCATAAGGATGCCCAACTAAAGTTTCAGCCAACTCATGGTTGTGATGTTCACACATTACCTTCAACACCCATCCATCCCCGTTTGAACATGGTTTACCCTTTAATCTAAACAGACACTCACATTTACGAGTGTCGTATACACTAGGCACCGCATCGGCTTTGTATTTTTGATATTTCCCTCCTCTTTCACATCGAAGTATGATGAACGTTTTTCTTTCCCGTACACTAGTAGCTATATCCGATCTTACTATTACCACAACAAATCCTAAATCATAAGTCATCCCTCTTACCCTATAAAGTAAGTGCTCCCGTGAACGAAATATTTCATTTGTGGTAAATTTATTTGTCAAATCTCCCTCTCCAACTTTGCTAATGAATGAAGATAAATCAGATATCAAACTAGAACCAACTTGGGAATCCATATGAAGATATTCATCCATTTTAAACAATAATCACCTATAAAATTATAAAAAGTCTTATTAATATAATTAATAATTAATCAAACAAATATAAAAATATTAATATAATAAAATTATATATTTCATATAATTAAACAAATAAATAATATTTTATATAATTATAAATTTGTTAAAACATACAAAAATCATATATAAAAAATATATATTATACAAAAACATTAAAACAAAAAACTAATTATATATAACGTGCAAAATACAAAAAATATAAATATAAACTAATAACAATATTAAAATATCTCCAAAATTAATATAAAAAAATAAGCTAATAAAAATAAGCTGAAAAATAAACGTATAATCTTTAAATGGATGTGAGCATCCGTCAGCGGATGTCAACATCCGTTTATAGATTATACGTTTATTTTTTAGGGTTTATTACGCACCTTCACGATGAATCTCTGCACCTTCAAGCACCACACCACCACCACACACACGACTGATCAATTGCTTTCACCACTTGCAATCTCTCATTAAGCACACTGAAAGTCCACCACACTCTCACACCACAATTCTATGAATGAGAAGAAGAAGTGGAACGTGAGAGGAAGAAGAACACAATGAAACAATGAGAGACAAATGATAAAGAGGAAGAAGAGTTGACGCTTCATACATGTAGAGAGGTTAAAAAATATTAATCATAAAATTTTACTAAGAGTAAAATAGGAATGAGAAAATAAAGAGAGAGATAAAAGAAGAATGGGATGATAGAGGGAGCAAGGGGTGTTGGTGGAGGAAGCAACACCCTGGCAAACATTACTTTCAGTTCACAAGCCCAATATTTTCATCCTACAAATGCATCCATACTTTGGCTATTACTTCCTACACCATATCCTTACACCCTATCATTTCTGAATTCATATTTTTGAAACACATTAAAATAATTTTGGAAATGTTTTCCGTAAACAATCACCCAACTTCTATATGGAAATAAATTTTCAAAGGCTTTTGATGGGGTGCATAAAGAAATTTGATAGGTGCAGAAAGTCCTTGCCCATACTTTTCCAATTTGTAATAAAGAAATGTTTGATAGTTCAACCCACTTGTGTTATTTACCTTGTGTAATTGACTTACTTGTTTGAACTGTGAAGAAATGCATGTGAATATTGGACACTTCAAAATGATGTTAATGTCAAGTTAACTAAAGTGATTACATTGAATTCTTTTACAAAAATATGGATTCAATTAAGTAAAAAACAAATATAATGACCAAAATGAATCAAAGGTTAAACATATTAACAAAATTAGTAATTAAAACAATATTATACAATGATGTGTGGTATAAATAATAAATAAGACGTAATAAGTCAAAATTGACTTGTTAACAAATCAACACATGATATGCATAGTGAATGCTACTTGTCATTTTAGTAATATCGTCAATGTAAGTGAAGTATATTTAATCAATAACGTATGGTAAAATGTGTCTTAACTATTCATTTAGTAAGGAATGTCTCCCGTTTTCTTTTGAAGGAGCATGTCTTATAGACTTATTTTGTGGTTGGAAGTTGTGTTTATTATTATATAAAACATCTAATATATTCACATATTGTATGTTATGTGTTAAACACATCAAAATATTATATATTTTGTTAACTAATAAGCAACATAATAAGGAATCAATTATTTTTATATTGCATAAATAGATAATATATCTAAAACATGATAGAGATCTCAATCAACTAAAGATAAGAGAATGTTATATTATGTAAGCCTATACAATCTTCACTTTAATAACTTATTTTATAAGATAAAATTGTGTCTAGTACACTTTTAAAATAGAATTAAAGTTATACAAAATTTATTCTCATTATATTTGTTTTTTATGAACCTATTGTATTGTCTATTATCAAAACATTGTTAATATTTAGTCTTACATTTTAAATATATATTTTTTTAGCATGAAAAACTTGTATTAAACATTTTACATCAATAAAAATAAAACAAATTTAAGTAAATATAAACTTTATTTATGAACCAAGTAAGATTCACTTAAAACATTATGATTACTATTTCTTTTATTAAAAGTTTTATTTTTATTAATTTAATTTTTATAAACTCAAATAAATTCATTAATAATTATGAGCGATTATAGGAAATCGAATCCCATAATACTTGCACTCGCTACATTAATAAGGAAATAATTAAATACTATATCATTACATGTGGTATTCATTAAGGATATTATTTAGTATTAATCACAGATTTTATTTGATATTAATTATTTTTGTTATTCCAAAATGTAGTAATATAAAATTCGAATAAATCAAATTTGATATCATTACTTAAATATATATGATTATAATTGATTGAAGGAGAAATATTCAGTAATCAATCATATATTTTATTTATTTTAAATATCTTTTAAATATTTTAGTCTTGACCTATAAATACATATTGTTCACGAGGAAATATTACTCAATTTTTTATTACTTCATATTCTATAATTTCTCTAAACTCTCAGTCACTTGAAGATAAGGAAATTTTGTGCAGGTGATCTCCTGTGAGTATTCATCAACTATTCCAGGGTCAGTACTTTTAACAATACTACGTTTTGCACTTTGAATCCAATTGTTCCTTTCGGGTAAGAACAATTTAATGTAATTATTATCATAAAAATATATAATTTTTTATAGAAATATTTAAATTTTTTTAATTACTATAATTATAAAAAATAAAGATAAAATGTTAAAAAAATAAGAAAACACGTATATAAAAAATGAATGTCAGTCTTATACATAATATTTAATTATTCCACTTGTAACTAAATAATTCGATTCTAATATGTTATCTTTTTATATCAAGTTAATTTCTTTTTGCAATATTATTGTATTTTATGTATTAATGTATTAATATACATTTTAATTTTCGGTTGTATATATATTTTTGTACTTATATAGTTATATAAATTTTTTATTTCTATCTTATCTTGTTTAGATTAAATATATTATTTAAAATACGAATATTTTTATTATCAGGTTAATGTGATGAAAACCAAGTTTAAACTTTGAAAAAAGTTTAAATTGAATAAATTTATCTAAAAACAATAGTACTCTAATCATAAATTAAACTTTTTAAAAACAGGAATTTCTGAAATAGTTGAGATATTTACCATTATTCTTGGTAGAGAAAAAAATTATATTTAAATTTGTCATTTTTTTTAACATTGTAATTTTAAAATAAAAATATGATAATTTTTTTATAAACAAATGTTATGTAAGTTTTGTTTTCTAACCCACAACTTCTTTTACTACTTCTAACTTTTACTTCTAGACCAACATTATAGGTTTTGTTTGTTTTTGTGTAAAATAGAAATTATTCTATGATATATTATGAGATTATTATTAATGTTATACATTATTTAAATTGATATCAGTTAATACAATCACACTAGTTTGACTCATAATTTATTAATCTAGTAAACTAATCATTGACCAAATTTTAAAGTTATTATAAAATTCAATAAATAATTTCTTTAATATAATTTATAGTACCAATTAAAATCAAATGGTGGGGTCAAATATTATTAATTATAATTATAAATGTGTACAAGTATTTTATTCCACGAGCAACACTTTTTGCCATTCTCGTAAATAATAATCTTCAAAGTCTATAAATATGTTGCTGTTAGAAAGAAAGTTAATAAAAAGTTGACAAATTTCTTTGCTGTCACAGGGGATTGAAAGTTGAAGAAAAAACTACACAAAAATGGGTTTTGCAGTGAAGCATATGTTGGCAGCCATGGTTTTTGTTCTTCTATTCTCACTAGGTACGTAGATCAAACACAAAATTTTCTTCACAGCCATGTATTTTTAATTTCAAAAGTTAACTTATTTAATGAAAATAATTGAGTAATAAAATAATGTCACGAGTAATAATGATATGAATAAAAATAATTATATTAACTCATTTTTAAAAGAAATAAAATAAAGTTAAAAACATTTAAAAATAAAATTGGAAAAGAAAATCATAAGTTTTGTTGTGTAAATGTATTATGATGATTGTGAACAGGTATGAGCAGACAGCATTGTCTGGGGCCATGCCAAGAATATCCAGACTGTGCTGGAACTTGCAAGAAGGCTTCGTATCAGATAGGACAATGTGTTATGGTTGATCCAAAACATGGCTTCTGTTGTTGTGCAAAGTTTATTGTTAAACCCGCAAAACTGGAACACTTTAACTAAAGAGGACAAAACAATTTATTGTCATTTTAAATAAATGAATCTATAAGATCTTTATTCTTATTCCAGTTAATGAAAAATTATGTGTTCTCTAAAACATGCATGTATAGTTTCTCTACAATTTATTTATTTTTTAAATTGTTGATAATAAATTAGTTTGATTAAATTTAAAATAAATTTTAAAATTATTACTTATTTAAGAAGTAGACTTTGTTTATTAAAATAAATTCAAATAAAAAATATATTATATTTGAGTGTGAGAGTCTAGTGGAAAGAATTAACATTCTAGAATGTTCGTATTTAGATTATTAGTTTAAATTCAATGTCTAAATATAATTTGTATAATTTTATTGTTCCCTTAAATAGGAAATACAAACGCAGTTTTTATAAGTATTTATTTTCCCTTCACTCCTACGTAAATTGATCTTATCTTTTACGTGTTTTTTTAAAATGATGAATATTAGGGTATGTAACATGTTTTTTAACAAGTTTTTGTTATGAAAACTTTTATGTGAGTCTACATTTTTCATGTTTAAATTTTTTTAATTATAAAGTAAGTTCAATACTTAATATCATAATGGTTTTTAAACTTTTAATTATTACATTTGAATCTTAACATGATAAGTTATCATTTTTAAATTATTACTGGACGAAAATGTTAATTATCAAATTAATTTAAAAATAACATGATAATTTTTAAAATTCTATTTTAATTATTACCTTATTTTACTTAACATTATAATTTTTAATACTTTATATAGATAAAAATCTATTATCAACTAAATTTGAAATTGAATATAATTCTTTAAAATTAGAACGTAAATAAAATAATTTAATTATAAAATGAGTCATAGAATAACATAATAACTTTTATATTTTCAAACATAATAGACAAAAATTAATTATTAATTTCTAAAACATAAATATAATTCACCATTTTTTAAATTATTACTTAAATGAGAATTTTGATCATCAAATAAACTCTACACTTTCACATAATAATCAATAATTTCTAAAATTTTATGTGAATGATAAAACGAGTTTATGAATAAACAAGATAGTAATGCTATTAAAAAGTTATTATATAAGAAAATCTTTAATTATCATCCCAGACTTAATAAAATAATATAGTTTAAAATAACAAAAATGATTTAGTTAGTGTTTTTTTTTATGTGATCGAGATATCTAATTAACATGATCCACGCATGCTATAATCTTTCTATTCTTGAGTCGGACTGCAGGCATGGGTAGTACCTGTGTAAAAGCTCAATTCAGTAAAATAATTTAGGATATTAAATATATATACTATAAAAAGCAATTATCTCTGTCTCTCCTCTTGCACCTCCACAGTTTCTTTTTTTATCTTTTTCTTATTAAGAATTAATTAGCTTTCAAAAGCTAATTAAAAGTTTTACATATTTTGAAAATTGTTAAAATTTTAATCAATTTTCAAAAGCAAAGTCTTAATTAGTTTTCAAAAATTGGATTAAAAAAAAATTTAATAAATTTTTTTAAAGAAATTTTTTAATCGACTTTCAAAAGGTGATTAAAAAAAATTGCTTAATCAACTTTCAAAAATCGATTACAATTTTTTTTAAATTTTATTTGTTTTAGTTTACGTTTTTATATTTTATAATAATTTATAAAATTTAATCTAATATGTTTTAGTGCATAAGAAATTAATATATGATCGTTACTTTTCCAACGGTTAACATATTTTTAATTTTTTTTTGTTTTTAATCTTTTAATATGTACTATTTATTATTATTTAATATTATATTTTATAAATTCAAATATTAATGTGTATTAAATTATATAAAAATATTAAATTAAATAAAGGGTTAAATATGTTTTTAGTCTCTAAACTATCAAGCAAATTTGTTTTTAGTTCCTCAAGTAAGGTACATTTTAGTCCTTATATTTAAAAAAAACGTTAATTTTTTATCCTCCCGGCGGTTAGTTTTGGAAGACCTAAAATTAAGGTTTTTTTTGAAAGAGGAGAACTAAAAATGTAAAAGAGGAACTACAAACAAATTCGTTTGATAGTTTAGGGACTAAAAACATATTTAACCCTTAAATAAATGTCTATTAAATATTAAATGAAAAAATATGTTAACTGGTTTTGAAAATCTTGTTAACATATTACTTTATTATTTTTATTATTATTAAATATTAAATTAAAATATATTATTATTATAAAATATTAAATTAAAAAATATATTTATTATACTATTATTAGTATAAAAAACAAAAAAAGTAAAGTAAATTAAAAAATAAAAAAAAATAAGGAACCTTAACTGGATATGTTAAGAATTTTTTCTTAATTTTTGAAAGTCGGTTAAGGCTTCGTTGATTTTCGAAAGCCAGTTTAGATTTCATCGATTTTCAAAAGCCAGCTAAGGTTTTAATGATTTTCAAAATACGTAAAACTCTTAACCGACTTATGAAAGCGGGTTGGTTTTTAATGAAAAGGATAAAATTGGAATTTTAGAGGTACAGGAAAAAAATAAAGAGGTGTTAAGAGAATCACTCTACTAAAAAAGGTGTTTACTTGGTGATTAATCTCTTATATACCTTTTTATTTGGACTATTATTTAAATGGGTCTAACTTACACCTAGTCTTTCCATTTTAAGAATGTGTCTCTATTTTACGAATGTGTAGATATGTATTAAATCTTGTATTACCACATATATTACTATTTTTAACATGGACTATGATGATATCAGCCACTTTAATCCCTGTCTATTAAAAATACCCTTAGTTGTAGATCAGGATCATCTTGACCTTATACAACACTATCCACCCCACCCCCTGCTACCCCCACCTTGTAGTTTCCACGTAATAATGCATAAAGAGTCTTATGCTAAGATGATATTTAGGTGTTACATTATGTTTTATTCACATTGCATAACTATGACCTAGCATATTCAATAACTGTTGATGAAAGAGATATGATAGATGAGAAGGGCAAAGATAACCACTCTAGATTATTTTCTTGCCCTATAAATAGAGGTTGATGCATGGGAAGGTCTCATTAGTGTAATAATTGTTGGAAGTCTCACATCGATTAGAGATAAAAACAATTTATAATATATAAGTGAGGTGCAAACCTCACCTTATAAGCCAATTTTATTGGGTTGAGTTAGGCTTAAACTCACTTTCTAATATGGTATCAGAGCCATGGTTATAGTCTATCCTAACGATATTTCTTGTTTCTTGGGCTTTTCTATTCCACCCGTTATCGGGCCACTATCGGACCACCAATTTCTACTATCACGCTCGAGATGTCTATACCTCGACGTGAAGGGATGTGTTGGAAGTCCCACATCGACTAGAGATAAATAACCCTACAACATCCGCTTGTGACCTTCTTGTGGCCATCTCCCAAGCATACTTTATAGGGAGTAATTTCTTCTTCCCCAAACCTAGTTCTTTTACCAGTTTGGTAGAAATAAAGTTGTGGCTGACACCACTATCAATCAATACCATCACCCATCTTCCTTTTACCTCACCCAGTAACTTCATTGTGTTGGTTGGTGTCAATCCTCCAGTTGAGAATGCTGAAAATTCCATTTGTTTCTACTTTATTTCTTCCATTTCTTTCCTTTCTTGTACTTCCTCATCCTTCGCCATAATTAAAACTCTAATACTCCTTTTGGGACACCTATGACTAGGGCTATAGGGCCCTCCACAATGAAAACATCTACCCTCTTCCCTCCTCTGTATGTACTCTAAATATGGAAGGGGTTTCTTACCCCCTTTTTTTGTTATTTCCTCCATCGTTATTGCCCATCTTGGAACCTCCAATCGTACTCTGTCCGCTTTTGGTTTCTTTGAACACTTCTGTGCCTGAAATAGCTTCATAACCTCCTTGATACCATATTAGAAAGTGAATTTTAAGCCTAATTCAACCCCAAAACACCGACGTCTAAGGGTGAGGTTTGCACTCCACTTATATATATATATATTATAATTTGATCTTATCTCTAGTCGATATGGGACTTCCAACAATAATAGAGATATCATGGTTGAGATAAAATCGACTCTATTTGTCGATAACGTATGTCACACTCATTTACTTATTGTGATTCTGCATTAAGATCTAGAGTTTCGAGGATGGTGAAGCCATATTTATGTCGTCTTCATCACATAGGTAGTGAGGATATCACCTAACTAATGAGGATAGTGATGTCCATGCCTTGTTTCATAGGTGTTATGATGGAGTAGATTTCAATGTAAATGTTTATTTTTTAAGGTATAGTTGATTATTTTTCGTAAATACATTTGTAAATAGTATTGAGATGGTAAAGTGGATGAGGATGTCAACATAGATCAACTAGGTATAATAGATAACATGTGTTGTGGTTACGAACGTGAAGTCAAAAGAAATTATAGTGGGCAACAGACAAAAGAAACATTAACAATGAATAAATCACTAGTTGATTTAACATTAATCGTTAACTATTATATTTTATATGTGGTATAATATTCAATTATAAACATTATATATATGGAATTCATGTATGGAAGGATATGGAGTTAAAAGTTTAGATTATATATATATATATATATATATATATATATATATATATATATATATATATATATATATATATTTATATATATTTATACGTTAACTAGAAAAAGGATGTAATTTAAGAGGGGTTCATTTTTGGCGATATTAAAACCGCTTTAAATTTTCGGTGATTTTATTAAAACCGCAACTAAGTTTTAAATTTTTATTTTTTAAATACTTTTCGGCGGTTCTCAGAAAACCGCAAATAACGCTTTTAAAATGTTTTAAATTCTCGCAATTTCTATTTCTGCAAAATTGTACTCTACTTCGTCTTCGCTTCTTTTTTTTAAAACGCTGTTCTGCTTCTTTTTTTTGAAAACGTTGTTCTTCTTCTTCCCTTCCCATAATTTCTAAGTTCACTTTTTGCTGTTCTTCACTTCCTGCCACCACGCCGTAGAATGGAAACTCGTGTGGAAAGTTTTATTTCTGACTCCCATTGAAGCTTCTCTGGACAAGCGACACAGAGTATCAAGAGAAGTTCACGAAAGGAGAATGTAAGCATGTCTATCTCCGACACTTTCATTCAGCTTCTATGTTCATCTCCAAGGTTTGGCTTCATTGTGCCTTTCTGTTTGTTGCTTGTGGTAATTTTTATCTTTCCTATTTTATTTTGTAGTAGAATGGGGGAACGAAAATAAATTTAGGGTTTAATTGTTTACAAAAGTGGGAAAGAATTTAAGATTTTACTTTTTGATAATTGATTTGCGTTTTCTAGGATTTTCCCTACAAAACGCGATGGAATCAAGCGAACACAGTGAGATAGATGAGTTGTGCATTGTGATGGAAATCGTGAAGAAGCATGCCTATGGAGGACTTCTTTTTAGGGTTTCTTTTTTTTCTTCTTCTTTCTCCACAATCTCATTTCTCTTCTCTTCTTCTAAATTAAATTTCAAGAATTAGGTTGGAAGATGATGCAAAAGCAGTAGTGAATGGCAGAAGTATGAAGAAAGAGAGAGGGAAATAAGCTCTGATCATCCTTGATGTGAAACTTTGGGTACCTCCGAAGGTTGTCGTGATGATAATTGTAGTGGAGTAGACTCCAGAGTGTCCTTTATCAAAAAAGTTCAATACTATATCATCACCAATTAATTTTCTCTGGTATTTGAATTCCTAGATTGTAATTCCTCTCTTTTATTTGATTTAGTTGCTGTAGTAATTCACTATTTTTTAGCAATATTTCATAATCATCTGATTTGTGTTAATGGATAATTATATGAGAAGAATTAAGTGATTTAAGATTTACACACTTGGTTTCTTGGAGGTAACACTGTTGTAACTGTTATCAAGCAGGTCCATTCAGAACTTCTAACAATTGCATTACCACCTTGTCAATGTTATAATTGACCACATTCTTTCCCCCTTTTGTAAGACCCTGAAAACTAGAGGAAAAATTAAGTCTTGGGTCATTAGAAGATTAAGAAACCCAAAATGTATCAAGTTGTAATAAAAGTTCAAGTTAATATGTAAAATACAATGCTGTCAACTTTGACATGGTTTAGTATTTTAATTATAACTGTTTGTACAAATTAGATATTGAGTTGATTATTTTTCCATTAGAAATTAGACTCGAATAGCTTCGATTCGAGTACTCATACGCGGAATTCCGACATCGGGAAGGGGTTTAACAGGACTGACAAAGTTGTCCCAGTGATTGAACACGTTTTTGACGCGTTTTGAACGCGTTTTTGACTGGG
Organism: Vigna umbellata; assembly: GCF_029865625.1. Classification (NCBI taxonomy): domain Eukaryota; kingdom Viridiplantae; phylum Streptophyta; class Magnoliopsida; order Fabales; family Fabaceae; genus Vigna; species Vigna umbellata. Next base: position 5,592,671 of record NC_142172.1, on the reverse strand, counting down.
TAAACGCGTTTTTACTATTTAAACGCGTTTTTACTATTTAAACACGTTTTTATGGTTATTTAAGAGTGTTTTAGGGCTGAGAGAAGTTCCTAAGTTGAATCAGAGGTCAGAGCACGGAGGTTTTGAAGCAGAGAGACTTTGGAGTTCTGTTTTGAGTCGGGGGAACGTTCGCAAAGAGTTTTTGGAAGATTAGCTAAGGAGAAAACCGTAAGGGGAGCTAACCTTGAGTCTTTTTGTTTCTGTATGATCTTAAAATTGGTATATGTTTAGGATTTTGATTCTCTTTATGATTTTAGAGTGAAATGCTGTTTCTGTTGTATCTTTTGAATTGATGTACGGTTTGGAATTGGGATATGCTTCTGTTTGGACGATTTTAAATAGATCTTGTTTGTATTAAGTATTTTGAATCGGTGGAAGTTTTTTTAGGTATACTTATAGTTTGAAGATTTTAAATCTGTTTATGGGTCTAAAAGGAGATTAGGTTTTTGATATGAAATTTTGAGTTGTACTATTTATCCGCTGTCTTTTATTTATATGTTGAGTTTAGATGTTTATAAGATTTGGATGAATATGGGTTGTTGATAGAAGATGAGTTTTTGGATGTCTAGAAGGTCCGTATGATGAAAGGAATAGTCGGTATAGCCCGAAAAGTAAATGTTCGTGATTTTGGAATAGTAATTTCGTTGGAGCGAGTTATGTGTGACAGATTTAGTGATTTTGATGTTTTTGATGTTTTGGGAGTTCTGGATGTCCGTTTTGGACGTTCTTTAGGTCGTTCTGGGGGTTTTTGACCCTTCCGGAGCCATTGGTGAAGGTATCCAATCTGTTTGACATACTTAAGGGTTCAAATTAATAGACCATAAAGAATTATGTGTAAATAAGTGATATTAGCGTTCGGTCGTTGGTGTAGGTTAAACCTTGATTTACATCGTTCGGTTGATATTTGATTGAATAGTTTTCGATTAAGTATTGATCTGTTACAGTTAGGTCTTGAATGTTTAGTACCGTTCGGTTAGAATTGGATTTAGTATCGTTCGGTCAGGCTTTGATTTAATACTGTTCGGTTAAGTGTGGTACTGGTTGGTCATGTGTTAAGTTGTGACATTTGGTCAGGATTCTAGACGATCGTCCAATACTTTAGGTGTTCGACATAGTACTCTAGGTGTTCGATCAATATTCAATACGTTCGTCCTTTGGCAAGTCAAGGAGTTTTAATCTTGTTCTTTTTGTGTGGTGAGGTATTCTTTTCGGTTAAGGTTTCTATTAATCCAGTATGATATTTTAAATGAATTATTCTATGTTGTTTTAAGGGTATATGTATGTCTTATCATGTTGGTATTAAAGTAAAAAGGTATGTGATTCAAAGTAATGGAAAGTGTGGTTTTACAAGTAAGGTTAATGGACGTAATTCCATGAATCTCAAGGGAGATTACATGGTGGTGCCCTATTTTATTGGACGTAATTCCATGGTCTTCAAGGAGAGGATACATGGTGGTGCCCTTATTGTGTGTGGAATGATTTGCATGGGAGCTCAGTCTTGGGGGTTATCCTGAAACTCCAATGGTCTGTCATTCTCAATTGGAGAGGATTGATTCATGTGGTGAGGAGTAGCAGGAGGTCCTAGTCTTGGAGGCTTCCAGTATGCTCCAAGGTGAGTGATAACGGACTAACCTCGTGAGTGTGGTAGGGTGAAACCCATTGGCAATGGTTTTGCAAAGCAGTAGAGGCCACCACGAGTGCACGACCCACCATAGCTCGGCAATCATTCAAGTCCGGACGAGTCAAGTATTAAGTTTATTGAGTCAAGTGTAAAGTATAAAGTGTAACAAGTCATGTGTATAGTTTAATTGATCTGTATTTCTTTGCATGTTGTGTATGATGTGATAACATGATTTTCGTATATCTAGCTTACCCTTGCTTGTGTGTTTGTGTTTGCTTGGGTATGCTTTTTCTTTTGTGATGATCATCCACTTGGATGGGAGCAGATGGCGAGGATGTTCGTGTGGAGGCAGCTTTGGAAGGAGGTAGCGATGCTGCTGTTTAGTCTTCATAGGACTTTCTTAATAATTCCATGTATTTCGGAATACCTTTTCTTTCACGTTTCCAACTTAAACTCTAAGTGTGTTTAAGTTTTAAATTCTGACTCTATTTGGGATGATTGTAATCCTAATTACTCTTAACTGCTTTCCTATATTATGTATGATGACGTCTTTATTTTATATGCATGACGTATATAATTTGGGACGTTACACCTTTCAATTTCAGGTGACCAATTAATAATTGGAAATTTGGGGATTCTCGTGCAGGTCGTTTTACACATTTCAGTTTCCTCAAGGGACATTTTGGTATATGCAATATCAAACAAACTACTAGGCTAGTTATGGTAGAGTATGTTTCCTTAATTTTTTTGTATAACTACTGGAATTTAACACAAATTTCATTTTGAAAATTCTAGCTTCCCTTCATTAACAATGAATTTAACTACTGGATATGTCACCTAAACTTTAATGCCCTTACTTTACCATCACCAACTTTACCATCCTATTTATTTATTAAACTGTGGATCATTTGTAATATTAAATCAAGTATAATATGACAAAGCTCTAGAGTATACACCTTTTTCCCAGAGTATGGATATAAATGGTATAAAAATGATTGTGGATGTTTTAATGTATGGTGTTGTGATTATTAGTGGATCTGATGGGTAGAAATGCATACGCAGGCCGATCGTTCAACTTACATTTCTAGAGAGATTCTTTCAACAGTTCCTGATCCTGGTGCTATGGCTGAAGCGACTTGGTTCAGAGTTGCGACCTTAGCTGTGAAGGAAAAACATGAGAGCTAAGCCTCGACATACATAACTCTTCTTACAATCTCCTTCTGTTTGTGCAGATATAGCCAAGTTTTGTTATGAATTTTGTACTCTTGTAACCAACCATTTAGGCTTTCCGCTTATGTCTGTGCCTTTTTTCGCATAAAACTGAGAGAGTCATTGTCAGTCAGTCACTCAACTTTATACACGCCAAATTTTAAAGTGGATGTAAATTTTACACTTTCTCATTATACAATCGATGATAATATCCATCTCATTTTCAACTCACAAGAAATATGCGTTTTTCTGGCGGCCTCTTACCGAAGGCCTAGGAGCCCTCGGTAATGCAATGGTGAATTCAATTACCGACGACCCAGAGGCCTTCGGTAATGTGCATGTCACTTACCGACGGATTTACCGAAGGCTTTTGGCCGTCGGTAAAAAGTGCGGGAATTTTCCCCCCATGATTTCATTTAATGCCGTTACCGAGTGATTTACCGAAAGCTTTATTGCCGTCGGTAAAAAACCGGAAATTTTCGCACCCACTGCCAATATATGTCGCAAACACTCATTTCTCCTTCTCATTTCGCTCAATCTCACTGTAATACTTCCACCACCACTACTCTCCACCACGGCTGCTCTTCACCGCCGCTGTTCTCCACCACCGCGTCTCCACTACCGTTGCTCTCCACCACGGCTGCTCTCCACCGCCATTGTTCTCCACCATCGCATCTCCACCACCGTTGCTTCCACCATGGCTGCTCTCCACCACCGCTGTTCTCCACCACCGCATCTGCACCACCGTTGCTCTCCACTACCGCTGTTCTCCACCACCGCGTCTCCACCACCGTTGCTCTCCACCACCGCTGCTCTCTACCACCGCTGCTCTCCACCATCGTTGCTCTCCACCACCGTTGCCATGGGAGAGCACCACTGCCGTGAAAGCATCACTGCCATTGGGGATTTTTTGCTATTTTAGGGTTTCTAAAAATATTGAAGGACCTAAGTGTTGTCATTGATTTTGGTTTTGAAATGAATTGGATTGTTGTTTTCGTTTAGAAATGAAGAAAGTTGGACAAAAAAAAAATGAAATTTGGAGGATACAGAGAAGGGAAAGAGGAAGAAGATGAACCAGATCAACATATTTACCGACGGACTTACCGAAGGCTTTTGGCCGTCGGTAATTACCGAAGGATTTTGGCCTTCGGTAAAGCCTTCGGTAATTACCGAGGGCCAAAAGCCGTCGGTAAATGTTACCGACAACGATATTACCGACGGCCTTTGGTCCGTCGGAAAAATCGCATTACCGAAGACTTTTGTCCATTTCTGAAGGATTTTAGTCGTCGATAATAATTGTTTTTTTTGTAATTGTAAATTTAACGCTTGCTTGGTTGCTTCCTATCTTCTTTTTATCAGTTAAACTATTGTTATGAATACACTCGTCAAAAGCTTTCCACTGAACATGTCCTATACAGGATACCCTTAGTTTTTTCTTTTACATATATTTTCCTGTTGATGTTATTTAGTTTCATTTCAATTTCCTCAGTACAAGATGAGGATACTTGTACTATTGTTATCCACAACACTTTAGGTTATAATGTCGTACTCTTCGTTGACAATCATCATCAACAAAAAGTATATGTCTTTATTTTATTCTCTGTAACTCACACAACCAAGAGTTTTTAGCATTGTTCAATAGCATGAATTTTAGTACTCTATACTTATAACATAATGATTAAAGGTATGTGTAAAGAAGGACTGCTAGATGATGCTAAAGAGATGCTCAATAAAATGGAAGAGAATGGGTGCTCGTCTAATAAAAACTCTTACAATGACTGTTGCGAAAATATGATATTTCAAGGTCTAGAGAATATTTTCAAATAATGGAAGATAGGATTTAGAGTAGTGCCATGCTGGCCACTACTAAATTTATTGTATGTTTTTTTTAAAACCTCTAGATCTTTAGATAACTTTCATGAGAGTGACAGATGTATCATGACTAGCAACAAGACTCCTTTAGAACTTAAGATTCCTTTAGAGATTCTTGCCTTGCTTTTTGACCTCTCCAAAATGTGGCACCAGGGAAATTGATGGGGAGAGAATGAATTGTTTTAAATGCTAAAGTGAAATCCACAAACAAAGCTTCCTTGGTATGCTCATCAATACATTTTTGGCGGTTCATACAAAACTCCGGTCATTTCCGGCTGTTTCTATAAAACCCCGGTCATTTTCGACTGTTTCTATAAAATTTCAGTCATTTCTGGCGGTTTCTATAAAACTCAGTCATTTTCGGCGGTTTCTATAAAACTCCAGTTAGTTCAGACGATTTTAACAAAAACCCTTACAAATATCGGATGTTTCTGCGAAACCCTCGCTAATACCAGTAGTTTTCTCAAAACCCCTGAAAATTGTGACGGTTTTTTAAAAAATCGTCGATAATTACTTAGTGATACAACTTTTTCTAGAGGTTTTCCGAACTGCGGGTAATGTATTTTTTGGAGGTTAAAACCGCCGGAAACAAAAAAAAATAACCTCGAAAAAATTGTAAATTTTTATACTGGTGGCTGTGGATATTGATTTAAGATAAATTCTACTCAAATTCTCTTATTTAGATGGATCATCTTAATTCATCAATTACTCAAAATCAATCCTTCCAATAATACTACTTTTTACATATTGGAAGAATCACATTCTTCCTTTTAGGTAATAACAATTTAATATAATTAGTATGATAAAATTTTATAAAAAATGTTATAGAAATATTTAAGTTTTTTATTAATTATTATAATTACAAAATATAATGATAGAATAGTGAAAAAAAACACGCATATAAAAAATGGTTTAAAAAAAATAGTCATATATATTATAAATTATATTAATTATTTTTATTATATATAAATAGTATTTCAATATAAATAATATTTCAATTATTCGACTTGTACCTAATTAATTCGGTATCCTAATATGTTATAATAGTGAAAAGACACCAGTATTAATGTAAAGGTACATGCATTTTTTTTATATTATTTTTTTACATCAAGTTAAAATTTAAATTTTTGTAATATATTTGTATTTTATGTATTAATATAAATGTTAATTTTCTTTTTATATATTTTTTAAGACGTATATCGTTATATAAATTATTTATTTCTATCTTATTTTGCTTAGATTTAAGATATTATTTAAAATACTTAAATTTAAGAAGTAAGGAATTTTGAAGTCTATCAGTCGGAAAAAGAATAAATACAGAAAAGTTGAAAAGTTTAAAAAGCAAACACAACATGAGTGATTAGAAGAACTCAATTTTGAAGGAAAAAGACAGAAAAAGAAAACCGTTTTAAATATATTAAAGGTTATATTAGAAAAATAAAATCATTTCACTATAAAAATGATCTTTATATATGAATAAGGGAAACATATATGTTAACTTTGTTCATTTTCTATATGATGTCTTATTTTAGTGAGTTAAAATACAAGTATATTAATTTTATAAATTGAATAAATTTATCAAAAAAATATATTATTATGTTTAATACTTAATTTTTGTAATCTATAATTTAAATGAAAATAATATTACTTTATTTAAAAATTAAACTTTTCATAAAAATTTCTGAAGCAGTGGAGATATTTATCATTATTTTTGGTACAAAAATAGTTTATATCTATTATATTTTAATATTATAATTTTAAATATAAATAAAATAAAAATATAAAATATATAATGTAACATCCCAAAAACATAATATTAAGCAACTATTACATATTTAATATAATAGAAAAGTTAATCAATATAGGAACTAAAAGTTTTCATTATAATTATACAAAACATAACTAAAAATTTAACTTTATATACCAACTAAAATAAGACTATATACTTATATAACATAAATAATATATAACGTAAATCAAATCAAACATCTTAACATGCAAGGGTTAAATTGGACTATCCAGATTTAATATAAATGTCAAACTATAGCAGGTTGTGCACTTGTGGTGACTTCTACTGCTTTGCAAATTGTCAATGGGTTTCACCTTACCACACTCACAAAGTTAGTCTGTACCACGTCTTAGGCCATACTGGAAGCACCTAGACTAAGATCTTTTGCTACTCTCACCACATGTATCAAATTTCTCTATTTGAGAATGAACGATCATTAGAGTTCAGGATAACCCCCAAGACTAAGCTACCTGCATTCATACCAATAACACTTTGATACAACACCTAAGAATCCTCCTTATGAATCTTATACATCTCATTTCATTCAAACATAAGTTATAAACATTTCTACATATCATACATCAAACCAATATATCTTTTAAAACCATACATATAAGTAAAAAGATTTGAAAACACTTAAGAGCACATACCCACTTGCCCAGCTAACAGACTCTGCTTGCCTAGCAAGAGCCAAAACAATGAGTTTCCCAACCTAAGTGAGCTAGCTCGCTCAACCACTCCAACTCTCTGCCAAAAACCTCAAGTACTCGCTCAACTAGCCAATTCTATTCGCTCAACGAGACCATTTAAAAACATCACCAATTGAATACTACTTTATTGTAGATCATAAATTTACCAAATTATCAACGCAACAAGTCCCGATTAACCATTCAACAAAACTTAAATTACCATATCTCCATTTAGACCTTTATTTCTCCAACTCACTTATTAAAACCTCCATTTTAGACTAAAAACTAACTTCTAACTAAATCAAAACCTTATTTCTCAATGTTACACAAACTTCACACCAAATACATTCCAAAATAGCATCATACATACAATCATTCAGTCTCATTCACCACCATTCATAACAACATGCATCAATTTATCAAACATGCTCATTATACATCATTTTCATTATAACAATCATCTCAATCATAACCAAATAAGTATTACCAATCAACAACTATTATTCACACTACTCAATTTAAAGCTAAAGAAAATTATTAGCTTCTCTTACCTCACAGAGAATTTCTACAGCTCTAAGAACGTCCACTTGTTTCTTAAAATGCAAGGAACTCTAAAAACGCCTACAAATCACTAAATTATGATAAGAGTGATTTCTTAGGACCTCAGACTAACAAGAAACTAGGGAAATGTCCCATATGACACATGCAACAGATAATCAACACGCATTATTTTGACCTAAGAACGAGAGGAAAAAGGAGTCAAAGCTTACTTGCTCAATACTAGGAACTGATCGGGTAGAAAAGGAGATTACTCCACCGTAGGCACCTCCTGATCGTCAAACATATGATCGAGGAGTTAAAAATGGTAGAGATAAGTGGGAGAAGAGAAAGAGAAATAGTTTTAGAGATGATTTGTGTTTTAAATAATGAGACGAATTTAAGAAATTTTATATGTATTATTAAATTATTTTAAAATAAAATACATAGTTTTCTTATTTTAAAACATTTATCTACTATTAATATTATACATTATTTAAATTAATATCAGTCAATACAATTTAATAATATCACACTAGTTTGACTCATAATATATGAATTTAGTACGTTAGTTGACAACTAAAATATAAAATTATGGTAAAATCCAATAAATAATTGTTAAAATTCATTAAATTAAGTTAAAGAGAAGATAAACTAATGACACTGAATTCATTGTTTATAGAAATTCCATGAGCTGATTGAATTGTTGTTTTAATGAAATGAATAGTACCAATTAAAATAAAATGGTGGGGTCAAATATTATTAATTATAATTATAAATGTGTACAAGTATTTCATTCCACCAGCAACACTTTTCTTTTCAATGCCATTCTCGTAAATAATAATCTTCAAAGTGTATATAAATATGTTGCTGTTAGAAAGAAAGTTAATAAAAAGTTGACATATTTCTCTGTTGTCACAGGGGATTGAAAGTTGAAGAGAAAACTACAGAAAAATGGGTTTTGCAGTGAAGCATATGTTGGCAAGCATGGTTTTTGTTCTTCTATTCTCACTAGGTACGTAGATCAAACACAATTTTCTTCTCAGACATGTATTTTTTAATTTCAGAATGTTTGTAATTTGTAATTTTAATAATAATTATATTAACTAATTTTGAAAAGAAATAAAAAATAAAAAATATTTTTAAAAAAATGATGAAGGTTGTGTAAATAGTTATTTTATATAAATAAGTAGTATTATGATGATCTGAGCAGGTATGAGCAGTCAACATTGTATTGGGCCATGCGAAGTATATCCAGACTGTGATGGAACATGCAAGAGGGCTTCGTATCAGATAGGGCAATGCGTTCGCGTTGATCCAGTCCATGGCTTTTGTTGTTGTGCTAAGTTCATTGCAGAAGTGGAACAATTTAACTAAGGGGACTAAACAATGTATTACGACTTTCAAATAAATTAATCTATAAGAACTTTATTCCTGTGAATCAAAGCATATATAATTTTTTTTTCTCATTCTCATTTCTATCAAATATAAGATATACTGTCTTACTTGTACCTATACTCAATTTTTTTAATATTTTATTATTAATTAAATATTTTTTATAAAAAAATAAAACTCACATTAAAGGAAACATAATATTATTCAATGTTCAATATTAAAAAGATGTTTTTTATATTTTTATTCGTTAAATATGTAAAAAGAAATTATATTGATATAAATTTTAAATCAAAATACCAAATAATAAATGGATAAAAATAAAGTAATTATATAAAATATTTCACATTTAATACAAAAAAAATTTTATAACTGAAATATTTACAAATTTTACAAATATTAATAAAACAAAGTTCACAAAGTTAAAAATTATTTTTTTTAAATTATAAAAAAAATATTTAAGTTTAAAAATATTCTAAATGTTTTCTTACTAATATACTTTATTATACCTTATAAATATTCTACTCAAAGAAATCGTATAGAAGAAAAATATTAAATTAACATTAATTCAAATTTAGACATAAATATTTTACTTTTTGACTTCAATCTCGATTGGATGATATAAACAAAATTTATGAGAATAATATTAATTCATTATATTATTGCAAATAAAATTGTTAGAAATTTTGGATTATATATATATATATATATAACAAATCATTAAATGTATTAAGTTCATTGTGTAAGCATTTTATTTTAATAGTATAAAACTACTAAAATAAGAGCTACAAGATGACAACTATTAAGGAAAAACTACCTATTTTTGAAGAAGAAGATTCTACATTTAAAGAACAAAACCCATCTATGTTGCTGTTTCACCTTTAATCTCGCGCGAAAACAACTGGAAAGATATTTCGCCTAAGCTCATACCATTTAAGGTGATCATTGTATAAGAGAAAACACACACAGACTTGCAAAGACAAAAGCAAAGGTAAATTAATGATAAAAAGAAACTAACAAGATAGATTAATATTTCATCAAATATCACATTTCACTCAGAGTAAAACAACCATCCTAATCATGCCATAGAACTAAACTTGACCATCCGTATATAGTATAAGTGTCGAACTGTGGTAGCTCATGCACTTGTGTGATGGAACAACTGACCCACTCAAAGCTACCACACAAGGTTAGTCCGTTAAAGTGTTTAAGGTCATGTAAAACCTCTATACTAGGATGTCCTACTACTCTCACCACATGCCTCAACCCTCTCTACTTGAGAATGAATGACTATTAGAGTTTCAGGATAAATCCCTAATACAAAGCTCCGTGCATTCATACCAACAACAATTTGAAACCACCAACAAGAAGTTCCTCCTTGTAAATCTTGTAAACCTCACATCCATTTAACCACATGTTCCAAACCATACCACACATTCTATATGATATATCAAACACACATTAAAGTATTAGTGTAATTATCCTTCATAAGAAAATACGAGAAAAGAACACAAAACTCATCATCATCATATATCATACATAATCATTTACATAATCCTGTTTCCAATTCATATTATAAATCCATTTATACTTCAAAATAAGTATTATAAACCAATCATTCAAACAATCACATACATTGAACACACCTTAAGAAGTATATAAAATCTTAGTTGAAAATTATGATATTTTCGCTCAGCCATGAAATATGTTTGGTCAGCTAAAAGTGTCTTTTAGTCCACCCGCTCAGCCACAATGGCTCGCTCTACGAGTACAAAAATAGTGAGTTTTTCTCGCTTAGCGGCTACACTCGCTTAACTAGATATAGTTCTACTCTCTCAGCGACTACACTCGCTCATTGAGACTGCATAATTCTACAAAATACCAGTTACGCAGAATTTGCACCCCTCAACTTCTCATGACCTGTCCTATGCACTTTTACCAAATTCTACCACTTATAGATGAAATTCTAAGCTACAACAGCCCTAACCAAAAATATATGAACCAACTTAAACTAGTTTTAAACTCATTTTACAACCCAATTGTAACTCAAATTAACTAAAATACCACTTTAGAGACCATAAATCCACTCTACAAGTTTTAGCTCATAACTAGGCATCTTAAGGGTTTAGACAAGTCACAAATGACTCAAAGACAGACCCCAAACACTTCAACCTACCTGAAACCTTCCAAATCAAAAAATTACTCTTCATAACCTCTAAAATGCTCCTAAAAGTCACAAAAATACCATTAATTATATACCATACATTTCTAAACCATTTTTCTACTAACTCACTATCCAAATAAGTTCCAAATGACCATAGCATAGAGCTTAAAACATTATTTTTCCACTTAGACCATTTGTCTAAAACTCACCTATTAAAACCTCCATTTTAGACTAAAAGTGACTTATGACTCCACATACTCCTTTTTCCTCAAAATTGCACCCAACTTAACACCACAAAATCTTCACAACAACAAAATTTGTAACAATAAGCATGTCCACACAAATCATCAAAGTACACCATCATCATTCAACCAAATGCATTCATTCAAACATACTCAATTCTTATAACAATAATGTCAAACCTAACAATCAACATGCATTAATCTCACATACTATCAAATATCAATTCATACTTTATAATTCAATTAAAAGAAAATACTAGCTTCCCTTATCTATTAGAAACTTAAACCAGCTCTAGAGAATCCTAGAAACTCAAACTAGCTCTAGAGAATCCTACTATGCTTTCTCAACTCAAAGAGACCAAACAACACCTATAGACATCAACAACATGATCAAGGGATGCCATTAGAACCACTAATCAATAGAGAATGTAAAAGAAGACTCAAACCTTACATGCGATAGAACCAAACATCACATGCATTGGAAAACATGAAGCCATAGAAAAAGAGTAGAAATTAACTTACTCTTTTTGGGAAATTGTTTTAGTAGACTTGAAGATCTTACGACGAGGATCACAATGGCAATCTCTAATCTTTAAACAGGTGAACAAGGTACATAAACTGTTGAATTGGCATCGCACAACAGAAAGGATTTTAATGCATGTTACAGACAATAACCAAGAGGAGAGTGGTGAAATGGTTCTTTTAAAATTATGATTTTCTTTCAGTAATTTTATCGAACAATTTGTAAACAAAGAGTATAAGGATAGAGAAAAACACACAAGGAATTTTATCATGGTTCGAATCAACAAATTCTACGTCTAGTCGTTACTCACTATAAAAAGTGATTCTTTTCACTAGAAATTAGTAACAGATTACCATACAAAAATAAAGATTGAGATTAGAAACCACCTCTCTTAACACATAAGAGATGAACGACACTTCCTTTTGACGCACAAAAGGATAAACAATTTGACTCTGCTTTGTAGGTATACTCCACCACTTAGACACACCAAGAAAGAGTACTTCCTCTAACAAGCACCAAGATCACAAGCTCCGTTTTCACATACAGGGAGTTTCCCTTAGGCACACAACTCTAATACTCTCAAATGAAAAGATTTTTTTCGAAGAGTTGTGGATAACTCTATTTATAAGTCAAGTTTCGTGCAAGGATAGAAACTGAAAAGACATCTCCCAACTACCAGTGATAATCGATTATTATAAGTGATAGACGATTATTTGTGACCGTTATGGGGTTTTCGAAAAAGTGATAATCGATTATCCTAAGTGATAATCAATTATTTGCGCACCCTGGACAATATTAAAACTTGCAGTGATAATCGATTATCCTATGTGATAATCGATTATTTGCGTGAGCAACCCCTTTCTATTTTAGCTTGTGATAATCCATTATTCCCTATGATAATCGATTATTCCCAAAATAAATCACTAAATTAAGAAACCTTCTAAGTACTTACAAAAGTAAAATGATTCCTATACAAATTATTTCTACATTGAATGTTTTTAACATTTACAGAAGGTTCTTCAAGTCTTCAAGTCTTCACTTGCATCATCATCAAAATTACTTCAAAGCAACAATGCTTCACATTGTTAACAAAAACCCTTAAAGAGGAGGCAGAGGACTCTGGAAAAGTAGGGATTGCAATGTTTTAAAATAATGAAACTCGTTTATAACGAAACTATTTATATTAAAACAATTTAACATTAAAATATTCTAGTCTCACTACTTTTCATCCACAACTACTTTTAAAATACCATCTTCTAAGCCTTCACATTCTCTCCAACAATAAAAGTTTTTGTCCTAAAAAATTCACTCATCAGGTAGAAGGAAAAACCTACTTTCCTCATTCCTCTTATCAAAACCACCTAACTTTTCCAAGATACTAGTCCCCAACAACTTAACCGACATGAAAAACCTTGCCTCTATGTTAAAATGCTCTATTATTCAATAATGTAGATTGGTCTAGCCTTTTTCTTTAAACAACTTATAAATCTTCAGATTTCCACTTTAAGGATTCTTCTTTCACATGACCAACCAATTGGTATCTGGCATTCAAACTCACCTCCTATCTATCTTCCACTACCTCTAGTAAATTCCTTTTAAAAATTTAGCTTGCCTTGACTTCAGATCAACACTTGATTGATATTACTTCACCTTCTTTTCCTTCTTCTATGAAACACCATACAATTGACTTGATCACTAAAGACTTCTGATTTACTACAAACCTTACCTCTAAAAATTGTGTTATGTTGTTTTTCTATTCTCATTATGTCACTCAAACTTATTTCCAAAGCCTTAAAAAAATATTTATGTGCATTTTGCGCTTCATCCCAAATATTTAAGTCATCTTGTTTTAATAATTAGTAGGCTTCACTTCCTTGCATAATGTTACAAACTCAATTGTCTAATGTAGGCATTGGAGATTTAAATTTTGAATGTGTTGTCCTTCCTCTAGGAAGAAAAAGAGAGGCTATTCTACTTGAAGAAATATTCAAAATTATTTTTCATTGGGATTGTAAGATACGTCTAACATCCTAAATGATATAATACCCCACACTGTCTAACATCCTAGACAATTTAACTCCTCAGACGGTCTAACACCTCACACAGTTTAACACCTCAAATTGTCTAACACCCTAGACGGTCTAACACCCTATACTATCTAACACCCCTTACGGTCTAACACTCCAGATGCATCTAGCACCCAATGGTCTAACACCCTAGACTGTGTAACACCCTAAATTATCTAACACCCCAAACGGTCTAACATCCCCACACGGTTTAACACCCCCAAATGGTCTAACACCCTAGGCGCTCTAACACCTAAGATTGTCTAACACCCTAGATGTGTTTAACACCCTAGATGATCTAACACCAGGAGGAAAGTCACCATCCTTAATTTCCTTGATGCTTTTAAAATTGAATGGTTTCTTAGGAATATTGGGGAGTGCTTGTACTTTAACCATAATAGCACCAATAAACAATAACTTAATTTCATGGTCACATACCTGATATTTTAAAATTATGGATGACATAAGTCTTACTCTTTACCCACCTACTCTTCCACACAATTAAATCTTTTTTCCTAACCATAGTTGGTATATGGTCACCATACAACACATACAATCATGTGGACATTTCAGTAAATTACACATAACAAAAGTACGGTTCTCAATAGTCCGACATCTAGGTTGTCTAGAAGTCTGAAACCTAATAGTCTAACTGCCTAACAACTCGGTAGCTTGACTTCCCAATAGCCTGATAGCTCGGCTGCCCAACAACCTGACAGTCAATAGCTCACACTTTCAGCAGCCTAGACTTGTCCAAAATTGACACCCATAGTAAAAAGATTGGAAAAGCATTGGAAAAACATACATAACTTATCATCCATAAGAATAATTTATAGATACTTGCCTTCATCCCTCTATTCTTAATATACCATAAGTCATTGACTCTAACCCTTAATTTAAGTGTCTCCCTTCTACCATCAATCTCTTTTACATTGTTGAACTTCTTAGCCATTGGAAATAATTATATACGATATGTAACAAAAGTAATGAAATACAGGAAAAACACTAGAAATGGGTGAGGTAGCGGCTTGAATAGTGTTTTCAAAAGTTCTTTCACAAAATAATGCTTATCAACTATAATAGGGGTTAGACGATCTGATATAAGTGTTAGACGATTGTGCTTTTAATAAAGATTTTTAAGAAAACATGTCAAATAAAGAAGGCAGTAACACATGTTTTTATAATGGTTCACTTAGAAACCTAAGCTACGTCTAGTCTCGCTTAAGAACTCTTGAGAGGTTCCACTAATCTTATCCAATATTACAATTGAGTTTAATCCACTCTTGGTTGTAAGTATAATTACCACTCCTGGTCTCTTAGTTAATCCTAACTAATCCAATTATTCTAAACCACCCCTGGTTCCCTTGGTCAATCCTCACTAGTCCAAGTTTAACCACTCCTTGTATCCCTAGTCAATCCTGACTAGTCCAACTTTACCCACTCCTAGTTGTCAAGTATTATAACCACTTCTGGTTTACAACAAGGTATTGTCAACCAAAGTTGGTCCCCTAGCCAATCCTAACTAGAACGTTTAGTTCAATACAATGATTTAATACAAACACATTCAGTGTTTGATTATAAATACAAATTTGAATAAATCTCAAGGAGAGGATTAATACAATACAATATAATCTGTAATTATATGAGATTCTTCCTTTAGAGATAGTGTTTAATGATCTTTCTTGAGCATGTTCTTTTTCTCTCTCTCCTTTTCTCTCTCCTATTTCCACCTTCCTGAACTTCAACAACATATTCACCTCAATAAATCTTCTTTATATAGCTTTCTTGAGAAATGACCTTGGACACAGAGTTGACTTCTATAGCCTTTTTAGGTAGCTAGTCAAACTTAGTTCTATGTTACAACATGATAGTGCTTTATCAATGCTTTCATTCAAATGTAGCTTATACGTCCTTTTAGTGCAAAGCTTGAGGAAACATTCTAAGAATGTCTTCTTTTCTTTGAATGTCTTTTTGTCCTTTGTGCAACGCTTCTAAATAAAGCTTTAGTATTGACATTACCTGAACAGGTAACAAGAACAAAACATGCAAGTAGAGAGACACTTTTTTGTACAACATTAAATGTTTTAAACGTTTATGATCGTTAAGCACGTTGTGTGTTCAAAACATTTTGTCAAATGTTGGCATGTTTTGATAAATGCATTGCTTGAAGGCAAAGCATTTGGTATGTTATGATATGATTGATTGAGATCACACCCTGATACAAATTTAATGTGCAATTAAAATACAATATAGACTAGGAAGTGACTCCTAGGTCCTCTCTCAAGAACCAAATGTGGTTCAGGTAATAGGTCGAACACGCGGTGGGGGGTTGGTGAAGAGTTTTGTGATGCGAAAAGAACTAAATTTAAAACACAAATGGTAATGCTAAATGAGAATGACAGTAAACACAGATTCAAATACAGAATAAAAACGGTTGGCCATTAACTCAATTACTATGCTTCCAATCACAGATTAACGACAAGTATACACTACTCTAATTCAAATCCAACACGAATCACCCAACTAAGCGAAGACTAATTCGGTCTTCAAAATTGCAAACTAAGCAAATGCAATGCACAAATCCAATCAGTCCTGCACTATACACTCTAATCAACTAAGCGAAGATTAAACACCTATTAGGCAACTAAGCGTATACCCAATTGTAAGCACAAAACATATTGAATAGTGAGCCAAATCAAAGCAGCGACATGACAATTAAAGTGCAGAGGTCTCATGAATAAACTACTCTAACCTCTAATCCAACATGAATGAATCAACTAAGCGAAGACCAATCATAATCGCGAACTAAGCGAACACAATACACCTATTCCATCTAGTGTGTTCTATACAGATTGATCAACCAAGCAAAGATGCAATCACCAATTGGGCAACTAAGCGTTTACCCATTGCAAGAACACAATCAGATTTCATAAAATGTTTGGCAGAGCAGAATAAACACAAGCACAGTCCAATAATCTCAAAGAAGCAATGTAATATCGCTAATGACCAACCCAACATACTTAAGCTACCATTACAACTAAATTATCACAACCGAACATAATAGAAAGCCGAGTGGCATTGAAGTGTGCATGCATTCCGACTAAAGCGAATGGACACGGAAACAACATGGTGAATAAGAACATCATCCAAGCGGTGATAAATGAACTAGCAAGGGCAGACCGTACGGTCTATATGAAACAAATTCATTACAGTAGATTGTAATCAACGTTGGAAGCACCGTGCAGCAAGAATGAATTTTTAAGGCAACTTGCGTGACCCATTTGAATTACAATTGTAGGTTAACATCCATTTCCAAAATTTGGTTCAAAGTGCACAATTTAATTCAAAAAGTCCTAAACAACTAAATAACAATATAATTAAATTTAAAATGCCTATGTGGAGAGTCTTTAATTATGTGGTAGCCCTTCTAA
Source organism: Vigna umbellata (assembly GCF_029865625.1). Classification (NCBI taxonomy): domain Eukaryota; kingdom Viridiplantae; phylum Streptophyta; class Magnoliopsida; order Fabales; family Fabaceae; genus Vigna; species Vigna umbellata. Next base: position 5,575,097 of record NC_142172.1, on the reverse strand, counting down.
AGTCCCAAAATGTATTTCCAAAATTTTCCTACAATTAATAATGAAAATAATAAGCTCATATAATTCAAATTAATTAAAATAAGAATTTCTGGTCAAATTAAGCACAATTAGCAAAAATAGGGAAATATTGGACATTCAAACACAATTCCCTAATTAAATCTAGCACAATAAGCTAAGTGAAGTGAAGAAAATATTGACTCATCAATGATCTTTTAGACCTTTTGTTTAATAACTCTCTCTAGGCTTAAGTATATCGTTTAACAAAGCTTAGCATAACTTGATTTCATATGCCTTATCTTTTTGATAAAATGCTATGGTGATTAGACACTCTATTAGAAGTTCTATAGTGTTTGACACTCCTTATGTCTTATGCATGGGGCATGTTTGAGATATCAAATAATGGTGTATCGCTTGATGGAGTTTAGCACGTTTTGTCAAACGCTTGGTGGCTTTCAATGATTGTATCTTGAACTTTTAAGCATTTGCGTTTAGCTCAGCATTCACATAGATTATGTTTCTATTGCATCGACATTGCTTTCATTTAGACAAATTTTACTTCAAGTATTGTATCCTTCGCGTTTGTATTGTTTGATACACTAGATATATTGTTATATCTGATAGACACATGTTTCATCCAATATTATCCTTTAGTACATGTCATCATTAACCATTATATCTTATGATTAATATTTCGTTGAATGTTGTTTGTTAAAATTTAAAACATTAATTGTTGGATAGTCTAGTTTCTCTAGATGATCTTGTCTCAACATGTAAATGAAGGCAAAGTAGTGAAAAAAAATAAAGCCAACAAAAAGATAAGAAAAGGGAAGGGAAGGACACCAACAACATTAGAAGCTTTACATTGTGATCAAAAACTATATCCAATCAATCTTTTCATAAATAGTATTCCGCTTTCATCAATGAAAAACAAAATCCCAAAATAGTGAACAACAAAATCTAATGCTTTAATTGATTCGGAGGTCCCTATTTGTGCAGATTTGCGTCAATTAGGTTTCTGTATTTTGAAGTAGCTCAATTGGGTCCCTATTTATGAAAAATTGAATCAATAAAGTATGTGCCGTTAAATTCTATGGACGGCGTTAAAAGTGTTGCCCGGTGGCTAGGTGAGGTGCATTTGATAGGGATGTGGCACATAAAGACGTACTTAAATGATTTTTAATTTAAAAACAGAGTGTGAATTAGATTGGAAAAGACGATGGAAAAGAAAACAGAGAGACAAATCAGAAGGTTAGTGTGGAAGAAGGGGATTGTGAAGTTTTGGTTAGGGTTCTGAGGAAAATTTGGAAAAGGAATGAACAAAGAGTTGAAAAGGAGGGAATGAGGTTTACAAGTGGGTTAAGAAACAACATGCATTGCAGACACCATACAACCATTGCGTTTTCTCTTTCCCTTTCTTTATTTTCTCTTGTTGGTTGGGTCGGTGCAGTACAAAAACTTTATCATAAAACATATTTCTTATTCTTCTTCTTCTTTTATGTTTACAAGGCAGAACCCTTTCCTATTATCTATCAAAACCTTCAAATCCATTAGATTCAACCTCTGAATTCATCCTTCCAATTCCCTAATTTTCTTTTGGTCATGCAAGTCCTGACCCAGCCATCAGAACCTTGGTAGCCACCGCGTAGCACCTCCACAAAAACTTGCAAAACAGAAAAATCAAACCAGCCCCAATCTATTGCAACCATGGCAGAACACGAACCCTAATCGCGGACAATCCCAAATCGCCATCTTCCACCATCACCATTCATCTTCTGGGAAGTAACCATCATCCACGAACCAGTTGTCGTCGCTCACCACCATCAACAACCATCACTGTCGTTGTTGGCAGAGGGGTCCTTTTCGGTGCGAGGCGCCATAGCTTCCGGCCTTGAGCTTTCCAACCTGGTCATCCAATGAACCATCTTCTGCTTGGATTGTGTTCAGTGCAAATGAGTGGTTCATTGGAGTTGTGCTTAACCCACGAACCCTATTTTCCCCAATTTTGCACACACCCAATATCTGATCCTAATACCTTTTAATTTGATTTCCATAAATAACATTAACGTTATGTGTTTTTATTATATTTACCATATTTTAAACTTTTTAAAATAAAAATCAATTAAGTCCACGTAATGACGTCTTTATATGCCAAGTGGTTATGAAATGCCACTTCACCATACCAGCAGACAACACATTTAACGCCGTTCACATAATTTTATGGCAAGAGTTTTATTGATTCAATTTTACATAAAAAGAGACTAAATTGAATTCTTTCAAAATACGAGGACCTAATTAACACAAATCTACAATAGTCACATTTTCAGAATTTCACTATGAATTTGTTTTCTCGCGGTTTTTCAAAAAGCCTCTAATACAGGGTTTCTTAAACCCCTGCCATGTTAATTGTGACGCTGATAATGCTAATTCTTACCATTATCTAAGCATAATTTTAGTAGTAAAATCAACTCCTTTCTAGCTTGTAACTTGCTTAATCCTCTTCTTTTGTCTTGTTTTCTAAATAAATGTATTTTAGGCTACATTGATGTAATTTCATCATTAATCCCCGTATTTTGTAGCTAATACAGTGCTTGGAAGAACCTCTACCAAAGTATAGAGCTTAACCAGCCATAAGAGCAAGCAAAACAGCAAAAATGAGAGAATTCTGGAATGCTGCCGCTGGGGTGCAGCTGGCGTGCAGCTGAGCGCCACTTCTCTGTAATGCTGCCGCTGGGGTGCAGCTGGCGTGCAGCTGAGCGCCACTTCTCTGTAATGCTGCCGCTGGGGTGCAGCTGGCGTGCAGCTGAGCGCCAGCTCTCTGGAATGCTGCCCGTGCAGCTGAGCGGTGACGCTGCTGATGTGTCAAAAATGCCTATTTATTCAAGTTTGCTCGAAGCATTTGGGGTCTTTGGTTCTTTGGAGGTGCATCTCACTTAGAGGAGAGCTTGGAGGGCTGCTAGGGCTCGTGGGAACACTCCCTTCTTCCTCTTTGGTTCTTCATCTTCTTCCATGTCCATTTTGTAAGCTTTAAGGCTCTCCATGGAAGTGGAGAGCCAAACCCATCTTATTAGGGATTGTTGTAGCCTATGAATTCTTGTGTAATGGATGATTGATTTGATAATATATATGCCTTTTCTATCAATTGCTAGTATTCTTGTTTCCGATCTTAAAGCTTGCATGTAATAGGAATGTTCATGACTTGATTTTGGGGTTTCATGGATTATGGGGACGTAAGATGGAACCTTGAACTGAAATAAGAGTCCTTGTGGTCATTGATTCTAGGGATGGAAGATGATGCACATGTTGTCTTAAGATCCTAGCTCATTAATGCGGGTTTGCTTGTTAGATTTTCCAAGGGATTGGAGTTTAATAGGGAAAACCTAGGCTCTTTCACCTAAGGGATTAGGGCTAGAGTGTTTTTGTGGATTGACTTTAGTAAATTGATGGAGAGGAGATGAATTGGGTAAGCACAAGAGTGAAATAGGTGAAAACTAACCTTAGCAATGTCATTTCATACCATTTCTAGTCTTGTCCATATCTAAGTGCCTTTAAAGACCAAGGTCCAACCATTGTATATTTGTAATTTTATCTCTTTGCACATACTTGTAAATGAATGATGTTCTATTGAGTCTAGATGAGTTGGTAATCGCACAATTCTCTAGTATTACGAGTCTCTTGGGAAACGATACCCGGTCTTACCGGTTTTATTACTTGAACGATTCGGTACGCTTGCCGAACCATCAACAGACGCCCGGGCACTGACGAGGGCGGGGAGTGATCGCCGGTACAAAGCGTCACGGACAATGAGCGGCTCCTGGCAGGCTTCCAGTGGAAGGGGTACATGGACGAATAGGACATACACCGGAATGAGAGGGATCTGGAGACTGTATAGGTATGGGACTATACAGTTGAAGGATAGCTTAAAGGAATTGATTTGGCTACTCATATCACCAAAATGCATTTGCTTTTCGGTAGCCTGACCCATAAGAACTCCATGGTTAAGCGTGCTTAGCCTGGAGCAATTTAGGGATGGGTGACCTTCTGGGAAGTTTTCCCGGAAAGTGTGCGAGTGAGGACAAAGCACACTGGAAAGCCACGTGGTGATCTGTGGGGGGTCGACATTCCCTGTAGGCTGCCGGGGGGCGTTACAAATGGTATCAGAGCCTAGCCTCTCCTAGTACGGTGAATCAGACATACACCAATATGAAAGAACGATCCAATCACTTGAGGACTTGCTGAGGACATGTGTTTTGGATCACTTGGGAGTCTGGGATGAGGTATTGTCTTTGGTGGAGTTCACTTACAACAATAGCTTTCATGCTAGTATTTTCACTTACAAAAGTCATATGCTGATCAAAGGAGGAGACCATTGGAGTTTGCAATCGGAGATCATGTCTTTTTGCGGTTGACCTCAACTACAGGAGTAGGAAGGGCTCTTCGTTCGAAGAAACTTTCTCCTAAGTTCATTGGTCCATATCAAATTTTGAGAAGAATTGGGCCAGTCGCTTACGAGATGGCGTTACCTCCTCAGTTAGCCAAACTCCATTCAGTTTTTCACGTTTCTCAACTAAGAAAATATGTTCATGATCCTTCTCACATTTTAGAAGTGGAAGATGTTCAAATCAGAGAGGATCTATCCGTAGAGGTGCAACCTGTTTGTATAGAAGACACTAAAACAAAGGAGCTTAGAGGGAAAACTATCAACTTAGTGAGAGTAGTTTGGGATAGAAAAACAGGTGACTCTACCTGGGAATTAGAAGATGATGTAAAACATTCTTATCCCAATCTTTTTTTGTGAAGTGTCGAATTTTCGAGGTCGAAAATTTTTGTTGTTGGGGAGAATGTAAGACCCATGAAAAATATTTAGATTTAATAAATAATAGTATTTTTTAATTTTTATAAAATTAATAAAAGTATGGTAAGAAAAAATTAAAATTTATGATAGATAATAATAATAATAATTTCAGAGGAAGGAGTTTAAAAATTTGAGAATTTATTTTAAAAGTTAAAAAAAAATGAATAGTAAATAGTGAATAGTGAATAGTGAATAGTTAAAAAAAAATATTAAAATTGAAGAATCGAAATTTGAGGAGCCACAAATATTTTTGTACGATCTAAAGAACGATAGTTGCAGATATTTGTTGGTGCCTGAAACTAAAGCTTCTGATTTTACTTCTATGTGAGTTTTGAATGGTTGTCTCTGTGTTTCTTTTGATGAACGGATGACAGTCTTTGTTGTATTGACATTGAAGGACGTTCGAGAGGAAAGATCTTGGAGTCGGTTGGTGAGTGTAAGTTATGAAACTCTGAATATCTCTCCTTATTACGATTTCCTGCGGATTTTGTGCATGTGGGGTGATCTTCTGTTTCTCGCATATTCAGAGATTGGGGCTTACAATATCATTATCTTTAATTTGAAGGAGAATAAGGTAGAACGTACTAAAGGTTACTACAACAAAGTTTTCAGTCTCATCTTCTCGTGTCACTATGCTCCAAGCTTGATTTTGCCTATTTGAGACATTTATTTATGTTCAATTATGGTAGTGGTTTCAGAATTTATTTATTTTGATTTTCTCTGTAACCATTATTTTCTTAACCTTTTGTTTATTATAAACACAGCAGATAGCGTCACCACTACCACTGCTAAGAAATTAGTCTCCTACTCTTTATTTAATTAACTTTATTTATTTACTCTTTTTTTTCTGAAACCCTAAATCCCCACCACCCCAAGTCTCCCACTCTCTGTTTTAGTTTTCAGATCCGTTTGTTTCTCATCCCCTACTCTCACTTCCAAATCTGTTTCTTCTCATCCCCCGACTCTGACTTTCTCTCCTTCTCCATATCCGTTTGCACTTCTTCTCCATTTTTGTTTTGGTTCATAGTGCAGTGGCTTTCGTGGTGCGGTGGTCATTCGACGGGTAATGCGGTTGTGTGTGTGGAGGTGCATTCTTATAAGAGAACCATTAATAGTACGTTAATGAAGTAGGTGGATGTGGGTGAAAATTTACTACGGTAAATAAATATTATTGAAGGGACAAAAAAGATATGGAGAGGTGTAGGGAACATTTGGTGATGATGGAGGGAGCAATATTCTTTCAAGAAATACAATTATAACATTTTAATAATTTTGTCTCAACAATCTTCAAATTTCTGATAAAGTGAATTCTTTTAGAGAAAATAAGATCTTGTAACTCATTTAAAACACACTATAATACAATCAAAAAGAGTCGTATGATAATTGATCTATGATTGATTTAAGAACAAAATTTTAGATGCAAGTTTAATTTAGCATAATTGTGATTATTAATTATTTCACTATAAGAAATTTTTTAAATAATAATCAATTTTAATAACTAAAAATATATTTAGAGATTAAATTAAAAATTAATTTTTCAATTAAAGATTAATTCTTTTGATAATCAAAATTCAATAATTAATTTAGAAACTAATTTATAATAAAAAAATATTTTAATTATAAATTTACATAGTAATTATAATTTTTTGAAACTATTTTAATTATAAATATTTTTTAGTTTATAAATTTATCATTATAGTCATTAATTATTTTTTATCACTAAAATTAGTCATTAAAATGTATCATTATAGTCATCAATCCTCAACTGCACACATACAACCAGAAGAGTGCCATATTCATAACCCAACTCATTTTCCTTTTTATATTGTGCATAAAATAGAAACTAAAAAGACTATTCACATAAAACAACCATAGTTTATTTCGAAAGAAAAAAAAAATAATAGTCATTCAAACAGAAATTAGATGAAACAATTATGTGGTCCACATTACACAATTCAAAGCATCTAGTAATAAAGGGGTGCAGGAAGTAAAAGCCCTCCATAAGATGTAAGAAGTAAAACCCTTGTTTAATTTAACTATGTTATGAAAAAAAATGTATTGGCCCAAAGTAGCTTTTATATTTGGATTACACTTTCAAAATTGGTTTTACATTAACAAATATTTTAAGTTCATACTTTCAACATTAGTTATCATTACCATTATAATGTATAACTGTCAACTACATCCGTTTTAAACCAATGTTGAAAGGTGCAAAGTAATGATTTTAAATAAGTTTTTTTTTATATAGTTGAAAAATATTTAAAGACTTAATAAACAATTTTCAAACGATTTATTGAATAATTTATAAGAAAATTATATTATATTGGTAAAAAAATATAAAGAAAAAATAGAAATGCAGTGAGTAATGATATTTTTGGATTTTTTGAGTATTGGTTGAAGAATAAGATACACTAAAATTAGATAAGCACCTTTTATGAGTTTTTTTTTTTTTTTGTAAAACTTTCTTTTTTAGTAGTAGGTCTTATATTATTTTAAGAAAATAACAAAACATTTAAGTAACTTAAAAATGATATAATTTGATATGTTATACTTGAAAAATATTACATTATAAAATTTGAAATGTTACATAATATAACTTTGCAAAATCTTAGATTCTATTACTTTGAAATTCAAATCCAACCCCATGTAGAATTGGAGATCTTGTGTATGAGAAGGAATGGGAAATGGAGGATTGAAAAGGATGGGTTAGATTTTTCACATATATATAAATAAAATATTTAGGATAAATGATTGATATTGGTTCACTATAGATAGTATTAACATATTTCATTATTTTGTTTGAATTTTGTTAATGATTAAGTAAGTTTTTAATTTTTAATAATTGTGATGTTTGTTTATTATACAAACAATTAATGTTAACATACAATTATCCTGAAAGAAACTTATATTTTTTTATTTGTAAATATAAATTTTTTAAGGCTAATTATATTGACGTTATTTTTTTTTCTTTAATAAATTGACTCTAGTAAATGATTTCAAATAAAAGTAAGTTTTTTTAATTTTATAAAACATAACAGATACTAAATATCAATGGACACTAGTATTTAATCTTTGTATTCTTTCATTATAAATTAATTTGAGAGTTTAATGGATTAAGAACAAAAAAAAATAAATTGAATCTGAAATCAAGAAATCAAATGCATTCAAGAGCTGAAATATGAAATTTCTAGAAGACAAAAATTGTATAAAATTAAAGTGCAATTATTAAAGAACAAGAACATTAAAAAGTAAGAACAGTAAAAAGCAAGAAAGTTAAATTGCAAGATCAATAAAGAAATTACTGAAAATGTAAACAATTTAATCACAAATTCAGGAACAAAACAAATTGAAAATATTTTGATTTTAACTTGATATTTATCGTGTGAGTTAATTCCTTTGATAACTGAAAAAATGTGGTAGTAGTAAAAAGAACGAAAAGGCAAAAAAAAAAAAACTAAAAGAAGAATAAAAGAAAAAAAAATTAAAACTCTAAAGTTTTACAAATGATTTCCGTATATAGTTTTTAGCACATTAGAGGTTTTATATAACCTCTTAAATATGAAGTTAAAGCGGATCTCATATGATCTATAATATAATTTTTAAGTCCGATTACAAAAGTTAAGCTAAAAATGAAAATAAATTATTTTGTCGGGCTTTCTTTACAATTTTTTTTAAATCTGTCTTAATTTCTAATATAAAATAAAAGGGGAATTCAACTCCAAAGTATATATCCAAATTAAAGCCCTGAAATAATGTAATCCAACAAAACTAAAATCAACCAAAAATTATATAAATTAAAAATGCAAAAATTAAAACAAATATATATCAAATAATCCAATTTATTACCAAAAAGTGAAAATAAGCTAAAAACAAAAAGTAAAACATTTGAAAAGTACAACCATTATGTGAAAGAAAAATTAACATAACATACAAGAAGTAGTGCATCACAGAATGCCTAAGCATCATCATTAACACCGGCCCATCTCCAAATTTTCATTTCCATCACTACTAATATAACTCAACTGCAAGCCTAGAATAACCAAACATCCTACATCTCACATGCAACCACTAGATTTGTATACAGCTAGTAGTCATTTATTCATAAAAAAAATATTAGCATCCCTCTAGCAGTATAGAGTACACAATACTATCACAAAAGCAAAAAAAAACAAGGAACATTATAGAAAGTTAAACTCAGACCATAACTCTTCCTTCCCCAAACTTTCAAAATTAAAAAAAAAAATCATCTCTGATAAAGTTATAGGTGTGCACCCTCGTTACTTTTATCTAGTTAGCTCCACTCATTCTATTATCCAAACTTAAAAAGGCATGATAAGTCATATCACATAGAAGTCACTTGTGATGGCCCTCACTCCTCATACAACAAAATCATGGCCAAATACAATACAACATGTCATTCACAAGGTTAGTCGTTAACGCTTATGTCCAAAACCGGCACATAGACTATGATTTTTTGTCCCTTTCACCACATAACTCATCCTTCTCTACTTCAGACAGGAGAGTTATTAAAGTATCAGGATGACAACCAACAATAGGACTGTCAACATCATTGTGTAAATACCATGCCATTATAGAATCTCTCCACGAGATTCATATCATGTCCATATTCATCAACTCATACCATGCCACTACAAAATCTCTCTGCAATACTTATACCATGTTCAAATGCATAAATTCATATCCAACATAATAGAATACATTCATCACAAAATTCATACCAATTGAATATATACAAAATAACTTAACAGTACATAATTTGTTTGATAAGAATTAAGTATAAAGTCTTTCCTAGTCAAAGTGTTCCTTAACTTGTTTTTAATAAATTTCTTACTTACCATATTCAAAATAACAACACATAATATTAACATAGAAATTCAAATATGAATAATCATACAACAAGCATATAGATTTTTCATTAACAGTATTCACACATAATTTCTAGACATGAATAGTTATACAACAATATTAATTCATAATATAAAAACTTAAAAAAAATTTCTTGATCAGAGATTATTCTTGAAAAACTTCCAAAATCTCCGCTCTAAAATTCTTCCTACTGTGAAATCATCCTCATCTTTCTTTTTCATAGATTTTTCTCTACTTCTTTATAGGCCACTGCTCCTGTTTGAATTTCTTTTACTATTATTTTAGTTAAAAATAGTATTTTAATCACCTAAAGCTATTTTCTCTTCTTCCTTCGTCAGTCACCACGCAAAGGAGTTTTATCATATTTTCAATTTTGGTTCTTTTAAATTTAATTTTTTTTATTTTTTGTAGAAATACATTTTTCAAAAGTCTGAACCCATGCCTCTAAAATGACCATAACTTTTTGTTTAACTTTCAAAAATTTTCTTATTAATCATATTTTCTATCCATAAATTTTTTACTACTAATAATAATATTAAAAAAAATTACTACTATTAATATGAACATTTTCATAGACTTTACAATTAAAGATTCATTAAATATGATAAAAGGGCTTCTAATAACTCAAAGGATATTTTCAATTTTATAGTTCAATTAAGATGTCAAAATTATGAAAAATAAATAAAAATTTTGTTGAATGTGTTTTTTTATATTTTCTTTCACATTAATTTAAATTTCAAATAAAATGAAATAAAAAGGTTAAAATTTCTAATTTATTCAATTTCTAAGTGTAAAAGTTGGCATGTTCTTAACAAATTAAGTTGATCAAACTAAAAATGCAAGCTTTTCAAATATGGTGAGGAAATTTTTACCTTAAAAAAATGACGATTAATTAAATATATTTTTACCTCTTAATTTTTAATAAAAATTAAAATTAGTTTTTTTTTTGAAATTTTAATTTAATAATTTTCGAAATACGTACTAATTTTTTAAAGATATAAGATATTATATTAAGTTTCTTTGTCATTAAAAAAATACACGAGTTTTTGCATATTCTATTTTTTTACAATAAAAATAATGAATGTAATTAAAAAATGAATTAAATATATTTTTTTCATTGAAATTAGTTTGTTTTCAAAATTTTAGTTTAATTTAATCTCCCAAGTTTTGTAAACCATGAAGTTAATTATTTTAACTAATTTTTTATTAAATATATTGACGTTTTAAAAAATTTGAATTTAGTAATCGCTATTTTGACATATTTTATATAAAACTGACAGTTTTTTTTTCATTATAATGATAGGTTCTTAAATAATTTTAAATATTTATAACAACCAAATATATTTTGAATATTTTATATAAAACTGACAGATTTTTTTTTTCTTTTTTTATTTTTTCATTATAATAATGATAGTTTCTTATATTTATAACAACCAAATATATATCGAATATTTTATACAAAACTGAAAGATTTTTTTTTTCTCTTTTTATTTTTTCATTATAGTTATAGTTTCTTAAATAATTTTAAATATTTAAAAAAACAAAATATATTTTAAAGATATTAAATTATTTAAAAGATAATTAAAAAATATTATATTATAATAAAAAAATTAAAATAAAACCTAATTCAATTTCTATATAAAAACATTTAGAAAACACAATTTATAAGCAACAAATAACTGAATAGCTTATTCTTTATTAGTCTCTCTAGTAATTAACTCTCAAGAGAAACAATTACTAGGATTGTGGAAGGAAGATGGCGATAGCGAATTCTTCCACTAGAATACTCCGTGATCGTGATGACCTGATATTGGAAATTCTGTCACGGCTTCCTGTAGAGAGTCTCATGCGATTTAGGTGCGTTTCAAAGACATGGAATTCCATCATCCTCAATCCCGATTTGGTGAAATCGCATCTTAAAAAGTCCTCCAAAAACCCACAAATTCTCTTACTGGAGAAAAAGATAGAAGAGAGGCAATGTTTCTCTGCTGTTTTAAGCTCTTTACCTTGCTTAATCCAAAACCCTACTTCCTCTTCCGCCGGTCGTATCTTACGCTGCCCCAAACCCTATAAATATTTATTCGGTTCTTGCAACGGTTTGCTTTCCCTACATTGTTCTCTTTCCACGTATGAGTGTGAAGAGCACATGGTCTGCTTTTTGAACCCTGCCACCAAGACTTGCTCCTTACCATCACCAAGCTTGCGTCTCAATTACGGCATTGGTGTTCAATATGATATGAATTTTGGGTTTGGGTACGATGATTGGAGGGACAGTTACAAGGTGGTGGCAATGGTTTTGGATTGGAGTACACATCAAACGAGTGTGTGGGTTTACTGCATGGGTGACGTACATTGGAGACTTACTATAATGACCTCTCCGGCTTTTCTCACCATTGACAGTAATGGATACTTTCTGAATGGCACTGTTAACTGGTTAGGACATTCTTCTAAAGAATCGAAGCTACAAATATTTTCGTACGATCTAAAGAACGATACTAACAGATATTTGTCGGTGCCTGAACTCGTTCCTAAAGATTCTGAATTTAATTCTATGGGAATTTTGAATGATTGTCTTTGTGTTTCTTTTGATGAACGGAGGACAGTCTTTGTTGTATTGACATTGAAGGACATTGGAGACGACAGATCTTGGAGTCAGTTGATGAGTGTAAGTTATGAAACTCTGAATATCTCTCCTTATTACGATTACCTGCGGACTTTGTGCATGTGGGGTGATCTTCTCTTGCTCACATATTCACAGCTTTGGGATGATTACGATATCATCATTATCTTTAATTTGAAAGAGAATAAAGTAGAACGTACTCAAGCTTACTACAAGCACTCTCTCAGTCACATCTTCTCCTGTCACTATGTTCCAAGCTTGATTTGAGACATTATTTATGTTAAATTATGTTAGTGGTTTCAGAATTTTTTTTTCAAACATATTTTTGGTATTTCTTTAGTTTGATTTGTTTTATGATTGTTTTTTGTTTCTGCATTGGTTTTGACTGCAAAAACAATTAAACATTTATGTACATTGTCAAAATTGTTTCCAGTATCTGTGAACAAGGATCAAAATTGTCATGGTGTTTCTGTTTATCTGCACTTAGTAGTTCAAGCAGGGTTTTCTAGGTATTTTGTTTCAGTTTTTTGTTCCAATGATATACGTAATTTTCAAAATATTTCAGTTAACAATTATATCTTTTAAGAAATTGGTTAATAATTATATTATGAAGGATAAAATAAATACAAGAATTATGTAAATATTCTCTCTAAATATAAATATAAATTAATGTAAATAATTTTTTAAATAGATTTTATTTATTTTGTAAAGAATTTTTTTAATTAAAAATGATTAAATTTAAAAAGACCGTGAAATTAAAAAACAGATAAAAATTTAAAAAAAAAATCACTTAAATACAATAAAATCGATAAAATAATTATTTTAATTTGAAAATTTTTATTTAAAAAATAAATTTGAAAAAAAAGATGTAGAAAACAAAAAGGAATTTTAGTAATAAATGATATCAAGCCGAGTTTATAAATGATAATGGAAGTTTAGGCCGATTGATTACATTTATAAATGATAACACAGGATGAAAATAAGTATTGAAGTACTTTTTTAGTATAGTAAAACTATAGTTTACATTCTTAAATCATTTTTTATTTGTTAATTTTGTTTAACATCTCAATATTAATTTATCTTCACATTAAGGACACTATTAAAAATTAAAATTTTAAAAAAGAAAACAAAACACATGTAAAAACTATTAAAAACGAAAATTATAGTGATTAATTATAATTAAAATTAACGGAATTAAGTTTGTATTATAAGATTGTAGTTTTTATTTGTTATACTAAAATCAAAATTTATATATTATTCTTACTTTTATTAGCGAAAATACAGCTACCATACCATCTGTATGTTCAATTTTTAAATATCTATAATATTATAATAATAGATAATAATATTGTAATCAATAGATAGTGATAATCATAGAAATATATATTTATTTTGAGTAAAGTATAATATTTAATTGTATACTTATATTTTTGTAAAAGGATATATATTAATTTTGTTAAAAAGACATAATAAGTTTTTCAATAAGTTTCCTTAATTTTGTATAGAGTACATCATCCATAAATTCTATAATTTTAAAAAATTTGGTATAAAATATAATGTAATGTATAATACTATGTAATGTAGTACAAAATATTTAATAAATAATTATAATTTCACACATATGTAAGACAGTAAAATATTTGTTTCTTAAACTGTTTTATTATATTATTTTATATATTAATCCAAAAATTTTTTATTATAACCTGTCGTGCGTGTGTTTTTACATTTTTTAAATATTTATATTATAATATAAATTATTAATATTTGTAAATTGAGTAAGTTGATATATAATAAATTTATTTTTGTTAAAAAAATTAAATATATCTTTACATATATGATGTAAAACTGAATGTATTATTTTTAAAATTCTTTTTAATTGGAAAATCGAATAAGTATCGTTCTTAAATTTGTTTTAATTAGAAAATCAAATAAAAATTGATTTTCAGCATATCTTTCAACTTTGGTGTCATTTATTAGAAGTAAATATTTTTGTTAATATATATATATATATATATATATATATATATATATATATATTATATATATATATATATTATATATATAACAGAAATATTATGTAACAATTGAGTTTACGTAAAAATAATAAATAAAAATATTATTTATTTTTGAAGAAGTTTTTTTAATTTTTTATGGAAGACATCATAATTTATTGAATTTTAAAAATTTAAAAATTAAAATTGAATATTTAGATTTACTGAGACATTAATATAATATAGCACCATGATAATAAATAAAATAAAAAAAATAAAATAGTTTAAACCAAGGAAGGAACCACTTTCTCTATCTGAACAAGAAAAAACGAGAAGGAACAAAGGATGGAAGGTATACACTTACACTATCACTAAGAAGATGCCTCTGAATGACAGGACGATCAATCGTGGTCCTTGAAGAAGGCAAAATTACTGGATCCTTCATCAAAGTGTACTGCAATGCACAACATGTATGATGCGTCTGAATTAGCTTATCTTTCTATTCAAAGTACGAACAAATTTTTAGAGCTTCTGATATACAGAAAGCAATTTTTCCCAATAAAAACGAAAAGTAATCACGTATGTAGATGCTATCAAACTTTACACTTTGGCAAATCAATTATTCAATGAGTGATGGTCCGACCCGCCAAAAAAAGGAAAAACATGTTTAACAGACAGAAAGAAGTGGAAAACCCACTTGAATCGTGTTTCGGTATAAATGTTGGGGGATCGAGATAATAACCTGTCTTTGCTGCTTCTATACGTATGGTTGCTCCGTTCTCCTATTGCGACACCACCTTAGCTCCTTTTGTTCACCGAGAGGGGGAGGTACCTGCGAGGATACTCCGACGCTCAAGTCAGTGTGTGTTTAAGAACCTTAGTTCTTCAGAGATAAATAATATCTAATATATTTTCTTAGTATTTCCCATGTAGAAAAAACCAACCTTCATCCTTTACCTTGTCATTCTATTTATAAGCTAACAAATAATTTTATCTGGAAAACCGCTCAAAATATCCTAACCAATCCGTTCCCGAGATTTCGGTTGGTTGAAATATATAACTGCTCAAAATATCTTAACCAACGTGTTAATGAAATTTCGGTTGGTTTAAACATGCAACTGCTTGATCGTGGTTCCATATACTGGATCAGTGGGTTCCGATATTTATGGCGAGATCTTTGCAATCGCTATATTCGGTTATTTTGATTTGAGCTGGTTACTTTAACGGGAGTAACTATGTGAGCGCCTATTTATACTAGGAGCTCGTGACAAAACGATCGCTTGAGATCGCGCTTATTTCAAGACGATCGTTATTAGACGATCGCTTTTATTTCAAGACGATCGTCTAATGATGAATTTGTTTTCGGTCGATCACTTGAAGTTATGTTTGCTTCAAGACGATCACTTGGAACTGGGCTTGTTGTTAGACGCTCGCTTGAGATTTACCTTTGGTCAGTCGATCAGTTTGAGATTCGCATTTAATAGCTCTTGTTCCAAAACGATCGTTCTCTACCTCCATTACTTCTTCTTGCGGGCGCACTCAAGGGATTATACTATACATAATGCCCCCCGAGTCCGAGTTAACTATGGCGCGAGACGTAGGACGTGGTCAGTTAACTGTAGGACGGAGAGAGAAAAATGGATGTGGTATTGGAGTTGTTGCTACGCACCGTTTCGATATAGGGTTTTTTAGCGTTTCCCGCTTTTTGGGGAAGTTGAAAGTGCGTAAACGGAGCCGTTGGATTAAGATGATCTAACGGTGCGAGGTGAGTGACGGTCAGTTTGCCACCATTAAGGTGAAATGACATGCGAGTGTCCAACCGCCATCTCATCATTTTGCTATCCGTGACGATTCTTCTTCTATACTCTTCGTCTTTCTTCTGCTTTCTCAAGAAGTAACCAGGCTCTTCCGCGTTCATCACCTTTCTTTCTCTTTACGACAAAACCAGGTAACCCGAAAAATCCTTGCTTGTTTGTAGTTTGTATATTTTTTGCAATGGAAGAAAAGGGGCAGAGTGATAATATTAACATACCAGAGGCGTCCTCGGCTAGGGCTCCCCCTGAAATCGCCACTGTTGTTTTCGGCGAAAGGGCCTTTGTGTATGGCCAAGTACGCACTGAAGATTCGGAGGGGGCCTCATCGTCATCTTTGTCTGATAACGATTACGCATGGGCATCTCGGGAAGTGAGTGAGTATTCCAGCGTATTCAAAAATAAGATTGTATTAGCGGATTGGGTAGAAAATAGTTGTATTCTGAGATCTGTAGGATATAAATCTTGTATAAAAATGGTGGCATGTAGTGAGGACGAAAGGGTTTTTCATGGGAAAGAATCCGCTGCTGATGATTTTTTTTATTTCTATGGTCCGCTATTTTACGATTTGTATATCAGATTGCCACTGAGTGCGTTTCAGATGGATGTGTTGAGAACGCTAAATGTTGCTCCCTCGCAACTACATCCGAATGGGTGGGGTTATGTCCAAGCGTTCGGGACTTTGTGTCAAGCGGTAGGCATTAGGCCTACTGTTCCCTTGTTTCTTCACTTTTTTAGGTGTCGCCCAGTTGCCAAGAAAGGGTGGGTATCGCTGATTTCTGAGTCCGAGAATGCGCTGCTGGAGTTGTATGTTCAGTCGTATAGGGGATTCAAAAATCAATTCCTAAAAGTGTCTATTCTCGATTCTGGGCGATCGTTTTTCTTTGACGAGGGAGGTCGGTCGAAATTCCCCTTGTACTGGACTCAGAATCCATTGAAGTTCACTTCGTGGTCCGAGGACAAGATGACGATCGACGAGCTGGAAGCCCTTGGTCTGTTGATGTCATTACCGCACCCCCTTTCTTCTCGGCACCTAATAAATTGTCTTGAGTATGATGATTTTGGCGCTAGAGTGACCGGTATGTTTCCGTTGTTGACATTTTGTAGGTAGTGTTTACCTGTAGCTGACTGTTTTTGTTATTGATTGTTTGCTTGACAGAGATCATGGGTAGGAAAGGATCAGACCAAGATTGGTTTAAGGCTATCAAATCTGAGAGGAAAGCGGGGCAAACATCTGGTGCTGCTCGCCCTCAATCTTCAGGAGCTGCACGACCCTCTTCCCCTGCCGTGACGGTTGCTAGTCAGGAAGAGGTAATTATCATGGAGGAGCAGTCCTTCGTTAGGAAGAGGACACATCAAGCCGTTTCAAAGAAGGCTGAGCCTTCTAAAAAGGCGAAAGAAACGGGCGATGCAACTGCCCGATCGTTTCCACGGGGTATGTCGGACTCCGCTCTCAACCTCAGCCACAAGATCGACTTCAACTTGGATGAATCGGAGAAAAAGCTTGTTGAAAGCATGACCGAACAACAAATGGCTGATGACCTGTTGGAACTGTCGAGTCGAGCGGCCATGGCTGCATGGCATATGGCGTACGCGTCCGACAGGGGCGTGTTGAGAACCGAGCTCCAAAAGGTCAAAGATCAACTGAAGGAACTGTCGGCTACACATGCTGAGTGCGAGGAGCGACAAAGACAGTCCCAGCAGTTGATGTGTGAGGCTCAAACAGTGTTGAAAAACACTCAAAGGGCTGGTATCTGCTTACGGGAAGAGCGCGACCAACTACGGGTCGAGCGTGATCAGTTAAAGATGACTCTTGAGCAGTCATCAAGAACTGTGTCCACCCTCAACCAGCGCCATGACGAACTCCTTGCCGCGTCCGTAGCAGATAAAGAATTAATAGAGGAATTAAAAGAGGCGATCGTAGCGGAACATACCCGAGGATTTGAAAAGGCGTTGAGGCAAGTGTCTCTCCTGCGCCAGGTGAGCAATGAAGGACCAGATTTTGACGTGGACAAAGACGTTTATCAAGGTCAACTGGTACCTATCATGGAGATACCCGACGATGCCTCTCCTGAGAATGAGCAGGTCATAGAGCCGACAGCCGCTGAACAACCTGTGGAGCAAGCGACTGAAGATGTTGCGGATAATTAGATTTTAAGCTTGTACCTTAATCGCAGCATTGGGTTGTAATGTGCTTGAATATCAAACTCTTTTATTTGACCTATTTGTATAACTTTGACTTATTACATATGCTTTGGCATTCTTGGACATATGACGGTGTATATGCTTTTGCTTTAACGCACGGACTGTGTGAACGTTTAGCTTTAAGTGTCTGGGTGTTCTTAGGCGAACATCGACCAGAGGGATTGGATCCCTTTGTGTAGCGTATTTGGGTGTTCAAGGGTGAACATCTACCAAAGGGAGTGTGTCCCTATATGCTAAAGTGTTGGGTGCGCGGTGGCGAACATCTTCCAAACCTCGACGCTTGCCGAGTTCAATACGACATGGATTCAAAGAAATAACATGTTCATTAATTTTGAATAACAATGACGGAAACTGAAATGCAATAGTTCTAGTCACGTAATTAAATAACACATTAACTGAAATAATTTTTTAAATGAGTGGCGTTCCAAGTGTTGGGGATGATAGTTTCGTCGAGGAGTTCCAGCTTATAGGCTCCGTTCATTAGATTTTCTGTGATGCGGAAGGGTCCTTCCCACTTGTCTGCCAGCTTACCATGCATCCGGTTTCGTCTGGCCTCTCCCTTTTTCCGCCACACGAGGTCGCCCTCCTCGAAGGACCTAGACTTGATCTTGGTGTTGTAACGTCGAGACAGTAGCCTTTCTTGTGCGGCTGCCCGAATCATGGCGACTTCTCGTCGTTCTCCCAGCATGTCAAGGTTCATTCGCAACTGATCGTCATTAAGAGCCATGTCAGTAAGGTCACGCCTTAAAGTGGGTTCTCCTAGTTCCACTGGGAGCATGGCATCCGTGCCATACGTCAGATTGAATGGCGTGTCTCCTGTCGATCCGTGAGGGGTGCATCTGTACGCCCATAACACTTCTGGTAGCTCGTCCACCCACAATCCTTTAGCGCCGCCAAGGCGTTTCTTCAACTCATTGAGTATAGCTTTGTTGGCCGCTTCCGCTTGTCCATTGGTTTGGGGGTGCTCGACGGAACTAGTGACGTGTCGGATGCCCAGGTCGCGCAGGAACTTATCTAACTTTTTATCAACAAATTGTCTGCCGTTATCGGTGATGATTTTTTGAGGTAGGCCGAATCGACATACCAAGTGCCAGATGAACTTCTGTACCCGCTGGGCGCTGATGATGGAGAGGGGTTCAGCCTCTATCCATTTGGTGAAATAGTCAACGGCCACTATGAGGAATTTATTTTGAGCTTTGGCGATCGGCAATGGTCCGACTATGTCTATTCCCCACTGAGCAAATGGCCAAGGTGAGACGACGTAATGCAATTCCTCAGAAGGGATGCGGATGTTGTTACCATGAGCTTGACACGACAGACATTTTTTGACGAACGCTTCACAGTCGCTGTCGATAGTTGGCCAATAATAACCTGCTCGAAGTATGCATGCGCGTAGCGTGCGTTTTCCAGAATGGAACCCGCATATTCCTGTGTGCAGTTCGCGCAGAATATAATCGATTTCCTCGGTAGATACACATTTTAACAAAGGAGTAGAGTGGCCACGACGATATAGGTTATCGCCTATATGTAAGTAGCGAGCGATCCGTTTAGAGTCGCCCGCTGTGATTTGTTCCCCGAGCTCCTGTTTCCTCATCAAATCGCTCACCTCTTGTCTCCAATCAGCTTTGGGTGTGGTCAAATCGATTGTTAGAGTTTCCACAACGGGTTGGTCGTGTACCGACCTAATGACGGACGCTAGCTGCGTTTTTTCCTTTGCATGTGTTAATTTTGACAAAAGATCTGCTCTTGAATTTTGCTCCCTTGGGATATGGACAATGCAAACCTATGTAAAATCTTTGAGGAGGGCGGTTGCTTTGTGGAAGTAACGCAGCAGCTGATTGTCTTTGACCTGGTAGGTTCCGTTCATGTGTCCGACTACCAGCTGAGAATCCATCCTGCATTCTACAGCTGGGACTGCTAATTCTCTGGCCAGGGTTAGGCCAGCGATTAAGGCTTCATACTCGGCCTGGTTGTTGCTGGTTTGAAACCGGAAAGTGATGGCTTGTTCAATGATGAAACCGTTGGGCCCTTCAAGTACTACGCCCGCCCCGCCCCCTTTCTTGTCCGACGATCCATCTACATTAAGGAGCCATGTGGGCTCAGGGTCGTCCGGGATGGGGGTCAGGTCGACCACAAAATCCGCCAAGTGTTGCCCTTTGACGGATCCTCGGGGTTCAAATCGTAACCCGAATTCAGATAACTCTATCGACCATGACACCATTCTTACAGCTAGATCGGGTTTTCTGAGGATTTTAGCTATGGGGTGGTTGGTTCGAACGACCACCTGATGGCTCTGGAAGTATGGCCGAAGTCGACGCGAGGCTGTAAGTAAAGCCAAAACTACCTTTTCGATCTGTGAGTATCGCTCCTCTGCCCCCTACAATGTCCGGCTGATGAAATATATCAGCTTAAGGGTGGGGGCTTCTTGAGTCAAAGCGGCACTTACGGCATGATGAGACACCGCAATGTATAACTGTAAGTCGAACTGATCGGTTGGTCGCGCCATGATTGGAGGATGGGTGAGGATGTGTTTAACCGCCCCGAACGCTTTGTCGCAATCTTCGTTCCAAGGCTGAGTGACGCCCTTCTTCATATTTCTTAGAATTGGTTTGATGTGCTCAGCAAGCTTTGGGATGAAACGAGATAAAGCAGTCACTCGACCCACGAGCCTTTGTACCTCTTTAAGGTTTTTCGGATTTGGCATTTCCAGTATGGCTTTGCACTTATCCGGGTTGGCTTCGATACCCCTGCGAGTGAGCATAAACCCTAGAAACTTTCCAGCGGGCACCCCAAAAGTACATTTGGATGGATTCAGCCGCATGTTGTACTGACGCACCTGAAGAAACACTTCCGCTAGATCTTCCAGATGCTGGTCCATAGATCGGCTACGGATGACCATGTCGTCCACGTAGACGTCCATACACTTTCCAATTTGATGATGAAAGATTTTGTCCATGAGGCGCTGGTAAGTAACTCCTGCATTCTTCAGACCGAAAGGCATCACCTCATAGCAATAATTTGCACGTTCGGTTATGAAAGCTGTTTTGCCTTGGTCAGGCCGGTACATGGGTATTTGGTTATACCCCGAATAAGCATCGAGGAAACTCAACACTGTATGGCCGGAAGCTCCATCCACCAACCGGTCAATGCTAGGAAGCGGGTATGAGTCCTTTGGGCAGGCTTTATTCAAGTCTGTGAAATCGACACACATTCGCCACTGTCCATTTGGTTTTTTAACCATAACCACGTTGGATAATCACGTCGTGTATGTCGCTTCCCTAATGAAGCGAGCGTCCAACAATTTGCCGACCTCTGCTTGTACGGCCTCCCGCTTCTCTTCTCCGAGCCTCCTTCTTTTTTGAGCGACCGGGCGCGCTTCTTTAAAAATTGACAATTTATGTGTCATTATTTCTGGGTGGATGCCAGGCATATCTGCCGCTGCCCATGCGAACAGGTCAGCATTGGATTTTAGTACTCTGGTCAGTTTGCGTTCGTCGTTAGATTCCATACCAGCTCCAATACATGTAGCTTGCGAGGAATCTATTCCTAGCTAATAGGCCTTAACGTCGCCCTGCGGGTGCAGACGTTCGTCCAAGTCGGTTCTTGGATCTAATTCAATAGCAGCTGTTTCGGCTCCTCTTGTTTTCCTGGGTGGTATGAAAGGAGTGACTTTTAGCCCGGCCACATAACATTGTCTGGCTGTTCGTTGATCAGCTCTCACCGTACATATGGATCCTTCTTTTGTAGGGAATTTCATGGCCAAATGCGGCGTGGAAACTATAGCTCCAAACTCATTTAGACAAGGTCGTCCTAACAAAGCATTATATGAAGCGTTCGCCTCCACTAGCAAGAATCTGACTCTTAATTCTTTCGCCACGTCACCTGCCCCTAGTCGAGTTCGAAGGTCGAGATATCCTCGTGTGTCCACTCTTTCACCTGCAAAGCCTACGATTTGCTCGTTGAATGGGGCTATTAAATCTTCGGACAAATCCATTTTCAGGAAGGTTGCCCAGTATAGAATATTGACTGAGCTACCTTGATCTACAAGCACTTTTGTCACCTCATATCGGGCTATCTCAGCCGTGATGACCATGGGGTCGTCCTGCTCCGAATCGGGCGCGTGAAAATCTGCATCGGTAAAAGTAATGCTGGGAAATGATCGGGGTTGTCTGCCCACCATGTGCACCGATTTTAGGCTTCTTAGGTGTCTCTTTCGAGCCGATGCCGACGCTCCCCCTCCTGCAAAGCCTCCGGATATGGTGTCAATTCGTCCCCGAATGGTCCTTTCTCGTTGTGGTTGTCTGGAACGACTCCGCGATCGTCGCCTGGATTCTTCCTCCCTACGCGACGATCGTTCCGGACTTGGACGAGCGCTTTCTCTTCTTCGGGGAGTTGGGGCTCGGGACGCCCTGTCCTTTACGTACTCCTGCAAATATCCTGCCCAGATGAGTCTTTCTATTTCCTCTTTCACCATATGACACTCCTCGGTATCATGGCCCTGGTTTACGTGAAGCCTGCAAGTTTTGCTTTCGTCAGCGTTTTTTGGAGTGGCTTTTCGTCGCACGGTAAGCAACTCGGCCTGTAGAGCTTCTTCTAACACTTTGGCCCTGGGGGCATTTAGTGTGGTGTAGCGGTCATACTTGGACGTCCACCCCGCCTCCTTGCGAGGAGGTCCACCAACCTTATAATCACCTAACGGTCGTTTGGTTTCTCTCTTGGATCCATTGCCAGGATTTTCTTATTGCTGTTTTTTCCTTGAGTTTCTGATATCCTCATTGCGTACGAATTTAGCTATCGTTTCTTGGAGCTCTTCGATAGACTTTGGAGGATCGGCATATAGTTGTTCGGCAAAGTAGCCTGGCCTCAGACATGAAGGTAGGTTGCTTATTATAAATGTGTGACTAACATCTTTCACACGCCTAGCTGCTTCGTTGTATCTCAACATGAAAGCCCTCAAGGTTTCATCTTTCTCTTGTTTAGTGTTTACCAGTTCTGCGGGGGTCATGTCTTGTCACCTGTTAGCGGCATACTGTTTGCGGAAAAGGGTTTTCACGGTAGCGAAGCAGTCAATCGAGTTTGGCGGAAGGGTGTGATACCATTCCAATGCTTCATCCTTGAGAGATAGCGAAAAAGCTCTGCATATTACAGGGTCGTTGTCTGTGTAGAATGCCATAGCACCTATAAAGTTTCGGAGATGGTTGTCAGGATCCGCGGAACCGTCATATCTGTCCAATGACGGCGGAGGCTTCTCCGGCATGTTGGTCTGCAAGATTGCCTCTGTAAAGGGCAGGAGGTTGGAGAGGCGTAGGGAAGCGGGTCCTTTTTTCCCTCCTGCACCCAATTCGGATGGCCCTCCATGATGGCTTCCCTCGTTGTCGTCCTGCCTGTTCGAGGTTGATGCTTCTGGTGGGGGTCGCTGCATCCTCAAGGCCGCGAGTTCCTCCGCTTGCCTGCGTTGAACCTCTTGCTGTTCCCGTATAACTTTGGCCTGCTCCTCTACTTGCGTTTGCAGCTGCCTAATCAATTCTAGAGTGCTGTTGTCTTCCATAGCTCCGGTGGTATTCTTTGGGTATACTAAATCTCGGGCCCCACGGTGGGCGCCAAATGTTTCGGTATAAATGTTGGGGGATCGAGATAATAACCTGTCTTTGCTGCTTCTATACGTATGGTTGCTCCGTTCTCCTATTGCGACACCACCTTAGCTCCTTTTGTTCACCGAGAGGGGGAGGTACCTGCGAGGATACTCCGACGCTCAAGTCAGTGTGTGTTTAAGAACCTTAGTTCTTCAGAGATAAATAATATCTAATATATTTTCTTAGTATTTCCCATGTAGAAAAAACCAACCTTCATCCTTTACCTTGTCATTCTATTTATAAGCTAACAAATAATTTTACCTGGAAAACCGCTCAAAATATCCTAACCAATCCGTTCCCGAGATTTCGGTTGGTTGAAATATATAACTGCTCAAAATATCTTAACCAACGTGTTAATGAAATTTCGGTTGGTTTAAACATGCAACTGCTTGATCGTGGTTCCACATACTGGATCAGTGGGTTCCGATATTTATGGCGAGATCTTTGCAATCGCTATATTCGGTTATTTTGATTTGAGCTGGTTACTTTAACGGGAGTAACTATGTGAGCGCCTATTTATACTAGGAGCTCGTGACAAAACGATCGCTTGAGATCGCGCTTATTTCAAGACGATCGTTATTAGACGATCGCTTTTATTTCAAGACGATCGTCTAATGATGAATTTGTTTTCGGTCGATCACTTGAAGTTATGTTTGCTTCAAGACGATCACTTGGAACTGGGCTTGTTGTTAGACGCTCGCTTGAGATTTGCCTTTGGTCAGTCGATCAGTTTGAGATTCGCATTTAATAGCTCTTGTTCCAAAACGATCGTTCTCTACCTCCATTACTTCTTCTTGCGGGCGCACTCAAGGGATTATACTATACAAATCGGATCAAGGAATTCCTCCGGTATTTCTCCTAGAATAGCTTCAGCATCCATGGCCTCCGAAGCAGCAACTTTAGCTTTAGCACCAAGTTGAATAAATTCCTGTATAATTCCTGTATTGTTGAAGGACCAAAGAATAACATTTGCATCCTTAGAGAACCAAAATGATTGTTGAGTTGTGAAGAATGGGAACATATTGGGCCAAGCTTAAGCTGCTATGCATCTTAAGAGAACTCCTAACCACTGTCATATTAAGAACCAAATCTCCACAAAAGCCTAAGCTGTGGAGTAGGGCAAGAGAACGATGTCATATCTCCAAGTCATTTAAGCGGGCTTTCAACATCACCAGCACAAAAGTCAAAACTGTATCATTGGTCGTCCAAAATTGAAGTTATTCAAATTTCTCAGAGTAATGAAGATGTAAATATAACACTTTTAGAATCAATCCTACTACAAGAATGTTAGACTAAGCCTACAGATTACAGAGGATAGCATAGCATCCTTCCTGTCATAATTACTCACCACTAAAAAACTCATTCAAATGTTTTTGAAATATAATTGATGCCAACCTGTTTTAGTAAATGCTTTGGACGAAATTCATATTTCTCAGGATCCTTCAGACTAAGTGATTTTCTTTGCGGACCAACCAATTGCAGCAGGAAGTAATTGAGCATGCTAGCCACTCTCTCAACCTTGAAAAGGTGGGAAAATAAGATTAAACTTGCCATTAGAAGATGAAAATTTTAAAGGAACATCATAGTTAGGCCACAAACTATTTTATGAGATGATGAGATTCATAACCAGCCATGGTTCGAAAGAGAGAAAAAATACCATCTCAGGAAGTAGGAACGGAGCAGTAATCTGTTCTGAAGTAAATGCAAGCATGCTCACATCTTCGTTTGCCAACTTCATATCTATTCGAATAATCTATAAAAGTATCCAGCATTAAAATGATTAGATAAACAAGGAATAAAAAATTATATATTTAAACAAAAAGTCAACAGACATTTTCTTGAGAATGGAATAACCGGGTCCTCTCCTGCCTCTCTTGAACTGGTCGTTGCTCCCACTCAACCGTATCAGACATCTCAGCCTCCAATTCTTTTAGCTCAAGAATTTTTTTCAAACTTTCATCCAGAAGATAAATACTATCATTGATCAGAAAGTTCAAGAAATTCAGATAGACACCCTTTTCCTCCTCCTTAGCAATCTGGAAGAAAATTAGTTCCAGAACAAACTAGATAAGTTGAGCATGGTGTAAGACATAAAAATATTTAAATATCTTTCATTAGTTACCTGTCTCCAAGCATTTCGATGACTAGGGACTTGCCACAGGTATTCGAGGAGTTCCGCAATATTGTGGCGGATATTAAACTTGTCATAGAACTGTAACGGACAAGTGACAACCATAATAATCAGCACGGTCTTGTATTAAACCACCCCAAAAGGATAATGATTAAATACTGAAACCCATGATTTTTAACACATATATCAGATATCAAAATATTAATAATATAGGAAATATTAATAGGGTTAGGCATGATTAACTAAATTATACTAAACTATGGATTATCTATACTATTTTGCACTATAAAAACTAAACTACTTTTTATAAAAACTGAACTATACTTATTTGCAGTTCAGTTTAAAAAATCTGAACTTCTTTTATTAACAGTTTAGTTAACTACTTCAAACTATATACTTTATTTTACTTTTGCTTGTTTAATTGTTTTGCTCTTCTTCTGTTTTCAGCAACACAAACATAAGAAATAAAAGCACGGGTATATATATATATATATATATATATATATATATATATATATATATATATATATATATATATATATATATATAAAGAAGTGATATAGATAAATAAATAAATGTTTTTTTTCAAGTCTCTTAAAAAGTTAACTATTATTATAATAATTATTAAAATAAAATGATATTAATAATTTATACTAAAATAATTATATATTTAAAAAAAACTAAATTTTATTATATTGTAATTATATGTCAAAAACTGGTAATTATTTTTATAACTTAATAAAATTAACTATAATTGTAAAAATAAAAAGATAAAAGTACTTATATATGTAAATAATTATAAAATATAATATTATATATATATATATATATATATATATATGAGAATTCAGAAAAAGGTGAGAAGAGAAGAAAGATGAGAACTTTTATATTAAACTAGATAATTGTCAAAATAAAAATATTTCGAATAACGCAAAACAGAGATAAACAGAGATATTTTTTAGAGATTAAGTTTTTAATCTATATAAAATAATATATAAACAAATTTATATTATTAAATTAAACTATATTTAATATGAGAATCAAATTTTAGACATTTTATATCTTTAAATTAATAATAAATAGTAATGATAAATAGTTATAGTTATTAATTTAATTTTAATAATATGATAAAATAGTACCTATAATATTTCATTAATTTTTTTAAATTTTTTATTATAATTATTTACTAATTCTAATTATATAGATTTATAATATAATTTTTTTTAAATGCTGTGATGTTATTGAATATTAATTTATTTGTTTGTCATTATTAAAAAAAATTAAATTGAACTAATTATTTTAACTCTATCGATGATTAGCCATTGACAGTTGTACTAGTGCAAAATCACATTTATTTATTAGAAAGCATAACGAATGAGATAGTGAAGGGAAGAGGTTGCAGGCATAACTATGCTTCCTTTAAGTTTAAAATAGTACAGTACAGTTTAAAAGAAAAAAAAAAGTAGTTTAGTTCAGTTTAATTGAACTTATTTTTAGTTCAATTCAATTTAAACAAATTAATTTTTGGTTTAATATAGTTTTTAAGAGTATAATGCAGTACAATTCATTTTGCCCACCCTTAAATATTAACAGGGGCATAATATTAATCGTATAAAAAATTGGTGCAGTTTGAAATACAGCTCAGAAGTTCCTCTCACTGGCTAATCAATCACATGCATAGGATTTCAACGAAACATTATTATTTATCCATCTTAAGTCATCATAAAGTAAAAACAAAAACACTAACATAGTCCCCATTTTGACAATCAAGCTTAAGTTTCAACACAATCAAGAAGAGAGGTGAGATTTCCAAACAACTTGACTTTATTCTCTTTAACTTAATCTAGAAATTGAAAGCATTAGGGGAAAAATAGGTTGACCATGCGACCAATAGTCTTAAAATGCAGACTAACCTGTGTGTGAGAACCAGTGAACTCAATGTCAACATAAAGTTTAAGAAGATTCCTCACAAGATAATAATACAGTATTATTTTGTTAAGATAATATTGTTAAAACTTATCAGTATTATTTTGAAGTATAAAGTTCTATCATAAATTTATTCTTAAGAAACATTAAAAAATTTGAAAGAAAAAAAATATTCAAATTATCTCTAATCTTAAATCATAAATTGTATAAAATGATGGAACGAAATAATATCAATAATGCATGATAATAATTTAAAGTATCCATTAAAAAAAAGTAATAATACAGCAAGAACAAAGTTAGGGAAAAGAAAATGAGTGTACAAGAACAAAATTTTAGATAAGTTTAATTTAGCATAATTGTGATTATTATTTTCTAAGTGACTATGCTTTTATTTTAACCCTTTTTTATCTAATCTTTTTTCTATATTAATATTTTCTAAACTAAAATAACTATTTATAAAAAAAAGTATCTACAAAATAAATAAAAATTGTCTTTTATTGTAAAAATTATTTATATTTACTTTTATAATTATAATTTTATAATATCATAATATATTTGAATTTTTCAAATTAGTAAAAAAACAATCATTTAAATTATTTTTATTTTTGTTCTAAGTATGAAAAATTTTGTTATTGGATTAAAGGGAGCTTCTTCTTATACATTCATGTTTTCTTCATGACCCTCAACTTTTGTTATCCTTCCCATTTTGTCTCTTTAAATTATGTAAATTGAATTTTGAAATTCAATATTGTTCTTCAATAACGTTAACCTGATTTGGTAAACCGAGGTATTAGTGAATCGAAATATAAAATTTAGTGTTTGTTTTTTGGTGGTGTAATCATTGGACTTTAGAATCAATTGTGTATTTGGAAAAGGTAATTGGATTGTAAAATTTAGTGACCAATATCATATATAGAGATACACATTGGATTCTAAATTTTGGTGACTACATCACCAACAAACACATACTTGATTCTATATTTCGGTCCACTAATATCTTCTACCACAAAAATCCTGTTAACAATACCATATTTAGAAAATAATACCAGATTTCAAAATTTTGTTAACATTAAATGAATATTAAATTATGTATTCCGGTTAACAATAATTTGTATGTTAATGAACAAAAATAATTTCAAAATCTGAAACACTTTCAAGCAACACGAGTTCCAAATACCAGGCCAAGAAAAGAAGAACAAAGAAGATAAAGAAATTCTGAAAGAACTTATGTAATTTTTATATGTTTGCAACATCATTTACTAATAAGGTTATAAAAGTATGTCTAAAGGCATATGCATGTTCAGTGAGTTATATTTTTTTTTAATTTTTGTAAAAACAATATGTTTGTATTTTGGATTCCACAGTTAATACAAAGTTATATATATATATATATATATATATATATATATATATATATATATATATATATATATATATATATAAATAAAAATTGTTTGTATCGTGGATCAATTTTACAAATACGTTTAATTTATTGAATTGTCTTATGTGAATATCAATCAAAAATTCATGTATTGGTTTCTAGCGATTGTATTTTTGTGTTTTTAGATTAAAATGGAATTGTGTAAATGGAGAAAAAAAGTAGTGTGAAGTAGAATGGTGAAGATGAAGATGATTAAAGTGAAAGTTGTTAGAAATATAAAGAGAAAAAAATATATATGCATGAAAATATAAATTGATAAAATAAATGAATGAAAGTTAGAAAAATTATTGACCCAGTTTGAAATTAAGTGAATAGGTTGTTTCTGAATTATTTTAAAACTTAAAAGAAATATTTATAATTACAATTTGCATGGTATCTATTCTTATGGGAGTAAACTCTATTGCTGTCAAAATGAGTTGTAATTCACAAGCTAACGTGTCTCACCACGGGTTTGAGCCGGGTTGGATTTGAAAAAAATGTAATTTTCTTATGCGGTGTCAAAATGAGTTGTAACCCGCGAGCCAACCCAGCTTATCAAGAGTTTGAGCTAGATTGAATTTGAAAAAAATGTAATTTTTTTATGCGAAGTAGTTTTTAATCCGGCTCACTTAGAACTCGGCTCACCGGATTGAACCTGTAGTGAGCCGGGTTGGCTCACCAACCCACATAATTTTATTTATTTATTTATTATTTTGTGTTTCAATATTATTAGTTAGCAATTATTTTATTACATTGTAGATGGTAATAAAAAAGAAATGTTTGAAGAGAGAAAAATATTATAGATTTATCTGTTTAAGACTCTAATATTATAAATGGAAGTGATAGAAAAATTATCAATATTAAAATTTTAATTATTCACTTTTTGTACATATTTTGAGATTTGTATGATATTTTTTTAATTGTCTTTAGAATTTAACATTAGTAACGTTTATTTAGATTTAAAATAAAAAATTATAATTTTTTTATTTAAAAAAAAAAGTGAATTAAGTCGTTTAACCCGTAACTCAAATAAACTATATATTGTAAACTATATATTAGGGTTGCGACAGCCGATCTCACAGGATTTTGGAAGAAAGATCAATGGCAATTTCTTCTGGTAGAATACTCCTTGATGAACTCATACTGGAAATTCTGTCATGGCTTCCTGTGACGAGTCTCATGCGATTCAGGTGCGTTTCAAAGACATGGAAATTTCTTATATCCGATCCTTACTTGGTGAAATTGCACCTTGAAAGGTCTTTCAGAAACCCACAAATCCTCTTACTGACGACACAGAAATTCAAGAGTCAATGTTTCTCTGCTCGTTTATGCTATCTACCTTGTTTAATCCAAAAGCCTGCACGCTCTTCTTGTGGTCGTATCTTGCGATGCCCCAAACCCTATAAATATTTATTGGGTTCTTGCAATGGTTTGCTTTCTCTACATCACTCTCTTTCCACAAAGGAGTATGTAGAGCACTGGGTCTGCTTTTGGAACCCTGCCACCAAAATTTGCTCCAAACCTTCACCAAGACTGCGTCTCGGCACTGATGTTCGCCATGATATGAATTTTGGGTTTGGGTACGATGATAGGAGGGAAGTTACAAGGTGGTAGCAATGGTTGTGAAATTTCGTACACGTCAAACGAGTGTGTGGGTTTACTCCATGAGTGACGTATGTTGGAGACGTTCTTTAATGACCTATCCGATGACTTTTTTCACTCTTGACAGTAATGGATACTCTCTGAATGGCATTGTTAACTGGATAGGAGCTTCTTTGGGAGAATCGAGAACTAAGAAGCTACAAATATTTTCCTATGATCTAAATAACGATACTTTCAGATGTTTGTCGGTGCCTGAATTCGTCCCCATAGATTTTGCTTTTCTTTCTATGGGAGTTTTCAATGGTTGTCTTTGTGTTTCTTTAGAGAAAGGGAAGACAGTCTTTGTTGTATTGGCATTGAAGGACGTTCGAGACGAAAGATCTTGGAGTCGATTGGTGAGTGTAAGTTATGAAACTCTGAATATCTCTCCTTATTACTATAAGGTGCGGAATTTGTGCATGTGGGGTGATCTTTTGTTTGTCGCATATTCAAATGGGGGTGCTTCCAATATCATTATCTCTAATTTGAAGGAGAATAAAGTAGAACGTACTCAAACTTACTACAAGAAATTTCTCTATTACATCTTCTCGTGTCACTATGTTCCAAGCTTGATTTTGCCTATTTGAGACATTTATTTATGTTAAATTAAGGTAGTGGTTTCAGAACTTTTTCAAAGGTATGGACATAATTTTGGTATTTCCTTAGTTTGATTTGTTCCATGATTGTTTCACTATTAATAAAATTTCGTTTCTGCATTGATTTTGGCTGAAAAAAATTAAACTTATGTACATTGTCAAAATTGTTTCCAGTGAGCTAGAATTTTCTAATCCAAGGTTCAAAATTGTCATGGTGTTTCTGTCTTATTTGTGTAAATGGAGAAGAAAAGGAGTGAAAGTAGAATGGTGAAGTTGATAATGAAGATTATTAAAGTGAAAGTGCTTGAGAAACCAGATATGTAATTTATCTTTTGATTTTATCTAACCGATGTCTTTCTTATTGCATTTCTTGAATTCTAAATCATTTTTTAATTTCCACTATGTTGACTTTATTTTAATTTCCTATATATGTAACGCTTATTTTCTTAACTTTGTCCTTAATATCTTCATCTTTTGATGCAGATACTTGCCTTATTCTTTTTACGTATTTATTCCTCTATCTTTTGATGTCCTTATAACAAAAATGTTATGTTATGGATATTATGTTTAAGATGATATTATTTAAAAATGTATTTCAACCTTAAATAAATATGTTGATATGGTCAATCATCATTGTATTATTTTTTTAAAAAATTTTGTTTGACAATATGTTTCAACACCAATCCGTTAAGATAATATATTGTTAAAATTTATCAGTGTTATCTATTTTGGAGATTAAAGTTCTACTATAATTTTATTCTTAAAGAAAATTAAAAAATTTGAAAGAAAAAAAAATTCAAATTATCTCTTATCTTAAATCATAAATTGTATGAAACTACAGCAAGAACAAAGTTAGGGAAAAGAAAATGAGTGTGCAACAGAGTCTTCAAGCAAAGTTGACCGATTTCAAGAAATACAATTATAACATTTTAATAATTTTGTCTCAACAATCTTCAAAAGTTGATTGTAACTCATTTAGAACACACTACAATACAGTCAAAGCCCTCAGAATAATTGTGATTATTATTTCACTATAAGAAAATTCTTAAATAATAATCAATTTTAATAACTAAAAATATCTTTAGAGATTAACTTAAAAATTAATTTTTCAATTAAAGATTAATTCTTTTGATAATCAAAATTTTAATAATTAATGATAATAATTAATTAGAAACTAATTTATAATAAAAACTACTTTAACTATAAATTTAAATAGTTATTATAATATTTTGAAACTATTTTAATTATTAATAATTTTTAGTTTATAAATTTATCATTATAGTCATTAATTATTTTTTATCAATAAAATTAGTTATTATTTAAGAATTTTCTTTATAAATAAAATTTTTCCACAATTGAAAACTTTGACTCAAATTTTCAGTAATTTTCTAAAACTCCACTAATGTAGAATTTATCTCTACCAGGTGTATGGTTAAGAAGAGTGGGTGAGTTGATATATTCAGTAATTTAGGCATAAAATCTTTTCGTATAAATTCTTTTTATAGTAATATAAAACGAGATTAAAGATTCATTAAATATGATAAAAGGGCTTCTAATAACCTAAAGGATATATTTCCAATTTTATAGTATAATTAGATGTCAAAATTATGAAAAAAAAACTTTTTTGTTGAATGTGTTAATTAGTTTTTTTTTTACATTAATTAAATTTCAAATAAAATGAAATAAAAAGGTTAAAATTTCTAATTTATTCAATTTCTAAGTGTAAAAGTTGGCATGTTCTTAACTAGTAAATTAAGTTGAGCAAACTAAAAAAAAAAAGGAAGATGTAAGCTTTTCAATTATGGTGACTATATTTTTACCTTAAAAAGAAAATGACGATTATCATTAATACTAAGTCACGCATTTTCGCTTTGACTACGGGTTTTGAGGAATTCTTCGTTACCTTTTCTATAGCAATAATTTTTTTAACCTTAAAAAAATGTTTGAAATATTAACGTCTTAATTATTAAATAAACACACAAATATTATTGTATTAATGTCGATTACACACGAGAAGGAGTGATGTTTTAAAAAAAAAATGTGACGATGTTACGTATGCATACACTTTTATTTAAGTAATTTAAAATTTAATTATCATGTATATTAATTTTAAATTTAATATTTTTTAATACATATTTATTTATATAATTTATTTATTTTATATTTTTTCCTTTTAAACATGATATATTATTTTAAATGTTTAAAGTTTTAGCTTTCAAGTTATCATATAAATTAGTTAGTTTATAAGAGAATAAAGAAGTTGGAAAAATACATACCCATTTTTTAAAGATATAAGATATTATATTAAATTTCTTTTACATTAAAAATAATACATGAGTTTTTGAATATTTTATTTTTTTACAATTAAAATAATGAATATAATTAAAAAAATGAGTTAAATATATTTTTGTCTCTCAACTTTTAATAAAAATTGAAATTAGTTTTTTTCAAAATTTAATTTAATTTAATCTCAAAATTTTTGTAAACCATGAAGTTAATTATTTTAACTAAATTTTTATTAAATTTATTGACGTTTTAAAAAATTTGAATTTAGTAATCGCTATTTTGACATATTTTTATATAAAACTGACAATTTTTTTTTCTTTTTTATTTTTTCATTATAATGATAGTTTCTTAAATAGTTTTAAATATTTGTAAAAATCAAATATATTTTGAATATTTTATATTAAACTGGCAGATTTTTTTATCTTTTTTTTTGCCTTATAATTATAGTTTCTTAAATAGTTTTAAATATTTAAAACAACCAAATATATTTTGAGTCTTTTATATAAAACTGACAGATTTTTTTTCTCTTTTAATTTTTTCATTATAGTTATAGTTTCTTAAATAGTTTTAAATATTTATAACAACCAAATATATTTTAAAATATTAAATTATAAAAAAAATAATTAAAAAAGATATTATAATAAAAAATTAAAATAAACTTTAATTCAAGCATTTCAGAGGAACAGATTCAAGCATGGTATCTATTCTTATATGTTGGGGTTGCCACAGCCGATCTCACATGATTTTGAAAGAAAGACCGATGACGATTTCTTCTGCTGGAATACTCCCTCATGAAATCATACTGGAAATTGTGTCATGGCTTCCTATGACGAGTCTCGTGCGATTCAGGTGCTTTTCAAAGACATGGAAATTTCTTATATCCGATCCTTACTTGGTGAAATTGCACCTTGAAAGGTCTTCCAGAAACCCACAAATCCTCTTACTGGCCAGACAGAGATACAAGAGTCAATGTTTCATGGCTCGTTTACGCTCTTTACCTTGTTTAATCCAAAAGCCTGCACCATCTTCTTGTGGTCGTATCTTGCGATGTCCCAAACCCTATAAATATTTATTCGGTTCTTGCAATGGTTTGCTTTCTCTACATCACTCTCTTTCAACAAATGAGTGTGAAGAGCACTGGGTCTGCTTTTGGAACCCCGCCACCAAGATTTGCTCCAGACCTTCACCAAGCTTGCGTCTTAATTATGGCATTGGTGTTCAATATGATATAAATTTTGGGTTTGGGTACGATGATCGGAGGGACAGTTACAAGGTGGTGGCAATGGTTTTGGATTGCAGTACACAACGAACGAGTGTGTGGGTTTACTGCATGGGTGACGTATGCTGGAGACGTACTATAACGACCTCTCCAGCTTTTCTCACTTTTGAAAATAATGGATACTCTCTGAATGGTACTGTTAACTGGATAGGATATTCTTTTGAAGAATCGAAATTTGAGGAGCCACAAATATTTTTGTACGATCTAAAGAACGATAGTTGCAGATATTTGTTGGTGCCTGAAACTAAAGCTTCTGATTTTACTTCTATGTGAGTTTTGAATGGTTGTCTCTGTGTTTCTTTTGATGAACGGATGACAGTCTTTGTTGTATTGACATTGAAGGACGTTCGAGAGGAAAGATCTTGGAGTCGGTTGGTGAGTGTAAGTTATGAAATTCTGAATATCTCTCCTTATTACGATTTCCTGCGGATTTTGTGCATGTGGGGTGATCTTCTGTTTCTCGCATATTCAGAGATTGGGGCTTATAATATCATTATCTTTAATTTGAAGGAGAATAAGGTAGAACGTACTGAAGGTTACTACAACAAAGTTTTCAGTCTCATCTTCTCGTGTCACTATGCTCCAAGCTTGATTTTGCCTATTTGAGACATTTATTTATGTTCAATTATGGTAGTGGTTTCAGAATTTATTTATTTTGATTTTCTCTGTAACCATTATTTTCTTAACCTTTTGTTTATTATAAACACAGCAGATAGCGTCACCACTACCACTGCTAAGAAATTAGTCTCCTACTCTTTATTTAATTAACTTTATTTATTTACTCTTTTTTTTTCTGAAACCCTAAATCCCCACCACCCCAAGTCTCCCACTCTCTGTTTTAGTTTTCAGATCCGTTTGTTTCTCATCCCCTACTCTCACTTCCAAATCTGTTTCTTCTCATCCCCCGACTCTCACTTTCTCTCCTTCTCCATATCCGTTTGCACTTCTTCTCCATTTTTGTTTTGGTTCATAGTGCAGTGGCTTTCGTGGTGCAGTGGTCATTCGACGGGTAATGTGGTTGTGTGTGTGGAGGTGCATTCTTATAAGAGAACCATTAATAGTACGTTAATGAAGTAGGTGGATGTGGGTGAAAATTTACTACGGTAAAAAAATATTATTGAAGGGACAAAAAAGATATGGAGAGGTGTAGGGAACATTTGGTGGTGATGGAGGGAGCAATATTCTTGAAAGAAATACAATTATAACATTTTAAAAATTTTGTCTCAACAATCCTCAAATTTATGATAAAGTGATATCTTTTAGAGAAAATAAGATCTTGTAACTCATTTAGAACACACTATAATACAATCAAAGAGTCGTATGATAATTGATCTATGATTGATTTAAGAACAAAATTTTAGATGCAAGTTTAATTTAGCATAATTGTGATTATTAATTATTTCACTATAAGAAATTTTTTAAATAATAATCAATTTTAATAACTAAAAATATATTTAGAGATTAAATTAAAAATTAATTTTTCAATTAAAGATTAATTCTTTTGATAATCAAAACTTTAATAATTAATTTAGAAACTAATTTATAATAAAAAAAATATTTTAATTATAAATTTACATAGTAATTATAATTTTTTAAAACTATTTTAATTATAAATATTTTTTAGTTTATAAATTTATCATTATAGTCATTAATTATTTTTTATCACTAAAATTAGTCATTAAAATGTATCATTATAGTCATCAATCCTCAACTGCACACATACAACCAGAAGAGTGCCATATTCATAACCCAACTCATTTTCCTGTTTATATTGTGCATAAAATAGAAACTAAAAAGACTATTCACATAAAACAACCATAGTTTATTTCGAAAGAAAAAAAAATAATAGTCATTCAAACATAAATTAGATGAAACAATTATGTGGTCCACATTACACAATTCAAAGCATCTAGTAATAAAGGGGTGCAGGAAGTAAAAGCCCTCCATAAGATGAGAATGGTGAATAAAAAATAATTTTTGAATAGTAAAAATGAATAGTAAAAATGAATAGTAAAAATGAATAGTAAAAATTTTTGGCTATAAATAGCCAAGGGGGAGGCTGAAAACTTGCACCAAAATTCTAGAAATTTTGTGAGAGAAGAGAGTTGGAGGAAATTCTAGTTGAAGAGGGGAAATTCTGGAAGTTTTCGGAGAACGGTTTCAGAGGAGGAAACTAAGTCTGGGGAGCTAACTTTGAGTATTTCATTTTGTATTATCTTGAGTCTTGAATATGCTATATTTTGCTTTTGTCTTATCTTAAATCTTGAATATGAAGTATTTTGTTTCTATATGATCTTCAATTTTGAATGAGAACATGCTTCTGTGTTTAGATCCAAGTGTGATAGTTGTAAAATGTGATGTTGATTATGTTATGCCATTTGTATGTTATTAGTTGTTTATTTTTGTATTTTTGGGATGGATTAGAAGTTGTCTAACCGACTCTGCCATATTCAACTTCTTGTTTCCCCAAACTTTTATTTGTTTTTCCTGATTTATTTTATTGTATTTTTGGAAGGATTAGAAGTTGTCTAACCGGCTCTGCCAGATTCAACTTCTTATTTCCCCAAACTTTTATTTGCTTTCCTTATTTATTTTATTGCATTTTTGGAAGGATTAGTAGTTGTCTAACCGGCTCTGCCAGATTCAACTTCTTATTTCCCCAAACTTTTATTGCTTTACTTATTTATTTTTATTGCATTTTTGGAAGGATTAGAAGTTGTCTAACCGGCTCTGCCAGACTCAACTTCTTGTTTCCCCAAACTATTTATTGCTTTACTTATTTATTTTATTGCATTTTTGGAAGGATTAGAAGTTGTCTAACCGGCTCTGCCAGATTCAACTTCTTATTTCCCCAGACATGTTATTGTTCTTGTTATTTAATTATATTGTATTTTTGGATGGATTGGAAGTTGTCTAACCGGCTCTGCCAGATTCAACTTCTTGTTTCCCCAAAAATTTTTATATTAAGATTATTTTTATGATTGTCAAATATTGTATTCTTCTATGACCATTTATAGTAATATTTTATTATATTTAATTTGTTTATAATTATCTTGTATGAATTCTATTATGAATGTTTATTGTGATGTTTGATATGAAATTATGCATTTGAAATATAGTATGAGTCTCAGGGAGAGACTCTATAATGGTATGGTATTAGTGTATATGTTGATGTTGAGGGTCCTGTTGTTGGTGGTGATCCTAAAGCTCTAATAATTTTCCAGTCTCAATTAGAGAAGGATGTGTTATGTGGTGAGAGTAGTAGGAGGTCCTAGTCTATGTTTATAGACATTAATGGATTAACCTTGTGGGTGATATGATATATTCTATTTGGCCAAAAATTTTATTGTAGAAATCACCACAAGTGCATGACCACCCGAGACTTCCATCAACATTATATCCGGATAATAGAGTCTAGTATGATAATTGCATCTTACTAGAATTTATGGTGAATGTATTACGTATAATAATAGTGTCATGCTTTTCTTTGAATTTTGCATGGTAGCTCACCCTTACTTGTTTGTGTCATTTCTCTGTTCACACAGAGAATTATTGTTATTACGATTTATAATATGAGTTCGTAGGATAAATCCACAACTCTTAGGTCGTCTTAAGGACGAATCGCTCTGATACCACTAAATGTAACACCCCAAAATATAAAACATCTCACACCAATTATTTCATTAATAATATAAATATTTTACATTATTACAATCATCCATTTATGAGTAAAATGGTTCACACTGGAAATACATTATATTTTTACACATAAATAAAACACTCTTAATTTTATTTTTTCTTCTTAAAATACTCTTCATTTTTCTGCTGCTTCCTCCTTCACTTGAATTGGTTCAGACGTCGTTCCCTCATCTACTCCCGTATAACAAAAACATTATACGATCATCACGATCATCGCAAAAATAAGATTTTTCCGGCACAAACAAACAAGTAAGGGTGAGCTACCATGCAAAATTCAAAGAAAAGCATGACACTATTATTATACGTAATACATTCACCATAAATTCTTGTAAGATGCAATTATCATACTAGACTCTATTATCCGGATATAATGTTGATGGAAGTCTCGGGTGGTCATGCACTTGTGGTGATTTCAACAACAAAATTTTTGGCCAAATATAATATATCATATCACCCACAAGGTTAATCCATAATGTCTATAAACATAGACTAGGACCTCCTACTACTCTCACCACATAACACATCCTTCTCTAATTGAGACTGGAAAATTATTAGAGTTTTAGGATTACCACCAACAACAGGACCCTCAACATCAACATATACACTAATACCATACCATTATAGAGTCTCTCCCCGAGACTCATACTATATTTCAAATGCATAATTTCATATCAAACATCACAATATACATTCATAATAGAATTCATACAAGATAATTATAAACAAATTAACAATAATAAAATATTACTATAAATGGTCAGAGAAGAATAAAGTATTTGACAATCATAAAAAATAATCCCAATATAAAAATTCTTGGGAAAACAAGAAGTTGAATCTGGCAGAGCCGGTTAGACAATTTCTAATCCTTCCAGAAATACAATATAATTAAATAATAAGAACAATAACAGGTCTGGAGAAATAAGAAGTTGAATCTGGCAGAGCCGGTTAGACAACTTCTAATCCATCCAAAAATACAAAAAAGAAACAACTAATAACATACAAATGGCATAACATAATCAACATCACATTTTACAACTATCACACTTGCATATCAGCACAGAAGCATATTCTCATTTAAAATTCAAGATCATACAGAAACAAAATACTTCATATTCAATATTTAAGATCAAACAAAAACAAAATATTACATATGCAAGACTCAAGATAATACAAAATAAAAGACGTAAAAGTAACTCCCCTTACCTCTATTCCAGACTTAATCTCCTCCTCTGAAACCGTTCTCCGAAAACTTCTAGAATTTCCCCTCTACAACTAGAATTTCCTCCCACTCTCTTCTCTCACAAATTTTTCTAAAATTTTGGTGCAAGTTTCAGCCTTCCCTCCCTTGCTATTGATAGCCAAAAAATTTACTATTCAATTTTTACTATTCATTTTTACTATTCATTTACTATTACAAAAATTATTTTTTTATTCTCAATTATGAGCTGATCTTTTATGACTCAAGGAACGTGTAAAACTTCTCTTCTAATTTTGTATAATTTTTTTTTACTATTCACTTTTTTTTTTTAAACCTTCTAAAATAAATTCTCAAATTTTTAAACTCCTGAAATTATTATTATTATTATTATCTATCATAAATTTTAATTTTTTTTTCTTACCATACTTTTATTAACTTTATAAAAATTAAAAATTACTACTATTTATTAAATTTAAATATTTTTCATGGTCTTACAAAAAATGCAAGCTTTTCAAATATGGTGAGGATATTTTTACCTTAAAAAAATGACGATTAATTAAATATATTTTTACCTCTTAATTTTTAATAAAAATTAAAATTAGTTTTTTTTGAAATTTTAATTTAATAATTTTCGAAATACGTACTACTTTTTTAAAGATATAAGATATTATATTAAGTTTCTTTGTCATTAAAAAAATACACGAGTTTTTGCATATTCTATTTTTTTACAATAAAAATAATGAATGTAATTAAAAAATGAATTAAATATATTTTTTTCATTGAAATTAGTTTGTTTTCAAAATTTTAGTTTAATTTAATCTCCCAAGTTTTGTAAACCATGAAGTTAATTATTTTAACTAAATTTTTATTAAATATATTGACGTTTTAACAAATTTGAATTTAGTAATCGCTATTTTGACATATTTTATATAAAACTGACAGTTTATTTTTAATTATAATGATAGTTTCTTAAATAATTTTAAATATTTATAAACACCAAATATATTTTGAATATTTTATATAACACTGACAGATTTTTTTTTCTTTTTTTATTTTTTCATTATAATGATAGTTTCTTATATTTATAACAACCAAATATATATCGAATATTTTATACAAAACTGAAAGATTTTTTTTTTCTCTTTTTATTTTTTCATTAGTTATAGTTTTATTAAATAATTTTAAATATTTAAAAAAACAAAATATATTTTAAAGATATTAAATTATTTAAAAAATAATTAAAAAATATTATATTATAATAAAAAAATTAAAATAAAACCTATTTCAATTTCTATATAAAAACATTTAGAAAACACAATTTATAAGCAACAAATAACTGAATAGCTTATTCTTTATTGGTCTCTCTAGTAATTAACTCTCAAGAGCAACAATTACTAGGATTGTGGAAGGAAGACATGGCGATGGCGAATTCTTCCGCTAGAATACTCCGTGATCGTGATGACCTGATATTGGAAATTCTGTCACGGCTTCCTGTAGAGAGTCTCATGCGATTCAGGTGCGTTTCAAAGACATGGAATTCCATCATCCTCAATCCCGATTTGGTGAAATTGCATCTTAAAAAGTCCTCCAAAAACCCACAAATTCTCTTACTGGAGAAAAAGATAGAAGAGAGGCAATGTTTCTCTGCTGTTTTACGCTCTTTACCTTGCTTAATCCAAAACCCTACTTCCTCTTCCGCCGGTCGTATCTTACGCTGCCCCAAACCCTATAAATATTTATTCGGTTCTTGCAACGGTTTGCTTTCCCTACATTGTTCTCTTTCCACGTATGAGTGTGAAGAGCACATGGTCTGCTTTTTGAACCCTTCCACCAAGACTTTCTCCTTACCATCACCAAGCTTGCGTCTCAATTACGGCATTGGTGTTCAATATGATATGAATTTTGGGTTTGGGTACGATGATTGGAGGGACAGTTACAAGGTGGTGGTAATGGTTTTGGATTGGAGTACACATCGAACGAGTGTGTGGGTTTACTGCATGGGTGACGTACGTTGGAGACTTACTATAATGACCTCTCTGGCTTTTCTCACTGTTGAGAGTAATGGATACTTTCTGAATGGCACTGTTAACTGGTTAGGACATTCTTCTAAAGAATCGAAGCTACAAATATTTTCGTACGATCTAAAGAACGATACTAACAGATATTTGTCGGTGCCTGAACTCGTTCCTAAAGATTCTGAATTTACTTCTATGGGAATTTTGAATGATTGTCTTTGTGTTTCTTTTGATGAACGAAGGACAGTCTTTGTTGTATTGACATTGAAGGACGTTGGAGACGACAGATCTTGGAGTCGGTTGATGAGTGTAAGTTATGAAACTCTGAATATCTCTCCTTATTACGATTACCTACGGACTTTGTGCATGTGGGGTGATCTTCTCTTGCTCACATATTCACAGCTTTGGGATGATTACGATATCATCATTATCTTTAATTTGAAGGAGAATAAAGTAGAACGTACTCAAGCTTACTACAAGCACTCTCTCAGTCACATTTTCTCCTGTCACTATGTTCCAAGCTTGATTTGAGACATTATTTATGTTAAATTATGTTAGTGGTTTCAGAATTTTTTTTTCAAACATATTTTTGGTATTTCTTTAGTTTGATTTGTTTTATGATTGTTTTTTGTTTCTGCATTGGTTTTGGCTGCAAAAACAATTAAACCTTTATGTACATTGTCAAAATTGTTTCCAGTATCTTTGAAGAAGGTTCAAAATTGTCATGGTGTTTCTGTTTATCTGCACTTAGTAGTTCATGCAGGGTTTTCTTGGTATTTTGTTTCAGTTTTTTGTTCCAATGATATACGTAATTTTCAAAATATTTCAGTTAACAATTATATCTTTTAAGAAATTGGTTAATAATTATATTATGAAGGATAAAATAAATACAAGAATTATGTAAATATTCTCTCTAAATATAAATATAAATTAATGTAAATAATTTTTTAAATAGATTTTATTTATTTTGTAAAGAATGTTTTTAATTAAAAATGATTAAATTTAAAAAGACCGTGAAATTAAAAAACAGATAAAAATTTAAAAAAAAAATCACTTAAATACAATAAAATCGATAAAATAATTATTTTAATTTGAAAATTTTTATTTAAAAAATAAATTTGAAAAAAAAGATGTAGAAAACAAAAAGGAATTTTTAGTAATAAATGATATCAAGCCGAGTTTATAAATGATAATGGAAGTTTAGGCCGATTGATTACATTTATAAATGATAACACAGGATGAAAATAGTATTGAAGTATTTTTTTAGTATAGTAAAACTATAGTGTACATTCTTAAATCATTTTTTATTTGTTAATTTTGTTTAACATCTCAATATTAATTTATCTTCACATTAAGGACACTATTAAAAATTAAAATTTTAAAAAAGAAAACAAAACACATGTAAAAACTATTAAAAACGAAAATTATAGTGATTAATTATTAATAAAATTAACGGAATTAAGTTTGTATTATAAGATTGTAGTTTTTATTTGTTATACTAAAATCAAAATTTATATATTATTCTTACTTTTATTAGCGAAAATACAGCTACCATACCATCTGTATGTTCAATTTTTAAATATCTATAATATTATAATAATAGATAATAATATTGTAATCAATAGATAGTGATAATCATAGAAATATATATTTATTTTGAGTAAAGTATAATATTTAATTGTATACTTATATTTTTGTAAAAGGATATATATTAATTTTGTTAAAAAGACATAATATGTTTTTCAATAAGTTTCCTTAATTTTGTATAGAGTACATCATCCATAAATTCTATAATTTTAAAAAATTTGGAATAAAATATAATGTAATGTATAATACTATGTAATGTGGTACAAAATATTTAATAAATAATTATAATTTCACACAAATGTAAGACAGTAAAATATTTGTTTCTTAAACTGTTTTATTATATTATTTATATATTAATCCAAAAATTATTTATTATAACCTGTCGTGCGTGTGTTTTTACATTTTTTAAATATTTATATTATAATATAAATTATTAATATTTGTAAATTGAGTAAGTTGATATATAATAAATTTATTTTTGTTAAAAAAATTAAATATATCTTTACATATATGATGTAAAACTGAATGTATTATTTTTAAAATTCTTTTTAATTGGAAAATCGAATAAGTATCGTTCTTAAATTTGTTTTAATTAGAAAATCAAATAAAAATTGATTTTCAGCATATCTTTCAACTTTGGTGTCATT
Organism: Vigna umbellata; assembly: GCF_029865625.1. Taxonomy (NCBI): domain Eukaryota; kingdom Viridiplantae; phylum Streptophyta; class Magnoliopsida; order Fabales; family Fabaceae; genus Vigna; species Vigna umbellata. The sequence continues at coordinate 5,530,673 of NC_142172.1, read as the reverse complement.
TATTAGAAGTAAATATTTTTGTTAATATATATATATATATATATATATAACAGAAATATTATGTAACAATTGAGTTTACGTAAAAATAATAAATAAAAATATTATTTATTTTTGAAGAAGTTTTTTTAATTTTTTATGGAAGACATCATCATTTATTGAATTTTAAAAATTTAAAAATTAAAATTGAATATTTAGATTTACTGAGACATTAATATAATATAGCACCATGATAATAAATAAAATAAAATAGTTTAAAAACTAAATACTACCTATGTGAGATTATGCTTATTTATTCAATATTTCATACTACATTATATATTATTAATGTGTCATACATGCATTACATTATCTTTTGTTTTCAATTCTTTAAAATTGAAAAAATTATGTATAATTTGTTTTATACAAAATTTTAAAAAAAATCATTAAAAAGTTTATCATATTTTTTAAAGAAAATTAATGTGTATTTTTTAAAACATATGTACAAATGAATATTACATTTTGTTCATAATGAATATTTAAAAAAATTCATACACACTGTAAGAACCTCATTTTCCATTCTCTCGGCCATCTCTCTACACCAACCTCTTCCTTCTCTCTTCCATTCTCTTCTCTGAACCGGTTGATCTCTGATTAGGTGGTGGAAGACAGGTTAGTGAAGAAAGTCTTCCAAAGAAAAAGGAAGAAGAAGAAGATGCGTGTAAATATGACATGATTTTGGTGTGAGATATGTGATATGTATGTTGACCCAGAATTGTCTCCTTGTTTGAGCGGTGGGAACTGCCTTGATAAGCTCACTAGATGAGTGGTGGGAGTTGCCCTGATAAGCTCTTGAGTGGTGGGAGTTGCCCTGATAAGCTCTTTGAGCAGTGGGAACTGCCCTGATAAACTTTTGAGTGGTGGGAGTTACCCTGATAAGCTCTTTGAGCAGTGGGAACTGCCCTGATAAACTTTTGAGTGGTGGGAGTTGCCCTGATAAGCTCTTTGAGCGGTGGGAACTGCCCTGATAAACTCTTGAGTGGTGGGAGTTGTCCTGATAAGCTCTCTGAGCAGTGGGAACTGCCCTGATAAACTCTTGAGTGGTGGGAGTTGCCCTGATAAGCTCTCTGAGCAATGGGAACTGCCCTGATAAACTTTTGAGTGGTGGGAGTTGCCCTGATAAGCTCTTTGAGCGGTGGAACTGCCCTGATAAGCTCACTAGAGTAGTGGTGGGAGTTGTCCTGATAAGCTCTTTGAGCAGTGGGAACTGCCCTGATAAGTTCATTATACGAGTTGTGGGAGGCAACTTTACACATCAGAGACGATGTACATCAACCTTGACAATCTCTTTTATAGAGTGATGGGAATGACGTTGAGCCTGGACCTCAAAGTAATTCTGATTGAAAGATAATAATCTTTTGGATGAAACAGTGACTGTGTTCATAACTCAATTTTCGAGGACGAAAATTTTTGTAGAGGAGGAGAATGTAAGAACCTCATTTTCCATTCTCTCGGCCATCTCTCTACACCAACCTCTTCCTTCTCTCTTCCATTCTCTTCTCTGAACCGGTTGATCTCTGATTAGGTGGTGGAAGACAGGTTAGTGAAGAAAGTCTTCCAAAGAAAAAGGAAGAAGAAGAAGATGCTGGATGAAAGGCCTGGAGTAGATGACAGAGAAGTGGAAAACAAAGGAAATCAAATGCTTCAAGAGGTGAGCATTCATCCTCGTTTGTAGCGAGCGTTCGTCCTCGTTTGTAGCGAGCGTTCGTCCTCGTTTGTAGCGAGCGTTCGTCCTCGTTTGTAGCGAGCGTTCGTCCTCGTTTGTAGCGAGCGTTCGTCCTCGTTTGTTAGCGAGCGTTCGTCTTCGTTTGTAGCGAGCGTTCGTCTTCGTTTGTTAGCGAACGTTCGTCCTTGTTTGTGAGCGAGCGACCATCCTCATTTGTATGTGAGCGTTCGTCCTTGTTGTTAGTAAGCGTTCGTCCTAGTTTGTTTAATATAATAAAATAATGTTTGATCACGGACGTCACCTGTTTGATCACGGACGTCACAACTGTTTGATCACGGGAGAGTGTCACTAAATGAGTAAAAAAAAAAGAGAAAGGGAGAAAGGAAAAAGGAGAAAGGGAACCAGGGAAGATGGGGGAACTCCACTGGAAAAGGATCGGAGGGAGAACCTGTGGTGGAAGATGAAGTTAGTGAAGGAAGTCTTCAAGAGGTAAGGGAAGCTAGATTACTTTCTTAAGATTTATTATGTGTTAGGTGTATGGGTTGAATTATGCATGGTTTGGTTGTTTGGAAACTGTGTTGTGCTGTTTGGAATTGATTTGGATGAGTTTGGATTGCTGTAATTGATCAATTGGAAGTGATTTATGTATGAAATATGGTATGTCTTTGGTTGGAGAGAAATTGGGAGTTGGGTGGTCCGTTAGGTCACTTTGAGAGGAAGTGAGGTAGTGAAATTGGGTATTTGTGGCCTAAAATGAAATTGGGTTGTTGGGACAGTCTTAGCTGCTGTATTGTGACTTGTTTGAGTCACTGAATGGATCAAAATAGGTGCAAAGTAGTAGAATTGGTTTTGGGTATTTAAGTTGGAGAAATTGGTGGTTTAGAGTTGAATTTGTGTCTTAATCACTTTAGAATAGAAGTAGGAATGTTTATAATCATTTAGGTAAGCCCAATTAAGTATAAAACAATAATTAAGGGTGTTAGAAGTTGATAAAAATGGTTGAAAATGGTCAAGGGGAAGTTCTGGCTTCATTCTGCAGAATTTTGCAGAACGCCAAAAAACTGACCGTTCGTCCATGTCTAATTTGGATGATAGGTCATGTGCTGACTGAATTGACCGTTCGGTCAGATGTTGGTCTGGCGTTAAGTCACTTAACGTTCGTCCATATTAATGCTCGATCATTTGTAGCATTCGGTATTGATGGTGTTCGGCCTTCTGGTTAGCGTTCGGTGTTTGTTGAACTAAATCGCGTTCCGTCATAGCGGGTGGACTGGATATCGTTCGGTTTTAGTGGATGATATTGATATCGTTTGGCCAAGAGTGTAGCGTTCGGCCTATCTCGTAATGTTAAGACTTACTAACGCTCGTAATCGTTATGTACTAGCGTTCGTCCAAATAGTGTTCGTCTTGAGCTTATAGCGTTCGACAAGGACCATCAGCGTTCGGCAAGGACCATCAGCGTTCGGCCAGGACTATTAGCGTTCGGTCAAGTTCTGTAGCGTCCAGCCAAGCTCAATGACGTTCGGCTAAGTTCAATAGGGTCCGGCTAGATCCGTAACGTTCGTCCCCTTTGATAGTCCTTTAAACCGTTCGTCCTGTTCTTTGGAGAAGTGAGTAAACGTTTGGTATTTTCCAGTGAGGGAGTTTTAATATTGCTCTTTATGTGGTGATTTTTTCTTGATGTTTCTATTTATTCCAGTATGCTAATTTCATTACTTATTCTATGTTGCTTTAAGGGTGTATGTATGCGTTATAATGTTGGTATTAAAGTGAAAGAGTATGTGTTCAAAGTGATGGAAAGTGTGTGGTTTTACAAGTATGATTGTGATATCATGATTTTTGTATATCTAGCTTACCCTTGCTTGTGTGTTTGTGGTTGCTTGGGTATGCTTTTCTTTTGCGATGATCATCCACTTGGATGGGAGCAGATGGCGAGGAGGTTCGTTTGGAGGCAGCTTTGGAAGAAGATAACGATGTTGCTGTTTAGTTCTCATAGGACTTTCTGAGTTATTCCCTGTATCTTGGAATACCTTTCCTTTCAAGTTTCCAACTTAAACCCTGATCGCGTTTAAGTTTTAAATTTTGACTCTTTTAGGATGATTGTAATCCTAATTACTCTTAACTACTTTCTTATATTATGTATGATGACGTCTTTATTATATATGCATGACGTATATAATTTGGGACGTTACACTAATGGTATCAGAGCAGTTCATTCCTTAGGAATCCTGTAGATTATGAGTTTTACACGTTTCAGTAGTGTGCTCTAGTCGTGTCTTTCTAATATAGTAAATAATTTTATGCTAATGGTTGCTATCGTTGGACAGAACCATGGCACCCATGTGGAATTAATGAACTGGTGGTTTTTACCCCAGCATCAGGACAAATCCCGACCAGTTCAGTCTGTGTTGGATGCTCAATTATCGTCGCCGGATGCAAGTTCATGGTGAACTTGATCTCTTTACCTTTTCAAGGCCTGGATGTCATTCTGGGAATGGATTGGTTGACTGTCAACCATATTCTTCTTGATTGTGGTCGAAAGAAGTTGGTGTTTCCAGACTCAGATGGTTTGGAGCTGATCTCGACCAAGGAAGTCTTGAAGGATGTTAGGGATGGAGCCATGTGTTTTGTGATGATAGCTTAGGAGAAATTGTGATATTTAAGTGTATTCAAATTAGGGTGTTTCAAATTCAGTCGTGATGCTTGAATGAATATATTGTTTGGCGCGGTTAGTGGTATAATTCGTGTAGATACTTTAAAGAATATAATTTTATGTGTTCTTGTTTCGTAATTGGAATATTACAAATATGTGTTTGCATAAGAGTATGAAAATGGGAGCTATTCTCAAAGAAATTTAAATTTCATTATTGAAAATGAATAAGACAATGGCGTATGATATGACAAATATCATATATTTCAATAACTCAGGTCTATAAGGTCATGGGGATTACATAGTTTTCCGAATCTCATAGTTATAACCAGATACCTTAATCTTCGTGTGAAAATGGTACCACATGCGTTAAGCAAACATATCTTATAAAAAAAATCATTAAAGAGCAAAGCAGATAAATATTACATTGCATAATTAAAATAAAATGTTCAAGTGTCGGCCACAAGTGACCGTTAAGAGTACAGACCATAAAAATATATTACATAAATAAAATAGTCCCCTTAGGGAGACTACTGATCGGCGAACGGCAATCTCAAAGAAAGCTCTGTGGAGGGAGCTTGGGTGCGAAACGACATGGGTTGAGTAACTTTCTCTTCTTCTTTACGTATAGCGGGAATGGGAAAGAGATCTAGGAGTCTCGGAGCCTGTGGAATTACCCATGAAGGATCTGTGGTAGTGCAAAAATAATAGTAGTCAGAGACAACAAAAAAAAAAGGAAGAAGAGGAAAAGAAAGAAAGTTTACCATACATAAACGGCGGAAGGAGGGAATATGAAGATCCAGAGGTACCAGGGACGCCTTGGTGTCAGCCTCGATTCTTCACCCGATTTCCATGGTTTTGAAACCAACAATAGACGCTGTATTCTCCGACTTCCCCGTACTCCTGGAGTCGTCCTGTAATCTCGCGAACTTGATCTCGATTAGGGTTGACGATTCCATAGTTGAAGATGTTCAACAAGATGCTAACTTGTTCCGGGGTGGACCGCCATCGTTTATGAACTGTCTTGGCTTCGATATCCATTTTCTAAGTTTTTGTTCATAAAGAAAGTAAAAGTAAAAAGATTTATTACAGTGAAGTCAGGTTCCAATTTAAGTCAAGTTTTCCATTTTTGCTTCTTCTCTTTTTAGTTCAATTTTTATCGTCCTCTTTTTGAAGTCTCAATGTCCAAAAATAGATCTGTTTCACGGTCCTTGCAAATGTTCCTAAACGGATCTACATCCAAGTTTGTTCGTGTCCATTTTGTGCATACAAATAAAGTGTTCTTTCTAAGTTTCATTTTATGGGGTACGTGGCGTTGTTCTACCCAATTGTCTCTGCCATACCTTCAAACGAAGGGAGATTAACGTCTGGTTTCCAGCCGATATACCCCTTATCTTTGTTAAGACAGTGTGTTGTGATTTGTTTAGTTATTAAAAAGGAAATTAGAAGAAGAAGAAGAAGAAAGCAAATAAAGGAACAGAAGTAAAATAACAAGCAGAAAGCAAATAAGAGAGCAGAATATAAATTGCGATTAATAAAAGCTCAGAAAAGAAAAGTGCATGAAAGGAAGCAGAAAGAAGAAAGGAAAGAAAAGAAGCAAGAAGTAAAGAAGAAGGAGAAGTTGGGTAAAGGAAAGGAAAAGATAAGAGAAAAGAAGTACTTACTCGAGGCGGAGCAAAGCCCTGGAACATGAAGTTGAAGCTTGGCGGAAAGGTTTCCGATCTCGTGTTCAAGCTCTCCGATCTCCAACACTCAGGCGTTCAGATCCCACAAGCTCTCACACTCAGAACTCTCGATGCTCAGATCTCACTCACACCCAAAGGATCGCTCGAAAGCTCTATCACTCAGAAGATCTCACACTCTCTCTCACACGCTCCAAATCGCAACGTCTCAAAGTGTCGCCCAACGCGGTTCGCTCCTCCTTTTATAGCCAAAAATCTCACTATGCCCATAGTTCCGGTCATGCATACCGGAGGCTTCAATAGTATCGGTTAAAAAAAAATAGTAGTATGCGATTTTTACTACATTTTGGGAGTACGAAATATTCAAATTAGAGAGGATCTCTTACTATATGAGTGCGTGTAAATATGACATGATTTTGGTGTGAGATATGTGATATGTATGTTGACCCAGAATTGTCTCCTTGTTTGAGCGGTGGGAACGAAATAATATCAATAATGCATGATAATAATTTAAAGTATCCACTAAAAAAAAGTAATAGTACAGCAAGAACAAAGTTAGAGAAAAGAAAATGAGTGTACAGAGTCTTCAAGCAAAGTTGACCGATTTCAAAAAATAAAATTATAACATTTTAATAATTTTGTCTTAACAATCCTCAAATTCCTGATAAAGTAAATTCTTTTACAGAAGATAAGATCTTGTTACTTATTTATAACACACTAGAAAACAATCAAAGAGTCGCATGATATAGATGCTCTTGTTGATTTAAGAACAAAATTTTAGATAAGTTTAATTTAGTATAATTGTGATTATTATTTTCTAAGTGACTATGCTTTTATTTTAACCCTTTTTTATCTAATCTTTTTTCTATATTAATATTTTCTAAACTAAAATAACTATTTATAAAAAACAAGTATCTACAAAATAAATAAAAATTGTCTTTTATTGTAAAAATTATTTATATTTACTTTTATAATTATAATTTTATAATATCATAATATATTTGAATTTTTCAAATTAGTAAAAAAAACAATCATTTAAATTATTTTTATTTTTGTTCTAAGTATGAAAAATTTTGTTATTGGATTAAAGGGAGCTTCTTCTTATACATTCATGTTTTCTTCATGACCCTCAACTTTTCTTATCCTTCCCATTTTGTCTCTTTAAATTATGTAAATTGAATTTTGAAATTCAATATTGTTCTTCAATAACATTAACCTGATTTGGTAAACCGAGGTATTAGTGAATCGAAATATAAAATTTAGTGTTTGTTTTTTGGTGGTGTAATCATTGGACTTTAGAATCAATTGTGTATTTGGAAAAGGTAATTGGATTGTAAAATTTAGTGACCAATACCATATATAGAGATACACATTGGATTCTAAATTTTGGTGACTACATCACCAACAAACACATACTTGATTCTATATTTCGGTCCACTAATACCTTCTACCACAAAAATCCTGTTAACAATACCATATTTAGAAAATAATATCAGATTTCAAAATTTTGTTAACATTAAATGAATATTAAATTATGTATTCCGGTTAACAATAATTTGTATGTTAATGAACAAAAATAATTTCAAAATCTGAAACACTTTCAAGTAACACGAATTCCAAATACCAGGCCAAGAAAAGAAGAACAAAGAAGATAAACAAATTCTGAAACAACTTGTGTAATTTTTATATGTTTGCAACATCATTTACTAATAAGGTTATAAAAGTATGTCTAAAGGCATATGCATGTTTAGTGAGTTATATTTTTTTTTAATTTTTGTAAAAACAATATGTTTGTATTTTGGATTCCACAGTTAATACAAAGTTATATATATATACATATATATATATATATATATATATATATATATATGTAAATTGTTTGTATCGTGGATCAATTTTACAAATACGTTTAATTTATTGAATTGTCTTATGTGAATATCAATCAAAAATTTATGTATTGGTTTCTAGCGATTGTATTTTTGTGTTTTTAGATTAAAATGGAATTGTGTAAATGGAGAAAAAAGTAGTGTGAAGTAGAATGGTGAAGATGAAGATGATTAAAGTGAAAGTTGTTAGAAATATAAAGAGAAAAAAATATATATGCATGAAAATATAAATTGATAAAATAAATGAATGAAAGTTAGAAAAATTATTGACCCAGTTTGAAATTAAGTGAATAGGTTGTTTCTAAATTATTTTAAAACTTAAAAGAAATATTTATAATTACAATTTGCATGCACTAGTGCAGCGAGGGACTTTTACCGCGGTTGATTTTCACTATACGTCGCGGTTCTTGAACCGCGGCATATTCAGCCGCGGTAGTAAGTCAGACACTTTATGCCGCAGTCATAACCGCGGTATATAGTCTGCGCAATATGCCGCGGTTGTCTAGGGAACCGCTGCCTAAATTCATTTTTTTTAAAAAAAAATTCAAAAAAAATAATTAAAAAATGCACTATATGCCGCGGTTCGCGGTTGAACCGCGGCATATAGGCCGACAAATATGCCGCGGTTAGTGTCAAAACCGCGGCCATATGTCTCGTTTTTAAAAAAAAAACGAAGCACTATATGCCGCGGTTGTGGTTAGAACCGCGGCATATAGTGGGAATATGCCGCGGTTGTGGTTAGAACCGCGGCATATTCCCCTGCAGTTTTTTAAAATTGCACATATAAAAACATTTACAGAAATGCAATTTCAACATAACAAACACATGTTCAAATGTATTTCAACATCAAATAAAGTAGAGAGTCTAAGAAATCAAAAGCTAATCAAATGCATTGTTTAAATCTAAATCTAAGAGCTATTGTATAATCTAACTATATACTTCGCAGCAGCGTTCCTAATGAATAGTAGGGACTTCTCAGGAACTGGTGTAGTAGTCTTGAATCTCTGCAAAAGACAATTCATTTTAATTAGTGTATATGAATTCAACATTTGTTAAAAAATCAAAATTTGTTAAAGTTAAATATTACCGTTTCCCAGCTTCTTGTGATGTGAGAACGAACAATATGGGTCATCCAATACATTACATAGTATCCACACTCATATGACCCATTTTGTCTGTTACACTACAATATATCATCACAGTTGATAATAGTTAGTGAATAACATTTGTTATAAAACAATTATAACAAAGTATGACTTTAGCATATGTCAAACCTTGAGAGAAATCCAAGCAATCTTTCTACTCTTAGCAATTGATCTCCCGTCCATCATCATACTTGCTGGAATAGAACTGTATATAAAAAAATGTTTTAGCATTCAGTTATATAACAAAGAAAGTCCAAACATTGAGGTTCTTACCAATCAATTGCTTGTCTGAGTTGTGTGGGAGGAGGCCTGTGCAATGAGCAGAACCACAAAGCATAGTTGTCTTGCACAGACATAACAAGAAGTTGCCAATGGCGCCTGAAATTCATAATAACGTAACTATTAAATATTAAAATCACATATGGAACATTATTATGTTAACAAAGTTCACTTACCCGGATATGTAAGGCAAAAAGTATATTTTCTTGCCCCTTCCAAAACTTCTTATCAGACTCATGTTGATATGGTCAAAATCATTTGATTCATGAATTTCTTGGGGATCAATGAATCCATAATCATCAGAACGCCCCAACTTATTAGCGACCCCAAACATATACCTGAAATCAAAAATTAACTTTGATATAAGGATACTTGATATATAAATCAATTTTATATATAAATAATTGGTCATAGACTTACATCGTCCATAGTTGAATAATTGAAATATTCAACTCTTGTGTTCCCGACGCAAGCTCACGGACATCTTGGCTATTAAGGTATATTGGGACCTCAGAGCCATGCCCAAATACATTAGCATCATACTGAACCTCCAAAGGCTTATCATCAAGGATGTCAGCAAGTAGATGCAATGAAGAAAGAGGGTCATCCTCAGATAGAGGAATCTTCTGTTGTTCCTGCGTCTGTTGTTACATGAAAAGATAAGATAAGTTTTGAAATCAAAAACCTTTAAAATTGAGAAGTGTAAAGAAGAATTTCATACCGAGGGGTCAGAAACTGGTTTAACCAAAAATTTAGGCCAAGTGATAAACGACTTATATGCTTGTTCCACAGTGAAAATCTCTTCCGTGGACAGTGGAACCGAGGCATCTGGCATGATCATTTCATCCACTGAGACCTTCACCTCATCCTCTAATAGTTGCATACCATGACATACAGTCGCTGACCTAAACTCTGTTCCACGAGCTACCAGCACCATCTGATCTTCTTCTAAAATGTATAGCAGACATGGACTACCATCGTCCATGTCATCCTCTGGGATGGCTGATGCGGAACAACTTCCTTTGCCGCTTCTCCCTGTCAGAGTAAATGTTAGATTATACAAGAGATAGAAATAATTGCACATAAATGTTTATTAAGTTTACCTGTGGGAGGGGGAGGGACCACATGTTCCTCTATAGGAGACTGCATCGGGCGCATGCTCTGAAACTGCTCCTGGTAGAGCATCTGGAATTCAGCCCTCACCTCGGCCCTGATCTCCTGCATAAGGTCTTGTCGGACCTTTTTTGTGATCTCTTCTGTCATCCTTTGTGTATCGCTGTACGAATATGAAGGCTGACGAGAAGAGCTCCCAAAATAATCCGTAATTCCTACTCCAGGACCTGCAGCACGTACACGTCCAGGGTGCTCAGGTCGTCCAATTGCAGCAGCAAGAATATCCTGGCGACCCTCTGGAGTGAATTGGCCTTGGGAGCTCTGCTCAACCAAGGCGTCCTGTAACATTACAAAACACCATTATCAGTTAAATAGTTTAATGTAGTATGTATAATGACAATATTTATTATTTTAGGAACAGTGATAACTTACAATTTTTTCAGAAATCTCTCGTGCTGAGTCGGAAGAGTAGGTGCCCGATGGTCGCATACGGGCCAACTTCCATTTCTCGTGTCTAGACGGTGGAGAAGGAGGCTGAGGAGGGCTACCACTCTGAGATGGTGGTATAGCATCTGCCTTTTGCTTGAGGATTTTCTCCTCAAGCTTCCTATACCCACCACGAGATAATAGGTGGGGGTTTTTGTTCTTAGCACTTGTTCCTTGTGCTTTGCTTCTAATTGCCTGTCACATACACATTAATTAATGAGTTCATATGATATATATTTGTTAATGAGGAATTAAATAATATGAACTACACTAACCTGCCATTCCTCTGACATCCGACTCTCTTTAAAAACCCGCCAAGTCTCCTCATCAATGGACTTATATGCATTACATGGAGTTTTATGTTTAAGGTGTCCAAAGATGTACCTTGATGTCAACTTGCTTTTAAAGTTTCTGAAATTTTCTGCAACAGTTGACAAACACTTATTTCTAAGTGTTGGGACATTTGGAATGTCAAATGTCATCTGAAAAAAACATAATAAAGTTGTATTAGTACAAAATTATCAATATAAACAAATTATAATTCAAATGCTATTAACTAACTTACCAATATATCTTGCCAAATAATGTTCCGATCACCCTCGGACACATGATCAAAAGATGGAATGAGAATACTAATCTTATCACGTGCCACTACTCCAAGGTATGATCGGAAGTCATCTGCATTGGGGCCAGTTGCCACACCCGTGGTGACATTCACATTCACCGGAGTTCTTTCACCACTATTTTTCCTGATTAATAGTTGTTTCATCCTAGTGGGTCCTCTAGTGGATCTGGGTGGGGGAGCCTCATCCCCTGAAGAATGTGGATGATCAGCCATATATCTGTCAAAATAAATAACAACATTAAATTTTCTTTCAAGACTTATGTAATATCATATAAATTAACAAAACATGTAATAGTATCCAAATTGAAAATTCATACATAAAGATATGGATTCATGATACAAAAGCAGGATCTGATGGAGCAGGGAAGGAAGTTCACACCTAACAATTCATCATATGTATATTCCCTCATCATGATCTGACCGAATTGCATGTACATCATCGTCAACTACAGATTGGTCATCCAACTTTGTTGTAGTTTGAAATGAATGGTTGTCAGCAATATCAATATTAATTAGATTGTCTTCGTTAACTTCAATTTGTTTTTTGCCTTGAAGAGCAACATACCAATGGTCAGACGAAGGATCTTTGACATAAAAAACTTGAGATGGTTGATGTACCATGATAAACGGTTCGTCTCGATAACCCACCTTGCGAAAATCAACCAGTGTCATACCCGAGTCATCTATTTTCACACCACTCTTATTGTCAAACCACTTACACTTGAACAATGGAACGGAAAACTTGGTGTAATCAACCTCCCATATCTCTTCTATTATACCATAATATCTCATTGATCCAAGTACAGGAGATTGATCTTTTGATGTGGAAAATTGAAGTGACTCAGCTTCTAAACTGACTCCACTATTTTGTACTGTGCTTTTATCATCCAAAGTCTTCGTATAGAATGTGCAATTATTGACTTCATAACCTGTACAACACACGACATCAAACTTCAAACCATTTGCAAGCCACAATAAAGTTTCAGAAGAATGTGGCTCTTTGTCAATTTCAGATTTGAACCAAGACATAAATGTTTTGTTATGCTCCATCAATTGCCATTTCTCTGATTGTCTTGGATTTTTATTCTTAACAATGGTTTTGTGTGCTTCCAAAAAAGGGATCACCTCATCTGTGTTGTTCAATATATAAAGATGCGCTTGCAACAATTCTTCGCGATCTTTTGTCACCACATTGACACCTCGGATGCTTTTACTTGTAGAAAATTTATTCAACCATGCTGTGCGAGGAACTCCTATTGGATTCGTTGATGTCATGTAATCTGAACAAAACTCGATACTTTCTTCAGCAATATACCTTTCAATCATCGAACCTTCAGGATGATATGGATTTTTAACGTACCCTTTCAAAATCTTCATATAACGCTCAATAGGATACATCCATCTTAAGTATACCGGTCCGCACAACTTGATTTCTCTAACCAAATGAACAAGTAAATGTACCATGATGTCAAAAAAAGATGGAGGGAAAAACATCTCTAGTTCACACAAGATGATAACAATCTCGCCTTGAAGTTCATCTAACTTTGTAGGATCGATGGCTTTACTACATATTGACGAGAAAAATGAACACAACCTGTTTATGGTGTGCCTAACATTTTTGGGCAAAATTCCACGAATAGCCACCGGTAACAACTGTTGCATTAAGACGTGACAATCGTGAGACTTCATGCCAACAAGCTTTAAGTCCTGCATTGACACTAAACTCTTGATATTTGAAGAGTATCCTTGTGGTACTTTGATACTCTTTAAACATACACAAAAACTTATCTTCTCCTGTCTAGACATTGTGTAACATGCAGGGGGCAAATAAGTACGTTTACCAATCTCCTTCGGTGCCAACTCTTCTCGGATATTCATGTCAACCAAATCCAAACGAGCATTCACTCCATCTTTTGTCTTTCCATGAATGTTGAGTAATGTACCAATCAAGCTATCACACACATTCTTTTCTACATGCATCACATCTATGCAATGTCGAACATCTAACTTTGACCAATATGGAAGATCAAAGAATATTGATTTCTTCTTCCAAGGGGTCGTTACAGATGACTTCTTCGATGTTTTCCCAAATACATGATGTATTTTATTAACTTTTTGAAGAACTTCAAGGCCAGTAAGTGGATTTGGTGCTTCGTCCCTCTCTTGATCTCCATTGAATGCTTTTTTTAACCTTCGATATGGATGATTACGTTTTAGAAATCTCCGATGACGCAGATACACCGTCTTTCTTCCATGTTTCAATTGATGAGCTGCAGTGTTTTCTTCACATATAGGACACGCTTTATGACCCTTGACACTGTATCCTGACAAATTACCATAAGCAGGAAAGTCATTAATGGTGCAAAATAACATTGCACGCATCATAAAAGTCTCTGAAGCGAATGCATCAAATATTTCAACCCCGTCAACCCACAAAACCTTCAAGTCTTCAACTAGTGGGCTTAGATAAACATCTATGTCATTTCCAGGCTGCTTTGGACCAGATATCATCATAGACAACATCATGTACTTCCTCTTCATGCACAATGCAGGAGATAAGTTGTAAATTATCAATATAACTGGCCAACAACTGTGATTGGTACTCAGATTACCAAATGGGTTCATTCCATCAGTGGCTAAACCAAGCCTAAGATTTCTACACTCTTTACCAAATTCGGGGAATTGTCGATCAATATTTTTCCATTGCTTTGAATCAGCTGGATGACGAAGCAGCCCGTCAATTTTTCTCTCATCTGCATGCCATCTAAGGTTTTTAGCATCTTTGGGATTCGCAAACAAACGCTTCAGTCTGGGCACTATTGGAAGGTACCAAACTACTTTCAAAGCAGATCCATTTTTTTCTATCTGACCATTATCTTCAGTATTGTTTTTTGACTTGTATCGTGATAAGCCACATTTTGGACACTTTGTCAAAAATTCAAACTCTTTCCTATACAAAATGCAGTCATTAGGACAAGCATGTATCCTTTTATACTCCATACCCATTGGACAAAGAATTTTCTTTGCATCATAATTACGAGTGGGCAGTGTATTTCCATCTGGCAACATTTCATTCAACAACGTCAACAGTTCTGTAAAACTCTTATCAGTCCATCCATTGCTCGCCTTCAAATTCATGAGCCTTAACACCGCTGACAAACGTGTGAACTTAGTTGAACCGACATACAAAGGTGTTTCTGCATCAGTCGACATCGTCTCATACACATGAGCTTTGGCAAAATTTTCTGCTCCAACATCGCGGATCATGTCCTCCAATTTGTCTTCATCCGGTCGATCTTCTTCCATGGTGGAATCAGTAACATTTACACTTTGAGAGTCAGAGGGAAAATCCATTTCTTCGCCGTGCCAGATCCATGTTGTATAGCATCTTAGAAAACCATCACATATAAGATGTTCTCTAATTTGAGTTGCGTTCAACTTTCTCCCATTCAAACAGTTCACACAAGGACATCTAAATTTCACTTCATTATCAGTTCTCCCCTCATTACGTTGCGCAAATTGTATAAATTCCTCTACCCCTCTCTCGTACTCAACACTAATGCGTGGTAAATTAATCCAATTTCGATCCATACGTAAATATTCTACAAAATTACAATCATACAATTATACAATATATTCAACATACAATCAATTCAATCATACAATCAAACAATTAATAAACTATAACAATTTCATGCACTATCAAAATTAAAGCAAAAATTATACCATAATACATTACCAAAACTATAGAAACTTCATACATTACCAAAACTATAGCATTATGCAAAAATTAATGAAAAAATCACGTTAAAAATGCAAATGGACATAAATACCTGGAAGAGGAACGGCGGCGGAGAGGGTGAAAAACGCAACACAACGGCGGCGGCGGCGGAGAGGGTGAAAAACGCAAGGAAATCACGATTTTGATCGGCTAAAACTCGTTTTTATCGTCAAAAACGAATAATGACCGAACAATTTTGAGTTTAAACGGTTAAAAATGCAAAATCTGAGATGAAGGGTGGTTCGGAGGAAGAAGAAACGCGAAAACAGAGAGAACCCGCGAGGAAGACGATGCACTGTTCCAAGTTTTGTTTTTTAACTCTGAACAGGGGAATCTACCGCGGTTCACTACTTAACCGCGGTATAAAAGGGTTATATGCCGCGGTTTAACCCCCAACCGCGGCATATACTAATTTAAAAAATTATCAGAAATGGCATTTTTGAAATTATTTTCAAACTATATGCCGCGGTTCAGCGGGCAACCGCGGCATATACCTCGAAATATTTCAAATAAATATTAAATTAATTTCATATAGGCGAATATGCCGCGGTTCCCCAGGGAACCGCGGCATATACCCCTGAAACGTGTTCAGCACAACTGTCTCCCCAACTGCCTTTCAGAGAATTTCAGAAGTTACAGGGGGTATATGCCGCGGTTCTCTGGGGAACCGCGGCATATACCCCCTGTAACTTCTGAAATTCTCTGACTAGCAGAGAAGTTAAGACGTTACAGGGGGTATATGCCGCGGTTCCCCAGGGAACCGCGGCATATACCCCCTGTAACTTTTCAAATTCACTGACCCAGTCAGCACCTGCAATAAATTGGCAGGGTATATGCCGCGGTTGTACTGGGAACCGCGGCATATATGTTCGTTTTATTTACAAAACTGCCACCGCGCACCATTATGCTGCGGTTTTCGTTGAACCGTGGCATAATGTGCGCTGTAAAAACCCGATTTTTTACTAGTGATGGTATCTATTCTTATGGGAGTAAACTCTATTGCTGTCAAAATGAGTTGTAATTCGCGAGCTAACGTGTCTCACCACGGGTTTGAGCCGGGTTGGATTTGAAAAAAATGTAATTTTCTTATGCGGTGTCAAAATGAGTTGTAACCCGCGAGCCAACCCAGCTTATCAAGAGTTTGAGCCAGATTGAATTTGAAAAAAATGTAATTTTTTTATGCGAAGTAGTTTTCAATCCGGCTCACTTAGAACTCGGCTCACCGGGTTAAACCTGTAGTGAGCCGGGTTGGCTCACCAACCCACATAATTTTATTTATTTATTTATTATTTTGTGTTTCAATATTATTAGTTAGCAATTATTTTATTACATTGTAGATGGTAATAAAAAAGAAATGTTTGAAGAGAGAAAAATATTATAGATTTATCTGTTTAAGACTCTAATATTATAAATGGAAGTGATAGAAAAATTATCAATATTAAAATTTTAATTATTCGCTTTTTGTACATATTTTGAGATTTGTATGATATTTTTTTAATTGTCTTTAGAATTTAACATTAGTAACGTTTATTTAGATTTAAAATAAAAAATTATAATTTTTTTATTTAAAAAAAAAAGTGAATTAAGTCGTTTAACCCGTAACTCAAATAAACTATATATTGTAAACTATATATTAGGGTTGCGACAGCCGATCTCACAGGATTTTGGAAGAAAGATCAATGGCAATTTCTTCTGGTAGAATACTCCTTGATGAACTCATACTGGAAATTCTGTCATGGCTTCCTGTGACGAGTCTCATGCGATTCAGGTGCGTTTCAAAGACATGGAAATTTCTTATATCCGATCCTTACTTGGTGAAATTGCACCTTGAAAGGTCTTTCAGAAACCCACAAATCCTCTTACTGACGACACAGAAATTCAAGAGTCAATGTTTCTCTGCTCGTTTATGCTATCTACCTTGTTTAATCCAAAAGCCTGCACGCTCTTCTTGTGGTCGTATCTTGCGATGCCCCAAACCCTATAAATATTTATTGGGTTCTTGCAATGGTTTGCTTTCTCTACATCACTCTCTTTCCACAAAGGAGTATGTAGAGCACTGGGTCTGCTTTTGGAACCCTGCCACCAAAATTTGCTCCAAACCTTCACCAAGACTGCGTCTCGGCACTGATGTTCGCCATGATATGAATTTTGGGTTTGGGTACGATGATAGGAGGGAAGTTACAAGGTGGTAGCAATGGTTGTGAAATTTCGTACACGTCAAACGAGTGTGTGGGTTTACTCCATGAGTGACGTATGTTGGAGACGTTCTTTAATGACCTATCCGATGACTTTTTTCACTCTTGACAGTAATGGATACTCTCTGAATGGCACTGTTAACTGGATAGGAGCTTCTTTGGGAGAATCGAGAACTAAGAAGCTACAAATATTTTCCTATGATCTAAATAACGATACTTTCAGATGTTTGTCGGTGCCTGAATTCGTCCCCATAGATTTTGCTTTTCTTTCTATGGGAGTTTTCAATGGTTGTCTTTGTGTTTCTTTAGAGAAAGGGAAGACAGTCTTTGTTGTATTGGCATTGAAGGACGTTCGAGACGAAAGATCTTGGAGTCGATTGGTGAGTGTAAGTTATGAAACTCTGAATATCTCTCCTTATTACTATAAGGTGCGGAATTTGTGCATGTGGGGTGATCTTTTGTTTGTCGCATATTCAAATGGGGGTGCTTCCAATATCATTATCTCTAATTTGAAGGAGAATAAAGTAGAACGTACTCAAACTTACTACAAGAAATTTCTCTATTACATCTTCTCGTGTCACTATGTTCCAAGCTTGATTTTGCCTATTTGAGACATTTATTTATGTTAAATTAAGGTAGTGGTTTCAGAACTTTTTCAAAGGTATGGACATAATTTTGGTATTTCCTTAGTTTGATTTGTTCCATGATTGTTTCACTATTAATAAAATTTCGTTTCTGCATTGATTTTGGCTGAAAAAAATTAAACTTATGTACATTGTCAAAATTGTTTCCAGTGAGCTAGAATTTTCTAATCCAAGGTTCAAAATTGTCATGGTGTTTCTGTCTTATTTGTGTAAATGGAGAAGAAAAGGAGTGAAAGTAGAATGGTGAAGTTGATAATGAAGATTATTAAAGTGAAAGTGCTTGAGAAACCAGATATGTAATTTATCTTTTGATTTTATCTAACCGATGTCTTTCTTATTGCATTTCTTGAATTCTAAATCATTTTTTAATTTCCACTATGTTGACTTTATTTTAATTTCCTATATATGTAACGCTTATTTTCTTAACTTTGTCCTTAATATCTTCATCTTTTGATGCAGATACTTGCCTTATTCTTTTTACGTATTTATTCCTCTATCTTTTGATGTCCTTATAACAAAAATGTTATGTTATGGATATTATGTTTAAGATGATATTATTTAAAAATGTATTTCAACCTTAAATAAATATGTTGATATGGTCAATCATCATTGTATTATTTTTTTAAAAAATTTTGTTTGACAATATGTTTCAACACCAATCCGTTAAGATAATATATTGTTAAAATTTATCAGTGTTATCTATTTTGGAGATTAAAGTTCTACTATAATTTTATTCTTAAAGAAAATTAAAAAATTTGAAAGAAAAAAAAATTCAAATTATCTCTTATCTTAAATCATAAATTGTATGAAACTACAGCAAGAACAAAGTTAGGGAAAAGAAAATGAGTGTGCAACAGAGTCTTCAAGCAAAGTTGACCGATTTCAAGAAATACAATTATAACATTTTAATAATTTTGTCTCAACAATCTTCAAAAGTTGATTGTAACTCATTTAGAACACACTACAATACAGTCAAAGCCCTCAGAATAATTGTGATTATTATTTCACTATAAGAAAATTCTTAAATAATAATCAATTTTAATAACTAAAAATATCTTTAGAGATTAACTTAAAAATTAATTTTTCAATTAAAGATTAATTCTTTTGATAATCAAAATTTTAATAATTAATGATAATAATTAATTAGAAACTAATTTATAATAAAAACTACTTTAACTATAAATTTAAATAGTTATTATAATATTTTGAAACTATTTTAATTATTAATAATTTTTAGTTTATAAATTTATCATTATAGTCATTAATTATTTTTTATCAATAAAATTAGTTATTATTTAAGAATTTTCTTTATAAATAAAATTTTTCCACAATTGAAAACTTTGACTCAAATTTTCAGTAATTTTCTAAAACTCCACTAATGTAGAATTTATCTCTACCAGGTGTATGGTTAAGAAGAGTGGGTGAGTTGATATATTCAGTAATTTAGGCATAAAATCTTTTCGTATAAATTCTTTTTATAGTAATATAAAACGAGATTAAAGATTCATTAAATATGATAAAAGGGCTTCTAATAACCTAAAGGATATATTTCCAATTTTATAGTATAATTAGATGTCAAAATTATGAAAAAAAAAACTTTTTTGTTGAATGTGTTAATTAGTTTTTTTTTTACATTAATTAAATTTCAAATAAAATGAAATAAAAAGGTTAAAATTTCTAATTTATTCAATTTCTAAGTGTAAAAGTTGGCATGTTCTTAACTAGTAAATTAAGTTGAGCAAACTAAAAAAAAAAAGGAAGATGTAAGCTTTTCAATTATGGTGACTATATTTTTACCTTAAAAAGAAAATGACGATTATCATTAATACTAAGTCACGCATTTTCGCTTTGACTACGGGTTTTGAGGAATTCTTCGTTACCTTTTCTATAGCAATAATTTTTTTAACCTTAAAAAAATGTTTGAAATATTAACGTCTTAATTATTAAATAAACACACAAATATTATTGTATTAATGTCGATTACACACGAGAAGGAGTGATGTTTTAAAAAAAAAATGTGACGATGTTACGTATGCATACACTTTTATTTAAGTAATTTAAAATTTAATTATCATGTATATTAATTTTAAATTTAATATTTTTTAATACATATTTATTTATATAATTTATTTATTTTATATTTTTTCCTTTTAAACATGATATATTATTTTAAATGTTTAAAGTTTTAGCTTTCAAGTTATCATATAAATTAGTTAGTTTATAAGAGAATAAAGAAGTTGGAAAAATACATACCCATTTTTTAAAGATATAAGATATTATATTAAATTTCTTTTACATTAAAAATAATACATGAGTTTTTGAATATTTTATTTTTTTACAATTAAAATAATGAATATAATTAAAAAAATGAGTTAAATATATTTTTGTCTCTCAACTTTTAATAAAAATTGAAATTAGTTTTTTTCAAAATTTAATTTAATTTAATCTCAAAATTTTTGTAAACCATGAAGTTAATTATTTTAACTAAATTTTTATTAAATTTATTGACGTTTTAAAAAATTTGAATTTAGTAATCGCTATTTTGACATATTTTTATATAAAACTGACAATTTTTTTTTCTTTTTTATTTTTTCATTATAATGATAGTTTCTTAAATAGTTTTAAATATTTGTAAAAATCAAATATATTTTGAATATTTTATATTAAACTGGCAGATTTTTTTATCTTTTTTTTTGCCTTATAATTATAGTTTCTTAAATAGTTTTAAATATTTAAAACAACCAAATATATTTTGAGTCTTTTATATAAAACTGACAGATTTTTTTTCTCTTTTAATTTTTTCATTATAGTTATAGTTTCTTAAATAGTTTTAAATATTTATAACAACCAAATATATTTTAAAATATTAAATTATAAAAAAAATAATTAAAAAAGATATTATAATAAAAAATTAAAATAAACTTTAATTCAAGCATTTCAGAGGAACAGATTCAAGCATGGTATCTATTCTTATATGTTGGGGTTGCCACAGCCGATCTCACATGATTTTGAAAGAAAGACCGATGACGATTTCTTCTGCTGGAATACTCCCTCATGAAATCATACTGGAAATTGTGTCATGGCTTCCTATGACGAGTCTCGTGCGATTCAGGTGCTTTTCAAAGACATGGAAATTTCTTATATCCGATCCTTACTTGGTGAAATTGCACCTTGAAAGGTCTTCCAGAAACCCACAAATCCTCTTACTGGCCAGACAGAGATACAAGAGTCAATGTTTCATGGCTCGTTTACGCTCTTTACCTTGTTTAATCCAAAAGCCTGCACCATCTTCTTGTGGTCGTATCTTGCGATGTCCCAAACCCTATAAATATTTATTCGGTTCTTGCAATGGTTTGCTTTCTCTACATCACTCTCTTTCAACAAATGAGTGTGAAGAGCACTGGGTCTGCTTTTGGAACCCCGCCACCAAGATTTGCTCCAGACCTTCACCAAGCTTGCGTCTTAATTATGGCATTGGTGTTCAATATGATATAAATTTTGGGTTTGGGTACGATGATCGGAGGGACAGTTACAAGGTGGTGGCAATGGTTTTGGATTGCAGTACACAACGAACGAGTGTGTGGGTTTACTGCATGGGTGACGTATGCTGGAGACGTACTATAACGACCTCTCCAGCTTTTCTCACTTTTGAAAATAATGGATACTCTCTGAATGGTACTGTTAACTGGATAGGATATTCTTTTGAAGAATCGAAATTTGAGGAGCCACAAATATTTTTGTACGATCTAAAGAACGATAGTTGCAGATATTTGTTGGTGCCTGAAACTAAAGCTTCTGATTTTACTTCTATGTGAGTTTTGAATGGTTGTCTCTGTGTTTCTTTTGATGAACGGATGACAGTCTTTGTTGTATTGACATTGAAGGACGTTCGAGAGGAAAGATCTTGGAGTCGGTTGGTGAGTGTAAGTTATGAAATTCTGAATATCTCTCCTTATTACGATTTCCTGCGGATTTTGTGCATGTGGGGTGATCTTCTGTTTCTCGCATATTCAGAGATTGGGGCTTATAATATCATTATCTTTAATTTGAAGGAGAATAAGGTAGAACGTACTGAAGGTTACTACAACAAAGTTTTCAGTCTCATCTTCTCGTGTCACTATGCTCCAAGCTTGATTTTGCCTATTTGAGACATTTATTTATGTTCAATTATGGTAGTGGTTTCAGAATTTATTTATTTTGATTTTCTCTGTAACCATTATTTTCTTAACCTTTTGTTTATTATAAACACAGCAGATAGCGTCACCACTACCACTGCTAAGAAATTAGTCTCCTACTCTTTATTTAATTAACTTTATTTATTTACTCTTTTTTTTTCTGAAACCCTAAATCCCCACCACCCCAAGTCTCCCACTCTCTGTTTTAGTTTTCAGATCCGTTTGTTTCTCATCCCCTACTCTCACTTCCAAATCTGTTTCTTCTCATCCCCCGACTCTCACTTTCTCTCCTTCTCCATATCCGTTTGCACTTCTTCTCCATTTTTGTTTTGGTTCATAGTGCAGTGGCTTTCGTGGTGCAGTGGTCATTCGACGGGTAATGTGGTTGTGTGTGTGGAGGTGCATTCTTATAAGAGAACCATTAATAGTACGTTAATGAAGTAGGTGGATGTGGGTGAAAATTTACTACGGTAAAAAAATATTATTGAAGGGACAAAAAAGATATGGAGAGGTGTAGGGAACATTTGGTGGTGATGGAGGGAGCAATATTCTTGAAAGAAATACAATTATAACATTTTAAAAATTTTGTCTCAACAATCCTCAAATTTATGATAAAGTGATATCTTTTAGAGAAAATAAGATCTTGTAACTCATTTAGAACACACTATAATACAATCAAAGAGTCGTATGATAATTGATCTATGATTGATTTAAGAACAAAATTTTAGATGCAAGTTTAATTTAGCATAATTGTGATTATTAATTATTTCACTATAAGAAATTTTTTAAATAATAATCAATTTTAATAACTAAAAATATATTTAGAGATTAAATTAAAAATTAATTTTTCAATTAAAGATTAATTCTTTTGATAATCAAAACTTTAATAATTAATTTAGAAACTAATTTATAATAAAAAAAATATTTTAATTATAAATTTACATAGTAATTATAATTTTTTAAAACTATTTTAATTATAAATATTTTTTAGTTTATAAATTTATCATTATAGTCATTAATTATTTTTTATCACTAAAATTAGTCATTAAAATGTATCATTATAGTCATCAATCCTCAACTGCACACATACAACCAGAAGAGTGCCATATTCATAACCCAACTCATTTTCCTGTTTATATTGTGCATAAAATAGAAACTAAAAAGACTATTCACATAAAACAACCATAGTTTATTTCGAAAGAAAAAAAAATAATAGTCATTCAAACATAAATTAGATGAAACAATTATGTGGTCCACATTACACAATTCAAAGCATCTAGTAATAAAGGGGTGCAGGAAGTAAAAGCCCTCCATAAGATGAGAATGGTGAATAAAAAATAATTTTTGAATAGTAAAAATGAATAGTAAAAATGAATAGTAAAAATGAATAGTAAAAATTTTTGGCTATAAATAGCCAAGGGGGAGGCTGAAAACTTGCACCAAAATTCTAGAAATTTTGTGAGAGAAGAGAGTTGGAGGAAATTCTAGTTGAAGAGGGGAAATTCTGGAAGTTTTCGGAGAACGGTTTCAGAGGAGGAAACTAAGTCTGGGGAGCTAACTTTGAGTATTTCATTTTGTATTATCTTGAGTCTTGAATATGCTATATTTTGCTTTTGTCTTATCTTAAATCTTGAATATGAAGTATTTTGTTTCTATATGATCTTCAATTTTGAATGAGAACATGCTTCTGTGTTTAGATCCAAGTGTGATAGTTGTAAAATGTGATGTTGATTATGTTATGCCATTTGTATGTTATTAGTTGTTTATTTTTGTATTTTTGGGATGGATTAGAAGTTGTCTAACCGACTCTGCCATATTCAACTTCTTGTTTCCCCAAACTTTTATTTGTTTTTCCTGATTTATTTTATTGTATTTTTGGAAGGATTAGAAGTTGTCTAACCGGCTCTGCCAGATTCAACTTCTTATTTCCCCAAACTTTTATTTGCTTTCCTTATTTATTTTATTGCATTTTTGGAAGGATTAGTAGTTGTCTAACCGGCTCTGCCAGATTCAACTTCTTATTTCCCCAAACTTTTATTGCTTTACTTATTTATTTTTATTGCATTTTTGGAAGGATTAGAAGTTGTCTAACCGGCTCTGCCAGACTCAACTTCTTGTTTCCCCAAACTATTTATTGCTTTACTTATTTATTTTATTGCATTTTTGGAAGGATTAGAAGTTGTCTAACCGGCTCTGCCAGATTCAACTTCTTATTTCCCCAGACATGTTATTGTTCTTGTTATTTAATTATATTGTATTTTTGGATGGATTGGAAGTTGTCTAACCGGCTCTGCCAGATTCAACTTCTTGTTTCCCCAAAAATTTTTATATTAAGATTATTTTTATGATTGTCAAATATTGTATTCTTCTATGACCATTTATAGTAATATTTTATTATATTTAATTTGTTTATAATTATCTTGTATGAATTCTATTATGAATGTTTATTGTGATGTTTGATATGAAATTATGCATTTGAAATATAGTATGAGTCTCAGGGAGAGACTCTATAATGGTATGGTATTAGTGTATATGTTGATGTTGAGGGTCCTGTTGTTGGTGGTGATCCTAAAGCTCTAATAATTTTCCAGTCTCAATTAGAGAAGGATGTGTTATGTGGTGAGAGTAGTAGGAGGTCCTAGTCTATGTTTATAGACATTAATGGATTAACCTTGTGGGTGATATGATATATTCTATTTGGCCAAAAATTTTATTGTAGAAATCACCACAAGTGCATGACCACCCGAGACTTCCATCAACATTATATCCGGATAATAGAGTCTAGTATGATAATTGCATCTTACTAGAATTTATGGTGAATGTATTACGTATAATAATAGTGTCATGCTTTTCTTTGAATTTTGCATGGTAGCTCACCCTTACTTGTTTGTGTCATTTCTCTGTTCACACAGAGAATTATTGTTATTACGATTTATAATATGAGTTCGTAGGATAAATCCACAACTCTTAGGTCGTCTTAAGGACGAATCGCTCTGATACCACTAAATGTAACACCCCAAAATATAAAACATCTCACACCAATTATTTCATTAATAATATAAATATTTTACATTATTACAATCATCCATTTATGAGTAAAATGGTTCACACTGGAAATACATTATATTTTTACACATAAATAAAACACTCTTAATTTTATTTTTTCTTCTTAAAATACTCTTCATTTTTCTGCTGCTTCCTCCTTCACTTGAATTGGTTCAGACGTCGTTCCCTCATCTACTCCCGTATAACAAAAACATTATACGATCATCACGATCATCGCAAAAATAAGATTTTTCCGGCACAAACAAACAAGTAAGGGTGAGCTACCATGCAAAATTCAAAGAAAAGCATGACACTATTATTATACGTAATACATTCACCATAAATTCTTGTAAGATGCAATTATCATACTAGACTCTATTATCCGGATATAATGTTGATGGAAGTCTCGGGTGGTCATGCACTTGTGGTGATTTCAACAACAAAATTTTTGGCCAAATATAATATATCATATCACCCACAAGGTTAATCCATAATGTCTATAAACATAGACTAGGACCTCCTACTACTCTCACCACATAACACATCCTTCTCTAATTGAGACTGGAAAATTATTAGAGTTTTAGGATTACCACCAACAACAGGACCCTCAACATCAACATATACACTAATACCATACCATTATAGAGTCTCTCCCCGAGACTCATACTATATTTCAAATGCATAATTTCATATCAAACATCACAATATACATTCATAATAGAATTCATACAAGATAATTATAAACAAATTAACAATAATAAAATATTACTATAAATGGTCAGAGAAGAATAAAGTATTTGACAATCATAAAAAATAATCCCAATATAAAAATTCTTGGGAAAACAAGAAGTTGAATCTGGCAGAGCCGGTTAGACAATTTCTAATCCTTCCAGAAATACAATATAATTAAATAATAAGAACAATAACAGGTCTGGAGAAATAAGAAGTTGGCATGTGTTAATTAGTTTTTTTTTTACATTAATTAAATTTCAAATAAAATGAAATAAAAAGGTTAAAATTTCTAATTTATTCAATTTCTAAGTGTAAAAGTTGGCATGTTCTTAACTAGTAAATTAAGTTGAGCAAACTAAAAAAAAAAAGGAAGATGTAAGCTTTTCAATTATGGTGACTATATTTTTACCTTAAAAAGAAAATGACGATTATCATTAATACTAAGTCACGCATTTTCGCTTTGACTACGGGTTTTGAGGAATTCTTCGTTACCTTTTCTATAGCAATAGAAGGAGTGATGTTTTAAAAAAAAATAAAAAATTAAAATAAACTTTAATTCAATTTCTGTATAAAAACACTTAGAATAAGTAATATTTTTTTAAATTAAAATAATTTATTGGCCAATTTTATTTTCTAAGTGACTATGTTTTTATTTTAACCCGTTTTTTATCTAATCTTTTTTGTATATTAATATTTTTTAAAACTAAAATAACTATTTATAATAAAACATTATCTACAAAATAAATAAAAATTGTCATTTATGGTAAAAATTATTTATATTTACTTTTATAATTATAATTTTATAATATCATAATATATTTGAATTTTTCAAATTAATAAAAAAAATCAACCATTTAAATTATTTTTATTTTTGAAATTTGATATTGTTCTGTAATAATATTAACTTGATTTGGTAAATCGAGGTATCAGTGAATATAAATAAAAAATTTATTGTTTGTTTTTTTGGTGTAGTCGTTGAATTTTAGAACCAATTATGTATTCGAAAAAGGTAATTGGAGTGTAAAATTCACTTGGCATTATCATATTATCATATATAAAGATACACATTAGATTTTAAATTTTGGTGACTACATCACTAACAAACACACACTTGATTCTATATGTTTCGGTTCACTAATATAGAGGTGTGTTTTCAGGTTTGGGGGGAGGGGAGAAAATAGTTGATTAGTGGGAGGTTCCTGGACCCTCGAAGTGCAAGTGGTGTGTCTGTAAAAGAATTTCTGAAACTTCTATACGCAATTCTCAGTTCCTTTGTTTGAGTTTCTGATCTAGTTTCTATAAGACATCATCAAATGTAATTGTATATTTTTAAAAGATTAAGCAATCTGAAGATTCTTTATCACACGAAGACTGAGATTTTCATTAATAAAAGAGATTGTAGTACATCACATTTCTTAACTTGACTAAAAACTCAGAAGCACAACAATAAACAAACTCAAACATTACAAAGAAAACAAACACAACATATAGGAAACGCTCAACTGTAGAAAATGAATAATTTTACTTAATAGGAGCTGAGCAATTTGCAGCTCTAGATTTTGAAAAAGTTCAACCTTCTTTTGTTGTCCTCTGAGCTTCAGCAAGAGACTTGAGCCTTGAAAGCAAGAGTTTCCCAAAAGAACAATATTCACCTTGATTTTCTTCCCTGACATTTTTCATTGGAACATCAAGTGCAGGACCATAGTCCTCAAAAGCCCAACCATTGTCATATTTTTCCATACTCATTTTATGAAAGGTGCATCGTTGATGCAACTAGTACCACTTAACTTTTGTGATGTTTCTCCATCCAAGAAGCCGTCAAAATGCTCAAGATCTTCAGAGATAAACATAGCATAAGGAAACTTATAATCTGGAAATCCTTTTGCCTTAAGCATGATGCCACAGATAACACAAGACTAATTTTCCCTAATTTTCCTCTTAAGTGCATAATGAAAAATCAAATTAACTTCGTTTAAAAGATCATGATTGCTCCCTCTTGGTTTAAGATGCCAAGCTATAATGAAAGTCAATATTTTGTCATCAACTTCCAGCATCAAAACCTTTGAACCTTGAATTAGGATCTCTAAAGCAAGATTTACAAACCTTCAGCTTGTTAAAACCTGCAATAGTTGAAATACTTTTTTCACAAACATCTGAGTCCGTTTAGATAAACCAGCAGTAGCACCTCAAATTGAGTCCTCAAAAATAATGTCCACACCTTTTACTTTGGACTTAAGTATAATTCCATAAATTGTCATATTAGTATAAAAGACCTGACACGATCAGGATAATACTTATCATCTAATGCAAGAAATAGAGACTATTTGTAGTCTTATTTTCTATATGGAGATCTTTTACTTGACTAGTGTAGACAACAAACTCTCTATTGTGAAAAAACTTGATTTCACCTCTTCTTGTTGTTTTCATGCAATCTACAATACAATTTATATTTCTACAATTTTGTCTCTTGTACTCAAATCAGACAAAAACGGCTAACTCATGAACTACCTAGACTCCAATGGCTAATACATTTAAGTTTATATCAAACCCAACAACTAGGTCCCTCAATTTTTTCCTTACTTTCATTGAGAAGGGTTTTCCACATAAAAATTGTTACTATTCTTCTTCTTTTCTATTCTTATTTTTATTTCCACATAGTGCCTATTTTTCATTTGCAGAGGAGGGAATACCATATGTTAATCCCTCAACAGTATATGTGTGTTGTCCTTATGTTTTGTATTTTAGGCTCTAGCTTTTTAGGAATGTCTGTTTCCTAGTTAAGTCTGGTGTTTATGCTTCATGATATCAATCATAATATATTGACAAAGTAAGATTTTTTTACATTGTCATTCAATCACAAATTGTTATAGGATAAGTTTGTTAACTTTTGCAATTACTATTTACAAGTTCATATTTACCATCTTTTCTAATAGTGTACAATGATTAAACTCTGGACTAAAAGTGAAAACTAACTAAACCAAGTTAATTCTGAGAGTGACAAATTTGAATTGAAAATGTTGAGGGAATAAAAATAGATGAAAATGACCTGGATTGACATTTTGTGTTACTTATTATGATCCAGGTTAGAGAGTGGGTTGATAGCATTTCCAGAGATTGGAGGTTCAAGAGAATAATCCCTGCTCACTTTGCTGGTCCAATAAGTGCAAGCAGGTCTGATTTTAGGGCTGCATTTGCATTTCTGGATGAGTTTCTGGTGGAAAGCAATGCTGCATGGCCTTCACTGTCCCTTCTCTTCTCATCAATCATGGGAAAAGCAGCCAGCTATTTTCCTCCAGATGACATGAGGACCCTTTCATCCCTTGACCAGTTTTTGGTGTCTGTTGGAGCTGTGAAGAAAACTGTTTCAGGAAGGAAAAGGTGAGAGTGAAAGAGAGAGAGAGAGAGGTGCATCACAACTTGTTAACTTTGCAAATGTAAAATTAGTATAATTTTGTTGCAGGGGGAGTTTGATCCTTAAAGATGTAAATGTTGTTTGACATTGATTGATTATACAAATAGAGAAGATAATTTGCATGAAAAAAGATCTGAGAGATATGTGAAAGGTTATTTAGAGTTAGTAACTTAAATTGAGTTGGAAATCCCACATTTCTTAAAAATATTAGGT
This sequence comes from Vigna umbellata, assembly GCF_029865625.1. Classification (NCBI taxonomy): domain Eukaryota; kingdom Viridiplantae; phylum Streptophyta; class Magnoliopsida; order Fabales; family Fabaceae; genus Vigna; species Vigna umbellata. Next base: position 5,500,908 of record NC_142172.1, on the reverse strand, counting down.
ACATTGAGTAAGGGGAACCATATATAGCTTGAAAAATCTCCAAGTTTGGTGTCTTGATATTTTAGTTTGAATGAGGTATTTTAATTTTTTTGAGTTTGTTCATAAACATAAGGTTGTGCATTTTATTTTAGAAAATTGTTGTAATGTAATGTAAAAATATGGTTAGGTTACAGTGATGTTAAAGAACAAATGGAATCCACATTCAAAACAAAGTATTATGAGAAAAATAATTACATAATTGAAAATGACCATGAGCTTGATGAATGAATCTGTAAGTTACACAAAATTGAGTGTTCTTAACCTTTTTCACAATTTATAAATTTTGATTATATAAAGATTGGTTGAGATTATGAAAATGTGAAGGATGGAGACTGTGTAACAAATTTTCAAGTTAGAGGGTGTGATGTTAGTGTTTCTTTTTATAATAACAATAATAATTTATAGATTGGATGATAATTTATTTTGTCCACAAAATATTGTATGTTATGATAATAAAAAGAATCAATTAACAAATATTATAGCATTAAAATTCAATTAGCTTTGATAATGACATATTTTTACGTTCCTTAACCTTTTAGCAATGATGTATCAAACAAAACAAATAAAAATAAACACCAAAGGACATGTTCTTGTTTTCAAATTTTACTAAACAACATTGTTTTAATTTTTTTTGGCACCTGGTCGATTTATTATGAACTTGGAATATTAGTAAAACGTGTGAAAATTACAATAAATTGATGGTAAAGTATTTTGAAAAGATTAGGGGACAAAATTTGGGGAACGATCAGTGAAAAAAAAAATGTGCCGTGCTAAACTTAAGGGTTAAATAGTATATAATTTATGAACTAATTTAACTATTTGGTAATTTAAGTGTTGTAACGAAGAATAAAAGGATTAACAAGATTTGCTTGCTAACTCTTGTTGTATAGTTTTTTTCTTCTTAGTACCTACAACTCTATAACTATGTGGGTGCAGGAAGCAAAATCCTATGAGTTTTCTACTGGACTTTTACTTCCTACACTCCACAATTTTTTGCCCACCTCTCAAACTTTCAAAATGACCACTTTATCTTTCAAAAAAGTAACTTTAAAATGACATATTTCGGAAGCTTTTCAAAACAAGTTTTTTTTTTTTAATTTTCAAAACAACATTTCCAAAACGAAATTTTTGAAAGAAAATTTCTAAAACATGATTTCTGAAATATAATGTTATGAAACGTGTCCCCGAAATAAATTTTTCAGAACGAAATTTTCGAAAAAGAAATGTCAAAACTCATAAAATGTCTTTCCTAATGGATTTTTCTAAGGGGAATATTAATTAGTACCATATTAAGGTATAATTAATTATATTTGATTATGTTATGTTGAAATCTAAAATAATTAACTCTAGTAATCAAAATAATATAGACTTATGTTATGTTGAAATCTAGAATAATTAATTCTTGTAATCAAAATAATATAAACTTATACAGAAGTTTATTTCATTGTATTTATATTGAAATCTAGAGTAATTAACTTCATAAATTAAAAGATAAAAGTACCCTTTAAATGTTTTTTTTTTTTATAAATTCTTTTAGATGTTTGGCACTTTATTATTTTATTAATTTAATTTTTTTAAGTTTAATTATATTTTAATTTTTAACAACATTAGAATGAAAAGAAAAGCGGTTAAATAAAAAGAACTTAAAATTATTTACTAATTAATTTTGTTTGTGTATCAAATAAATTACCAAATACAGTTTACAACATTTATAAAAAAATTTGTACTTTAAATAAAATAAAACTACATTAATAATTGTTGATATAAAAATTCATGTCACAATTAATTATGAACTTTTGTAAATTTCAATGTATATTAGTTATTCTTAATCAGTGAACACTGATTAGCCGGACCCTCTTTCTAAATGCTCATACGTTAAAACATGTTTAAGAAAAAGCTTTCCATAATACAAAAAATACATCATGCAAAAATGAGTTTTTTTTTTTCATTTTTCCTCTTCTTCTTTCTCTCTGGAATGTTCTTTCTCTCTTCTTCCTCAGTGCCAGCGGTGCGACAGTGACGGTGGTGGATGCGGTAGCAATGGTGTGATACTATGACGGAGGCGTTTGAGTCTTTTCCTATGGAGTGTAATTAGTAATAATAGGGGTACAGAAAGTAAACGTCTATTTGCTACCACCAAATTTTTTTGGGTCGTATATTTCAAGTAATTTGTTTTTTATTATAATTAAAATATTATTCCACTCAAATTAAGTACCTATCATTAACCTTTCCTTTCTATACTCACATCTTCTTAGTTCGTTCTCAAATAGTAATCAAAGGATGAAAATCAAAGAAAATAGACTAAAATAACTCTTATTAAAGTTTTGTTAGTTGATGTATCTCAAGAAAAGAAATAATTTAGAAATATGGTGTTTAATAAAGGTGGGATTAAAGGGGAAGACTATGGGCAAAAGGGTTTGAACCTTGTTATTAAATCCCTAAGCATAATTATGACATTATGACAAAACCCCATACCAATGTCATGATGGTAAAAGAGTACTTTTTTTTGCTGTGGATCTTTTCACTTCTTTGTTATAATTGGTTTGGTGGAAAGTTTGTTTCAGAAATATAATTCTTGGGTATGTTTTTATTAGGAAGTTGAATTTATAGATGTTGAAAAGGAAACATCAAACATATATGTAGGGAGAATAGAGTAATGTTGTTGGCCACAAATATAGTCACTACTTATTATAATGCTCAAAATGTTGATGGCAAAATTAATAGTGGAGAATGGTAAAAAAAATGGTTGAAATTGAAAGAAAAAAAAATGTTAAAATAGCATTATTAAATTCACCACATAAAAAATATTATTCACTTTAAAACCTAAAACTTTTATTACAACTTTAATCTTAAAAAATGTTTTAAAAATAAATATAAAATATATATTTAAATTATTAATCTCAATTTCTAAACTATGTGAAACTATTAATATATAGAAAGATTATTAACATGATTTATATAATATTTAAAAATTAAAATTACACACAATTATCATCTAAAACACCCAAATTATGACATCTAAAACATTCTAATTAGAAATGTATTAGAAAAGCACACTTGCAATCCAATAGGTAATAACTAAAACTTGAAAGGATTAAAATTACACCCCAAATGTAAAGAATGAAAAGAGTGTAATCCATGCAAATATAAACATAAAAAATAAGATTTCTCTTAAAAGACAAAGTTAATCATAACTTTCAAGTAGCATGGCCTAACTATAGATAACATTAGATTATGAGAGTGGTTAGAAGGCTATGGCCCAAATCAGGTTGTCATAGAATCTAAGTGGAAAATTTAAGAGAAATATAAAATAATAGAGAAGAATAATATATTATTTCTTGGTTTTGCTTACAGAAAAAAAAAAAATAGTGAATGATTCCACGTTATCCTCCAACATTAATATAATAGGCACGTGTTTGGTTGCACATCTTATATCTCATTGTTTAAATCACATCAAATAAGAAAAATAATAGAGAAGTTACAAATAGTACCTTCTTTTGGTGTGTAGACAGAGTTTTGAAACCCTAATCTTTTACAAGTTTCGTTAGACTTGTTTGTTTTTGTGAAATTACACATTTCAAATTATTTACATCCCTGACCAATTCATTATGCAATTTTGCCCTAGAATAGTGACATGGTCAATTCCTTTTTCTTTTGTTTTTTTGTTTAATATTCTCTTTTGGTCCCCACTTTTGTTCCATAATCTTAATTCAGTCCTCATTTTTAAAAGTGTTTGGAATATGTTCATAGTTACTAAAATTTGTGTCTAATTTGTCCTCACTTTCGTTGTATAATGATATTTTGACAATATTTTTTTGATAACATTTTAACATTATCTACGTGTCATTCTGTGATTGGTTCAAAATTATTACACAATCAATAATAATAATCATAAATACTAACATGAACCAATCATAGAATGACGCGTAGATGGTGTTAAAATGTTGTCAAAAAAATGTTGTCAAACTATCATTATCCAAATTTTTAATACATTGGAACAAGTATCAAATTAGACATACTATAATTATAATATGTTTGGAACAACCATGATTTTTTTTTTCCCACCAACATTATCATGGTTTTCTCAAAGTATAGTTTGAATGTACTATATACTGAAATTATCAATGGAAAATACTCAAAAAAAATTATTAGCTTTATTATTTTGTTAAAATCTTTATTGTGTTAAAATTAAAATTTATATAAACAAAAACCCTTTATTTATTATTTAAACAAATTAAAGAAATATCAATGGCAAAGAATTACATGTTTCCATGTTAAAATTAAAATTAAAATACACAAAAGTTTCTCATTTATTATTTTTGTGACTTCACAAAATGTCATGCATGTCCTACCTATATGACCAATTTAAAATTTTCATTTTAAAGTATTACAAGAGCAACAAAATTCAACATGTTTTTTGTAAGAACCTCATTTTCCATTCTCTCCGCCATCTCTCTACACCAACCTCTTCCTTCTCTCTTCCATTCTCTTCTCTGAACCGGTTGATCTCTGATTAGGTGGTGGAAGACAAGTTAGTGAAGAAATTCTTCCAGAGAAAAAGGAAGAAGAAGAAGATGCTGAATGAAAGGCCTCGAGTGGATGACAGAGAAATGGAAAACAAAGGAAATCAAATGCTTCAAGAGGTGAACGTTCGTCCTCGCCTGTAGCGAGCGTTCGTCTTCGTTTGTAGCGAGCGTTCGTCTTCGTTCGTAGCGAGCGTTCGTCCTCGTTTGTAGCGAGCGTTCGTCTTCGTCTGTAGCGAGCATTCGTCCTCGTCTGTAGCGAGCGTTCGTCTTCGTTTCTTAGCGAGCATTCGTCTTCGTTTGTTAGTGAACGTTCGTCCTTGTTCTGTGAGCGAGCGACCATCCTCATTTGTAGTAAGCGTTTGTCCTGTTTGATCACGGACGTCACTGTTTGATCACGGACGTCACCTGTTTGATCACGGGAGAGTGTCACTAAATGAGAAAAAAAAAGGAGAAAGGGAACCAGGGAAGGGGGGGAAACTCCACCAGAAAAGGATGGGAGGGAGAACCTCTGGTGGAAGATGAAGTTAGTGAAGAAAGTCTTCAAGAGGTAAGGGAAGCTAGATTACTTTCTTAAGATTTATTATGTGTTATGTGTATGGGTTGAATTATGCATGGTTTGGTTGTTTGGAAACTATGTTGTGTTGTTTGGAATTAATTTGGATGAGGGAGTTGGGTGGTCCGTTAGGTCATTTTGAAAGGAAGTGAGGTAGTGAAATTGGGTATTTGTGGCCTAAAACGAAATTGGGTTGTTGGGACAGTCTTAGCTGTTGTATTGTGACTTGTTTGAATCACTAAATGGATCAAAATAGGTGCAAAGTATTAGAATTGGATTTGGGTACCTAAGTTGGAGAAATTGGTGTTTTAGAGTTGAATTTGAGTCTTAATCATTTTAGAATGGTAGTAGGAATGTTTATAATCATTTAGGTAAGTTCAATTAAGTATAAAACAAGAATTAAGGGTGTTAGAAGTTGATAAAAATGGTTGAAAATGGTCAAGGAGATGTTCTGACTTCATTTTGCAGAATTCTGCAGAACGTCAAAAACTGACCGTTCGTCCATGTCTGATTTGGAGGATCGGTCATGTGCTGACTGAATTGACCGTTCGGTCAGATGTTGGTCTGGCGTTAAGTCACTTAACGTTCGTCCTTATTAGCGTTCGGTAGATGTTGGTCTGGCGTTAAGTCACTGACCGTTCGTCCTTAATAGAGATCGGTCATGTCATTAGTTTAGTAGCGTTCGTTCATTTATGGCTTAGTAGCGTTCGGTCGTGTGCAGCCTGAGTAACGATCGGTCATGTGGTGATTGAGCAGCGTTCGGTCAAATGTTGGCTTGGCGTTAAGTAACTTAACGATCGTCCTTAGTAGCATTCGTTCATGTGAAGGTTTAGTAACGATCGCTCATGTGCTGGTTGAGAGGCGTTCGGTCAATCTCAATAGTGTTGCCAAATAGTATTCTGCCATATAGTGTTCAACCAAACTTGTAGTGTTCGTTCAAGTGATGAATTAATAGCGTTCGGTCACTTTTATAGTGTTGGTAGTGTTCGGTCTTAGTAACGCTTGGTCTCGGTAGTGCTTATTCTGTGTGAGCGCTCGTCTTAATAGTGTTTGGCCAGGTAGCGTTCGGCAAAGCTCGTAGCGTTCAGTCTTATTGACGCTCGGTCTCAGTAGTACTCGTTGTGTACTAGCGTTCGTCCAAATAGTGTTCGTCTAGAGCTATTAGCGTTCGGCCAAGTTAAATAGCGTTCGGCCAAGCTCAATGGCGTTCGTTCACTTCTACATTCCTAGCGAACGTTCGGGTGTATGTATGCGTTATAATGTTAGTATTAAAGTGAAAGAGTATGTGATTCATAGTGATGTGGTTTTTCAAGTATGTTTGTGATATCATGATTTTTGTATATCTAGCTTACCCTTGCTTGTGTGTTTGTGGTTGCTTGGGTATGCTTTTCTTTTGCGATGATCATCCACTTGGGTGGGAGCAGATGGCGAGAAGGTTCGTTTGGAGGCAGCTTTGGAAGAAGATAGCGATGCTGCTGTTTAGTCTTCATAGGACTTTCTGAGTTATTCCCTGTATCTTGGAATACCTTTCCTTTCAAGTTTCCAACTTAAACCTTGATCGCGTTTAAGTTTTAAATTTCGACTCTTTAGGGATGATTGTAAATCCTAATTCTCTTAACTGCTTTCCTATATTATGTATGTGACGTCTTTATTATACATGCATGACGTATATAATTTGGGACGTTACATTTTTCACATCTAACCTAACTAATAAACTAGAAGATACACATTTTCTTTACACAATTAATCCTCCTAGTTGGAGGGTCACCTTGACTAAGCTTAGCCACCAACTTACTTTTTCATCAATTTATATTATATTATATTATATTATATTATATATATATATATATATATATATATATATATATATATATATATATATATATAAAAAAAATATGAGAGAAAGAGAGACAGGAATCCTATGAAATTTTATATTTTTGTTTATTTATCTTTTAACTTTTTGCTTCTTTTATATATGTTTGTGTGAACCACAACTGTGATAATGCTTAAAGGCATGCATGCTTCCCTACATTTATGCAATATGAGTTCTTTCTCTATCTCCTTCCCACAAAATAATTTAAAAAGGACAACTTTTTCATTACTTTTCTTTTCCCTTAAACCACTCTAGATCTTTCCCAACCCCACTTGGGTGCCCAAGTTTGTGTAAAAGTTAGGTTATTATTAATTTATTTTTTATAAATAAAAACTTCAATCCAAGTCATTTATTTTTTTTGTAAAACAACAACATGATCGGTTAATATCTATTGGCTTATAATGTTTATTCTTTTTGTTTGTTTGGGACAATATTTTAATGTACCGAGAGACATGATTTCCCCAATTTGTTACTATGAGAATGATCAAAATTTATATCAATAAATACATAAATAATAGAAAAAGTAACTAAGTGTAGAAATAAAATATATATGGTTCACATGAGGGTTTATGGTACGTTTGGTTGGAGAAAATGCACGGAAAAAGTTTGCCACTGAAACTTAATGGGTTAATGGGACCTATAGTCATTCCCACATTGAGTGCATGGTATGATGGAAGGTGGAACACACACCAAAGCTTTAACATGGATGAAGAGTCATTCTGTTATACCCAACATTCTAATCATTGCCATCAAGATAATCACACTAGTTTTTCAATCACCTTTTCTTTGGAAGCTTTTGGCAAATGAAATTTCATACTTATGATTAATTTGATTGTTAGAGTGAATGTCATGGAAGAGTGCCTAACTTGCATATGAATTACGAGCGAGTTAAATAATACAAGGTTAAATATATTTTTAGTTTTTCAATTTTATGTAAAAGTTAGAATTTCAAAATTTTAGGTTAAATATATTTTTAGTTTCATAAATTTAAGTAAAAATTGAAATTAATCATTTTTTAAAACTTTAATTTAATTTAGTCTTTAAGTTTATTTGACGTTTCAAACGTATTTGAAACGTTAAATAAATAATAAAATTTGATTAAAATAATTAAATTTACACATTTTTAAAGTTGAAAGACTAAATTGGGTACAAGTTTCAAAGGGACTAATTCCAATTTTTACTAAATGTTAAAGGATCAAAAACATATTTAACCCTTAAAACTTTTACTTAAGACTTAATTTAGTTCCAACAATATAAATACATAGATTTAGTCATTTTTTAACCAAATTTTGTTAAGCTTTCAAACTTGTTTCGTGATAATATTTGAGTTGTTTACATTGTTCGACATATTTTCACATCAATGTAAATTAAGAAATGCGTTTAAAACTTCAAATAAACTTAACAAAATTTTATTAAAAGTTAAGAAAAAAAAACATATTTAACTCAATTATATAAAAGTAAAGAAAAAACCTTTTGACACAAAAACGTTCCTTTAACATTGATAGTAGGGATAAAATAGTTATAAAGAAAAAGTAAATTTTTATATTAATAAAGAAAAAAAAGGTGAAGGATAATATAAAATGACTTTTGAGAATTTGTTAAGAGTCAAAATATCACTTACCTAAAAGTAATATCACTTTCAACTAAAACATAAGTTTATAGATTTTTTTTTCATGTATATTGTTTATATCACCCATCTTCACTAAATATAGATATTATGATTTTGCACTTGAACTTCATAAACAGTAACACTTCTTCTTTATGTTTCTCAAAAGATATTGAATAGTAGAAAGATTTATGAAAAAAAAAATATATTAATGATTTTTTTGAAAAATAAACTATAATTAAATAGATACTAACCCAAATAAAAGTTCAAGTTAATAACAATTTTTAAAATAATAGTAGTGTAACCATGAAGATAATTAGATATACTCTTTTAAGTTTAAAAAATAGTATAAAGCTTTTGAGTTTTCATAAATGAAAATGAAGCTTAGAAATAATAATAAAAGAAAAGCTGATAATAATCGTTTTTTAAGTTAGTGAATTGAGAAGCAGTGAATTACTAAATTTAATTATAATGTAATATTTATTGAATATTAGATTATAAAAATTATCTTCAAATATATTGAAATAATATACTTTAGATGGATCATTAGGAAGGGGAGATTTTTAATTTAAGATTCTATGAATTTTTGTAATGAGAAGTAATCTTATTTAATCTTATCAAACTATTTGAAGTCAAACTTTTTTATCAAAATTTAGTATAATGCTCATATAAATTTTAATATAAGATATTATAAAATATGTAAAATAGAATAGATTGTCTAAATATATATATATATATATATATATATATATATATATAATTAATATAGTTATCTCCAAAATTGTAAAAATAAAATGTATACAAAATAACTAAAAATAACTTAGAGTTTTAGAAAACTCTTATAAATAATAATTACAATAAATAGAAGAAAACTACTTCGTGTCATGATGATTTCATATTTCCGATGCTTAAGCCGATATCCATCATATAGCAGCGAATGGACACGTAAAAATGAATGATAATAAAAGAAGATCAAAGTATATGAGCTGATGGATAGAAGAAGTGGTGCTTATGGTGGATTCAGACTAGGTGAGGTTGCCTAATTATGGAAGGAGGCTTAAGGTCTCTCAAGCCAGTGACTTTCAAGCAGAGAAAAAGAAGTTGGAGTGAACTTAATAGCATGTCAATACTATAATCAAAATAGTCTCATACATGGTGTAGGGTGCTAATTTTAAAAGGAATTTAGCCCCTTATTCGTGCCTATTATGCATGGTTGATCATGGATCAAATGTCACATGGAAAAGCACATCTAATGGATTTAACATATGTGGAAAAGCAAAGAAAATGTGGACATTGGTTGTTGGACTCTAACGTTGGGCATACACATGGGCTGTTGGGCAATTGCCTCGCTCGGTGTGCCTAAGCACTCGTTGAGCGATCTGCTGGTTTTAAAGATAACTTAGTTTGCCATGTTCTACTTCTTTTTGGTGGCTCATCCTCTAATTCTTCTTGCATCCTCCTAATCATACCCCTTGTAATTGGTCAATTGGTTGGACTCAACTCATCATTCTTCCCTCTTGAAAAGGATTTATCCTCAAATCTATAAAATCTTCTTCAACATCAACATCATCTACAAAAGGTCGAAGGTCAAATACATTAAAAGTAGTATGTACTCCATATTTCTCAGAAAGATCTAACTGATAAACATTGTTGTTGACAATTTGGAATGGGTCATCATCACAAAGACTAAGTTTTTTCCTTTTTGGAAAATCTTCTCTTTTAAGATAAAACCAAACGAAATCCCCTCCTTTTAAGATAAACTTATTTTTTCCCTTATTGTGATATTTTTCATATCTCACATATTGTTATTGAATTTTGTTTTAACCCTCTCATTAAAATCTTTAATGAATTGTGATTTAGATATCCATTGATGAACAAAATAAAAAAAAAATAGGAAAACGTATTAAATCCAAAGATTTGAGAAGATTAAAATTATATACCACCTCAAAAAGAGATTCCAAATTCTCCACCATTTACATAAGTCTCAAAAAAGTTCTATGTGAATCATGAGTATCTTTTCAAATAAGATAAAATTTGAATTTTTCAAAGTTTATATAGAAAATTCTTTATCAAATAAATGCACGAGGGTGAATTAATGGAATACTTTGGGTAAATAAAATCCAAGCCTGCTTAAATAAAATTTCTTTTTGACCCTACATGAAAGAAAAATGTCTAAAATTTCAAATTATATTTCATCGTGAATTTAAAGAGTATTACTTTTTTCTTCATAAGTTAGTATCTTTTATTATATTGACTATAGTATACTATAGGCTTTTATTCGTTTCTATATTCCTCTTAAATATTATTACCTAGATTTAGTCCATTCTAATTAAAAAAGTTGAAATTTGAATGTCAGCGTAAAATTATCAAATTAATAAGCATACCAATATTATTTTTTAATTTACTTGATAAAGTAATTAGGGCATTTCAGGATAAATATAATTAAATCAAGTAAAAGTATTTAGAATCAATAAAATTAGATTTTTTATTTAATTGATAATGAAGATTGAATGTTATTTAAATTATAATAATATAAATCAAAATGTATATAAATTTTGCGGGCCATTAATGCTATAATTAAGAATGTATATTTATAACCGATCCTTCGGCCACGACACGCAAAGTCTTAATGAAAGCACAGAGTACTGTTTTATTTTAGCAGTTCATTTTTTATAATTATTCTTTTAATGTTTTAATGTTTCATTAATCTGATCAAATAAATTAAAATTTATGATTTAAATATGTTTTCAGAATTTTTTTTCTCAATTTACTGTGACCTAAAAAAGTTCAGTTTACGTTAACAGTGAATAAAATACTACAAAGTAATAATTAAATCATTAATATATTAAAGTTAATTTGTCTGTCATGGACCCTGCAACCACACTGTACCTTCATGTCCCAAACTTCATAAAACCCAATCGGTGAAATAAAATATGTCATTTTAAATAGATAAATAAATAAAGATTAAATAGAGAAAAAGAAAAGGTACTTATGACATCTTTTTACCAGTCACTTTTCTGTCAAAACTTTTTTTAATGAAAAAAATTGATAAAAAAATATAAAAATCATAATAAATTATTACTTTATAAAAAACATAAACCGACACAATATTTCAAAGGTTGTGTTGTGACTCTAGTTAATATGGGATCAGACATAAACCAAAACCAACTGGAACAAATAAATAAGGATAATTTATGTTATTGTAATTTTAGAAAATTATATATTATAAATAGTTAATATTTGATGACATAAATATTTAATAGCAAAAGTCCTCCATAAGTTCAACAAATTTGGACCAACACAGAAAGTAGGCCCCACCAGTGGAATCAGTGCCCTCCAAAAGGTATAAAAAAGAGGATTCACACTGGTTATTTCTTTTTTCTAAAAGTCAAAAACTGAGAAATTTCAATGGTTTAAATTAATTAATTAAATAAATTCTAGAATGGAATCTAAGGTTGAAATTTAATTACTCAAGGTATATTCACATAAGATTTTAATTGATTTCTTGATATTATTTTTTGACCTTTCAAACATCTAAAATTATAGATACTGTAAAATATCAAAATGTTCAAGATGGGGTAAAATAAAATGCGTTGGTAAAGAAAAATATTCTATACTTTATATTAATAAAAATAAATTTTAAAAGATTGAGAAAGTGATTATATGTTGAAAGAAAAATTATAAATTGAGACAAATATGTTATCAAAGAAGAAGTTACATGAAGATTAAAAATATTAAGTTGACTTGTTTTTTTAAGAAAATACAAGTGAAACTTTTATAAAATGTGGTATATAAGTCACATTAAATAAAACAACAATACCAAAAATGCGTGTATATAAAAATTGAATTAAATTTTTTATTGACAAATATTCTGTAAGAATTTATTGTTCTTATTTTACATTATAATTTATTCCTTAAGTCTATTTAAATTGTTTTAAATTTTTTATTTTAACATTTACTTTCCTCAATAATTTCTTTTCGATCAGCTTTCGTTGATGTTAAACTTGTATTTAGAATTTTCTACACAATGCATATATTCATTTTTGTTTTCTTTTATAAAATTAAGTATAAATGTAATGTTATCATAATTGAATTGTCTTATTGACATTTCTAACTTTTAATATTTTTATAAGTTTGGTAAAATACTTAACTTACTTCAAAGTTCATTCAAGTTTAATTTTTTTTCATTAGTTATTAGTCAAATAAAAATAAATAAAAAACTTATTTGTGTTTTATTTGTATTAAATGATATTTTCGATTACTGTCCTATACGAAATTTATAAAAGGACAACTCTAAATTATATTAATTTTTAATTTCACAATTCAAGAAACCCATAACAAAAGACAAACAAAAATTATTGTTTATTAGCAAAAATTTAAATGTATTAAAAATTAATAATCATGTGTGATGTGATGAATTAAATTTTGAGTGTTCATTGTATATTCACCTAGGTCTCATAAGATTGTATTCAAAGAGATATATGTAGAAAAACATTATTAATTATTTATAAAAATATAACCATTTTGATTGTTGTATCTTGAATCTTAAAAAGGCTTTGTGAAACGTGATGAACATATTGTTTTGGAAATAAAACAACTTTTTTTTTTCATAAAAAATGTGAAAGATACAAAGAAACCCACTTTTAAATTGAAAGGGAAATTCAATTAAGACGTGGCATAGTACTTAATGTCCAAAACCCTTCATTCTATAATTTTCATTAGGTTGACAATCCCACACATACTTTTGCACCACTAAATTGGAAAGTTGAATTAAAATTCATAAATCACAATTAAAGTTCATAAATCGCAATCATTTTATATTTTAATCGTTTTTATTTTAAAGTATTTATTATTATTTTAGTATATCAATAAAGACAAATTAGATATTTTTTTCTTTCTACATTTTAAATTGATTTTTAAAGACAAAATATGATATCTAAACTTCAAAAGACAATATATTAGATACACAAATTGACTCAATGACTTTGAAATCTAACTAATTAATATTTTATATTAGTTAAATTATATCTAAAACTTAATTGATTATAATTTTCTTAAAATATTTAAGTTAGGAAAAATTTCTGAAGTATTTATTTATAAATTATTACTCACAATATTTTATAAATAAACAAAATTACCTTTCTCAGTTTCTACATGTATGAATAATATTAATATAGAAACGTACAGAAGATTAATTAAAATAATATTTTTGTTTATTATACAATTCCACCTTGTTTAAGGTGAACTCGATTGTAGTATTTAGGAGGTGAAATTAACTATATGTTCTTCACATGATGAGTTGGAGTGAAGTTTTCTTTGAATTTATGTGTCATGTTGAGCTAAATATATTGATGTTAAATTGTTTTTTTTATTGAATATTACTAAAAAATGCTTAAAATAGGAAATACACTAAAAATGGAGTTGCATTTTGACCTTATTGCACTTAGGCGGTGGCACAAACTTCGGTCAACACACGAGTTAAACTGAATTTGCCTTTGACTTGAAGTAATTTGAACAATTCTCAAAATTTATCAAAAATAAGCAAAATCAGTTTTTGTTATTTCACTTTTTAGCACACAAATCGTTCAAAAGAGGAAACAGAGTATTGAAAAAGGTAGCATTTTTATAGGTTTAAAAAAATACCAATGTTTCATCATTGTTTTCTTTCTCGTTGGTGATCTTTTACAGAGCAAATTTCAGATTCCATTTTAAGGTTTTCACCAACCTACCCACCAACCAGCCATTCTCAAGTTTCTTAATGCTCCCACTGATTCCTGTTCTTTATTGTTGAATTTCTTATCACACTTTGGTAATCTCATCGTTTGTTTTATTTCGGCCGAGACCAAAAAATAATGCAAAAAAATTGAACCTTTCAATTCTCTTTCTGTCTCTCTCTGTTTCTCTCTCTTTGGATTCTGTAACAAACCAAGGCAGTGAGAAGACACGCAACCCGAATCAGAAACAACATGAGAGAAGAAAAAAAAACTTGCTTGCACGTTCTGTTCCCAGTGGTCCCATCTCCTTTCTTCTTCATCTTCTTATTCACTTTCTTTTTATTCCCTTTTTCTCTTTCTCTTTTCTTGTTCAGAGCAACCCTTTGTTTCTCAGAAAACAACAAGGTATGCTTGTTCTCCTACACCTGCCTAATAAAAATTCATCATCTTGGTCGTGTTTGTTATCCTCTAAATGCAAATGGGTCTGTTGGAAAATTTGATCTTTGGTGGATTGAAATGGGATTTCTGAACCTCCCCTGATTCGGTTTTTTTTTCTGTTGTATTGGATTGGTTTTCGTCTGGGTGCCTTTTTATATTGATTTTTAATTTTTATACAAAGAAAATTGATTTTCATCTCGTGATTCCAAAATACGGTTTCAAGATGATCGTTGATGGTGGTGGTGTGTGAAAGAAGTTTTCTTCACCATTAAGTTTTTCAATGTGTTTTTTATGATGTTTGGTTGTGACTTTTGCTGAACAAAATAAATATCTGGTGATGGTTTTGCTTTTGGATGAATATTCTGCTGCGTTTGATTTTGATTGAATTATTATGTGATTCTCAGCACCCGGGTGAATTTGGTTGCATTTGTAATTCTTCATTGATTTGCTTAGATGATTGGTTGCTCGGTTAATGTGCTTGCTTGATGAGTGTCTTCTTTTTATAAAGGATCAGTTAATGGCAGAGCTTACTGTTTCTCAATTATTACAAGTAGTCTTAGATTACCTATGTTTACAAGACATGAAAATGTGTTTCATTGAAGTTTGCTTGAGAAACAGTAGTTTGCCTGCTGGGGTATCATGATTTTTCTTTTTGGTTGTTTGATGACTTCTTTTCCTTTCTCTGTTTGTTGCTGTCTGGTTGGTTCCTGTTACATTAATAGTTTCATACATTTTATTTTACAGTGATAAAAGAGAGTGTATTGTTGTGGATCGAATGAAGAAAATCAGATTTGAAACAGTATAAAAGTTTTTTCTTTTGTGCATTTCCATTTGATGACACGGATTATAAGTTTGAATTCAAACGAGATCAGTAATTTGTGTTTTGGAAAGAATTTCTCTAAACTGAGATCGGTTTTAAAAAGCAAATTCTTTCTCTCTACAACTTTGAACAAGCATTTTCGTTCCTTTCTACCATAAGTGGTTTGTTCTTGTTTCTGAACTTAGCTATACTGAAATGTTGAATGTGCTTTTGTTTTGTATTTGCAGTTTGAATCCACCATTGCTTAACATTCTGTTCTATATGTATAAGCTGTATTTAACATTGGTTTTCTTTTTTGTTTTGTTTCAGGATTGTTGTCTGAATCTTGTTTTGCTCATTAGCTCATCTCATCTCCAAGATGGCCAATGAAAGTGGAGAATTACCAGCGACCCCAGAAGTGACTAACTCACCCGTGGTTGAAAAAAGAAGGCATTTACCTGACAAAGCTAGTTCTGGAAGCAGTGTTGAAAAGTTGTTCCTAATTATCTCAGAGCTTCAACCGGTTCTTGTCATGATTTTTGCAAATATGGGAAGAAACATGAACAAGAAATGAAGGAAAGACGCTCTATACCTTATAGAGCTAGGAGAAAACAGCTTCATCAAAGTTTAGAAGGTGGTGTTGGTGGGATAACAGCGATATCAGTTGCTAGGCTCAGTGCATCTGTAGATTCCAAGCTGACAAAGGTGTCAACAAGAAAACTGAAAGAATCAGTTGATTCTAAGATGATTTCTGATACATCAGCCACTTCTAAGGAGAAGCTGATAACAAAGTCATTTGACAGCCCAAAGGAATCAGGAAACGAAGTTATTGTGAACCAGAGAAAATTGTGGTTGGCCAAGGTTAAACCATCAGTAGTGAGGTCCCTTACATCTCCTTCAACAAAACAAGAAATTTCTTCAATGAAGGAGGTCCAATCTCCATCAAAGTCTGCTTCCAAAAAGGTTGGAACTCCATCAAAATCAACATCTAGGAAAGTGGATTCTCCATCAAAACCAACTTCTAGGAAAGTGGAAGCTCCATCAAAATCAACTTCCAAGAAGGTGGAAGTTCCATCAGAATCAATGGCCAATAAGATGGACTCTCCATTAAAACCTACTTTCAATGAGATGGGGAATCCATCAAAACCAATCTCCAAGGTCAAAACTTCATCAAAACCATCTTCCTATGCGGTGAAAACTTCACAGTTATCTTCTCTCAAAGGTAAAGAAGCAAAGTCATTTGAA
The DNA here is from genome assembly GCF_029865625.1 of Vigna umbellata. Taxonomy (NCBI): domain Eukaryota; kingdom Viridiplantae; phylum Streptophyta; class Magnoliopsida; order Fabales; family Fabaceae; genus Vigna; species Vigna umbellata. The sequence goes on along the minus strand of NC_142172.1, from coordinate 5,484,115 downwards.
AAACGTGTGCCTTCTTTAAATTTAAGCAGTGCTAGAAAGAAGCGAATATCTTCTATGAATACCTCAGATGGCAACGATGGCCAAATACATAATAAGATCAAGTTGGAAAAGGGGGCCACGTCCTCCAAAGAAGGTTCAAAAAAACTGATTGCACCTCAGAAGGCTTTGTTATCCCCCAGAGCTTCCCTCAGAAGAGTTGCAAGTGTAAATTCAAGAAAGCTGAAGAGCCTGAAAATTGCATCTAACCTTAAGCATCAGCAGACTGCCAAAAGGGTTGAGCACAAGGAAGACGACAACAACGAGGTAGAGGAAAAGACTTTGTATGTCATTAAGATGGAAAGTGAAAACAAACCTTTGCAATCTGATCAGAATGAAAACTATGATGATGAATCATACGTCCCTCAGTTGTTATCACCTAAGTCATCAATATCCTCAATTTCCAAATCCTTTTCCGAAGGAGACCAAGAGGAATCTGAATATACAACTAGTGAATATGAGCAGGATTCTTTCTCAGGAAACCATGAAGTTGAATGCATAGAAAAGGAGAAGACATTGGAAGACGAGAGGAAAAGCAAGAGCACAAAGAATGGGGTGGCATATTCCAAAAACAAGGACAACAAAATGGTAAAATTGAAGTTCAGAAGGGGAAAAGTGGTTGAAAATCAAACTGAAATAAGTAGTCCAAGGAGGATTAAGTTTCGGAGAGCAAAAGGGTTGGGTGGGAGGGTCAATGTTAAGGTTGACACCCGGAAAAGCTTTGAAAGACACGAAACCTGTGCTGACAGCAATGATGTTGCAACTGCTCCAGAGAAGGTTATTTTAAGACATCTAGATATGCAGGACAAGAAAGATGCACAGGGACTATTCAATAATGTAATTGAGGAAACAGCAAGTAAACTAGCCGAAACTCGTAAGAGCAAGGTTAAAGCATTGGTTGGTGCCTTTGAAACTGTGATCTCTCTTCAAGAGAAAAAACCTTCTGCAAACACACTCAGCTGACAAAATCTGGAGTAGACATTATCTAGCTTTTTCACTTGTTTTGTAAAGAAATGATAGGAAAATAAACCTTAGCTTTGGGAGTAGTTATTGTGAGGCCTACAAGCTGAAGGTACTGCAGAAAGTAGAGGTAGATTTGCCTTGAATTGTCTTTAGAAACTCTGCATGTAGAGTTTGAAGGGGGTTTTTTGTGTTGTCAAACTTACCTTAACTTGCATCATATACTTTTTGTTTCATTCTGCTTTGGAAATCCATACCTGTTGTGAATGATTTGTATCTTCTAATTTTGAATAAAATATCAGACAGTGATGCCAGTGGCTTGTATTTTTAGCCTGGAAAGCTAACTTGCTTTGAACTTGTGAAAATTTCTGTTACTTCTTTGATGTTGTTCATATCAAAGTAAGAGTTGTCAGTATTGTACATTTGTTTTTTGTAAAACAATTATCTCTTAAATCTGCTGTTATCATCTAGTTAACTAATTATTATGTGAATTTGATACATTTTCTGTTCATTCTTGTTTCTTATTAAGTAAATTCTGCTGTCTAATAAATTACCAACATGGAGAAAATATGGTGATTCTGTTTGTGCCTGAATGAAGTTGCTATCATTGTCTTTGTGCACATTGGCATCTTTTTACCATCACTTTGATAATTTTGTTTCCCACAAAAGAAAGTGATTCTCCACCACCTAAAACTGGAAAAAAGTCTATCACCTACGATTCCTGTTGTGTGTATGAGACATTATTCTAACTTAGGAAGCAGCTACGGTGTTGTAAAACAGATCATGGTTGGAATATTATTTTTTTCAGAAAGAGAGCCTCAAATTCAAGGTTATGTCTGAATAATCTTTTCTAAGAAATTTTAGTAGAGAAAATTAAAAAGAAAAGATTAACTTTTTTTTTAAATCTTTATTAAAATGAACTTTAAAAAAAAAACATTCTTATAGAAACGCGGTTACAGAAAATAAAATATAGCATTGATATCAACTATCTACTAATTTTTGCTCATTGCTTGAAGATTTAGCTAATCATGTCCATTTTAAAATTGGTTGACTATTGAATCCTAGGTAGGGCTTTCTTTTTTATGTGTTTATGTTCATAGAAACCTTTAGCTTAAATTGTCGGTTAACCCCAAAATAAACTATCTTAAATAATGGATGGCTTGTATATTCATACATACTTTGATATTAAATTATCTAATGGAAAAAAATTGTTTAATAATGGTAAAAATTGATTCTCATCTCTTTGTGTATTCCATATCTCTATTGAACAAGAAGTTTATTTCTAATAACAAATAACCTTTTAGTACTAAGTTTAATTTTTTATTAGCATGATTTCCATGTAATTGACAATTTAGAAAATATATTAATATTTCTTCTTCAAAATTTACTATCTAATTATTGGCTTTTCTATATAAATATTATATAACATTTTACAGTTGTGGAAGTGAAGTTTATAGTTGAAGCTTCATATTGCTTTTGAAGGAAAAAGTGGGGTTTTAGGCAGTGAAATTGTGGAAAAAGGATTGTAAACTGGTTTGAGGCATTTGAGATTTGTTATGAGATGTTTTATGACTTGTTTAAGCATTGAAATTAGGAAATCTGGTGTAAGAGTGTTGGTGGTTGATAGGTAGAGTTTAGATTGATTTAGAACTAGTTTTTGGGGGTTTAGACTAGTGAGAATTTGAATTATGAGTTTTGTTCTTAAATGGTCTTTTTGGAGGATGTTAGTAAGTCATTTGGGACTTGTTGGAGTCTCTAAGTTGTTTAAAAATAAGCTATAAATGGTAGAATTCAATTTGGGTCTTTAAAGTGAGATTTTGGTAAGTTATGGAGTAGAACCTTGTAGTAGTCACTTAAAAATGAGTTGAGGATGGTTTGTATGAAGTTGTCTAAGTTTAATTGATGGTATAATACAATTTAAGAGTGTTAGAAGTTGGAAAAGGTGCATAAAATAGGTCAGAAGTGGTTGAGATGCGCAAATTCTGCAGTTTTGGTGTTGCAGAATTATGCAGTCTCGCTGAGCGAACAAACTTGGTGCACTAAGCGAATGGGCTTTAACTGAGCGAACAGATTTGGTGCGCTGAGCAAGAGGGAGTGAGCAGAACCCACTGTTTCTATTTTCGCACAACGAGTTTGGTGCGTTGAGCGACTAGTCCAGAACCTGTTTTGAGTATTTCTTTCTTTATTTTATGATAACTTTAAGCTATGTTTTGATTTTGAGGATAATGTAGAAATATCTATAGTATTCTATGATGGTTTATTCTTAAAGTTATGTATGTTTTTTATGTATGATAAAAAATGATATATGTTGGTATTCAATGTAAAAGTAAAGTGTCATATGTACATGGTTTCAAAGGTGTTCAAAGTTATGTGTAAAACCCCAGAAAATGGTGTTTTAGAAGTGGTGGTAGTCAAAAAATAGTGAGACTCGATTATTTTAATATTAAACAGTTTTATTATAAATAATTTTGTTATAAACGAGTTTCATTATTTTAAAATGTACTATCTCTCTAGAAACCACTTTTCTAGAGTTCTCTAACTTCTCTCTAAGAGTTCTTGATCTCAAGTCATCTATTTGACGATCAGGAGGTGCCTAGACGATCACAGCGTCAAGATCTACAACCTCAACCGATCAATTTGTTGTTTAGAGCAAGCAAGTTAGAAACCCATTTCTTTGGTATTTTAGGGTTCTTGATTCGGTAAAGTTTTTCTGTTTTTGCATGGATTAAGCACTCTTTTCTTAAATTCTTGGTTCCTTTGTGATTCTAAAGATGGTCTCCAATCACCAGCCGGTGGTTTGTAGGTTTTCTAGAAGTTCCTTGTGCCGTAAGAAATCTGTGGAGTGTTTAGAGATTTTGGAGCTGTTGAGTCGAGGTAAGAGAAGCTAGATAATTACTTTCAATTGAAGTATGTGGTGTAAGTTTGATAGTATATGAGTATTAAACTGTTTGAATGAAAATGTTGTTTGTTGTTAGTGATAATTGAGTTAATTGGGTAATATTGATGTTTTGTGTGATGATGTATGTTGTACAATTGTTTGAATCTGTGTGTATGCGTGTTTGAGATGTGAAAATTGTGTTGAGGAAGTGTTTGATGCGGATTGTATGGTTGGAAGAAAAAGGGTAATCTTAGTTGTAGGTTAATTGGTTCAAATTGGAGATTTTGATAAGGAAATAGTGAGAAATGGTTGGTGTATTTTTTTGCTGCAGTTGGTCTTAGTTAGGAGTTGTTTTGGATCATAATTAAGTGTCAAAGTAGGAGGAAATCGGTTATAAGAGGCTATGAGGTTGTGTAGACATAGTTTACATTAGTCTAGGACTTATTATAGGAAGTAGAGTAGTGAAAATGAGAATTAGGGGTTAGAGGTTCAAATGGTCAGTTGTAATAGCTTAGTCAAGTCATTTGTGACTTGTGAGAACTACTCATTTGATAAAAAATGTGACAAAAGTGGTAGATTGGGATTTAAGTCTATAAGTTGGTGTTTTGGAGGTTTTGAAGTGGAATAGGATTAGAAAACTCTTTAGATTGATGTTAGTAAGGTTTCGGAACACTTGTTCAAGTCTAATTAGGTGTATAACACAATATAGGAAGGTTAGAAGTTGGGAGAATTATATCAAATTAGTCTAGGGCAGTTTGGGGTGATAATTCTGCAGTTTTTCTACTGCGGAATTATGTAGACTCGTTGAGCGAGTGGATTCGCTCAGCGAGATGTCAAAAGTTTGGTTTGCTGTTTGAGGACTTTCGCTAGGCGAATGGTGTGCGCTGAGCGAATTTCATAGGTCTGAGAGCACTGTTAGTTTTATTCGCTGAACGAATCCATTCGCTCAGCGAGTGGTGTTAGAGGTGGGTTTTTGTCTGAGGACTTTAGCTTAGCGAATGGTATGTGCTGAGCGAAAATATCATATTTTCAATTAAGTTTTTATGTTTTCTTAAAGTGTGTACAATGTATGTGAATGTTTGAATGATTAGTTTCTACTACTTGTTGTGGAGTATGAATTGGAATTGTAATATGAATTGAAATACATAATGTTTGATTCTTGAGGTTAAGTATGTATTGAAAGTATGGTTGATGGACGTAATTCCATGATCCTCACGGAGAGGTTACATGATGGTGCCATGTGTTGTGATTTAAAGTGAAAGTATGTGGTTTCAAAGGAAGTTCCAAAGTGAATACTCTCGGTGTGGTTCAAGTGTTTTAAAATGAATACAAGGAGCTCAATATTAGGGGTTATCCTAACACCCTAATGATATCTCATTCTCAAATCGAGAGGATTGATACATGTGGTGAAAGTAGTTGGAGGTCCTAGTGTAGGCGCTACTTGGAGGCCTATTATGTGGTAACTGATTAACCTTGTGTTTGTGGTAGGGTGAAACCCATGGCAATGGCTTTGCAAAGCAGTAGAGGCCATCACAAGTGCACAACCCGCCATAGCTCGGTATTCATTCTAAGTCCAGACAGTCAGTTTAGGTCTTTGCATGTTAAGATGTTTGGATTGGATTAAATTACATATGATTCTTAGGTGAAATGCTTTAAACTTATGATGTATTTTTTTTGTATCTAGCTTACATTTGTTTTTCTGTTGTTTGTCTTTGTATGTTGTTTCTCTTTTTGCGATGATCACCTAATGGTGTGAGCTTAGGGATTCACCTTTTCAGTTGTTCCAACTAGAGGTGAGGGAATAGCTGATGAGTTATTAGATAGATCTACAAAAGTAGATCTCTTCTTTGAAGGAGGTTTGTTTTACTTAGTCATTCTTTTAGCATCTATGTAACGTTTCATTTTGGTAGTTTTATACTATTAAAGTGAGATGTTACATTATGTGTTGTGATTCAAAGTGAAAGTATGTGGTTTCAAAGTTGTGGAAGAAAGCTCCAAAGAGGAGTTTCTTAGTAGTGGTTTCAAGTGTTGTAAGTATGAATATGGGAAACCCAGTCTTGGAGTTCATCCTAACATTCTAATGGTCACTTATTCTCAAGCAAAGAAGGGTAAGGTATGTCGTGAGAATAGTAGGAGGTCCTAGCCTAGGGGCTTTACCTTGGCCTAAGGTGAGTGATAACGGATGAACCTTGTGTGGTAACTTGGGGTGAGCGAGTTGTTTCACCACAACAAGTGCATGAACTGCCATAGCTACATATTCATACTAATCTAGATGGTCAAGTCAAAGGGTGGTTGTCATGCATAAATTGTTTGGTTGATTTGGTGTGAGATGTGTACCTTTAAGTAAAATGTTTAATATGTTTTTATATACTATAATTTTTTTTGTATCACTAGCTTACCCTTGCTTTTGTCTTTGTTGTTTGTGTGTATTTTATCTTTTGTAATGATTACCATAAAATGGTGTGAGCTTAGGGAGGACACATTTTCTGTCGTTTTAGCATGTGGTTAAGAATAAAATAGCATATTAGATATAGTTTTGTTCATAAGTATAAAATCTTCTTCATTTGTTTTAGAGTCCAAGTCTACAAGAAAGAAAAAGATGACTAATGTCAGTTTTATTCTGGGTAGGTTATTTGAGAGAAATAAAAAAAACAGTTTTTACCTAATTAAAATAAAATTTTGAACATTTAAAATTTATTAATAAAAATCCTCTAGTGTTTAGAATCTTCTTTTAGAAAATTAACTAGACTTAGGTAAATCTAAATCTGAATTTTAATTAGGTTTTAGCTAATATATATATATATATATATTATATATATATATATATATATATATATATATATTTTAAGAAATATCTTACTCCAATCAACTCCAAATCATAATTTGGAGAAACTCAAATCCCTAATTTGATTTTTTAATTATAATTAAATAAAAATATAAACTTTTAATATATCTTGAAACTAATAAAATAACCCTAATTTTTATCTTGTTTAAGATTCAATTATATGAAAAACATATAATTCTATCATCATAATAATACATCAATGTTTATTGGTCTAATTAAAATATAATTTATTGATGTTTCTCAAATCTACCAAATATTCAAGAACCAATCAATGCATAAACATTCATTTATGGTATAAAAACATTTCAATTAAATTGACAAATATGTAAACTTAATAAAACATTCAGCATACCCCTAAAGAAAATAAAGGATGTATCTCCATTCATCATACAAACAAACAAAAAAAGAAAGGTAAGTTTTCTCTTGATAAATTCTAAAGTTTTATCTACACTTTCAAAACTACTTCTTTCTCTTTTTTCCCAAAAATCTCTCTCTTATATGTTTTTCTATTTGATTTTGAGTTTATAAGCTTTCTAAACACACATATCTTTGTCTCTCTCTGTTATTAGTGTTATTATTTATAAATCAACTCCACTATATCTTTAATATTTTACCTCTTATTATAATATATTTTTAAAACTGTATAATTTTTAGTTCCCTAATATCTGATATTTTCTAGCCTTTAATTTTATTTTATTTAATTCCAACTCTTTTATTTTCTACACCCTTAATTAATTTATTCATTAATTAAATGAAGAAAAAGTACCTTTTTGTTTTGGGGCCTAAAAATACAACAAAAGTTTCATTTAATTCTCTTTCTCTTTAGCATTGAAATTATACTTGGCAACACCCAATTTCGTCCAGGTAAGTAAATAAATACAAATAAAGAATAAAAGAATAATAATTAATGGTGGGTAAAAAGGATAAAATAATAACTTTAATACTAGATACAATATTTTTGAAATGTTAGTTTAATATGATAATAATTTGAATCAATATCATGCTAATAATTATAAACAATAATTAAATAGTATATTAATATAATTTGCTGCGTCATCTCCTTTTAAAGAGGAAAATATGATTTTTAAATATGGACAAATTTTCTGACAATAATGATAATCAATGTTTTGAATATTATTTAATTTTTTTTCTGGCAACAAGACCATTTCTTTCCCTATTCTGTTTTATTGACATTTAATTCATAATTAAAGTAAGATTGTCATAATATTACACTGTGTATATAAATACGTACTCTGTCATAGAAAAAGGGATGAAAAAAGGACAAGGAGAAACAGACAGAAATAATAGAAAGAGAGAAAGAAAGTATAGAAAAAAATATTATGATACATAAGGGTTGTGTCAAAGACAACCACAAAGGAAACATTGAGAGAGTATCAAAAGCTAAAAATGTATGTTACCTCTACACCCTTATTTTTCTCTTTTTATTGTACTTTGAAGTTTTTTTTTTCTTTTCTTTAGAAAGGTTTTGTTTTTCCTACACACAAATAATGTTTTTTAAATCATAATTTTTTTATAAGTATGTGTCGGCCTATGGCCGGTTTCTTTTTTTTTCCCACCATTCTTAAATAAAAAATACAAGATCTTTAAAACAAAAAAAATGTCAATCTTGTTGAACCAAATCTTTGTCGGGTTCGCTTTTCAAAAATTTAAATCAATCTATAATATTTTTTAAAACAAACTCACAAACTTTTTTTCTACATAAAGAACTACGCGATTTCTGATTGTCCATCATAAATGGATATAGGTAGAAGCAAGGTCAATCCTTGTCGGGTTCATAAAACAAAAAAATATTTTGTTTCTTAATAGTTTCTTTATATTATTTTTTAAGGGAAAATTAAACATTTATCATAACCACGTCAACTTTATATATTTAATTAAAGGTACTGCTTTTGGGCAGGCGTAGTAGGGTGATAATACCTTCTTTACTCGTAACCGATTCCAAAACCACGTCTTATTTTGTTTGGTTTTCCATAGTTTTCCATAATAAATTATGGTGGCGACTCCCAAAATATTTTCTCAAACCCGTTTGTTTTTCGGCTCGTCGTCCCGTCTCGATCCCGGTTGCGACAATACCCATTAAATCTTAGTTGTAATTGTTTGCAGTATGTTTGAGTGCATTTTAGATGTGATCATGGACGTGTTGGCCCTTACCTTATACGGCGTCATGTTGTTTCCTAAGATTGAAAATTTTGTAGATTATGATGCGATAGATGTCTTTGTGGCAAAGAAGAGGAGAGGTTGACTACTCGAATGTTCAAGGGGACAATTGACAAGGGCATTGGGGCAGAGGAATGGGCTCATTTCTTCACAGGACTAAATGGAGGGAAGATAAAGTGGCGTCCTTCCTAGCTTAGGGGCAGGTGTTTCATCCATTATTGTGGCGATTTCCCCAACGTTCCACTCATTGGAGCTCGGTATTGTATCAATTAGAATCCTACTTTGGTTCAAAGAAAGTTTGGGCATCCCATGAGAGGGGCACCGTCATCTGATTATCTTACTCCACTTTTCATTTATTATGAAGATGGATGTTTTATTGAAAAACTAAGAGAGGTCAGAAGAGCTTAGGGAAATGTCGTGCGGTTTGAAGCAGATGAAAGTGCAGGAGTTAAAAAACAAGAAGTCAATTATCACAATTGGATTACACAAAGCGTAAAAGACATTAAATTGTCATTCAAGTCAATGACAAGTCAACTAGCAGATGAAAGGCAGTTTCTAAATCGAGAGTCTGATAAGGTAAAACAATTGAAGATAGAAATAGAAGAAATGAAATATCAGAATATTAAGTTGATAGAAGAGCTACAAAATGCTCGCAATGATGTTGTAGATTTACCATTGGAAATGAAAGAAATGACGCGGGCATATGAAGAGACTCTCACTAAACAAAACATCGAAAAAGGTTATACTCTCCGAATAAAGCAGGATCTCGCAGCCGCTAACATTGAGCTAACCATGAGGGTAAGAGAAAGGAATACAACATTGGAAGCCGAAGAACATTGGAAATACCTTTATGAAGAGACCAGAAGAGATCGACAAGAGGCCCTAAGAAGACTGAGGGAAGCCCATATTCAAATAAAGGAAATAGAGCAACAAATGAAAAGGATGACAATGTCATTCAAGGAAGAGCTAAACCAAGAACGTGAAAAACAGAAGAAAAGAAACAAGCTTTGGTGAAGCAGATGGAGAACTACATTGCCAAACAAGCGGAATGGATGAAAATAGAAGAAAGAAATTAAGCCATGATGAAACAGATGGAAAATCATATTAAGGATCAAGAACAAGTCGTGAGACACTAGAAGGAAATTTCTCTCAACTAGCTGCTCTTGCTAATGAGGCTATCAAAGATGTTCCCAAGATGGTATCCGACGCTAAAGTGATGAAATATTTCTGCAACCCACCTGAAGAAGTCACTCGTTTTATTGGTTATTGTAAATGGCTAGTGGGTGAGATGAAGACTTTCATCGCCCGAGGTAGGAGTTGATATTTTCATTTTAGTAACTTTTAACATTTATTCGGTTTCTTTAAATGTAAAGTTTGGTTTCTTTGCAATGGTATTAGGTTGTGTTAATTTCTCTCGTAACGATATCAAGAACCTGTGATTTTCGTTTATTTTTAGCACGCATCATTTTTGCATTTTCACATAATTCGTTTTCATCTAATCCAAGTTAATAAAAACAGTATACAGTTTAAGAAAAAACAACGGCGAGGCTTCCACGACATCCTTATAAGACTCGAGCAAACTTCAAAGCTATGGAAGATTGGGAAGAGGAACGTGAAACTGTAAAGGCCAATATTAGTCAGCTAAAGGATCAAGTCGGTCAAATTTTAGAAGCATTGAAAGCCATGAAAACTGCAGGAGAGACTTCGTCTGCAAAGGCTGATGATAATGCTCACCCTTCAATACATGACGCTATGGGCACACAATTCACATTTTCAATGTATGGTGTACCACCAGGTTAACGCCGCCTATTGGAGATCATTCAGAGGCAGATCACACTTCTTTGGCCTTTCCTGTAACTAGCAATGTACTTCCCATTAGTACCCACGGGCCTATCCACAGAACTGAGGCAAAGCCAAATGAAACGTCCAAGCTTCCCCACACAATTGTTGCGCAAGATTCTGCTTTGCACATGAATGTAGAAGGAGCGAAAGATAAACTTGAAGTTCTAGAAGGTAGACTGAGAGCCATAGAAGGGTTTGAAAGTTACGGGTTTGCTGACGTGGCAAGGTTGAGTCTGGCTCCAGGAGTAACCATTCCACACAAATTTAAGGTGCCAGAATTTTAGAAGTACAAGGGAAACACATGCCCTAAAAATCATTTGACCATGTATTGTCAAAAAATGGTTGTGTACGCTCGTGACGACAAATTACTTATCCATCTCTTTCAAGATAGTTTGGCTGAAGTGGCATTGAGTTGGTATACACATTTGAATTCCTCGCATATTCGTTCTTGGGCAGATCTGGCAGATGCCTTTGTAAGGCACTACAAATACAACATGCATGTTGTGCCAGACAGGTTACAATTACACCACATGGCGAAGAAAGAGGAAAAGTCTTTTAAAGAATACGCGCAACAATGGAGAGAGTTGGTAGCGCAGGTTGAGACACCTCTATATGATAAGGAGATGGTTGCAATGTTTGTGAGCACACTACAACCACCCTTTTATGAGCATATGATTGGCAATGTGTCTTCCAATTTCGCTGATATCATCATCATAGGCGAAAGGATCGAGATCGGACTGAAAAGTGGAAAAATTACATCTCAAGCCACCACTCTAAAGAAATTTGTTTTTAATTTGGGGAAAGAGAAAGAAGGGGGAGTTTATGCAACATCAACAATACCCATGTGGGGAGGTCATGCACCCACTCATAGCTATCAACCAAGCCTGAGTTGCCCTCCTTATGTGAACAATACAGCGTCTGGTCCCCAAACAAGACCACGATCGCCAGGGTTTTATCAACCATGACAGCCTTCAAATAATGCCTGGGGCACTGGAGCCGGTTTAGGTTTCGATCTGAATGTTGGTCAAAGTACTCATCCTAGGAAGGACCCAGAGAAAAATTTCACTCTCATTCCTATGACGTATACAGAATTGTTACCTCATCTCTTAAAGAAGGGCCTGGCCAGTGTTCGTCCCATGAAACCCTTACAACCTCCATACCCTCATAATTATGATCCAAATGCAAGATGCAATTTTCACGGGGGAAGCATTGACCATTCGACAGAAAGGTGTGTGGGTTTTAAGTTCAAAGTACAATCGTTAATTGATGCAGGATGGTTGAAGTTCGAAGAAAACAAACCTAGTATTCAGGTCAACCCCCTTGTCGAGCATGGAAATGCCTCAACAAATGCTATCAAGGTTGGACGACACAAGCTAGTAAGGAATGTAAGTGAAATTCGAAGCTCCAAAAAGGTCATTTTTGAAAAGTTGGTAAGATTGGGCTTGCTAAGGGGCGACATAGGTCTCGGAGAGGCATGTGGAATTCATCCCAGAGCCGAACATGTCATTAATGAGTGCACCAAGTTTAGAAGCATTCTCTAAGATCTGATTGACAGAGGTTTCCTACAAATATATCACAAGGATAAAGAAGAAGAAGTATTTGCAAACCTAAGAACTGGAAGATAAAGAATTTGCCTATGATGCTTATTGAAATGTAATAGTTTTTTAATTAACCTCATTGCTTTTCCTAGAGCATTGGGGTTCGTGCGTTATGGGTTGACACTTTCTTTTGCATTTAGTTTAACATTAAATCATGTTTGTTTAATTTTTTTCCTCATCTTGTGTAAGACCCTAGAACCTCAAGAATTTACCAAGTTGTAAAAAGTTCAAGTTATAATGTAAACTAGAATGCTGTCAAAGTTTGACATGGTTTACTATTTTAATTATAACTTTTTGTAAAATTTATCAATTGAGCGGATTCTTTTTCCATTGGATAGTAGACTCGAAGAGCTTCGATTTGAGTACTCATACGCGTATTTTCGACTTCGTGAAGGGTGTTAACCGGACTGTCAAAGTTGTGACAGTTGTGCTGCTGGAGGGACTTGCGCCCCAGCGCCCTTCCCCATGGGCGCCCGAGCGTGCTCGGTGACCTTCTTTTTGCGAGTTGCAGCAGAATGAGCTGGCTGGCTGCCTTTTTCCACGTGGGAATATTTTGGGGACCCCTTGGAGACTTTCTTTCCGGATTTTGGGGCTGGAAAACGGATGGGGATGGTCAGATGTTGGTTTATTATTGCTAAATTACAAGGGCTTGGGTCCTTGCTTGTCTTGGGCATTTCCTTTTATTCCAAATCAGATTTGGAAATTCTGGGCAGAGAAGGAGACTCTTGGTGAGAGGAGAACGAAATTCTAAGTGTGCAAGGTGTTGGAGCTGACTTGGTCTGGCATAGTGGGGAGGAGTTGCTCTCTTGGAAGGATAAGCTTAAGTGTTCAAAGGGGATCTTCAAGAGGTAAGGGGAGCTAACTCAACTTGGTTTCTAGAATTTTGTGGATGTGAGTATGATTCCAGTTGCTTGATTTTGATGTGGGGAGCTGTATGAAAATTGATTTTTGGTTAAATGAGTGGAATGATTTCAAGAAAATGATTCAATTGGGTTGTTACTATGGTTTTGACTTATGAAATTTTGGTATGAACTTTATGATGCAAAATTGTTGAATATATGATGGATTAATGGTGGATTTTCGTTCTAGCATGTTAATCTATATGTGTATGAAGTTTTTGGTGGATTTGAATGTGAAATGAGATGGAAAACATGATAGTTTACCCTACTTTTCATCAAGTGCGAAAATGGTTTGCTTTGGATGATTGATGAACAGGTGATGTCTGTAAACTGTTTTGGGATGGATTGAACTTAGTTTGGGAATTGCTTGAGTGATTAAAAGTTGGTAGAAATTATGCAGAAAAATATGAGGCTATGCACTTAAAGAGTTGATTTTGTATGAGCAAATGGTTGTATTGATGTTTATGATGTTTGTGGTTGATTGTGGAGTGATATTAGACTCAAAATATGTTTGAAAACATGTTAGAAGTGTTGAATTTGTGCTGGGAATCAAATCTGGATGAATCTGGGTGAAAAACCCGAATCTGGTTGCTGTCACGGCGCTCCAGCGCCCTTTTATCGCGCTCCAGCGCGCGATAGGCAGGTTGGGTCTCGCTCCAGCGCCCTCTGGTTGCGCTCCAGCGCGCCTGAACGCAGCAGCATGCTGCAGATTTTGTTTTTGGGAGTTTTGGGGGTTCTGGATGTCCGTTTTGGACGTTCTTTAGTTCGTTTTGGGGGTTTTTGACCCTTCCGGAGCTGTTGGTGATGGTTTCAAAGTTGTTTGAGCTATATTTATGTGGGTAATAAAGTATTATAAAGAAAATGTGTTATGTGTACACTGTTTTGAGTTGTTTGATATATCTATTTGATATGGAAATGTTGTGGGATCTGTTTGAGATTGCAAATTGATATGAGAATGATGTTTGGATGGTTAAGTACTGTTGAAATCATGGTTGTATATGATTTGATTATGAGTTTCATGTTAAATGAAGAATTGAGGTTATTAATGATATGGTATTATACTGATCTCACTTATGCATTTGAAAATGTTGAACATGTGCTAAGTTCATGGTTGGTGAATATGTGATGATGATATGATATGGGTGTTATGATATGATTGGATTGGTATTGTAAGGATTATTGTATATGAGTATTTTGGTCGGATGATGTTATTGAACGAGTGGTGGATAGTAAGCGTTGTGGTTGCTGGCCCGGGGAAGCTCTTGAAGAGTGATGGGAAGTAACCCTACACACGGGTGATGTGTGTAAGCGCCCGGGGAATCTCTAACATTTATGTAAGAGTGATGGGGGTGACGTGGGGTACTAGTCCGGTGAAGCTCATTACAAATTTGATTGGCGTTGTGCGTGCTGGCCCGGGGAATCTCTTTAGGTGAGTGATGGGGGGTATACTTGCACTTGTCCGGGGAAGCTCTTGATCAGAGTGATGGAGGGTGACATTGTGTACTTGCCCGGGGAATCTCCATATAGAGTGATGGGAAGCAGCACTACACATTGGGGTAATGTGTAACTGCCCGGGGAAGCTCTGAAAAGAGTGATGGGAGTGACGTTCGCGCATATTGGTGTATGCATTCTGATTTGGTGTGATTGCATATTGGTGTATGCATTCTGATTTGGTGTGATTGCATATTGGTGTATGCAGGTATTTGTTTATGATGCATATTGATGTATGCATACTGTTCATTTTATGTGCATATTGGTGTATGCAGGTATTTGTTTATGATGCATATTGGTGTATGCATTCTGATTTGGTGTGATACATATTGGTGTATGTAAGGTTGTTGAAGTATAATTCGTACTTGTGTGTGTAGCTTGATCTAGTTAAGATGTGAATGGTAGTGTGTTATGAAGTATGTTGGGTGTGCAGTATACTTAAGGTATAAGTATATTTGGGATGTATGTATACTGTATTTTCGTTAGCTCACCCTTTCTTGTTTGTGCATGTGAATGCGATGATCGTATAATGCGTGATGTTATACGGGAGCAGATGTTATTACAGATGTGATGGCTGATGCTTCTGAACATGCATAAAGGATGAAAGAGAGATGGGATAGAGGACTTGGGAATGTATTTTAATATTTTATTCGATCCTGACTATTTGAACATTTTATTTTCGGAATAATCGGTTTGTAATAAATAACGTACTATTTTTCCGAAGAGTTTGGATATTAAAAATTTGAAATTTTTACTTATGTGTTTTACGGAAAAATTAGTCGGCGTAACACCAAATTTCGGGGTGTTACATCTTGTGTCTTAAATTTTTTAACTCAAATAATACGAATATGATAATGAATGTTTTGAAAACAATAATGTTGATTTTCCTAATTTTGAGCACTCTATCAATAACATGGAAGATGATTATGATTGACCCGGAACCCTCTCCAAAGTTAATGAGATTTGTGAAGCAAGATTCTAAAGAAATAAAACCCCATCAAAGAGAGGTTGGAAATCTTTAATATAGGAGAAGAGGGCGAAAAAAAAGAGGTAAACGTCGGCACTAGCATGAAGAAAGAGTTCAACACGAGTTACTACTCAAGCCAGAATGTCTTAAGAATCAAAGATGAAATACGAAAGCAGTTCAATGCGAGATTCTTAGCTGGGGCAAAATACTCCCAATAGGTGGCAAGCATCGTGTCGAAGAAGGATGATAATGCATGTCGACTATTGTGATTTAGAGATAATTTCTCATTGCCGCAAAGTTGAACAATCAAACTTCACATCGTCGCCCAAAGATGAATGGGGCAGTCAAAGCCGCTAATAAAAAAATATCAAGAGGAATGTACCTTCGTTACCGCACATCGGTACGTATATCGACTAGGGCAATACCTTTTTCTTTGGTATATGAAATGGAAGCAGTACTACCCTTCGAGGTAGAAATCCCATCATTACGAGTGTTAATGGAAACCTAGTTAGAAGAAGCGGATTGGGTTCAAACCCGGTTTGATCAACTCAATCTTATAGAGGAGAAGCGATTGACCTCAGCATGTCAAGGACAATTATACCAGCGAAGAATGAAAAAGACATTCAATAAGAAAGTACGTCCTAGGGAACTCCAAGAAGGCGAACTGGTCCTAAAAAAAGATTTTTCCAATACAAATGGATCACAGAGGCAAGTGGACTCCAAATTATGAAGGCCCATATGTGGTAAAAAAGGCATTTGATGGTGGGGCACTTATTTTCAGAAAAATGGATGGGGAGGAGTTACCTTTGCCGGTTAATTCTAACGCAATAAAAAAATTCTATGCATAATAATTCCATGATAGGGAATGCTTTTAAATTGGAATTGACATTATTGTATTATGATTTATTCAATCATTATTTTTCT
Organism: Vigna umbellata; assembly: GCF_029865625.1. Classification (NCBI taxonomy): domain Eukaryota; kingdom Viridiplantae; phylum Streptophyta; class Magnoliopsida; order Fabales; family Fabaceae; genus Vigna; species Vigna umbellata. The sequence goes on along the minus strand of NC_142172.1, from coordinate 5,467,497 downwards.
TTGTAAGGTCGCTCTTAACTTTCGAATTACCTCCCCAAAAATAATAAGCATCACAGGCAGGTTCACAGGGTGCGAGTTTGTTCTTAAAGGATGTCGTGAATTTAAAACAAAACGGGAAATATAATACCATATTTTGGTCTCACATGAATTTTCACCCATGCATTCAACATCATGCATGTATCATCATAGGGGTACAATGAAAAAGCATAACACATCATGCAAAAGAAAATTCACGAATTCAATGGAAGTCGACTCAACAAGTACATCGGTGAAAAAGTTGGGAATTTTCAAAAAAAAAAAAGGTATTATGAGGTTCGTGCACCTCTCCATCAAGTTATACGAGGTTCGTGCGCCTCACCATCAAGTTATACGAGGTTCGTGCACCTCACCATCAAGTTATACGAGGTTCGTGCGCCTCACCATCAAGTATTACTCTTCAGCAAAATCCACAAGGTTGCTACATTCTCTACCAGGTACGCTTTGAGGTAATCTCTCTCCTTTTCTTTGGACCCGAACGAAATTACTGTTTTTATCTTTATTTAACTTTTACTATGATAACACAAAAACTCTAAAGTTCATGTTATCTAGCAAAATCTAAATAAAGAGGGGCAACTATCAACACCCAATTTCGTTCGGGTAAGTAAATAAATACAAATAAAGAATAAAAGAATAATAATTAATGGTGGGTAAAAAGGATAAAATAATAACTTTAATACTAGATACAATATTTTTGAAATGTTAGTTTAATATGGTAATAATTTGAATCAATATCATGCTAATAATTATAAACAATAATTAAATAGTATATTAATATAATTTGCTGCGTCATCTCCTTTTAAAGAGGAAAATATGATTTTTAAATATGGACAAATTTTCTAACAATAATGATAATCAATGTTTTGAATATTATTTAATTTGTTTTCTAGCAACCAAGACCATTTCTTTCCCTATTCTGTTTTATTGACATTTAATTCATAATTAAGGTAAGATTGTCATAATATTACAGTGTGTATATAAATACGCACTCTGTCATAGAAAAAGGGGATGAAAAAAAGAAGGAGAAACAGACAGAAATAATAGAAAGAGAGAAAGAAAGTATAGAAAAAAAAATATTCTCATAGACAACCACAAAGGAAACACTAAGAGAGTATCAAAAGCTAAAAAGGTATGTTACCTCTACACCCTTATTTTTCTCTTTTTATTGTACTTTGGAGTTTTTTTTTCTTTTCTCTAGAAAGGTTTTGTTTTTCCTACACACAAATAATGTTTTTTAAATCATAATTTTTTTTATAAGTATGTGTCGGCCTACACACAAATAATGTTTTTCCTACACAAAAATAATTTTTCCTACACACAAAAATCTATAATATTTTTTAAAACAAACTCACAAACTTTTTTTCTACATAAAGAACTACGCGATCTCTGATTGTCCATCATAAATGGATATAGATAGGAGTAAGGTCAATCCTTGTCGGGTTTATAAAACAAAAAAAATATTTTTGTTTCTTAATAGTTTCTTTATATTATTTATTTAAGGGAAAATTAAACATTTATCAAAATATTATTAAAATACCCTTAACCTTAAAACTTAGAATCCATGATATATAAGGGTATTTTTGCCTACTAAAACCCGATACACATTACTAAAATGTACCAACTAAAAAAAGGCGTACGCGTGTTAGCAAACCCATATATATATATATATATATATATATATATATATATATGATACTGTTTTATGATCTTTTACCCTATTTTTAAATTGGATTAAAACTTGTTGTGAAATCGAATAAAATTAAAATAGTTTTTATTTTATTTTTATATTTTCTAATATTAAGTATTTAATTAAGATATTTTATTGGGTTATAAAAATGTTTAGAAGTAATATGAAAATTAATTAATAATTAATTTTATTTTAATTTTGGAAATGGGCTAAAGTAAGGTCTATAATGCAAATTTTGCATTATAATGCTGTCCTAATTATCTTCCAGACGCTGGTTCGATTCTCTCTGGCCTTATGGATCAGGTGAGTGGGAGAGAGCATAAATTGGTTTAGCCAGTGGGGTATTTATGCATGGAGAAGCATGCAGCAGGTAACGTAGAGGGTTTTGGGCTTTAGGATTGTTATTTAAAACCGAGAGTGAGTGTGGTTTGGGGCACTGGGTTAGTTAGTTTTTCCTTTAATTAGATGCAAATTAAGGAAACTTATGGGGGCCCATTATAATTAGATTAGGGGAATATTTTGGGCCATGCAAAGTTTAGAAAAAAAGATAGAATTATAACAGGAAGGGTGTGTGATATTTAAGTAAGTTTTAGGGTAAAACTTAAGGAGGTTACCTACTACGGCCGTGAGGGAAAGCATCAAAGCAGGGAGGTGATATTTGGGAGCAGCCGTGAGATGAGGGAGGGCAACCTAGTCTCTTTGTTTCTACCCAGAACGCTTGGGGAGGAGCGGGAAGACTACTATCCTTTCCGGTGAGCGTGTGGTGATCCATAGAAGGAGTGAACGTTCTCGGTCACACCTAGAGTCTTTGAATCATTCTGGAAACCTAAGGTAAGGGGAGTCGTTAGAAAATATCTTGTGTGGGTAGGGTTTGATGATGCGTTGTACATTGTATGATCCCTGGTGTGCTGTAGCTGTTTCTTCTTTGATTGAGATATACGCATGGAGTGTTCTATTTGTGCAGAGTGAGAGATTCGGAGGGTTGTTGTAAGTTAAGAGTTTCAGGTGTTGTCATTGGCTACTGTTTTGAGGGCCATGTAATGGAAGAAACTGAAACTTGTTGTTGAGTATAGGGTGTTGAATAGCTATGGTATTGAGTAGTGTTCTACGTGTGGTGATCGAGTTATAGTGTCGCGTGATTACTTCGGACTTGTTGTGAAATGGTATGTATGTGGGTGTGTTATGGATCGAATAAGGGTATCGTGTGATATTATTTTTAGCATTTTTTCTTCTTCTTCTTCTTTAGGCCTCTGTTTGACATTGAGAGGGTTTGTTTATGTCTTCTCTGCCAGACGGTGTTGGGGAATGCTTGAGGGTTTCACATGAAACCTCTAGGTTCTTCTCTTGTGTATTTTTGCTTATGAGGCAAACCTGCTTCACCTTTTTTAGACAGAAGGGGGTGATGAGTGGGGTTAAGATGAGAGGAAGGTGTGAAGAGAATTGTATTAGAATAGGTTTTATAATAAAACAACATGCAATGCAAGGAATATATGGATACGTGGGCATGGGTAGCTTTAGGGAGTGTGAGGAAGAAAGAGGTTAGAATGGAAGAAAGAAAAATATAGGATAAGAGTGCAAGATAAAGGTACTGTTAGAGTTGGTTTCGGTTAGTGACAAGATAGAAAAGAGGAAGGAAACGAAAGTTGGTGAGAGTAGAAGAAGGGGAGTAACACGTGAATGATGTGAGAGAAATTGAGAGATTGAGGAAGAGTTTAGGTAGTGCGGGTCCCATCGTGGTGAATAACAAAAAGTGGAGTTGCATGGGATTGGTGTTACGTAATTGAAATATGAAAGAAGATGATGAGTTTGTGATGTGGTGAGAAAGCAAGGGAAAGATGGGCTTCGTTATTACTAGAAATAGAAGAAATGAAAGGGAAGGATTGGCATGCGCATGAGAGTGGTTTGGAAAGGTTTCATTATAAATATAGCATTGCAGGGAATACTTTCGTTGGGTGGTGTGTGTGTCTTGGCTTGGAGAGAGAGGGTTATTCATGCATGGGTTCTGTTAAAAGAAAATGGTGTAAGGGGTAGTGGTGAAGGTTCTAAGGTCACTGGTTGTTGGGGGAAAGGAAGAACGGGGAAGGGACAATAGAGTGGCAGTGGGAAGAGTTGGGTGGATGTAATCACTACACCTTGAATAGTTGACGGGATGACAAAAGGATAATGAAAGAGAGATTGTGATAGGATATGAATGTGGACGATAGAAGAAAGGGAAGATAATAACAAAATATAGTTGTTAGAGGGGTTTGGGGGAAAACAGTTAGGCAGTTGTGGTTCCTTGGGAGGGTTGGCATTTTAAGGAGGGTTGGTGTTTTTCACGGTTTTTTGTATCTTAGTGTGGACAAGTCTGTACCTCTGAGAACGGACTGGTTCCCTTGGTTGTTGAGTTGATTGTTTTCTGAGTGACAGGATATTTGTTTTCCTGTGTGAGGGGAGGTTGCTCCCTTGGAAGTGTACGAATTGTATTATTGTATTCTTTATTTTTAAGAATAATAATACAAGGCTGTTTTTGTGTCTGTTTGGTGCTGCCTAGTGTGTGTTTTCAGAGATTGTTTGAGTATATATATGGGGGTGTGAGGGTACTGGACATGATGGGTGAATAAGAGATTTGAGTAGAGTTAAAGTGTGGTGTACCCAGGAATTTAAATGAAGAATGTGCAATGTGAATAGAGAAGAAAAGAGGGAGTTTCGGCTAGGGCAAAGGAGAAAGAGAAGAAGAGAGATAGTGTGATAGTTGGGAGATTATGTTAGGTTGAATGATGGGTGGTGAAGTTGAGGTATAAGGGTGATGAAGGATATTGGTGAAGGGGAAGTTGAAGTCTTGGAGTTTTAGTTGTAATTGGATGAGTGAAGAGAAGTGAGATGGAGAGTTGTTGGTTGGGTTCACTGCATGTATTATTCCCTGATCCATGACCAGATGTTTATACGAAGGGTGGGGGAGATGTTTGTTTTATGAGAAAATATTCTTTGATACACATCTACACACATTATTTCTCACGCTCTTGTTATAAAAATCATGTCAAATAAGTTTAGGTGTGTCAACCTACCATTACCCTTGTTTTATTAGAAGAAAGGTGGGCCCGCGAGCTTTTGAGAAAGAGATAAATGATGTTCATGGTAGAGAATATGGAAACGTGTTAGTGGAGTGAGAGTTTTATTTTGTTTGTGAATTTAGTAGAAGGGACCGCGTGAGTCCCACTTGGTGGTTAATGGCTAGAAAATTTACCTTATGTGCAGCGAGTGTAGTAAGAGCAGAGAGTAAGACTCTCTCCTTTGGGTTGCTATGGTGTAAATTGGAGGTTTTTTTTTTAGTGCATGGCTTTTACTTGCAGAGTTTAGTTTTCCATTTATTGTTTGGTTTGATTCCTTCGTTATAAAATGACGCTGCATGTAGTGTGTGGGCAATCCTTGTTGGTAAGTGATAGAAATATAAATGGTTGTAGTGTGGGCTTAGGCCTTGGTAGAGAAACAGTGACCTATTATTTATTTTGGGGTTGTATTAATTAGTGGCAAATTTAGTGTGCATATTATGTTGGCTTGAGTGATGACAGAATGGCACGGGTGAGTGAGTCAAGGTGGGTTCTCCGGTGGCTATTTTGTATACCTTGGTATTGTAAGTAATTGACTTGGTGTATATATGTATGTTGTTGATGATCTTCACGAGGTATAATGAGGTTGTGGCATAAACTGTGATTGGTTGGAAAATGCATATTATTGAAAATGTGAATTGGTTGTGATGCGGGAAGAGGATTCAAGCGTTATTGTGGGGTGATTGATTTTATTGTGGGCAGTGACAGTTAGGTGCATTTTGAAGTGATGATAATTATTGTAATACTTCTTGCATTATTGATGTTTTACGATTGGTTTATTGTTTTAGTTGTTGTGAATGCTTCCATCTTAATTGAATGAAAATATCATGTAACTGGGAGATTACGTTGGTATGAGTTTGTGGGGAAGTTGGTGTTTAATCTGGTCATGAAACTTAAGTGATGCAATTGGTGATAATCGCTGAAACTGTTCAAGTTAGTAATGAAAATCTGGATATGTGAAATTATTTGTATAATTGTGTGACAAATGCATGCTCATTGAGTTAACAGGATTGAAACCATAGTTGCCTTTAATGTTGAGTGATGAGCTATTATGTTTGGTAAAATACTCTATTAACTATATAATTGTGGACTAATTCTAGCTTTATTTGTGGCTTTTTTTGTTAGAACCAATGTGCAGTTTTGAAATTATATAATTGGGATCTGTCTGGAGCGTTGTTGTGGCTGTTTGCTAGCACAGGGAAGAGAAAACAGCAAGGAAGAGAGGAGTTTTCGTGAGAGTTTTGGTGTGCATCCGAGAGGCTGAGAAAGCAAGATAAATGTGAGGCTTAAACCAGCAAGGAAGGGGTTCGGAAACTTAAGAGAATCAGAGAACTTTGGCACTCTCATCCACTTGCGCAGCAGTATCTAGTGAGCTAAGTTTTTTTCAAAGCTAAGTTTTAATTTCTTTCCTTTCATGATGTATTTTGGAATGATATTATGACCAAGCAAAGTTGCTGGACTCATGATGGAGATAGGTATGGACGTGTGGAATTGTTAAAAACAAAATTGTAGCTTTTATTTATTTTTTCTTAAGGTGCAGTCTTGCTTTTCTACTATTAGGAAACATGAGCTGCTAGTTGGTGAACCTTTTCTTACATAAACTGAACCAAGTAGAAGATGTTATAGCTATTAACATTGAGGTGTAGAGATTAAAACAGGTGCTGGTATTTTTTTTTTTGTTAACATGAAACAACTCTGCCTTTTCTTTGATCAAAACAGGTGCTGTTATAAGGACAAACTGTTGTCTGCATTTTTGTTAATTATTCCTTGCATTAATTTCTGCTTTGGCATTGTGGTTAATAAAGTTTTTATGATGTTTGTTCTCTAATGCTTCGCGTGTATGGTTGGCTTTTCAGAAGTATACCTTTCCATATATTTTATTTAGTGTTTCATATTGGCTTCTAAAATTGTAGCACTCTTAAACATTACTTAAATGTGGAAGGCTAAAAGTAAAATTGCTATACTACCTCAAGGTTTTCGTTTTTCTATGATAGTCCATCGCGGGGTTATGTTGCTGAAATATTTGGTACTCATTTTCAACTTCCTGATGTAAGACCAGTAGGTATCTTCCATCTTTTGCTCTTAAGAAATTTAAACTGTGATATTTATTTGTTGAAATTTGTTAGATATATTATATATTTATCTTTATCTTTAGTTAGTTTATTATTATTTCTTATTCATATTTTGGGTTTAGCCCATATTTCTTCTATTGTAAATAGATGACCCTATACGTGTATTTAACACAAGTGAGATTTAATCTCACATATAATTTTTACTATATTTAACTCGGTATTAGAGCGGGTTGATCCCGCTCTGGTTTTTGTCTTGCCGGTGTCGCTCTCTGTCACTGTCCATTGCAGCCACCGTCTGCCGGCCTTCCATCGCTGTAGGCTATCCACCACCGGCTGTCATTACAGTTCTATCCATCTAAACCTTTACACTTTGTTCACTTGAATGGATTTAGAGAAGAGTCACTAGTGCAGGAAAGGTATACTGCACCGGTTCATTTTAGTCATAGGCTTCGGTTTTTGAACCGAGGCATATTCAGACGAGACAAAAAGTGGTAGCCCTTTTGCCTCGGTTCTTAACCGGGACATTTTGTAATTCTCTACGGCCTCGGTTAGAACCTAAACCGAGGTAGTAGGATACTTTTTTTTCTTTACCCTCTTTCGTATCTGATTTCAATTTCAGATTTCAATTTCAAATTTTAACTTCAAATCCGAGTATCTGATTTCAATTTCAGATTTCAATTTCAAATTTTAATTTCAAATCCCAGACTGAAAAACGAACTGAAAAATGAACTGAGAAACGAACTGAAACGGACTGAAAATCAGCACACTGTTTCACAAAATCAGCAAACGTTTCACAAAATGAGCAAATTCAGATAACACAAGAACCCCCAAAATTAGATGAATAACTGAAACCCTAAATTGCAAAAACAAGAACAAAATCCCAAATCTGAAAATGAAATTTCAGAAACCCTAAAATGCAAAATCGATTCACTCCGCTGCCGCTGCCGCCTTCCTCGCAACGCGCCACCGCCTTCCTCGCCGCGCCTCGCATCGCCGTGCCTCGCCTCGCCTCACCTCGCATCGCCGCGCCTCGCATCATCGCGCCTCACTTGGCCGCGCCTCGTAGTGCCTCGCCGCGCCTCGCCGCGCATCACCGCGCATCGCAGTGCCTCGCCTCGCATCGCCGCTCCTCGCTGCGCCTCACCTGGCCGCGCCTCACCTGGCCGCGCCTCACCTGGCCGCGCCTCGCAGTGCCGCACCTCACCTCGCATCGCCGCGCCTCAAGGGAAGAAGAGAAAGGGAAGAAGCGTGGCTGCTGGGGCGCGTTGAAGATGAGGATCTGAGGGATCTGGTGCGAGGGAAAGAAAGAGATTTGCTGGTGTGCGGTGTGCGGTGTGCGGTGTGCGAGGGAAAGAAGTTGTGCGGTGTGCGGTGTGCGGTGTGAGAGGGAAAGAAAGAGGGAAAGAAGTTTCACCCTAATTAGGTCGTGGGCCAGGAGGATCTGGGCCTATGGCCTCGGTTCTTTAATTTAACCGGTGCCTATTCTTCACTGATTTGACGTGTTGCAGATCTTTATGCTTCGGTTCTGCGTGCAACCGAAGCAGTATTATTTTTTTGACCATGTTTAGGCACCGGTTGCCTTTAAAACCGAAATAGTATAGCTGTTTTGCACCGGTTTTTTTTTAACCGAGGCCTAAAAGGTTTCTTTATTTACCAAACTGCCACCGCGTCTGAATAGGCAGCGGTTTGATGTAAACAGAGGTATAATGTGCGAGTTTAAAAGCACATTTTGTACTAGTGAGTGATTGAATGAATTTGAGAGGATTTAAAGGTAAATTTTTTGTTTTATTTGAGTGGATTTGGAAGGAAATTTTTTTAATTTGTCACATTAATCAAATCCTACACTAATTCTCACAAACTTTACTTCCAAATCCATTCTCACTTACTTCCAAATTCACTCAAATAAACAACAACAAAATTTACCTTAAAATCCTCTCAAATCCATTCAAGCACTCTCCTCCAAATCCATTCAAGTGGAGAAAGCCTTAGGGTTTTCTTGTTCCTCGCTGGTACGATTCGTCTTCTTCAGAGGTGGCATCTGGCAGTCCTTTTTCTTTCTCTAGGAGTCTATCAATTGCCTCCGAGAAGTTAAATGGAAATAATTATCTATCATGGTCTGTTGCCGTTGAAATGTGGTCCTGTTATGTGCCCTTTTATGACAAACAGTGGAACCCAAACTTCTTATATCTCCAAGGGCTTTCAAAACTTGTCACTCTTTTTGGGAAGAAAGCTCAAAGCATCTATGCCAACGATATTTAACGTCTCTATGATACTACAAACAAGCTTGCATCTCTTAAAATGATAGACCATGATATGGTGTCCTTCATGCTGAAACTCAATTTGTTGTCGAAGAACTCATGATGTTTTTGGAAGTGGACCCATTAAAGGATATCAAGAAGAAATTAGACAAATTTTACATGGTGTTGATCATTTGCGCCCTACATCCCGATTTTGATCACCTTAGAGATAAAATTTTGACCATTCATGGTTGCCACACGAGGAAGAGGAGGACGTGGCACTAGAGGAGGAGGACGAGGAGGTCAGGGACGTCCTCAATGCACATACTGTAAAAGGATGGGTCACACTCAAGAGAATTGCTACTTCTTACATGGTTTCCCTTCCAAAACCGCCAATAATTCAAAGATTGAAAAACTTCCACTTCTAAGTTCATTGAGGATGAATACCAAGATTATCTAAGGTTAAAGTTTAATAGCTTGACACAACCATCTCAATCTCTCAGTACATCTACAACCTGCATTTCTCAATTCATGGAAGGTCAAAATTCATGAATAATTGACTCTCTTCTGATCACATTTATGGTAATACCTCTTTGTTCTCATCTATTTGTTTTCGAGAAAAGCCTCATTTCATATCTCTTGCAAATGGAGCTTAACTTTCTCTCAAAGTCAGTCTTGTTTCCTTGTCTCTCTCCCTTAAGGTGTATAGAATTAAAAGTGAGTTTTGTTGACATTTAAGGTGCTCACGATATTGCCTCGCCAAGGGATTTCCTTGTTTCTACTGAATGGTTTGAACCTTATCCTTTTCTTCCTTGGTCTTCTTTAGCTCTAGCCTAAGACTTTCCTGAAGGTCCTTAACCTCCTCTCTATTTTTCTCCATTGCCTTTATAGCTTTGTTAGCCATGCCTAATTCAACTTCCAAATTCTTAATTTGACCAAGACGCTGAACAACCTTGGAAGAAATTGCTTGGTTCTCAACCTGCTCTTTGAGAAGGGTTTGTTCCTTCTCCAATAGTTTGGTGTTGGCCTTAGTCAACTCCTCCACCTTCTTTTTTCAGCTCCTTTGTTTTTTGCCAAGGCATCTTGGAAATGACAAAGGATGGTTAGGCTCCTCATTATCATTACCTTGGCAGATTGAGGGCATCCTGATGCCCCCAACAACATCAAACATTTACGCATCATAAGGCATAGGGAAGCTTGATTCGCCATACCTCGGCACACACCCCGCAACATGTTAATGTGCCGCAAAGAGTTGGAGTGTGTCGTGGATGTTGAAACATGGTCGACATGAGATAGTGTTCCCTTTTTGCTACCACATTATTTGACATGGTTAATCTTTATTGGCCTTTTCCAATAAAGAGAAAACCTTGGAGTATGGTTAGAATGGAAGAAAATACGTTTATCTCAATTCGAAAAGGATAATGATACTTTGACAACATTTTTTTACATTTTAACACCATCTATGTGTCATTCTGTGATTGATCCATGTTTGTGTTTATGATTATTATTATTCATTGTGGAATAATTTTGGACCAATCATAAAATGACGCGTAGATGTTAAAATGTTATCAGAATATCATTATCCATTTAAAGAAAATGATTATTAAACCATTTATAGAGTTGGGAATCACAGTAAAAAGAGACCCATATTAGACACGGTTAAGGGAAGTTCACCCAACCTCTTGATCATGTTTTAGTTAGTAAAAATACATGAACTTATTTGTAAGATCCTAGTTGTTATATACTTTATTGGATATAAAGTTAATATAAGAATCTTGTCTATTTAAAATAATAATAACAATAATAAATAATACTGAAAATATTGTATTGCTTATTTGTATAGTGCGGGTAAATATTGCGTGAAAAATAAAATAAAATAATAGTTAGTTAAGTTAAAATTTAAAATGTGAAAATAAGAAAGTAGGCAAAATAGAATAGTTTAAATTGAAATAAGTGTGGGTGTTCTAATTATTGTTCCCAGAGGGAGGGGACCAGTGTTCGATCCTTATGCACAGCAGTGTCTCCCTAGCTTTTATTTTTATTTTTTGTTTAGTTTGAGTTGGGCCGTGAAACCCAAATTTAAATGTGAGAAAGGGCGAAAAAGCGGAGGTCTCTTTTGTTCACGGGAGCCCTGCGACTCTTTTATATAGTTTTAGGGAAAGAGGGAATGGAAAGGGAGGAAGAGAGGGTCACGGATACAAGATAAGCTCTGGATTGTGTAGCAGTGGGGGAAAAGGCAAGAACAGGTATGGGGAACAAAACTGCTTTTATTCCTTGTACCGTGTGGTTTGTGAATAGAAGTTTAGTTTAATTTTGAAACTTTAGGGTTTCATTATTACTTACTAATATTCTGATGAATTGTATGTATGTGAGGAGCTCACCTTTATTTATAATTGTATGAAGATTGAATTGTTTTCTGTACTTTCGATGATTTCTGACACTTGGAGGTTGATGCAATAAAATATTTTAATGATAACATGTTCTAAGTCTGTTTGAGCTAGTTGGAACTTGGTGGTTTAAATATTGTGAGTCTGAAAAATTTATGATAAACCGAATGAACTTATTTATTGTGTTATTCGTATGCTTGATATTATCCTTTTGATTCATTACTCGTGAAATTGGTGTTGTTCTAAACATTATATGTGTGTCTAGTGTTAAAATGTCATTCTGATTGATTAGAGTATTATATGAGGTGATTTCTCTACATAATGAGGTGCTAATATGTACCTCTAAATTGTAAGAAACCTTTTACCCGATCTGCATAATTGATGAAGTTCTGTTTTTCCTAATTATACATAAATTAAAGGAAGTATTGTTTCTGTTTGGTATGGAATGTGCGTTTACTTATGAGTATTTAATTTAACTATGAGTCAGATGATATGTGTATGGTATGAAAGCTGTTTTACTTTGTTGATGTTGACGTGAGTTGCATGTTATCACTCTAGAGACTGGTCAGGTACAGAGACAGGGTTAAACTGTGAAATACTAAATGTTGTGGTATGAATATAAACTAGTGAAATGATGGCCTTAAGATTTAAAAAGCTTAGGTGTAGTATCCTTGAATTCGTATTTAGTTTGCAGACTTGAATCATAGGACTACTGGAATAGTATGCTACATGATATGAAGTGTTAGGATGGTTGGAAATGTTTAGAAAATCTGGCACCTTATTATCATGATCAGTAACAAGAAGTGAATGCATGGGTTGTAATGCTTTGAATTAAAATTGGGTTATACTGTACATGTCCGATAACCTGGTAGAACAGTATACATTGTGTTTGATCTATTTTACTCTATTTGTAATTGATTACAGCTTCATGTTAAAAAGGATTGGGTCTCGGTGCATGCTAATCCAGAATTAAAGGGAGTGGGTTAATGGTTTATAATTAGGATTGTTTTTGGAGTGGGTTTTAAGTTGAATAAAATTTTATATGAATTAAATAAGGTCTATGAGTGTAGAATAAGGTGTTGTTAATAGTGACCAGTAACATGTTGAATCTGCACGAGTTAATTGTTGGGGGTTTAATGTAATTAATCAAAATGCATGTCGAAATTTTAAGGTCTGGTAGAAATTCAGTGATGCTTTGCTTGTGGTCTATGAAGTAATAAAAAAACAGTTTTACTTAGCCTGATGTCCTACTTTGAACTATAGGCTAATTTAACTGCCACATGGGTGTTTGACATTAAACCCATGGTATTTTATGTAGGGATTTGATTCGTTTTTAAAATTGGATATTAGTATATAGTATTTTGTTTAAATGGGAAAAGACTTAGATTGTAATGTTTAGGCGTGAACTAAATGAGAGATGCCATGAAAGAGTTGGTTTGGCAATAAACAATAGGAATGGAAATGGAGGATTTTATTAGGCATTAGAATGGAAAATGATCTTACGTAAAGGGGTATAGTGGTGGGGAATATGTTGGACATTTGGTTGTAGTTTTTTTTTTTTTTTTTATAGATAAGAATTGAAAAAGAAGGAAAGGTCATATGGCATATACGTAAATCATAATTCTTACATGGATTGCAATGTTATATAGTCTAATGGTGGAGCCATGGGATTGTATTGTTATTGTAAGTAAAATGCTTAATTATTAAACATGAAATGGAAGAAAAAGTAGAGTTGGTTCATATTTGTGTTTTAGGTTTAAATTTGGTAGATAATTAAATATTGTTATTAAGTTGCTATATTGAGTTAATTAAATGGTAAATTAAAGTAGGTAATCATTTGGTTATAAATAGTTATGGTGTTTTTGGTTAGATAGGTGAAAGTCATGGTAACTTGAAATTGGTCTGAGACGTGAATTTTAGAAATATAATAGGTATATTAGAAATTTAAAGGGGTTTGAGATATAAGTAAGTTCTAAAATGGACTTGGATTTCAATGTAATGCATGAATATTAATAAGGTAAAATAAATCCAAGATAGAACCTTAATTAAAGGATATTTGAATTAGAGAATAGGTAACTTGTAATAATTCCGTAGAATTAATTTAATGTGACTGACATATGAATGATTGAAATTATTTCATTCAAGAATATTAATTCAAACAATGGTGTTTTTCTTATGCTTATTAAATAATAATTAGATTATAATGCTATAGTAGAATAATAGAATCTAAAATAAATTTATCAAGAAAAAGAGTAATTTGAATTAAGTTTTGGGAATAATCACTAATAGATAAGTATGTGTAGAGACAGTTACCACTAGTTCTTGATGGTGAAGAGTTATTAGTTTAAATGATTTAAGCTGGCATTAAGACGCTGTTTCAGCATTATGTGAGAAACTGATTATAATTTGGAAAATCGATTCTTTAAATATTAGTAAGTTTTCTATTGTGTTTTGGTGGTTGGTTTACGATAGTTGAGCGTATATATAGTATCTAAATGCTTTCGATATGCTTAGATGTTCAAATATGCAATGAGAGTCCATCAGAGTATATAATTAAGATGAGATTCTTGCTATATTGATGGGCTATGCTTGTTTAACTAAGTTGTATTTCCATAATCATTAGGATAACTAGTTTTAAAGACTAATGTATTTAGTTAATGATAATTGTGGTGATTGATATTGTTAAATATGAGGAAACTATTCTCGATTAATTATAATGCTTTAACTTAATATATTTTAAAGTGGTATATGTTTTGTATTATTTCAATAGTTCACCCATACTTGTTTGTTTGCTTGTCTGTGTATAGGCTTAAGAGATGGGAAATCTATACTGGGTTATTTATAAAGTTGTATTTTATTCCATAATTTTTTTAAAGTTTTAAAGAATGATGTAATTGTATTTAAGTACATTTTAATATGTGTGGATTTTGCATAAATTGGCTCACAACTCCCACCGGATAAGAAAGATCGAGTCTTCTTATGATAAGATAGATTAGCTTCCTAACCAACCTTCTGTATCTTTCTGGGTCGGAGAAAGGTTCACCGTGGTTTCATTAATTTTTGATTTGAGTCCATAGGATTATCAATGGGCTTGCAATCTTTCAGGTTTGTTTCCTCCTGTTAGATGTTAAGATGTGTGTTTCTGTTATTTGGGCTTTGTCTATTCTGTATTTAGGGCATTGGCCCATATCTTACAATATAAATAAACTACCCTATGTGTATGCTAAACACACAAGGGGATATTTTCTCCCAATCTTCTCTATTTCTCATACCTCCAAAATATCAAGGGCATATTTTCTTTGTGAAGTGATGACTCCTTTTTTTGATTCTATCACTTCAATACCAAGAAAGTATTTCAGACGACCTAGGTCTTTGGTTTGGAAGTGGTTGAACAAATAATTCTTTAATTGAGCAATTCTAGCAACATAATTTCCTATAATCACAATATCATCAACATAAACCATGAGATAAACACATTTGTCAGGAGTAGAATGCTCGTAAAACACTGAATGATCTGCTTCACGTCGTCTCAATCCGAATTGTTGCACAACACGGCTAAATTTACCAAACCAAGCTCGAGGTGATCGTTTCAAGCCGTAGTGTGAACACTCTAATTTACAAACTAACTTAGACTCTCCCTGAGCAACACGACTCAATCCAGGAGGTTGCTCCATGTATATGTCCTCTTCTAGATCACCATGAAGAAAGGCATTTTTAATGTCCAATTGGTGAAGGGACCACTGATGAATGGCAACCATGGTAAGAAAAAGACGAACAATACTGATTCTGGCCACAGGAGAAAAAGTATCACAATAGTCAAGACCATAAACTTGAGTATAACCCTTCATTACTAGACAAGCTTTAAGACCATCAATTGCACTAGTTGGACCAACTTTAATAGCATATACCCATCTACAGCCCACAGGTTTCTTACGAAGAGGAAGAGGTACAGGTTCCCAAGTGCCTGCATTTCATCAATCATGGCTTGTCGCCATCCAGGGTGATGAAGTGCCTCATGAACATTATTAGGAACTTTGATATTAGAAAGGAGGATACAAAAGAGAAATATGTAGGAGACAAATGATGGTAACTCAAAAAAATATAAACATGATATGGATTACGAGTAGATCGAATTCCTTTTCGAAGAGTAATAGGCCAAGCTTGATTTGAGTCAAGAGAGGACGAGGAGGATGAAGGATCCATGGTCTGGGTATCTGGTGGAGAGGCAGGAATAACTAAGGGATCACATGATGGTATTGGAAGCATCTCTTTAACAGATGAAGAATCTTGCTTAGAGGATGAGAAGAAGGGTGTATCCTCAAAAAATGTGACATCAACAGACATATAGTACCTTTTTCTTGAGGGAGAATAACATTTATGCCCTTTCCGAAGACGAGAATATCCCAAAAAGACACACTTAATAGCCTTTGGAGAAAGTTTATCTAGACCTGGAGAGACATTATGAACAAAAAAGGTACCCCCTAAAACACGAGGAGAGACATGATTAAAGGATCGTATGGAAAAATTATAGAGTGAGGAATCTTATTGTCAAGAGAAGAAGAAGGCATCCTATTTATCAAAAAACATGTAGTGAGGACTGCATCTCCCAGTGATGAATAGGAACATTAGTATTTAACATCAAGGAACGTGCAGTTTCAATGAGATGTCTATTCTTTCTCTCAGCTATATCATTTTGTTGTGGAGTATTAAGATGCATTAACTGATATAAGATTCCTTTGGAAGATAAAACAGATGAAAGCTTACAAGAAAAATATTCTTTGGCATTATCACTCCCGAGAATTTTAATTGTCTTTCCAAATTGGTTTAGAAATTCGTTAAAAGAGGACATACATATGTCTAAAAGTTCAGATCTCTCTTTCATTTGATAAACCCAAGTACATCGAGAGAACTCATCAATAAAGGTTACAAAATAGTTAAAACCAAAAGAAGTAACACAACAAGGTCCCCAAATTACATCGTGTCTCAAATGTCTAAACATGTTTTCCTAACTGACAAGACTCACAATCATGCAAATTGGGTGACCTAAACGATCATGCAAAAGTTTTGGAGATAAAGTTGAAAGATAGGAAACATAGGAGCTAGGCTTTAGGAAATAAAGTCCTCATGACACGTCCTCCAATAAGACGACTTGTTCCATGTTCCTTTATGACAAATGAATTAGGACTCAAAGTCAATTTAATGAACGAGTCAATTGACTCAAAGAGATTACTTAAAGAGTTGGGAGAGAAAACTGAAATTTTAATTATTACTGTCCACTTAACCCTAACACCCATACTACCCTATTTAAGGGATAGTAGATCAACATAAAAAAGAAAAACAGAAGGCTCCTAAAAAAGCCCACTCTAAAAGGCCCACTCTAAAATACATTACATTTCAACAAGATTAAATTATAGGGAGAATAAGGAATATACAGAACAAAATTAAATTTAGTGATGGAGACAAGGAAACTTTGCCAATTCCTTGAGATGCCACTTTGGATCCATTAGCAACTGTAATTAAATGAGGAATTTTCTGAGAAGAAGTAAAATGAAGGTAGGTTACCAGACAGATGATCTGAGGCACCTAAATCAAGTATCCCTGAAGTTTGACTTTCTACAGTTTGAGAGATGCATGCAGTTGAGGACGATTGATCAAGATCAGTAGATCTTTCAGATTTGTACCTTAAAAAATCTTGGTACTCTTCATTGGAGATTCTAGATTCTAAATTATCAGATTTAGACACCTGCACAGATTTAAACCATCTCTCTTGGGTATGGCCAATTTTCTTATAGTATGAGCATTCCAAACGCCCACTCCGACTACCACAACCTCCTCAATTACTTCTACATTTTCCTCTCCCTTGAGGCTTTACCATTGTTGAAGTCTCTAACATTAGTTGAATTCCTATCTTTTACCAACCTTGGTACACAACTAAATTATCCATTAACGGGATTTGATCACATGCTAAAACTTGATTACGTACATGATCAAAATCCGAGTGCAAACTTCTCTCTCAGAATTAGAACCATGTAATGTTTGAACCATGTAATGTTTGTCAAGTCTTTTGTTGATACATTTTAATGAATTAGCTTCAAAGAAAGTCTTTAACTCCTCTATATTGTGATTGACTTGTTTGAGAGAAGTTACTCTCTCAGTTGCATCAAAAGGCATTGTATATCATTAGCAAAAATATCTTGTGCCTCTTTCCAAAAAGCAAAACAAGTTTTGTAGGGTCTCAAAATATCTAGAACTTCTTTCTCAAGTGATTGTCACAACACAACACATAGCCCGAGACTTGCGGAGTGAAGCGGCGCATGCGGAGGCTAATGGGGCGGCAAGCACCAGGGTTGGGTCATGCTTCTCAAGGCGAACCTAACCCTTGACTTCACCGGAAGAAGGGTGAAAGTTGATGGCGAGGAGGGTTGCGACTGCGGAAAATAGTCTGGGTCTAGCTCTCGATACCATTTAAAGAGCTACTTAGAGTTAAGACATTTTATTCATTGATGGATTTATTACAATGTTTTTGTACTCTATAAATAGAGTACCGTGGTAGGTGGAAAACAATCCCAACCGTTAAAGTTAAGTTCACACACACACACAACAGTGGTATTAAACATAATACATTTCAACAAAAGGAAATAGAACATTAAGGTATTTAAACATATATTCATAAATAAAGGTGAAGTCGGCACAATCTGGCAATGGTTTCTAGAAGACTCTATCACTACTAGAACAAGGTTCAACTTCTAGGTGTTCAACAAATTCTTTAGCTCAATACTAAAACAAAAAACAAAATTCTTTATTGACAAGGTGGAGAGGAAGTCAAGAATAGCTAGCAATTTATATGGGACGGTTGTTCTCTAGTTTATTGAACAATCACAAATGGTGACATTTCTTCAATTTATATGGGACGGTGTTAGGGGTTGGAAGGTATAGGGGAGAAGGAGAAGACCGAAAAGTGGAAGGAGGAAGACCAAGTTGAACGGTGGATGATGGTAAGGAGTCGAGCCGAACGACCGAAGGCGGTGAGTTCTCAAGCAGAGCAATGGGGAGAGGGGAAGACCGTAGCCAATCGGTTGAAGAGTGACTATCTTAACTAGGACAACAGTTAGGATAGGCAGGAGATATTCAATACAATACAAGATAATTATAGTAATCAAAGCTATATCTAAAGAAATATTCAATACAAGTTAATTACAGTAATTAGAGTTATATTCCATTATTCAGTATAAGTTAATTATAGTAAATAGAATTATATTCTATTATTCAGTATAAGTTAATTATAGCAAATAGAATTATATTCTAGGGAAATATTTAATATAAATAAAGCCTAAACCCTATGGTGAAGGGCACGCTTTTGATTATTGAGTTTTGTAAAGGAAGTTATGCTCCCAAGTGACTCAAGGAAGTTATGCTCCCAATTATTGTTTGCTTTCTTTGATTCAGATATTTCTATCAATAAAGGAGATTCATTCATCCATTATCTATTGTTCATTGTTCTGTGCTAGTGAGAGTGTGTGAGGGTTCGTTCTGGTTACGTTTCCCACTCGGATATGCAACATACGGTTACACTTTCCTCAGCTTACGTTAAAAAGTAAAACTGAACAGGCCCTCCCTCATTTCATGTGTCAGTGTATCTAGCAGCGTGCATGGTGTGAAGAAAGAAGCACAAGATTCTTTCTAGACCTTATTCTGTTCCAATAAGTGTGTTCTCCATTTCTGTCTTTTAGCTCTCTCCCTTATATCTGTTTTATCCAATGCTAATGTTGATGTATGTTATGTTTCTTGAATCTCTTCTTTTATACTCTTGCATGTGTTCTTGTATATGAAACAGTGACAATATCTAATAACAAGAAACTCTTTTTGTTTGTTTGTTTTTATCTGTTTTGCTAATATTGATGCATGTTGATACTTCTGTTGATCTGTTTCATGTTTCCTGAATATGGGTCTTAGAAAAAAGAAAAGTGATTTTCTGAACATTCACAAAGCCATTGATATAAAAGAGAGAACTGTAAGAACAACAATACTAATTGTGGTTTGGAATGATTTGTATTTTTCTGTGTAAATTTTCTAGTAACTTATTTTAATAATATTATTGTTGCCAATGTTTTGTAAGAGAAAAATAGGAGAATGGATCCCAGAGGAAATACTGTGGAAGCCGAAGAAAAAAAAGATGGAGAAAAGACTATGTCTGCTACTGACGTAACTGCAGATCTCAGTTCTGAAAGTTGCAAAATTTATGTCAATGGAGTCGAAATTCGTCCATTGAGAAAAAGATTGATTATTTTGGACATAAACGGCTTGTTAGCTGACGTGGTTTCTCCTCCTCCGGAGGATCACGAGGCTGATGTAACAATCGAAGGAAGGGCAAGTAAGAATTATTTTGTTCTTTGTTTTTATAAAACCAGATTATTCTTATGTTAATTTTGATTAGATTTGAATTTGATTTCAGTATTTAAGAGGCCTTTCTATCTGGATTTTTTGAAGTTTTGCTTAAAAAATTTTGAGGTTGGCTTGTGGTCTTCGAGATTGGAGTACTCTTCTAACTACCTTTGTCTAATTTTCTATTTTTGTGTATTCATTTCTTTTTCTGATAGAATTCTGAACTGTGCTCTTGTTTTTGGATGTTTTGTGGTTAGCAATTAGCTTTTAGCACAAAAATTTATGTTGCTTATTATCACAGGAAATTTGTTGGTCGGGATATTGACTATTTGATTCCACCCTTCTTCAAAAACAAATTGGTTTTCTGTTGGGTAAGTATTTGGTGAAAACTGTTCACTGTCGGTCTTTGTTCATCTTTTATTTCATTTTAGTGAACTCAAGTGAACTCTTAAAAACAATAATTTAGAGATGAAAGGTTTGAAAAAATCATGTTAGAAATTAACAATGGAGGATTTGCATTAACTCATAACTCTGCTATAGAAACTACAATCTTCATGAAATTGATGACAACGGCCACAATCTACCTACTGATTCCTTTTCACTCTTATTTTTTGCACTTCTGATTCTGCATTTTCTTGGTTTCTGATATACAGGATGGTTCTTATTGCACTCAATTCTGGATTTATGAGCAGGGAAAGAAGAGTGTTGTCTATTCGAAGGATTTGAGGAAACTATGGCAGAAGGATGATCCTAATCTTCCCTGGAATAAATTGTATTACAATGAATCAAATACTCTGATGTTGGATGTTTGTCCTTATAGGGGAAGGTTGAATCCGGTAAACAATTTTAACTCTACAACTTCTCAGCATTTTATATAACCTAATTACTACATTTTCTAACCTTCTGTTTTAAATTTTTTATTGTTTATTCAGCGAACCACCTCAGTTTACCCTCCTACATTCAATTATCATAATAAAAACGACAACTCTTTAGGTAAAAATCTTTCATGTGATCTACTTGTATACATTTGAGTAATGAACACATATTTTATCTAAGTAACTTCTTGCTTGAGTCTTTGTCCTGAAATGATAGAAAGGAAAAACAGTATAGTTTTGTAATATGGTAGGAGAATGTTAAGTCAATTTTTTCTGATATTTTATATTTTAAAAGAGTCATTTGTTGACACACAATAATCTTGACATTTAGTGTCCTATAATTCATGACAGCTGAAGGAGGAGAACTGAGAGCATTTCTAGAAGGCTTGACAAAAGCTGAAGATATGAGAAAGTATGTTAAGGAACACCCATTTGGCCAAACCATTAGTAATGAAAATAGTGGTCGGATCACACGCAGTAGTAGATATATTCTTGAATATCGGAAGGATTAAACTTTTTTTACGTCTGAGATGTCTTTGGAAGAGATCCTGGTTGAAGAAAGCAAAAATGAAGGTATGTCTGAAGTGTATTTGGAAGATATCCTGGGCACTGGATTGGTTTAAACAGAAAATAAGACAGAAAGGTCATGTTTTTTGTCCTCAAACAGTTTTGCTGTTTTGATTTGAACATTGATGAAGGTTTTGATTTAGATTACACGTGTTACAAAACTTTAGTTATCATGGAATTTGAACGTTGTTTTTTTCATGTATAGTGACTGAGATGTCCTTTTGGAAAATACTATTGGAATTTATCGACTGTTCAAACATATTATGATTTATATACTTTTCTTTAAAAGACAGCTTTATTTAGTTTGGATTGCTTTTCTGTTATTTGGAAAGTGAAATTTTTTAAGTGATTTCTTTTTGATTATTTTAAAGTACAAAACAAACTTATCTCATTCTGTTATAGATTGATAGAGAGGTTTTAGCTGCACTTGCACAATTTCAGCCTATATCCCATAATTTTTCATAATTTGTACATGTTTTTTTTATTTTGTATTTTAAAATTTTCAAAATATAATTTTTGTATTTTAAAATCTGAAATATAATTTAAAATATATATTTTATTTTGTATTTCAAAATAAATAATCCATTTCAACCAAGGGAGTTCAACAAATGCCCTATATTAAGATGAAACTTTAAGATGAAACATAGTAAATATTGAATTACATAAGAGTTTGAATACGAAAACCTCATACACACACACACACACACATATATATATATATATATATATATATATATATATATATATATATATATATAAGTCCAAATATCACATAAATGATAAGTTCAAGCAAAAGCATAGAAATAACTAGTTTAAGAAACTTAGTCATCAACTAAGTTTTCATTAATTACATCTTTATTTATGTTAAACTTTGAAGTATCTAGGCTAAGAGCAAAGCATGAAGCTTGCCGAATAACTTTCTTAATGCCCATGACATATCCCTCCAAAGCTTGGGCGGTGAAGCCAATGCATTGTGTGTTTAAGTTTGCCCCAACCTTATTTCTTTCTTGGCCTTCTTCAGCTCTAGCTTAAGACTTTCCACAAGGTCCTTAAACTCCTTTCTATTTTTCTCCATTGCCTTTATAGCGTTGCTAGCCATGCCTAATTCAACTTCCAAAATTTTAATTTAACCAAGACTCTAAGCAATTTCCAGATCCTAGGAACAAATTGGTTGGTTCTCAACATGCTCTTTGAGAAGGGTTTGTTCCTTCTTCAATAGTTTGGTGTGCTTGATCCTCCATACCTCGACACACTCCGTGCATCTTAATGTGCCACAAAGAGTTGGATTGTGTTGCATATGTTGAAACATTGTCGACCTGGGATAGAGGTCCCTTTTTGCTACCTCAGTATTTGAAACATTGTTAATCTTAAATTGTCTTTCTTAATAAATAGAAAACCTCGGTGTATGGTTAATGGATGAAAATATGTTTATCTTTGTAAAATTTGACACATCTCGATTTGAAAGAATGATTCTTAAACCCTTTATAGAGTTGGATATACACAGTAAAAAGAGACCCATGTTGAGCGCTGTTAAGGGTTTCAAAGGTCTTTTTAAAATGCCTCAACTATTTGGATGGAATTGGTTGGATGCTAGAAAAAGATTTGTTGGAATTAAAGTTAGGGCCAACTATCCAAAATAACGAGATACAGGAAATGCAAGAGCAGTGAGATGGCAAAGAGATAGAAGAGGGTGATGAGGAAAACTCAAAGGACTCGCAGAACTGAGCACGACACCAACATAGATCTGTTGGTGTTGTTGGAGAACGCAACATAAACCCCAAAACAGACAAAAATTTGACAGAAAATTAGTGAACCGCTGCAAGTGTTACTAAGGTGTGTTCTGCATAAATCCTGATCTAGAAATCAATATAGTTTTTTTTTTCTTGATTTCACCCGAGCCTAACAAAAATCGATTCTGCATGCGAGATCACTAGATCCGAGGGTGTGGGATAGAAAAATCGTCTTAGGATGTTTGAAAATGAGGAGAATATTTATGATGCTGAATAAAAAAAATCCCCAGAGTAGAGTAAGGGTGGGATGCAGAGAGACCAGAATTTGAGGTAACAATTATTACTTTCATTTGGTCCATTTTACAGTCAATTAACTTGAAGTTATGGCTTTAACCACCCATAGTTCTACATCGTCATCATTGGTCTGAACAGAACGTTGTAACATTCAATGATGCTAGGAAGAACACAAATAGAAACATAGAAGCCCAATATAATTTTACCTGTAGTGTTCACCTAATAAGTTTCTTTGGAATTGGGCAAGAACCGTCCTAGCTAAGATCCACCCATGAGACCCGCCTTATTTTGGAAATGCGTTCTTGGTGTAGAAGACCTAAAACATCAAATAATTGTCATAGTAAATTAAGGGAACACAGCACTACACACTATTGATAAATATTAATAACTTATGAACTGTGTTTATCATAGCTTTTCAACTATGTGAAATTGGCAGCATGATAGTCTAAGTATGTATCTAGCCTCTGGTTTAGAAAAATCATAAGAAGCTGATATAGTGGAGCATATCTTTCATCCTTCCCCAGTTGCCCAAGTGCAAGCATGTCCATTAAATTTCAGAACTTATAGCTATCTAGGGCAAATTTTTTATTAAAATCTGTGGGCGTACAATAATTAATAATGATGACGGGATAATAGGAAGCAACTCAAAGACAAACAGAAGTTCTATTTAATGATGACCTATAACAAGAAGAAGGCATCCTTTATAGTACTGTTTGATACCTCTATGTCTAATTATATCAGGTTAATTTTTATTATGACGATAATTGAGTATCACCCTTTTAACAAGGAAATAATGTCCATTATCTATAAATTACCTGAGAAAAATAACATCAACAGCCCAGGCCCAGCCCAAATGGAGTGAGACCCAACTTCTGAAGCTAACCAACCTGAATGCCATCCTCTCATCACATTCACATGCGATTATGTTTATCTCACTCTCACCATGCTGTCTTTTCGTTTGTTTCCCTTGCTCTGAAACTGTTAATTTTGTTCCAATGTCAATTCTCTAGAAGCCATACACTAATGCACACTAGGCACAAAATGGGACATGAAATTCTGGGTAGTTCAGTCATCAGTGATAACATCAATTTATGTTTCATAATTTGATTTTGTTGCTGGAGCTGTAGCTTGTGGACTCTTTTTTCTTATTTTTGTTAAGAGTTTGTTTCAGGAACGGAAAAGTTTCAGAGTATAAATTCTGGGTAGTTTAGACATTACTGACAAAATCGGTTTATGTTTCAAAATTTGATCTTGTCTAGGTATAGCTTGTGCACTCTTTTTTCTTATTTCTATTTGGAATTTCATGAGGGGTAAAGTTTTTTGAACGTAAGTTATTGATAGTTTAGTCATCAATCATAACCTCAGTTTGTTTTTCAAAATTTCATCTGGTTGTAGATATTGTTGCTTGCGGACACTCTTTGCTATTTTTATTTGGAATTTAGTTCATGAATAGGAAAGTTTCAGACTGTAAATTCTGAGTGGTTTAGTCGTTAGTGATGTTAGACCACAGGGATGCAAATGTTCTGAGTATTTGACATCGTCTATTAACAAAATTTTCATGCACTTCTCTCCCTCCCTCTTTTGTGCATTTCTCATATGTCAATAATTTCATTCAGGATTATAGTGCTCTTTCAATTAGGAAAGACATTATAAACAAGGTATAACATATATTTATAATTTGATCAATATCATATTATATTAATCAAGGTATAACTTTCACACAACATTCTGCTAGTAAGTTCCTATATATAGAAGAGCAGAGGTAGGCATTTATATCCAATAAGACCTCCTTACTATTCAGCATACAATAACATTTAGAATAATTACCATCCCTAAAATATAGCCATTCACTCATAACATGGCTTTGTGGCTGGTGCAGGTGTCTTGGCGGCAGGTCCATTCTCTGGTGGGTCAATGAACCCTGCATATGCTTTTGGCTCTGCAACCATTGCAGGCTCTTTCAGAAACCAAGCAGTGTATTGTGTTTACACTTTCTGAATGTTGTTTATCGTATAAGGAAGGATGTTATCAGGCCTTGTGTTCATAAAACTGCTTCTTGGTTTTAGGTACCAACACATGGGACAGATTTGAACTTACAGTGATTATTTATTTTGTTCTGTCAGTGTCTGTTTTAGATTTTTTTTCCAAAACTATAGTTCAGTTCAGTTTATACTATAGTTAAGTGCAATTTAGAGATGTTTAGTTTAGTATAGTTTAATAGAGTAAAATATAGTTCAGTTCATCGGAACTATTTTTAAGTTCAGTTCAAGCCAATTAATTTTTAATTTAGTGCAGTTTTTTAGGAGAGGAGAGGGGAGGAATGAAGGGGTTACTGAAACTCTTCGGAGGTTTCGAGGTTGAGTTCAAGAGGCTGTAAAGGGGGAAGGAGCACGAGTAATGTGGTTAGAGAGCTAAGAGTTTAGAAGCAGGGGATGGAGGTTGGAGAAGATAGCAAAGACTTCAGAGTGCGAAATGGAAAGCGCAACGGTGGTTGCAAGGCCGAAAACAGGTATGGGAAGTTAATGTAAAACTGTGATTGTTTTACTGTTGAATGTGTGTGAATGATGGAACATGTTCTTGTTGGGTCTTTTGAATATGTGAACGTGACACGCTATTTTGAATGCAATATGGCTGCTCTATTTTACATTTCTTTTTTATACTAAAGGGAAAATTGAAATGCCATGCTACCTTGACTGTGTTCATGATGCCTTATCAATTTCTTGATGGTTGATTACATTCAAGGGTATTTCAAACTTGATTGTGATAATTATCTGACTATATGACCTGATGGGAACTTGTTGCTCTGTTTTGAGTGTGCTGGTAATTGTTGTGATATGGTGAGATTGTTATTTCACACTTTGATTAGCTACATTTTTATAGTTTGACAATTGTCGATACGATTGTGGTGTGTTATATGGTGTTGTAATTGGTGTGTTATCTAATGCTACGATTCTGCCCAGTATTGGATGCAATATGTGCTAATTTAGTCTGGAATGCGTATGTCAATTTTAGTAAATGATAAAGGAGTGAAGTAAGTAAGTGAGATGTAGATAATTTATAATTTGCTTCTTTTCAATACGTGACGTTGTTGCATTGAATCTATCATATTAAGTATTTTTGTTTATTACAATTGGTTGTGGTATGAATTGATGCTTAGTGGGAATGAGGCGCTTTAGTATTTCTAAAGTCATCTCTGAGTTGTAAAGCAAAGTTCTGACTGTGAAACTGATTTACATCTATGCATATTGTGTTGTATTTGTTGATTGACTGGTATTTGGAATGCTTGATTTTATGTGTGAGCTTACAATAGGTAATATAAACGTGGGATTGGGTTTTGTTTGCTATACCAGGTGATGGCAAAGGCAGGTTTAGTTCATCTTGATAGTTAGAATAACTCTGATACAAGACCTAAAAAGAAGAATGCACATTTGAATCTAATTAGTAGGGGTAGAAGTGAAATTGATGCATGTTAAAGTAGAGTATTTATTTATTCAAACATGTACCCATGCTCCCTCCTTTATTGAGCCATAACAAAACTTATCACTTGTCACACTTAAGTACACAGAAGTTATCGGTTCATAAATATTTTAAGCACAAAGAAGGGTACAAGTATCAGTCAATATGCGTTTCATCCAAACTTATGCAATCACTTGAGTTGAACAAAAAATTCTTGAGTCTACCTTTCCTTTGCTTAAAAATAAATCAATTCCGATGTTTCCAAACTTTCCCAACAGTTGCTATCACATACCCTCCGAATAATATTTTGCTTACGATTAAAATTAAAGAAGATTAAGATTAAAGAAGTAGAAATGTTTAAAGTTAGCCTTATCATATAATTAGTAATTGTATTATAGTTACAACTCTACTTGTTTGCAACATTTATTTGTAATATTAAAAAATGTAAGAAAATATGTATTTAATCTATAAATTTAAAATAATGTAATTATTTAATTTGTTCCGTTACTTATAATTATGTAAAATATTACAGGAATATATATATATATATATATATATATATATATATATATATATATATATATATATATATATATATATATAAATATATGATTAAGGCTAGTTTTTAAGTTAATATTTATATAACCTTTATTGACATTAGAAAGAATGTTTATATTATCATTTAATTATAAAAAATTATTAATATAATATTTATTACAAGTTTTTGTAAAATCTTAATTTTATAGATTTACATTACTAATTGAACCATTACCATTTAAGTATTAAGCAAACCTGGTCATAAGAATGGAAGAAATATACACAAGCATACTAATATGGCGTAGTTACAATCCTTTCAATCTTTAAAATTTCTTAAAAAAAATACATAAGTCACTTAACCTTTTATATAATATAAAAAAAATCAAGGAACTACACCTTATATCTATGTACATCGCTCCAAAACATGAGATTTCAAACACAACCCTTAGCCTTTTAACTAAAATCACCTGTAATTTCATTTACTCATCATATAAGCAATCATTGCAAAAAGGAGACACAAACAACAAAAAAGGGTAAATTAATGATAACTTAAGAATATGTAAACATTTATGGCATAAAGATTTATAACAAATACTTAAACAACCAAATTATCCAACACACCAATCCACACATCATGACGCAAATTATCCAACACAATAGTCCACACATCATACCAATACTTAAACAACTAAATTATTCATATAAATAACTTAAGCTCAATTATCCAAATTTATGCATCATTCAGACTCTGAAAGTTTTGTTTTGTTATGTAAAATGAAATTCTCAGAGTTACAATTTCAATAACGATATTTGGTCCTCCCCTCTCATGACAAATTGAGTTCATTTATAGTCTAAAAGAAATAGAATTCACGACTCCAAGACTAGCTATACAAACTTCTTGCCCTCTTCACCACCTAGACTCCCTTTTTATAAACATATATTCATAAATAAAGGTGAAGTCGGCACAATCCGACAAGGGTTTCTAGAAGACTCTATCACTACTAGAACAAGGTTTAACTTCTAGGTATTCAACAGATTCTTCAGCACAAATACTAAAATAAAAAGCAAAATTCTTTATTGACAAGGTGGAGAGGAAGTCAAGAATAGCTAGCAATTTATACGGGACGGTTGTTCTCCAGGTTATTGAATAGTCACAGTTGGTGACATTTCTTCAATTTATATGGGATGATTATGCTTTCCTGAGCTAGCAGCGTGCATGGTGTAAAGAAAGAAGCACAAGAATCTTTCTAGACCTTATTCTGTTCCGATAGTTGTGTTCTCCATTTCTGTCTTTTAACTCACTCTCTTTTATCTGTTTTATCCAATGCTAATGTTGATGTATGTTATGTTTCTTGAATCACTTCTTTTATACTCTTGCATGTGAAACAGTAACAATATCTAATAACAACAAACTTTGTTTGTTTGTTTTTATCTGTTCTTGATTAGCATTTTTATCTGTTTTGCTAATGTTGGTTCATGTTGATTCTTTTGTTGATCTGTTTCATGTTTCCTGAATATGGATCTTAGAAAAAAAAAGTAATTTTCTGAACATTCATAAAGCCATTGATATAAAAGAGAGGGAACTGTAAAAATAACAATACTAATTGTGGTTTGGAATGATTTGTATTTTTCTCTGTAAATTTCTAGTAACTTATTTTAATAATATTATTGTTGCCTAGTAAGAGAAAAATAGCAGAATGGATCTCAAAGGAAATACCGTGAGTACTGAGAAAACTGAGGAAGCCGAAGAAAAAAAGATGAAGAAAAGACTGGCTGCTACTGACGTAATTCTAGATCTCAGTGCAGAAATTTACAAATTTATGTGAATGGAATTGAAATTCGTCTTTTGAAGAAAAGACTAATTATTTTAGATATAAATGGATTGTTAGCTGATGTAGTTTCTTTTTGTTTTTATGAATTCAGTGTATTTTTATGCTAATTTTGACTAGGTTTGAATTTGATTTCAGTATTCAAGAGACCATTTTATCTTGATATTCTGAAGTTTTGCTTCGAAAATTTTGAAGTTGACATATGGTCTTCAAGACTGGAATACTCTTTATGCAAAAGGTATGCCGATTTCAAAATTTTCGAAATCGAAACTTTAGAAAATCAAGATAAAAGGTCTCTTGAATACTAAAATCAAATTCAAACCTAATCAAAATTAGCATAAGAATAAACCAGATTCATAAAAACAAAGAACAAAACAATTCTTACTTGTCTTTCCTTCAATTATATCAGCCTCGTGATCTTCCGGAGGAGGAGAAACTACATCAGCTAACAACCCATTTATGTCCAGAATAATTAGTTTTTTTTTTAATGGACGAATTTCAAATTCCATTCACATAAATTTTGGAAATTTCTGCATTGAGATATGCAATTATGTTAGAACTCAAACTGTGTAACAAGTGTAGCGGGAACAGAAAGGTCAATTGAAGATACAACTCACCAAAGACACTTGACAACAAATCCCACTAATCAGTGATTAAGGAGGGGTACAAGAAACAAAATAACTAACTCTAGGATGGAGGATTTTTATTGGTCTAAAGGTCTAGTCTTTGTATTCTTTTAGTTAAGCAAAAGAGGGGGAATTGATTTCTGTTTTGCTTTCTCTTTCGGTTGGGTCACTTTGTTTTTCTTACATCATTTGCTCTGTACAGCTATTAAATGGCTCATAACACTTCTGTTTTATGAGCATTAAATTTTAATACCACTGAGAGAAGTTTCTTTTATCCTCACTTATTAATTCCTTTTTGGTGTGGTTGAAAATTTCCTAGTACATTGGTATTGTTAGATTGTTGTTTTCATTGTCATGCTTGAGAATACTCACCTTAAAGAACTGACTCTTGATGTAAAGAGAATCCTAAAAGTAATGGAGACATGGGATAGAGAACATGACACTAGATTTGAGACCCTGGAGTCTGTCGTTGATACAATGTTGTAGCATAAATCCGCAAACCCTTTCCCACCATTTCATGTGTGTAATGTAAGCTTAATTTTCTTTCCTTTGATGGGTTCGATGTCTTGCAATGGATCTTACAGGCAGAGCAATTTTTTTTGTATTACAATACTCCGGACGATCATCATTAACTATTGTTGCCATACATTTGGACAAGGATGTGGTTCCTTGGTATTAAATGATGACTCGCCATGATTCATTTCATTCATGGGTTGCGTTTACTCGAGCCTTAGAATTGGAGTTTGGTGCCTCTCCCTTAGAGTGTTCCCAGTCTCATCTGTTTAAATTAACACAAACAACTTTTGTGCATGATTATTATGTTTAATTCATTGCACCACTGGCTAATCATGTGCAAGGTATCACCACTGAAGCTTTATTAGATTGTTTTATCGAAGGCTTAAAACGGGATATTTGAAGGGATGTGATTGCTCAATCGCCCTCAACTTTGATTCGCTCTGTTTCCTTGGCCATATGAAGAGAAATACCTTTCCAAACCCAAACATTATCAACTCTACCCAACAGCCAAAACACAAGCCACAAACACTAGTCTACCTATAAGCCAAACCATTAAATCCACTAGTTTACATGTAATCCCCTCCTTCTTAATCCTACTATAGCTCCATCCACCACCACCATCAGAAATACCAATATTGAGAGAATAAGCCTAACAAAGATGCAACTTAAGAGAGAAAAAGGCCTTTACTATACGTGTGATAAAAAATTTTCTCCAAGCCATCGGTGCCCCCAACAAACAATATTTACTTCTCCATTTACAAGATGAGGATTATGGAGAATTACCACCAGAACCTTCAAACCTTGAGCATAGCGTTGAATTACATCTGTCCCAAGAGCATCATTTATCTTATAATGCTTTAAAAGGAACCTCTACTTTGAGTACAATGAAATTTCAGGGGTCTGTCAATGGCATAACAGTACAAGTGTTATTTATTAGACAGTGACTCGAGTGATAATTTTTTGCATCCACGAATAGCTCATTGTTTGAAGTTTTCTATTGAGCCAATTCCAAATTTTCAAGTTTTGGTGGGAAATGACAATGCCTTATTTCCTGAGTGGTTGGTCAAGGAATTAGAAGTCAAAATTCAGGGTCATTCATTGACCTTGCCAATATATTTATTACCTGTTACTGGGACTGACTTAGTTTTGGAGTCTGCAGGTTAGCTACCCTTGGTCCCAACATTTCAGATTATAGTTCTTTTACATTGAAGTTTTACCTAGGAAACCAATTTGTCACATTGCATAAAGAGCAACCAACCTTACCTATGCAAGCTTTGTATAATCATCTCAGAAGAATGAATCACACATATGCCATAACTGAGCTTTTCACATTATAATTCCAACAGTTGGACTGTTCTCAAGACCAATAGTTAGACTTATTGATATCAGATGGTGGTGGTGTTGCATACCTATAGGGTGATGTTTTTTGTTCCTTTTGGGTTGCCTTCTAGTCGGTCACAAAGTGATTTTATTCCTTTATTCCAAAGATATTCGTCCTTTTCAATCTAAATGAGGTTGAGGCTAAAAAAACACTTTGATGTTTAAGTCAGTCAAGTGCGCTAGATGATAATAAATATTACGTTAGATGATAATAAATATTATAATTAATAAACGTCTTAATATAAGTTATGAATTTTTTTAACCGAAGGAGCATCATCCACATAGCTTATTAATTACCTTGGTTATTTTTTTAGATTAATAATTATGCTAATCATACATTAATCATGGTTTTAGATTAAACAACTTAATACACAATTTCTTCTGAAATTATTTTTACTTATATATAAGCGACTATGCCGTTATGATGAAAGTTCATATTATTAAGACCGAATACATATAACACATAAGTTTGATATATTCAAGGAGATATATAATAAGGGAACCAATATTAACCTTTGTAAATTTTATGCTAAAGACAAAGTTTAATTTACTTAAAACAGTTCATTTATTTATTTACATATATGATTTTAGTTTCAGCAGTATATTTGCAGTAATAAAAACATATTATACTTTACACAATTAAAGACTTTTTTTCTTCCAAAAATATGTGACTATTGTTTCATTCACTCTCATAATTGCTAAATGTACCTTCACAATAATAGAAAATAAAAACTCAAGCTCTTTTTAGTACAGCACCACACCACTGAAGCTGCAGAGAAAGAAGAAGAGGGGGAAGAAGGGAAGAACGCTCAAGAACAGAAAGAGAATGCGAAAAGAAGTACTTAATTCGGAAAGCTTTGAAAATTGTATTCTAAATGTTTTGAAAAGATTTTTTCTGAAATATATTTTATGTAAGGATATTCTGAAAAAATATTATATATGTTTTAGAAATTCTATTTTGAAAAATCTTTTCCATAATATATTTCATTCGTTCTATATATTTAATTCTAGAAAATTTAATTCCATAAAGTTTATCCCGTAAATCTTGTTTAAAAAATCTTATTTTGAAAATTTTAGAAATCTGTTCCAGAAAGATTAATCTTTTCAATAGAAAAAAATCATTTTAAAAGTTTTTGGAGGTGCGCAAATAAATTGTGGAGATGCAGGAAGTAAAAGTGGATAATGTTCATGTAACATAGGCCCAAACATTTATATTATTGGCCACCGTCATTGGAACGCAACCTTCACTATATTTATTATTACTATTGGAGGAACACATTATTATTATTTTTTTCGGCCCAAACATTTGTATTATTGGCTACCGTCGCATTCTTCTTCCGAACCATGGCAGAACCATCCACCGCCGCCGCCACCACCACCGCGGTGGACCCTCCGCCGCCAGTTACCAAAAGATGGGCTGACGAAGCGGACGAAGAAACCGAAGCCTCCTCCACCGCCACCGCCACTGAAGCATCTTCCGTCAACCTCGATTCATTAAAAATCGAAGACAACGATAAGAACCCTCCCAAACTCTTGGATGACCCCGACGATTCTAGCATCCAAAAGGTTCGTTTTATTCGCAACACAACACTTCTCTCTTTCTTGTTCTCTCTGTTTACAGTTGGTTAGGGTTTTGAATTGAATGTCAGGGTTTTGTAATGTGGTCAGGTTACCTCTGGAGAAACGCCGTACACGTCGGCTGCGAAGTTCGAGGACTTAAACCTCTCGCCGGAGCTTCTGAAAGGGCTCTACGTGGAGATGAAGTTCGAGAAGCCGAGCAAGATCCAGGCGATAAGTTTGCCGATGATCCTCAACCCGCCGCACCGCGACCTCATCGCGCAGGCGCACAACGGGTCTGGGAAGACCACGTGCTTCGTGCTTGGGATGCTCAGCCGCGTCGATCCCAAGGTGCAGGCGCCGCAGGCTCTCTGTGTCTGCCCTACTCGGGAGTTGGCTAATCAGAACATCGAGGTTCTCCGCAAGATGGGGAAGTACACCGGGATTGCGTCGGAATGCGCTGTGCCGACGGATAGCAATGCGCTCTCGATCGCGAAAAGGGCGCCGATTATGGCGCAGGTGGTGATCGGAACCCCTGGCACCATCAAGAAGTGGATGAGCTTCAAGAAACTTGGGGCCGCCAGGTTGAAG
Source organism: Vigna umbellata (assembly GCF_029865625.1). Lineage (NCBI taxonomy): Eukaryota > Viridiplantae > Streptophyta > Magnoliopsida > Fabales > Fabaceae > Vigna > Vigna umbellata. Next base: position 5,433,649 of record NC_142172.1, on the reverse strand, counting down.
ATTCTTGTTTTTGACGAGGCAGATCAAATGCTTGCGGAGGTAATTTTATTGCGTTGCCCACTTGCTGAACTTGTTATTACCGTACTTTATTGGAGGATTGGTTAGGTTAGACACAAGAGAACAGTAGTAGTAGTATTAGTAGAAAACCACATTTCTTGACCATTTATTTGTGAGTTTAATTTTGATACAGCTTTACCGTCACCTAGGTAGAAATCACTCTGGATATGTCTTTTAAGTAATTATCTGGTGAGTTAGTAATCTCACCATGCATAACAATTCATGATTGCATAACCCGTATATTATCAAGACAATATTTATGCAGACACCCTAGCACATACATTTTGGTAACTTCAAAGCTGTTTGATAGCTGCTATAGGGATGCCAGTTTTGTTATAATTATAATGCACCTTGTGGGTTGTAATGTTCTACACATGGGAGCAGGTCCTTTGGGCTGGATTGTGCGTAGGATTACAGTTGACCAGGATCGGGAGAATGATGTGATCTTTCATGTGCTAATAGTGGGATTTACAAAATCTAGCAAGTCAAGGTGCCCGAAAATTCTGGGACGGGCCCCTTTGATTTCCAATTCCAGTAAAAAAACCCTAGAATTCTTTCAACCCCAATGGTAAAACACTTCTTAGTTATGTCCTTGTTTGAATGAGACCCTTGTTCCATACTGCACATAAGTTCTAGATCTTTTGCAACTGTTGGATGTCCATGCTGCACTACAATTGCAGCTTTGGCCCTGCTGGTTGTATCTCTCTTGCGAACTGAGCTTCATGCAAACAGAATTGAAAGTCACTTTGTCCTTCTTTTCCCAAGGTTTCTCTCATCTGATTTGCGAATGGAACTTCTTTTTATATTAATTTCTTTTCTTGTCTCTTCATCAATTTGCGTAGTGTTTTTAAATGGACCCAAGTGTGTGTGTGTGTGTGTGTGTGTAAAATTGTTCAAAGATTGTTAGTGACTTTTAAAACGATTATAATATAATATATAATTATGATATTTTTTACTGGACCTAAGTGTTTTTCTCCTTTAATTGCTCATAATCATAATAATATATGATTCTGTTAATTTGAAGATATTATTGTCATCATGATTTTTTTTATTTACGTTTGTTTAATATTGGGGTTTTTTGTCTGAGGAAGTGGTTTTGCAAGTATTTGCTTTATATATGTTCTTTTTAATACACATGCATTGTATATTGTGTATTATATTATGGGTATAATTGTTCATTTTAGGTAGGAATATAGAATCTTGAAATCCTTGAGTTACAAGCTTTCACCCTGTCTCCAACCTTGGTAGAATCTTGAGTTTAATAGTATTGAGCGGTGCTGCTGTGCTACTGTGTTGCTGAATTATAACTTTTGTGGCCAGGATTGTTGCCACTGTTTCAATATGAGATTGGGGATCTTCCCTCTTGACTTATTGAGTTGATTTTATGTTACTATGCCAATATTTATGCAGCTTATTTTTAGTTGCATACAACTAAAATTTTATACATATGATTCATGTATATTTCAACTGCTCTTTGACTACTGCATTTTGCCCATCATACATTGTCCCAAATATCATAAAGTTGATTTTTGGCCTGCCTCCATTTTTCTTGATCCGTATTCTATTGTGAACTGTTCATGGCTGTATCGTTCTTCCTGGAATTGTTACTGCATTTTATTGAAGAATTACCTAGTGAAACTGCTAAAGCTATCTTTAAAATGGTTTGCGTGCTGTAATTGTGTTGCAGGGTAGATTGTCAGTTTGTCATGGATATAGAGGAATAGAGAACTAGTAGTAGTGAACCATTTGATTTTACGATTTATTCATTTATAGTTTATAAATGTGCATGCCAGAGATTGAGCATTACACAGTTTTAGGTTCGGGAATGTTCATATGCTTACATGTTCATTTGTCTTATTTTTAATAGAAATTTGCTGGTAAATATTCCATGTCTTGATTGTTATTAACTTCAATGTTGCAGGATGGATTTAAAGATGATTCCCTGAGGATAATGAAAGAAATAGAAAAAGTCAATTCTAATTGTCAGGTTGGTTGAATTCTCTCTCACGTTGTTCTTCCATGGATCATGATATCTCTCCATTCTCCATCTGCACAAGAAATTATTTCATAGATTTGTCTACGTGACTGAGATATATGCTCCAATTAGACTCAGCCATATATTTTACATTGAAACATGTGCTGCAGTGGGTGAAATTGATTTTTATAGTAAACCAAATGGAAGCTAAGTAGCGGCATAATATATTTTTTCTTGATGCAATTACTTTACAAGTGATGTGTTAGTTTCTCTGATTCGTTTAGCTTCTTCAACTTGTGTGGTAAATTTCTGCATCCATATAGTGACTGGTGATTGCATGTGCATGCAGTCATACGTGTAGAGACATGATACGTAGTTATAGTCACCTATTCTTCAGCATATCTTTTCGTTAGTTCATGCAAAACTTAAATCACTTTGAGCCCTCTTATAACGTGTGAAAGATATGAAGTTAACCATCCATTCATATTACGAGAAGAGAAAACAGTCTAGTGAAATATATCTTGTTCAGTCAAACAACATCACATGGATATAAAGATTACATCTTCTTTTGGTTGATATTAATGGATTGATACTAGTCAATTTGTATTTGCACAATTTTGGAGCCACATAACTATTGGATCTGCATTTGAATAAAGCTTTCTGCAGTGAGTTTCTTTTTATCTAGAAAATTGATTGGTCTTGTGTGTACCTCCAGGTTCTTCTGTTTTCTGCTACATTTAATGACACCGTCAAGAATTTCGTTTCAAGGACAGTCAAAGAGGATCATAATAAACTTTTTGTAAAGAAAGAAGAACTATCTTTAGATGCAGTGAAGCAATATAAAGTCTACTGTTCTGATGAACTTGCGAAGATTGAAGTGATAAAAGATTACATATTTGAAATAGGAGAGAATGTGGGGCAAACCATCATATTTGTGCGTACAAGAAATAGTGCACAAATGTTGCATAAATCACTTGTTGACATGGGCTACGAGGTTACATCTATACAAGGTGCTCTTGGTCATGACGAGAGAGAGAAAATTGTTAAGGAGTTCAGAGATGGTTTGACTCAAGTTCTTATTTCAACTGATCTTCTAGCTCGTGGCTTTGATCAGCAACAGGTACTGTGTTGGTCCTCTCTCCCACTCTTCTCTTTTTGTCTGTCCTTTTATCTTTTAAATGTGGTTACATCCTAACTATTTATATTTATTTAGGTTAATTTGGTCATCAATTATGATCTTCCAATGAAACACTGTTAGGACTTGGAGAGTTTATGAGAGGAGAAGGGGGAAGAATAATACCTAACTGTTAAACAGTTAGGAGAGGATGGGTAGAAGGGCATATATAAGAACCCTTATTGTTTGTTTCAGGGGGAGTTAGACTCTTTGTTAGTTGTATACCGGTCTTGCACCTGGTGAAGGAGGTTAAGCTCCTTGGTTTCTACAGTGTATTCTTGATTCTTTGCTGTGAATACCATACACATTCTTTGCAATTTCTGATTGTTGCGATTACTTACGTGAGTAGAGAGAGGGTGAGAGTTAGGGGTCTTACTTGGATTCCTAACAAAGTGGTCCAACCTGCCGGATCCGCTTGGGAGGGGACTGCTAGGTCAAGTAGGGATCAAGAAGTGATCAAGAAAGGGTGGAGGCATGGAAGGAAGAAATGATACCTTGGAGAGGAGGACCAGCGAACTGAGAATGAACATGGCAGCAATACGCCAAGATTATGCAGAAATACGCCAAGATTTGCAAGAAATTATGAAAATGTTGAGTGGGCGAACCAGCAACCAGCAGGGCCAACAGTCGGACGGCAGCCAAGCCTCTGTCAACGAGAACAAAAGGAGGCAAGAGGAGGAAGTGGGAGAGGCAGGGGGTGAACGCCATGAAGGGCAACCCAGTTGGAGGACAACGGTAGAATTACCCACTTTCGAAGGGTTTGATCCTATGGGATGGATTGCTAGGGTGGAGACAGTTTTTGAGAACCAGGGGGTGATAGAGGAAGAAAAAGTGCGCCGGACATACAGTAGCATGAAGGGAAGTGCTGGCTATTGGATCCAAGCTTGGAAGGAGAAAGCCAAAAATCGTTCCTGGGATGGCTTGAAGGAAGCCCTGGTGATAAGGTTTGGAACCATTGTTGAGCGTTTGGCGACATCGAAACAGATGGGGACGGTGGAAGAGTATGTACAGGGAGGCGAAAAGGTAAGATCGGGATTAACCGAGCAATCCGAGGCCGATCGCGATAACACAGGCCGATCAAGAGTTGTCGAGCGGTCCGAGGACATAGAAGACCAGTCGTATTGGGGATGAACGAGCGATGAGGTGACACGGTCGGAGGCCGATCGCTATAGCCCATGCCGATCGCTAGTGGCCGAGCAATCCGAGGCCGATCGCAATAACACAGGCCGATCAAGAGTTGCCGAGCGGTCCGAGGACATAAAAGACCAGTCGTATTGGGGACGAACGAGCGATGAGGTGACACGGTCGGAGGCCGATCGCTATAGCCCATGTCGATCTCTAGTGGCCGAGCAATCCGAGGCCGATCGCTATAACACATGCCCAATGAAAGTTATCGAGCGGTCAGAAGTCGACCGCCATAATCTAGGACGACCGCTCGGTCCAGGCCATCATTGGCCAGAAAAGAATCGAGGGACGGTCAATTTTGGGGAGGATGAAGAGATGGAGACTAAAGAACCAGAGACCGAAGTAGACCGGAAGCAGAAGGAGATGTCCGCTTTCTCTGCTGGAGGCCTCACTCAGAAAAAAATGATGAAGCCGAATGGTTTGATATGTGACCGAACGGGTATGGTTTTGACTAGCAGTGGAGCCAGCCACAGTTTCATAGGCAAGGTACTAGTAGAGGATCGAGGTTTACCCATGGAGGATACCCAACCGTACCAGGTGAGCTTGGGGGATGAGCAGAGGAAGAAAACCAACATCGACCGAACGGTTGAAGTTAGCGGGAAGGAACTGAACGGTAGATCGAGTGTTGCCGAGCGGTCCAAGATCGAACGCAATATCACAGGTGAGGTTGTCGAACGGTCCGAGACAGAATTAGACCTGAAGCAGACGGAGTTGTCCACTCTCTCGGCTGGAGGCCCTATTCAGCCAAAAGCGATGAAGCTGCAATGTTGGATAGAGGACCGAACGGTATTGACCATTAAAAGACGAGACCGAACGGGGGTTCGACGAAACCGAATTGACTAGGGTGTTCAATCAAAGGGGGAAGAAGGTAGTCAGCAAGGGGGATCCAACACTAGCTAGAAGGTGGGGGGAGCTAGAAGCTTGGTTAAAAATAAAGGAAGTAGTATTGTGGACCTTGGTGTGGAATTTGGGGGTGATAAGAAGGAAAGAGGAAGAATGGAAGATAGTGGGGGAGAAATGGCCGCCACCTAAGCCTCCAGACCTAAATTGATGGACCTAAATTGGTGGGCAGTAGCCAGTGGATTCTCTTCAGATGATAACAAGGTGTCTGCATCTGACCCAAAATCTGCTCTTGCGTTACAAAGACTAGTCCAAGCTGCAGTATGGTTTCTTGGGGAAAATGTAAATTATGCTGCATCTGAATATGCTTGGGAATCCGCCACCCCACCTGGTACTGCATTGATGATGTTAGATGATGAAGAGGAGCCAGGAGACCAAGCCCTTCGGTTCCAACCTTGGGGACAAGGTTGATTCTCAAGGGGGGAGTAATGTTAGGACTTGGAGAGTTTATGAGAGGAGAAGGGGGAAGAATAATACCTAACTGTTAAACAGTTAGGAGAGGATGGGTAGAAGGGCATATATAAGAACCCTTATTGTTTGTTTCAGGGGGAGTTAGACTCTTTGTTAGTTGTATACCGGTCTTGCACCTGGTGAAGGAGGTTAAGCTCCTTGGTTTCTACGGTGTATTCTTGATTCTTTGCTGTGAATACCATACACATTCTTTGCAATTTCTGATTGTTGCGATTACTTACGTGAGTAGAGAGAGGGTGAGAGTTAGGGGTCTTACTTGGATTCCTAACAAACACACTGCCAGCTATACCCGTGAACCTGAGCCTGATTGTGAAGTGTATTTGCATAGGGTTGGCAGAGCTGGGCGCTTTGGGCGCAAAGGTAATTTCCAGATTTCTCTGCTTACTCTTGTGTAGTTATAAGAAATTGTTAAAGTTGCATTATTAAGCTAGGAAGCACTGAGACCTTGGTAGAAAAGTGCGGTGCCGTGCCGAACACTTGTCAGACACTTCTATTAGATGTCCAACCCTATTCAACTGTGTCACAATTTTCTTCTGGCTTACATCTCTTTAACATGATTTGGCTGACGCTACTGTATTTAAAAATAGCAAAAAGAAATTGAAAGAAGACGACCTATATTAGAAATAATGGATGACTTATTTTTTAGGCTTATAAAAAGGACTTAAGTAGTTATTTTAACTATTAAGATTACATGTTTGTTATTTAAGATTCTACTGTGAAAGATGTTATTGCAAGGAAAACTTTATCAAATTTGTTTTTACAACATGAAAATCTTAAACAGTTGAGACTTTTGTCCTGATGCTTATATTACATGTATGCATTTGCTGTGGGTGTGTATCAGCAGTTATACGGTGTCCTATATTTTGGTCATTAGCTGTGTTAGTGGTGTCAGTGTCAGAGTCGGTGCTTCATAGGTATTAAGTGAGCCCCCCTAATTCCTTTTTTTTGTGGTGCTACTTGGTTCAATATATATTATTACTCTGACGGGGTTAGAAATATTTTTAGCTAGTGGGCTGTTGAGTTGGTAGGACACCTGAAAATCAGATGACAAAGGAGATTTTAAAAATTGACTATTTATCTGTAGTTCTTATAGACTTTATCACTTCTAAATTCTTTTTCTTTTTCCATCTTACCGGACAAAGCAGATATTTAGTTTGAGTGATCACCCTGGTCAGACTGGGGTTTAAGTTTTAATATGTACCTGTTTGGCGACAGTATCACTTCATGCACTTTTTTTTGCTTTACCCTTTTATTCCAAAGAAAGTGATTCATAACTTCATTCTTCCTCGAGTTATGAATCATATTTTCAGCGCTGGTATAAAATAGTTAAGTTATCCGTTTGTTTCTTTTGATCCTACAGGGGCTGTATTTAACCTGATTTGTGATCAAAAGGATGAAAGGCTCATGTCGAAGATTGAGAATCACTTCGGCACTCGTGTAGCTGAGGTGTGTCAATTGATTCATAGCACCGATTCTGCTAAATTTGATTTTTTATTATCTGTTCTGAAGGAGTTGTGAAAATATCCATCTTAAATAACATTATTTTGTTAATGTGACTGGGGATGCAGGTGCGAGCACAAAGTGTTGAAGACTATAAACGTGCTCTCAAGGAAGCCGGTTTACTGCAATGATGTGAATCTGCATAAGTCGAAGGCTGTCGATAACTGTTGTGTTTCTCCTCAATGTGCCTGGATTCTGGCCAAGGAATTCGATCATAACAATGAATGGTTTGATTATTCTGCAGGAGCACATGCGGATGATGGTTAAGTTTTGGGGATGGAGAGTTTTTGGTCGGTCTGTTTTCAATACTGCTGCTGTCGTGCTTGATTTTTTCCTGCAGTGTGTGTAATTTAGATTTTTTCTGGTCAAACATATTTTCTTGAGTCTGAAATATACCACTATGATTTTCATATAAACAGCTGATGCATGACTGAGGTGTGTAAACTTAGATATTAAGGCATCACAACGTCAAAGTCATCATCATGTATAATTATTGTCACAAAAATAATTGACCACTTTATGTTTTAAAAGTCATCACAACATATGTAAATTCACCTCGGTAACATGAAAAAACCAAAGCTGATACAAAAAGGGGTTTAACAAAGAAAAGGGGGATAAAGATAATCGTATATATATTATTAATACACTCGTAATAACGTTTGTAACAAATGGGATACCTAATTACTATAGGAGTTTATCTAATGCTATATTTTTATTAAAATTCACTTTTTTATTCAATGTTTTTGAAATTTATTTTAAATGAACTTTAATTATATTCCTAAAATATATTTTAAAAACATTTAGTAAAGTGTTAATTTTAGAAAAATACTTACAACATTTCATTCGTATAAAATTATTAAAAAATATTATAAAATTAATGATATTGACTAGAAACATATATTTTTAGTAAAGTGATATTACAAAATTAATGATATAAGAAATAGATCCAACATACAAATTGACGCTCAGAGATAGCACTTAATGCTAAACCTTTCATGGCGCTTAACAATAGTTCTGGTAGTGTAATTCTTCTTGCAAAACGTTGCACTCAATATCCTAGAGCTAAAATATTATAGACATCTAGTTCAAAGATGGCGCTCAATAGTGTCTTGTTGTCGTTCAGTATTAAAACATTCACAAAACAGGACCCTCAACGATGTAGATGGACGCTCAACATTCTCAAGCTAAAAATGCTTCCAAACTTGCACAAGGAAGTTAGCGCTCAATGCTAGTCTAGTACTGCTCAGTGTTATATCATATATCAACACTTGTATTTTGTGTTTCTGATGGAACTTATACCTGTTCAATTGTCAAAATAGTACTTCTTTTTTAGCGCTTTGGTTCAAAATAGTTTTAAACATAGAAACTTGTACCAATTTGTCTAATTACTTATATTATAAACTCTCTTAATCACACAAAACCAAGCTCAAACCAACAAAATTCGTGAATCAAACATTCAAACCATACAAGTAAAATTAATCATGCTCACTACAAATCTAATTCATTAAATTAGCAAGAAAATTACAAAAGAATTAAGGATTAACTTCCCTTACTTTGATAGCTTCTCAACAAACCCTAAAGAGTCAAGACACCTCTTAACTTGCAAATTATCCCTTTTCTACACCTAGAGAAAACATCAAAACGATCCGACCATGTCAACAAAGAAATTGATCAGCATGGATTCAAGAAAGATGATACAAGAACACATGCGAGCAGGAAAATCTTGCATTCAACCAGATGAAACAAACAAGATGAGGAAAGAGGTTAAAAACCCTAAAGAAGAAAATGATTGGTTGACCTTGGCGAGCTTGTCACAATAAGAAATCTTATGGCCTCTAATCCTCAAACGAGTGAACAAATTGTGAGAAATCTCAAAGAAATGGGAGAAAACTCTTATAAAAGAGTTTATAGAGAAAGAGAGTGTTTTTAAGTAATGAGACTCTTTTATAGTTTTATATTTATATAAAAGCGTTTTATTATTAAAATAATAGAGTCTTAATATTATAAAACACTTTCACTCCTAAAATACACCTTTCTAGGTTCTCACAATATTAGTTTAACATTTATACAAAAATTAAATTTAGTATAAATTTAGAAAGATGTAAAATTGCTTCATTGAAAAAGAATAAGATTGAATTGAATAAAAATAAATATAGAAAATAAATTGAATATAAGATATATGACATAATCACTCTCACATCATATTAAGAGTGTTATGACACAAACTTAACATGTGAATGATTTTTTTAAAATAAAATAAAAATTAAAAAACACAAAAAAAAAATCACAAAGTGACATGAGATATATTTGATATTGTTGGTATAGTATTGACAAAAATTATAAAATTGTATCAATTTTAAAAAAAAGTTAGAGATAAAAAAATTTGGAGACCAATTTAATTATTTTGACTAAAACTAAAACCAAAAGAGTAATTAAATATAATTTTAATGTCAATATTTTTAATATTCATAACTCTTTTGTCCCTTTTTTACCTACAAAACTGTAATACTTTATTAGTTTTTGAGATGGTTTTACTTATTTATACGAGTTTGGAATAAAAAGTTGAAGTAAAGCTCGTTTAAATTTAAATAATGTTATCTTAATAGAGTAATAGCGTATCATAATTCATCATAATAAGAAATGTAAGAAAGGTACAGAAATCCCTTTTGCAAATAGTTGTGAAGTAATGGTCCTTGAAATGATTTATTGTGTTGGGTGGTAGATTTTTGAAAGAGTAGAAAGAGATTTTGGTGCATGAATGTGAAGGAGAAGTGCAAAAAGTTTACTTAGATTGGGTACAAAGTATTCCCAAAATTGGATGCATTAATGGATTTGGAAAATTGAAATATTGATTAGATTGAAAGGTGATTCAAAGTCACGCGTGAAAAAAAGGTTGAAATAGTACATATTTCCACTTCAACACTGACATCAACATTCTCAAAAAGCCCAAAGCGACCCCAATTCAAAGAATGGGATATCTCTCCATTTAGGTTTTGTTCTCTTGTGTATTTGAGGGAGATGATTTGAATGGATTTGAGGGTAATTTTTTAGTTATTTTTTTGAGTGGATTTGTGGGTAATTGAGAGTGGATTTGGAAGTAAAGTTTGTGAGAATTAGTGTAGGATTTGATTGAGGTGATAGATTTTAAAAATTAGTTTAATTGGTAGAAATTTAAAGATTACCAAAATGTCCCTAGTTATAAAAGTAATATAAAATTTTATTTATAGATGTTATATTTAATTGTAAAAATGTTTATAAAAAAAATTATAAATAATTTATAAAATTAATGTTTAAAAATTATAAAAATTATAATGTATAGCCTTGTAACCGGTTACTCAAACGCGTAACCGATTACATGCCTTCATACCCCCCTTGTAACCGGTTACGATAACCGGTTACGATTCTCCTGTAACCGGTTATGCCACCCTCCCATTATGCTTCATACCCCTGTAACCGGTTACACTCTCCTGTAACCGGTTACCCCACCCTCGTCATTGCATATCAAGTCAAGGGCACACTGGACTTTTCATCATCAATCCACGCAAATCTCTCCAATTTTGCGAGTGATCAAAACGGAGTGTATCCCGCAAATCCATCCGCGATGATCCGTCCATTTCAGCTCAAACGAACAGCACAACAGTGATAAATCGTCGCTCTCAAATTCGCATGAACAGTAAATTCTGTTCATGCGAACACAGGCTTAATCTTTATAGGAAACTTTCCCTCAAGGGCCACTTTTAAACTAAGTACGAGGACCATGCATGATTTCTCATTGACTAACAAATTGAAACGTGAATTTATGTTTAATATTAAATAAAAAAATTATTAAATAAAAAAAATTAATACTGTACAAAATAAAAACTCAAAATAATTTTATTACTTTAAGTTTTCTTTTAAAAGTTGGATCTAAATATGACAAAAAGAGTCAAGTTTGTAAGGTTAATCCGTCAAATTGACAAAAAAGTAGGTTGGGTATAATTTTCAAGAGTTAAACCAATATGGTCTCTCAAGTTAGGCAGTCCTTGCAAGTTAGTTGAACCAGCCCGGTAACCTAACTTCATTAAAAAAAATTGAACTCACGCCACGATACTTTATATTAACAGAGTTAGATAGCCTAGTCAAAGTTTGATACAACTCGGTCAAGATCTTAAACAACCTGGATGACAATCCTTTTCAACCCGGATGACAACCTTTTACCGCTCAGAATCAACGCGGAAACTTGACACTAGCCCATTTTCATATAAAAAATCAAATATTTCAATTCGTTTCGATGTGATGTTAGACTTTTAATGACAAAAAAAGAAACAAAAAAGGTGGGACAGCCTGGTAGACCACCAACGAGCAAGTCGGGTTGTAAAGTTGAACTCATTTTCCATTTTAAGGTCAGTCTGGTTCGACCATTTTTTACGGGTCAATATCGAGTCAAGATTAAATGGGTCGGGTTGGTCCGTTTTGTTACCCTTAATTGGATAAAAAAAATTATCAAATTCTATGTAAAATTATGAAAATAGTCATTAAAAAATACAAATAAATTTTAAAATTATTTAACACAAAAAACTTTGATAGGTCTTATTTATGTTTAATGAGTTTTTTCCCCAGTAATTTTGTATTCTTAAATAAGTGTTTCAGGTATAGGGAATCGAGGTCAACAATATGTTGTCTAGTATGTTTGGGAAAGGTCTAAGGTTCAAATCCTTGTATCATTTTTCGTCCATTTCACTTGGAGGTTGTGACACCCCATTCGGGTGTCACTCTTTATTCGTAAAACATTTATTTATTTTTCTAAAATTTGAAATTTCAATTTCTCCGATAAACTATTTTTAATACATCATAAGTATTGAAAATCGAGTACACATCTTAAAATAACATTGATTTAAAATTACAATCCTTAATAAAATTCTCAAATATTTTTCCTAGAATATTTTGCAAAAACACAAACGCAAACACAAATAAGCAAAGATGAGCTAACTAGAACATTGAAGAGCATACAATAAAACACACTCATCCACACTACTTAAAATCATTCATTTCAACATAAATCATCAAATTTCATATACATGACCACACAATTGCCATCAATTTAATTTCGTTGAACACACAAAAATCATCTGCCTCAGCAGATCACAACTCAATAATGCTCATTCTTAATTTAAAATCTAACATTAACCTAGATCATCCACTTATCAATAATTCACAACTCAGTCTACAAACTCATCATGTAGTATATATCCATCACATTCACATCATATACCCAATCATGATTCCAACAATCAACATGATAACACATCATATAGAATCATTTCTCAATAACAACTGTAATGACACATCACTCTCATTATCTTGTTGTTAATCACAACATTAACTCATTACATCCATACTCATAGTTTCACACATGCATATCTCATCTCTAGTCATTTCCATGTTAATCCAAGATAATCATCCAAATAACACACAAGTATTCTCATAGAGTCCATTTTTATCAAAACATCAATCTTACAAAAAATTATTATATTGGTTAAATGCCAAACATTCAATAGAAAACACTCAAGGTTGGTATATTTTCTAACATCACGATAGATACATCACTTACTCAGCACTGAACAACTTTTCATTTCAAAATTAAGATTCAATAAATAACATACCAACAAAGAGAGATTAGTCCCTCACTTACATATCTTCAATTCGCGGATAAAGCAATAACAATCAAACATTTATCACATCACAAAAATGTTCATTTAACATTACTACTTTGGCAAAGAAAAATACTCATCATATGAACACACCAAATCCACAACTCTCCACATGTAATTATTCAATCATTCAAATTTCATCAATTAAACACAGTCAATATTCATACTGCTAATTGTCCATGCATAGATAAATAATCATTCAGTTTAACAAAGATTAAAGGTCATGCACAATCTATAATTAAAATTTCTAAGCACTTAGGAATATGTTCTAATCCATTAACAACTCAATTCCTCACTTTTCAAGTCTCTTATAATATACATGAATTGTGGACCAAAGACTTGACTTATTAACTTATATTTGGCAACCTAAGTAACATTACTAATCATCCATTTAATTTAGCTATATATTTCCCATTTCAAACTCATCTTGTATGACCATTACGTGGGCAAGCTTGTACACATTACCAGAATTTTTATTTATCATAACATACCACTTCACTAAACTACCAAAAACTACTACATAAATATAATAAATATTTCTACTCAAAAGATACACCAAAAGCACCATATAACCATCTCTCGAAAACAAAACAATAAGTCATAATACAAAAAGTATTTATACTCTAAAATCGACACCAAAAATAGCATGTAGCAATTATTTTTCTGAATAGAAACAACAAGCTAAATACAACAAACAATATCACATTTAAGACAACATATACTTTCTTTGTTCTATGAAAAGATATAAGTTGAAAGCTTGTTGAGTAGACTTCTAGGAAAGAGGGCGCGCAATGAACAACTTCAGTACATTCTCTTTCCTTAGCCAAAGTGTTCCCTAGCAAGTTTCACAAATATCACATTCATTTGCATATATCATGTTTCTAACAAAATTTAATAACTTACACTTTAAAACACTCCATATATCATCACTATATTGGCCAACAATCAATAAAATCTCATACTACAAAAAAAAAAAAATTACTCAAGAAGTATATTTTCTAAACAACAACCAACATTCATGTCCAAACAACAAGCTCATATCATCATCTTTTCACAAAAATAAAGAGACATGGTTTAACTCCTCTTACCTCTTAATGAACTACTTTGATCCTTTCTCTACGAAATCTGGGCAGCACCTCCCTTCTTTACCCTTTAAAACCTTCTACACTCACAAAGACAACCCCCTTTCTATAGACAACTCTCTCTACAACTCAATCTAATCACCCTTTTAGAAGTTCTCACAACTTTCTCTATGAACAGATCCTAACCCTCAAATCTTTTTATCTGCTATTAAATTCTTGTTCCCTCTTCACGAATTTCACTCCAATGATGAAAAACTTCATTTTCTCACCCTTTTTTATAGTTGAAGTTAGGATTACTCACGTAGTACTACATTATTACTATAGTTGTACTACATTGTTATTGTAGCAGTACTGTAGTTGTACTACACTTTACTGTAGCAACACGCTTTTCATGAGGTATTTTTACTATAGCACCATACGTATTTTACCGTAACATTATATGTATTTTACTGTAGCATTATACCAAATTTTTTGTACTCGAAAATAAATATTTATCAACTCAAATGTAATTATTTTCAAGGGTCTTACAGAGGTTACCTGCACAAGTACTCTGATGCTAAAGTCAGTAAAAATTCAACCGTTAAAGTTTTAATAGTATAGTAAATGCAAAATCTCCTGTCACCTTATCTCAAATTTGTATTTATAAATTTCGGAGTAGACTTTTGATTAGTAACAGTTTAATTATAACCCAATTATAAACAATTATACTTTATCTCTATATATGTTTAGTAATAGTTAATTAACTTGATGAATGACTAATCGACAAGGTTCTTTAATTGTGCCATTTTAACGATGGTTCTTCCTAACTCCTCACAAATATATCCTTGGCATATGACTAAATGTATCATTCGCATATGACTGCCTGTGAAACTGTACAATAAATATTAACCAACTCATTAACCTTGTTCTTGACGTCATTAACATTTTTTTGTGAATACCATCTTCACAGTTTATGCATTTAATTTTATATTGTTATTAAGTCTGATATTATTATTAACAATGGTAAATTTGGTTAATTTTCATAATAATTATATTTGGGTTTATGGGTTTGAGCAGTTGAGTATGAAAAGAGAGATTTGGTAGAAATGTTTTACATTTTTTTTTCCATTATCACAATTTTTTTTCCTAAAAGTATATTCCTTTTAAAAAGGTTTACTCAACTAAACTCATTCTCACCTTAATTTCCAGATTAGACCCATTTAATGTTTACAGATTGAGAATTTGGTCTTCATAGACTCAATTTTTAAATATTTAAATTGAAAAAAAAAATCATATCAACATGTGATCGCCAACAACTGAATTCTGAGATGATTTTTTTTTCTATTTTTTCTAAAAAAATTTAAAGAAAAAAAAAGATGTAAAAAGCTATTTTATATTGAGAATTCAGGTCGTGAAAACTCAAATTCTCAACAGATCCAAGTTATAGAAATTAAGGTAGAAGTGGATTTATTTCCATCATTTTTTTTAATAGGTTTATTTTGAAAAGAAATATAAAAATTCATATTATACTTTATTTAAAACCTCATTTGAAAAATTAGACATTATTGGTATTTTAATCTATATATACTTACTTTATATATTTTATTTATTTATTTACCTCTCTTTCACGTTTTTTTGTAATTTGATCTCCCAAAACATTTCATCTTGAAATTTTGGAGATATTTAGTTTGTTCAAATTTCTCAGATAGATATGAAAATTAGGATCTAAACATGATATGTAAATATTTGATTTTCTATGTTTTGTCTCGTGGTTTCAAAAAAGTAACTGTTTTTCATTTCATTTTAGTTTTTTTTTGTATGTTCTTTTTGTTTTTACCCTGTGATAGGAGAATAATTTATTTTTAGTTCTTGTTAATTTTTTTCCGAAAAACAATAAAACAAAAAGTATCCATATTTATAAAAATAAAAATAAAAAAATAAGGATAAAAAGGAATTTTAGAGGAATCAAAAGTCAAACAAAAGTTTTTGGAGGAATTAAATATAAAATATGACTCTGTAGTAGAGAGCAATAACATATTTTCTAATTTCTTGTAAATATTTTCTAAGACAATCTTATTTTCACCAGTGTCAAACAATTCTCTTAATATTAAATTTAAGTAATACTAATAGTGAGTATTTGGATATTATTGTAGGGTTAAATCGAAATACATGTGTATGCATATGTAGCAAAAAGACGATTAACTTTAAATTAAATATATGGATAATAATTTATATGCTGTTAGCATTTAAAAAAATATAATTTTTTTTCCAAATAATTGTAATTAGCTAGTTTCTTTTTGTTCTATTTTTCATTCTTTATTCAAGTAAGAAAATATTTAAAAATAAATAAATTTTAAATTTTAAAATATTAAAAATATTAAAATAATTTTATAAAATCAAAAATGAAAATAAATTTAAACATTGCAAGCTTGTTTTTTTTATTTATTAAAAGGGCCAAAATATAATTTTAATTAACTTGTTTTACTAACGTTTAAATAAATAATTTAAGTTTATTGAGTTTTATATTTTTGAAAAATCGTAATACAAGCCCATTTTCGTCTTTTTCTTTCCTTTTCCTGTCCTTTTCATTATCTTACATATCTTATCTATCATTATTTTCTCTTTTCCTTCATAGTTATTTATCAATGCACTTTTTAACTATAGTTAAAAGCATTTCATTTTGAAAACAACTAATGTAAGACACGTTGTGAATAGTATTTTTTTTTAAATCAACATATTCTTATAATTTAAGAAAAATCTTAATCAAATACTACTAGATTTAGTTTTATAATCTTAATAAAATACCTTAAAAATTATTTATATAATTTATAACCAATACAAAATAACAAATTATGAAACTAATGAGACTAATTTCAATATTTTATTTTTATCTACTATTATAAAGCCATAATTGTAAATCTGATTGAATCCAATAGAAAGAAAAAAAGGTTGAGAGAAGTGAGAAAGCAAGAAGAAGAATAAAGAAATTGCAAGTTGTGTTTATTTAGCTAAAAAACTAAAAAAATGTTGACAGCTGAAAGATAAAGCACCAAGTTGACACAAAATAACAATATCAATTATATCTAAATAAAAAAATTGAAAATGAAAGCCCAAACATTAAGAAAGCGACACCTGGCAGACGTGAACTGTACCTAAAAATTATCCTTTTTAGTCTTGGTTAAAGAAAATGAAAGAAAATCTTTAACAATAGATTAAAATAAAATAATAATAATAATAATAAAAATAATAAAAAATTTAGAATTAAACAATTCAATAAATTATTTCTATTTTTTAGACTAAATCATTTTATTTTATCACCTATATAATGTTTTCTATTTACTAAACATCATATTTAATAAATTATTCAACTTACCAACTATTTATTTTATCTATTTCATTTCATTTATTTTTTTATTTGTTTCTTTTTTCTCATTACAAAACATAAAATAATTGTTTCTTAAATGTAAAATCGATTTTGAAATATAAAATCGAAGTTAACGATCCAACATTAACTAAGTTTTTAAATCATCTAAAGATCTAAAAATTGTCATTAATTCTAAGTTTTGTTGTAACAATTCATCTAAACCATTCATAAAAATATTTTCAAAAAACATTATAATGTGAAAGTCAGTTTAACGTTTAACAGTTTAGATAAATTAATAAATACATATAATCTATCTTTTTACTCCAAATTTATATTTATAAATCTTAAAATGAGTTTTTCATTAACAATCTAATTACGGTATATCTATTATTAATAATCATGGTCTCTTTAAAAAGTTATTTAACATGAATATCATATTCACAATTAAAAGATGAATTTAACTCCTTATTCAGCAATTTGAATAATAACTTGTTTGTGCATATGAATAAGAGCTAAGTAGACCACACACTTACATTTCTTTTTCTTTTATTGATGAGAAATTAAGGAAAGTGAGTAATTAAGACATTATATTTCATGGTTTTGTAAAGAGGAAATAAAAAGAATACTTTTTTGAATTATTATTAAAAAAATCTTTTTCTTTAAAAACTCGAAGAAAGTGTTTGAGACAACTTGGTTGAATTTTGAATACCCTACAAAATCAGCCTTCGAAATGCTACTTTAGAATCGTGCTGTGCCAGCTGGACCAAGATGACATCGTTGACACGTTTCACAGTATGATTTGTCCTTGATAGAATCCGTACTCACTCAGTTACTCTATGCATGTCTTCAAATATATTACACTTTTTTTCCTCTTCAAATGTTTCTGTTTATGGTTCTTTTTCTTGCTTTTTTTTTCATCTTCTTTGGTTTTCTTCCTCGTACTTTCTCTTCTCTTTATCTCTTTGCATTTTTGCTGCTTCGAGTTGAGTGTGTTGCCCTGTGCTTTTTGTGGACCGAATTGTCCCTTCTCAGAGGTGAAAATTACAGATAATTTTACGCCACTTTTGCAAACAAGTTGCTACTTTTCTTCTTGTCTGTTTTTGATTTTACTGTTTCTCAGATACCCTTTTCCCTTTTCTTTCCCACAAAGCAAACCATTGTTTCTGTTATGGCTAAAGCCGGTTCCGTAAGCTGAGTCACAATCTGGGTTTGTTTTGCTTTGGTTTTTCTTGTATTTTTTTTTTATCTAATTTCTAGATACCGATCCATTTTTCTCTTCTTTTTTGGTAGTTTTATTTTTCTTTTTCGTTTGAAAGGAGGGTTTTCTTAAATTTCTAGTTTTGAGTGGGGATTCTGTGGAATCTAGTGAAGGGTCATTTTGGAGTTTAGATTTGTCTATGTAGTAAGGATTAAGGAATTTATGTTAAGCTTCAGGTGCCATGTGAGATGTGTCATGTCTTTTAACTTTGTTCTGTGACGTGGCTGCTGTAGATTGGGTTATTGGTGTTGGGAAATGAAAATTTTCATTTACGTGTAGCTCTGGAATGCTTAGCTTTGTCTGATGCATTTAATTATCTTTTTTTATGTACGTATGGTTTGAGATTGTTTTTCACTCTTAGATGCTTGAATTTTGAATAATTTTTAAGGCTGGTCTTGGTTGCAGTACTGTTGCTTGAACTGAAATACCCCTCTATCTATGATATTTGTTTTCTGCATTTGAGTTTTGTTGTAAGAACTATTGGTTTATATTTCATGCCTCATTCTTTATGAATATTGCTTCATCAGTTGTTCATTCCTCCTTCCATGGAAATTTACACCCTTCATTTTCTGTTTGAAAATATAGATAGGATTTTATTGATTATAACTTATGAAGCATAGATAGCTCAATTAACATATTCTGTTGTATTTACTACAAATATCATATCCATGCACTATAGATTTTAACACTAGTAAGATACTGAATAACAATATACTCATGAAGTTCACCACAGACCAGAGCATTGGGAGGGAGAAAAACATATATTTTCTTGAAAAAACTTTTAGTATGTTAGAAAGCAGTTTGATGATGTCAATTCTAGTTATATGGTATGCGTTTTGGATGTTATTGTTTGCATAGTTCAGTATTGGTTACATTACATTAGTTATATCCTGATGTTTCCTGATTAACATGAATTGCACAATTAAGAAATCTGGTCATTAAGATTTGTCATATGTATGAATATTCTAAAGTATGACATGGAAAAAGTAATAATAAGAAACTAATGAGTGTTCTGTGTAAACTTCAGGTGAAGAAAATGATTCTCACTAAGCAGTATCGATGTGTACATTCAGCTAGCTGTCAATGCACCAAGGGACATTTAAGTGAAGATGTGATATTCTTGGTGTTTCAGCGTTTGAATTGGAACCCCAATCTAATTGCTACACTGTCGTGTGCATGCAAATGGTTTGATGATATTGCAAAGAGGGTTTTATGGAAAGAGTTTTGCAGAACAAGAGCTCCTAAGATGATGCTTGATCTGCAATCCAGTGGAAGTCACAGTGCAGATGGGAACTGGAGGGCTCTGGGGAAGCTTCTCATATTCTGTTCTGGTTGCACACAAGGTGGTTTGTTCGATAATGTTGAGGTTCCTGGTCATTTTGTTAACAAGACTCGGTTTTCTAAAACACTAGGAAAGAGCTTTCTCATGCCACAGTGTCTGAATGATGTTTTGTATGTGTCTGAGCCTTGTGAGCATATTGACCAAGGTGAAGCTGGTGATTTAGGATTCTTCAGAGGAATTTTCAAGTCGTTTGCATCATCAAACGTTAAGAAGATGATAATTAACAGAGGTGCACAGCTCCATCCAACCGAGATTTGCCCCTATTGTAAGGCTAAGTTGTGGAGTATGCTACAGGCCAATATGATTCCACAAACTGCTAAGTGCAGGTTGGGTTCCCATAAAGATTATATTGAGTATTATGTCTGCCTAAATGGTCACTTGCTTGGGGTCTGCACATTGTTACCACTGTCTGATTCAGAGGATGTATCTGAAAATGAGTAAGATATTAATGATTCTCAGGTATTTTCCTGTGTCTGTGAAGTCCATAATTTCCTGTAATATTTAATTATCATTTTTTATGAATGAAAAACTAGTTCTATGTGAGAACTAGACCCATTTTCATGAATTTTGGTTATGTTGATGAGCAACAACTTATCTTTTTTAACAGGTGTTTCAGTTTATTATTGGTTAAAAGTTTGTAGAAATGGATACTATTCTCTCATCAGAATTGAAGTTTCATCTGGGTAATATCCATTGACATTTATTAGAATTTTTATTATGCAGATTATCAAGATGAAACTCCAAATCTGATTAGAGAACACACCAACAACACGAATGATGTTAGACCAGTTTGGTTAGACTTTGAAAATATTTTTAAGATAATCACTTAACAGTTAATTTTTTTTTTTTAAAAAAAAGGGAAACTGTTTATTTATAAGATAAGCAGATTAGACAAACACCCAAAAGAATCTGAAATATGTATATTCTTTTAAAAAACACTTTTTGAAAAAAATGAAGACAGACAAACTCATTCATTGTATGCATTATCTAATTTTCATCTGAAATTGTGATGTTTCCTTGGCAGATTGGAATTCAATCTTAACATGAATTTGGCTGAGCGCAGTGCTGTTTGCTCAAGGGTGAAATTGTGCTCAGCAACAGCTATAAGTCTCATTTTTGATTCAAACCTCCACATTGCATTATGCTTCATGTTGCTGTCTCAACTCATGCCAGCATTTTCCACTGATTATAAATATTGCCAACATTTTTTTTAATAAATCAAATAGAAGGTGGTTCTTTACTTAGAACTATGTGGTACACTGAATTGTTTTGTTAGTCCACATACTTTCAGTCAAACATGGACAACATCTTTATATTTTTTTGTCAGACAAGAACAGAGTCTTTGTATTTAGTTATCTAACTATGAAATTAACTGAAATCAGAAAATAAAAATTGTAGAAAAAAAAATTATTAATCAATAATTAATGAAGGTAAGAAAATAAGATATAAC
Source organism: Vigna umbellata (assembly GCF_029865625.1). Taxonomy (NCBI): domain Eukaryota; kingdom Viridiplantae; phylum Streptophyta; class Magnoliopsida; order Fabales; family Fabaceae; genus Vigna; species Vigna umbellata. The sequence continues at coordinate 5,412,222 of NC_142172.1, read as the reverse complement.
GTATTTTTCACTCGACACATTCCACCTAAAATCATGAGAACTTTTAACATGACAATGACTGCATGGACACAGTTGAAACTGCACTGTATCTGTCAAATGAAACTAATTTTACGTACTGATTCTGATCAATGACCATTTTATCAATCATTATGCCATAAATATACGCATCTGACATTAATGTTACCAATTACAGGCCACAAATTTATTAAGTAAACAATTTTCAACTTTAATAATGATAAAAGGAATAATAATCTTCGTAGTACTTTTTATAAGATTAAAGTATCTCGTTTATCAAAAGTAAAAAATAATTAAACTAATAACATTAAAATTGTCTTAATTAATATATTATTTTCAGAATGACTTAGATAATTTCTTATAGAAGATATTAACCTAATTTTCTTTAATACATGCCAGAGGGTTTACTAACTCATGATTAATTCATAAGAATTTGGAACATTTTGATCCACTCAATAGACACCCGAATTTCTAATTTTGATCGTATGAAAAGGTTCCAAATGAGTACATAAATTATATGCTAAGAAAGTGAAATAATTTTACTTGGTAAACTAATCACAAATATAAAATATGATAATTTAGTTTACTTCTATAATAATACTACTTTAAAAATGACATCACTGCTGACACGTGATAGGTTGACTAACTGTAGAACTATGATAAATACTGCCAATGTAAAGCCATTAAACTCATAATTAAAAAATTATCACTGGGGATTGTAAATGTTGTTCACTCATAAAATTGTGGTTATATAAGTTAACAGTGTTTATTGTTCTAAATTTGCCCTGTTTCTATCTTTTATCCATTCAGATGGAGTATATTCTTCCCTTGTGTACTTCAATAATCCAATTTAAAGACATATACAGAACCTGGGAATGGAGAACCTATTTTCTTCAATTAAGGATGAACTTTTAGGCAAACCACACATTCATACCTTTCTACAAAACAATGTTCTGCATGATTTGCTCAAATCATGTCATTTCACTCTTTCTTTCAGTCTCTTAATGGACATAAACTAGTTACAAAATATCATTTTTTTTCTACTCAGTCTCTTCATCTTCCTCTGCTCCAAAATCCAACCCAGAAATTTTCATCTTTCCTATGTTAACTGCAATTATTCAAACATCAAATAAAACACTAAGCATGCAAGGGGTGAGGAACTGGTCCAGATATATAATAAAATGCATTGAACAAATTAAACTGATTGTATCTTTGTGCTTAAGCTCATGCATGCATCACACTTCTCAATATCAAAATTGTAGTTTGGTGGTCCAAAAGAATGCAAGATTCTGTGAAAGAGAAAAAAAAGTGTCCCATGCAAGTACATGCCATGCAAAAATCATGAGAATCAAAATATCACAGTAATCAAATACAACAGCATCTAGAACCTGCCACAGGCTGAAATCTTCAGGTTTAATCAATTAATAGTAAAAGAAAGTATAAGAAATATGACGCTGGTTTCTTTTAGCAAAGTGCAACTCCAAGAAGAATGCCTCATGGTTCGGTTCAGATTGCATGGCATGATCAAATCCTGGTCTCTTCATTACACTTTCACTTCCTCCATTCAAAGTGCATGAAAAGATATACAGGCCACAACAGGGAAAAAACAAAGAAAAGAACCATAAATTATCAAAGATCTCACAATTGTGTATGAGTGTAGAACTATCATCCAAGACTAGCAACAATTTAGAACTGTGAGAATACTCTTTTGAGCATCTCTCCATTACTTCACTGTTTAACCTTTTTTTGATAAAATAAAAAGGATTCTTCAGAAGATAAATTTAAAAACAATAAACCAACCAAAGCCTTATCATACTAAGAGAGGTTGACTACACCAATCACATGATGCCATTGGTCTTGGTAAACGAGATGTAGCATTAAAAACAGCCGACAGAAGCAAACATGGAAAAACTATTGAAGGTGGAAGGTGTGAAGTAACTTGTGTCACATTCACTTACCAACAGCATCCATCCCAGCTAACTTTGGCACGAATTTCTTGATGTGGTCTTCTGCTGCTTTATCGGCTTTCAGTGTCTCACACTCGAATGAAACAGAGATTCTTTTCTTCCCATCCTTTTGTTCAACCATACCAGTGATATCCTTACCCCAACTGTTCAAAGATGGATGCAAACAATAAGTGGAATATGCCAGCAATGAACTTGTTATCATAAAAAATTCAAAGTGAAGAAAAATGTAAATGAGTGAGAACTTCAATCTGTGAAAAATTCAAACATGCTCTGAAAGAGAACTAACCAGCCAACAGAAGACAAAGAATCAAGATAAATAGACAAAAATTAATCTAACACAGACAATTACTGATAATCACTCATGTTAAATACAGGTTGAAATACAAAAGGTAGTTTCATTCATTTGAACTTTTAGTCTTTTAGGGACCGGTAGTTTAATAATTGCAAACTATAATGAAAAATCCTTCACAGCAAATAGGGGGAAATAACCTAATGAGTAGAAACCATAAGGACTAAGAAACCCAGATGAGTGGGAAATAGTGACTAAAATCCAATTTGTGTGAAACTATAGTGAGTAATAGTTCAATCTAAAATAGAAAATAATCTTTACGAGGACCATAGGAAAACTAGATAATAACTTGTGGATTATCTAATTATGTGTTTCTTATAAGCTGCTCTGTTCCATTGGCATGCTAAACAGCAACAAGCTCATTTGTCTGTAAACATAATTATAGTTAAATACTTGTAGAATCCAATCACAAAGATTGACTTCATTTACTTGACTATAGTCCAAAAGTTATAACTTATACCTACGCAGTTGCCTTATTATAGAAATGTAGTTTCCTCAAAATAATATTATTCTCACTGTTTAACTAGAAAGTTATACAGACTAAGAACCAACTTAAATTAGAAAACAAAATCATAAAGCACAGTGAGCACTCAAAAAGAGACTATACATGAAAACACTGCTTTACCCATGAATATGATCAATGCTGTGGAACCGTGCAGCATCATGGCCTTTGCACTCCACAACAGTGGCTTGCTCTTTCTTTGTCTATTTTACGAAAACCAAATGTGAATAAAGTATACAAAGGAAGGAAAAGACAAACAACACAAAGGGCACAATTACTACATTGAAATCTGTGATCGTGAGTTTGATGACGCGATAATCCTCACCCCTACTGCATTCCCTTTCACATGCCAATTCTTTCATGAAAAAAAAAAAAAGTACACGTAATTACTAGATGGATACAATAGTGCATAAAAAAAGTCGCATAAAAGAGGCAGATCAAATACAGGACCATGAACAATTACTAAAAATAGTTGTATAAGAATTGATGCACTAAAGGATATTTACTACTCTTACAAGCTGGTAGTAATAACTACAATCTTTAGCTGAAAGGCTAACAAGAAGTTAAATTAGTTGATGAATTTAGTTTAATTTAATTTTAAGTCAAATAATATGGAACCTACGGGCCATTTACATCAATTCCTTGTATAAAGCATGGACATAAAGGAGCCCTTAAAATTTTAAATAAAAACAAACCAGTTATCCCTTAATACCTAAAGTTCATTACAAGGGAATAATTCTAATGTGATAAATACTATATCTAATCACAACAAGTTACAAATACTATATCTAATTTTTTGTTTGTAATTACACAATTATTTTTTAATATTTAAATTTATTATTTTAAAGGAAATTTAAATTTATTATAATAATTTATTACCTTAAAAATTAAAATAATAGTTTTAAAATTTATAAAAACTTTGAAACAATTCACTACAAGAAATATTATAATTACATTACATACGGATAATTATATACGGATTATAATCGGTATGTAATGTAAGTATTATATACAGAATTTATATACGAATTTAAAAACAAAATTACACACCGATGTTACATACGGACCTGAAAAATCATTTTTTAAAAAGAAATTGAATTTACTAAGCACGGCTCGACCTCTCGTCTCTCGAACCCTAATTCCACCTTTGTTCCCTGCAACTTTCATTCCACCTCTCTTCTCTCTCGACCTCTCCTCTCGAGCCTTAATTCTATTTCACATTTCTCTACAACCTTCATTCTAGCTCTCCTCTTCCTTTCATTCTTCGTTCTTCTTGCATATAACTCTCACATAAAGTTATAAACACTGAAACAACGAGAGCAAGTTTCACCATCTTCACCCTCTTACTTTCCTTTTTCGCAGGGACACACAACATAAGCTTCTCTCGTTTTCATTTTCAACCGCTCTCAAAACCCTCTAAAAGCATCTCGGTAAACCCTTTTCCTTTTTCTTCTAATTTTCTATGTTCAAATATTTGTATAAAAATGATGATATTTATCTTAAAGAGTTGAACGATCGATTTTCTTAAATCATCATCGTCAAATCTTCCTGCACGATCGGTGGAACTCGATTAGGGTTCCAGAATATCATCTGCGTCTCTGTGAGGATAAGAAAATTTGGGTTTCTGAGAATAAAAAAATTAGGTTTTTTGAGGACAGGAAGGAAGAGAAGTGGGAATGAAGGAAATTTTGGGATAAAATCAAGAAGGATGAAGAAAAAGGTGGTGATAATAAGTTTAGAGGCATTCATGAGGGCAAGGTTAAGGAAGAAGACACTGAAGGTGTCCATGGCTCAACTTCTTCCAAGGACACTGTATTTGACAACCAAGGTTGTTGGTGTCAGTGCGTTTGCAGATGCAGGAACTCATCCGAGGATATATCTTTGGCCGAGGTTTTTTCTTATCTACCATTAATGCTTGTTTATAGAAATTAATCTAACCCCGTGGTGATTTTTGCAAGGAACTCGGGGAAGGGGATTGGGCTTTTCAATGTTTGATTATATATTAGTTTAACTTGCTTGGGAGTTTGGTGTGATTTCTATTTTGATAATGGTTATGACATGGATAGATATTGTTTTTGGAATAAACTGACTTTTAAAAGGATGGTTATATAGTGCCATGTTGTTGTCTTTGTGATGTTATGGGTGATCATTTTTGTTCAAATTCTCATCTGCATACAACATGATTGACCATTGGCCAGAGGTCTTTCCTGCAGCTACAGATTCACGCTACTTCAGTGACCTTGGATTACCAGCTATTGGATTCTCACCTATGGCAAACACCCCTCTTCTACTCCATGACCATAATGAGGTGATTCCTTTAATTTATTGTATGCATAATTGCTTCTTTTGTCAGTGAGCTTATTTGCATAAGAGTTATCATTGTCTTTAGAATCATATATCTGATTTGTTATTTAGAACTGAAGCTTGCATTAGACCCTCGTACACTGGCATCCTGGGTTGACTTTTAGCCTCTTGAAAAACTCCTGTCTGCCAGATCAGAGCATAGTTTTGGTAAAGAAAGTGTAACCATAAACACTTGGATATCTTGATTTGATTTAAGGTTTTAAAAAGTCTTATTTTTTTGACAATTATATATTATGTGCTGTAGGAGACTGGCTTTGGTTATTCTTGCTGCTGTTATGCTCTTTCTTGCATTTGTTGGATTCTATACGTTTCTTTTATCCTGTTTTAATACTTGTTTCTGTCTCTATGATAAAGATTTTTTGTCGTCTCATGTGATTGTTTTTGTGGTCACAACTTTCTGCAGTATTATCAATATTGGTCTGCAAGGTCTTGTATACTTGTAAGTTAAACTAGTTGAGCATTTTTCTATTTATTTTTTATTTTTTGACTTTGTAATTCTCAATAGTTTGTCCCATCTAATCACCAGCCATTAAATCATGTTCTTTTAATGACTGCAGCTTGATCCTCATTGGTTGGATTCTTGTTGCTGGCACATTTTTACTTTGTGGTATATTTCTCTTTCTTCACAAGTAAGTCCCTTCTATCTTGTAGAATTTATATTGAAGTTTTTAGTTTTCACCTTTCAGTTACTCTGTTAACTTGTCTATTATGAGTCACTTATTTCGTGAAGTCCATTTTCTGGTATAATCACTTGTGTTGCACATGTATAACAAAAGCCTATTTTATTGCATATTATGAGTCACATATTTCGTGTAGTCTTTTGAGCTAAGACAAACAGGAATCGCATCTTGCTTTGCGGTATTTTTCCTATTAGATTTTTTTTATTTGAAAATAAATTTAGGATTTGAAAATTCATTTTAGAATTAGAAAAAAAATTCAAAACAGGATGTTCTGAAAAGTATTTTTTGATCTGAAATATCTTTCAAAATACTTGTTTAATAATTTTTTTTATATTTCAGTTTTTGTGTTCTGAAAATATAAAAGACAAAATTTTGAAACAAGTATTTTGGAAAGTAATTTTAAATCTAAAATTATCTTCTGAAAATTTCTCTCTTTTGTTTTGGATGGGTATTTAGAATATGTTTTTCGAATCTAAAACTATTTTTCGATCTTAAAATATTAAAAATAAGATGTTAGAATATTTATTATATTTTTATTTACGAGTGATTTGGAAAATACCACTTTTATGGGGTGGAGGAAGTAGTTTATTCATGTTCGAAGTAAAGCCAATTTTATTTTGTGGGATAAGAATCGTTACTGTCTCTATTCTAGTTACTTTTGGAATAAGTATTTAATTATAGTAATTAAACTGGCACAAATAGAAAATTAATTAACCTAGAATAAACCTACTGCCAAAATACTCCCTCAGTTTTTGGTGGCTAAAGCTATTATTGTATATTCAATGGTTTTGTTGTTCATGGATCTTTATGGTGCCTAAAGCTATTATTATATATTCAATAGTTTTCTGTCTTAAATGGACAGGTTTGGAGTGACCAAATGCTACTTTAGCATCTGTGGTACAGCCCCTAAAGTTCAGTTTGAAGATAGTGTGTTGGAAGCTTTATTTATGTCGATTAATCTTAGTGGTTTGAAAAACCTTTTATCATTGTAAATGGCTTTAACATAGGGCCAGGTTAGATTAATAAATTTGTTTATTATGAATATACATTAAAATTGTGGGTGTTGAATAGGTAACACATTGTAAGATTTATTAATGTAATTGTTTAAGAGATTGTTAAAGAATAAGAGTTGTATTTATTTTTTTGAATTCTATTTGTAAAAAATAATCAGTTGTTATTTGAACATTTGGCAATTCTGTTTGACTTTTATCATTATCAGCTATATAAAACTTCTAACTATTGACTGCAATAGAATCATCTATTTTATTTTTTTTTATAAAATCATAATTATATACGGATTTTTCCGTATATAATTATATATAGATTTTATATACGGATTTTTCCGTATATAAATTATATACAGATTTTATATACGGATTTTTCCGTATATAATTATATACGGAAAAATCCGTATGTAATTTACCTACGCTCTTTTTATATACGGATTTTTGTTCGTATATAATCTGTATGTAATATCATATTATATACGGATTTTGGAGGTTATATACGGATTTTAGTTGTATATAACTGTGATTTTTCTTGTAGTGATTAAAACATTGTCAATTAAAAGATGCTAACTTTAAGAATTTATAAAAAAAATTAAAACATTTAATTTTGTTTATCAATTAAACAAACTTATCTCAATATATTTTATAATATCCACAAGTTTCACCTAACTTAAAAATAGCAAAGCAAAGTAATTTATAAAGATATGACAAAAATCATCTCATGTTTTTAGAATAAAAAATATTTCCTATAAGAAGAGTGAGACACCTTTAAAATATAAGAAGAGGACTTATGTCTTAACTTCAATTAGGAATTGTTTTCTTCAAAACTCTCACTTTTTATTTAAATGAGAAAGATCTGGTTATAAATAAAATAAGAGCATGAAGATCATATAAAATCTTAAAGTGCAGAATAAAGAAGGGTAGATTGGTCCAGAAATATACAGCTCCCACATGCCATTAATTTAGAGAGGATATTGTTGGAAACGCGGATCGCGGCATAACCCTTTGCATATCTAACCGGAAATAGTACGTTCCAAATTAACTTAACCAATTCATTTCCTCTCTTCATCCAATGTCTCCATCAACACCAAGCACTCACTCAACCAAATTCATATCAGATCTTCTAACACATTCTTTTTTAAATTTTCTTAATTTATATAACTATTTTTTTTAAGAGAGACATCATAAAGTTTTACATAAATAAAAAATATAAATAGTATCTTTAATAAAAATCAATGAAGGAGAGACATCATAATAGATTTAATTTCTAACTTACCCACATCAAGATTTAATTTCATCAGAACCATATACTTTAATTTTCAAATTCATTTTTTTCTTCCTTTTTTGACATTATTAATCGAAATTAGGGATATATATCACAAACTGGTAGTTTTAAAACTAACTAGCTAGAGTGTTAATTAAAGTTTTTAGTATAATAAGTGTTTAATTTTATATATAATTTTTAAAGAATTTATATGTGTTTTGATCGTATTATAATATAATTCTAAATTATCACTACAAAATTCACTTAGAAAATAAAAACTGTCCATATTTATATGTTTATTTAAATTTTATCTTTAATCCATGCATGTAAAAGTTAGGTATTTTTAGTGAATTAATTGAACTTCAGTAAGCTCATTAAATGAGATCATATAACAATATATTAGTACGTTCTTTAGAAAATATAAACTAGTTGTATTTAACGATGTTATCAATTGCAGAAAATAAAAAACCCAAAAAACAACTAAACAAGGGCCTTTACAGAAAATTACTGGATCACAATGTTGAATTTACAAAAGAACTTTCTTTCCCATTTTTTTACGTAATACTTAATTATATATTTGATTTGACAAATCTTAAATAAAATGTTTCTACTGAAAGTTATTGTCACAATCCAAGGGTAACAGCAAATGATATATATACTTTTACCCATACAAAATTCACTTTTTTTTTTCATTTTCTATCAATATTATTTTTTGAGAATAATAAATAAAATAATTATATAGTCACTACATTTTTTTTTTCCAGAAAAACATAATCCTTTTAGTATTAGACCACATGTATATCTAAAATATATTGTTTTAAAATAATTAATTATTTTTGGAACACGGCGCATATACCTTGGAGGATTGATGTTATAAACTTTTTAGTATCTTAATAATATATTTTTACAACTTGTCTTTATTCCTTACAGATGAATTTTTAATGCCACGTACCTTCTTCCTTAGGTTTTTTCTTTTATTTTTTATTTGCAACACGGTACACCTGTAAAAGGATAGAAACAAAATATTTTCATGTTTTTTTTTTCTGAGAAAACAGATCCTTTTGGGTTTTTACTAATCTATTAAACATTTGTTTTCTTAAAAAAGTTGTACACATTTTAAACAAGTGTTTTTCCTTGATAGGAACAAAACGTTCATAAACCCTAAAAGGCTGTAATTTCAATATTATTTTTTAAAAAATTAACTTTTTTTACTTTGAAGAAGGAATTTATACAATTTTTTTTTTTGTTTTTGTCAGGAGCAATTTATATAAAAAGTTAGGTTTTGAAGTTGAATCTCTCGGCTTTTACTATTCCTTTTCAATCTTTATGTCGGATATTAAGATTCAAGAATTCAACATTACACAAAAATATTAACTAAAAAAGTAACTATTAATTTTAAGAAAATATGTATAATAAGTAATTTTAGTATCGAATCTTTATTGTTTTAAATTTTTTTTACTTTAAATTAGACTTTAAACTCTATAAAAAGTCAAATCGAATTATACTAAATATTAAAAATCATATTAAAATATATTATGAAATTACTCTTTTAATTAAGAAAACTAGTTGACAAAATTTTATAAAATAGATTTTAAACTTAATCTAACATTACAAAATTGGATTAAAAGATAAAATTTACATTTATTTATATACATATTAAATATTAAATATAAAATTAAATATTAAAGATGCTCATTAACACATAAACTTAAAAAATAAAAATTGTTAAAATAAACTTAAGATGATTCTAATAAAATATTAAGAATCGAATTTCAAATTTAAAAAGCTATTTATATAAAATTAATTTGTAAAAAAGTATTTATATAATTTATATATTATAAATTTATCTTATATATTGTTGTTTAAAAATGAGTTTTGCAAGTAGACAATTCATTTTATTTCCAAATTTCCTTGCTTAAGTAAAAAGCTATATAATTTAATGATAAATACAAATTAAGAAAGTTGTTCAGGTACAGTTAACCATTGTTTTGTTTATATATTGTGTTTAAAGTTAAAAAATTATAACCAGTAGGACCAATAAAAACTGGTTGGTGATCACAAAGTCATATACTTTTAGCAACAAAAATCTAAGCACTGTCAATCCCAATTACAGTTCTCAAAATTCCAAATATGGAAAGTAGGAAAAAGCATTTTAACATTGCATCCATAAATATTTGTGTAGTTTACTATGCATGGAATATACAGTTGGGTTAAATGCTAAAAAGTTGGAACGTTTGCTCCCTCATCTAAGATAGGTCAAGAAGCAATCATACCAATTCAATTTTCTTAAGTACATGCATTTAACCCTAATCTCAGCACCATCAGGTGGACCTATTGAATTTGACTCCACTGGCTCAGAGATAAGCAAAATATAATCTTTTTCATTTACCAGAATAATCAAAACACTGCTAGCTAATTGCAGATAAAAATAAGGGAAATAAATATTGTTGACTTTCATTTATTTATATATATAAACTATATTGATTATTTGTGCGGATATTTGTGTGTAAAAAAAATTCATGAATAATATTCAAAATCTGTTTGGAAACATTTTCTGATATAAATTTTTTTGTTTTGTTATTAAGAAAATTTCTTAAGAAGGGAGATAATATCACTAGTGCAGCGAGGGGCTTTTACCGCGGTTCATTTTCACTATACGTCGCGGTTCTTGAACCGCGGCATATTCAGCCGCGGTAGTAAGTCAGACACTTTAGGCCGCAGTTCTAACCGCGGTATATAGGTTGCGGAATATGCCGCAGTTGTCGAGGGAACCGCGGCCTAAAGCCATTTTTTTTAAAAAAAAAAAAAAAAGACACTATATGCCGCGGTTGAACCGCGGCAAAAGAGTGTAGAATATGCCGCGGTTAGTGTCAAAACCGCGGCCATATGTCTCGTTTTTTAAAAAAACTAAAAAAAACGAATCACTATATGCCGCGGTTGTGGTTACAACCGCGGCATATTCCCCTGCAGTTTTTTAAAATTGCAGGTCTGTTTTTGTGATATCCACTACCACAAAAACAGACCTGCATATAAAAACATGTACAGAAATTCAATTTCAACATAACAAACACATGTTCAAATGTATTTCAACATCAAATAAAGTACAAAGTCTAAGAAAATTCTATCTAATCAAATGCATTGTTTAAATCTAAATCTATGAGCTATTGTATAATCTAACTATATACTTCGCAGCAGCGTTCCTAATGAATAATAGTGACTTCTCAGGAACTGGTGTAGTAGTCTTGAATCTCTACAAAAGACAATTCATTTTAATTAGTGTATATGAATTCAACATTTGTTAAAAAATCAAAATTTGTTAATGTTAAATATTACCGTTTCCCAGCGACTTGTGATGTGAGAACGAACAATATGGGTCATCCAATACATTACATAGTATCCACACTCATATGACCCATTTTGTCTGTTACACTACAATATATCATCACAGTTGATAATAGTTAGTGAATAACATTTGTTATAAAACAATTATAACAAAGTATGACTTTAGCATATGTCAAACCTTGAGAGAAATCCAAGCAATCTTTCTACTATTAACAATTGATCTCCCGTCCATCATCATACTTGCTGGAATAGAACTGTATATAAAAAAAGGTTTTAGCATTCAGTTATATAACAAAGAAAGTCCAAACATTGAGGTTCTTACCAATCAATTGCTTGTTTGAGTTGTGTGGGAGGAGGCCTGTGCAATGAGCAGAACCACAAAGCATAGTTGTCTTGCATAGACATAACAAGAAGTTGCCAATGGCGCCTGAAATTCATAATAACGTAACTATTAAATATTAAAATCACATATGGAACATTATTATGTTAACAAAGTTGACTTACCCGGATATATAAGGCAAAAAGTATATTTTCTTGCCCCTTCGAAAACTGCTTATCAGACTCATGTTGATATGCTCAAAATCATTTGATTGATGAATTGATTGGGGATCAATGAATCCATAATCATCAGAACGCCCCAACTTATTAGTGACCCCAGACATATACCTGAAATCAAAAATTAACTTTGATATAAGGATACTTGATATATAAATCAATTTTATATATAAATAATTGGTCATAGACTTACATCGTCCATAGTTGAATAATTGAAATATTCAACTCTTGTGTTCCCGACGCAAGCTCATGGACATCTTGGCTATTAAGGTATATTGGGACCTCAGAGCCATGCCCAAATACATTAGCATCATACTGAACCTCCAAAGGCTTATCATCAAGGATGTCAGCAAGTAGATGCAATGAAGAAAGAGGGTCATCCTCAGATAGAGGAATCTTCTGTTGTGCTTGCGTCTGTTGTTACATGAAAAGATAAGATAAGTTTTGACATCAAAAACCTTTAAAATTGAGAAGTGTAAAGAAGAATTTCATACCGAGGGGTCAGAAACTGGTTTAACCAAAAATTTAGGCCAAGTGATAAACGACTTATATGCTTGTTCCACAGTGAAAATCTCTTCCGTGGACAGTGGAACCGAGGCATCTGGCATGATCATTTCATCCACTGAGACCTTCACCTCATCCTCTAATAGTTGCATACCATGACATACAGTCGCTGACCTAAACTCTGTTCCACGAGCTATCAGCACCATCTCAGTATCTTCTAAAATGTATAGCAGACATGGACTACCATCGTCCATGTCATCCTCTGGGATGGCTGATGCGGAACAACTTCCTTTGCCGCTTCTCCCTGTCAGAGTAAATGTTAGATTATACAAGAGATAGAAATAATTGCACATTAATGTTTATTAAGTTTACCTGTGGGAGGGGGAGGGATAACATGTTCCTCTATAGGAGACTGCACCGGGCGCATGCTCTGAAACTGCTCCTGGTATAGCATCTGGAATTCAGCCCTCACCTCGGCCCTGATCTCCTGCATAAGGTCTTGTCGGACCTTTTTTGTGATCTCTTCTGTCATCCTTTGTGTATCGCTGTATGAATATGAAGGCTGACGAGAAGAGCTCCCAAAATAATCTGTAATTCCTACTCCAGGACCTGCAGCACGTACACGTCCAGGGTGCTCAGGTCGTCCAATTGCAGCAGCAAGAATATCCTAGCGACCCTCTGGAGTGAATTGGCCTTGGGAGCTCTGCTCAACCAAGGCGTCCTGAAAACACCATTATTCTTTAAATAGTTTAATGTAGTATGTATAATGACAATATTTATTATTTTAGGAACAGTGATAACTTACAATTTTTTCAGAAATCTCTCGTGCAGTGTCGGAAGAGTAGGTGCCCGATGGTCGCATACGGGCCAACTTCCATTTCTCATGTCTAGACGGTGGAGAAGGAGGCTGAGGAGGGCTACCACTCTGAGATGGTGGTATAGCATCTGCCTTTTGCTTGAGGATTTTCTCCTCAAGCTTCCTATACCCACCACGAGATAATAGGTGGGGGTTTTTGTTCTTAGCACTTGTTCCTTGTGCTTTGCTTCTAATTGCCTGTCACATACACATTAATTAATCAGTTCATATGATATATATTTGTTAATGAGGAATTGAATAATATGAACTACACTAACCTGCCATTCCTCTAACATCCGACTCTCTTTAAAAACCCGCCAAGTCTCCTCATCAATGGACTTATATGAACTACATGGACTTTTATGTTTAAGGTGTCCAAAGATGTACCTTGATGTCAACTTGCTTTTAAAGTTTCTGAAATTTTCTGCAACAGTTGACAAACACTTATTTCTAAGTGTTGGGACATTTGGAATGTCAAATGTCATCTGAAAAAAACATAATAAAGTTGTATAAGTACAAAATTATCAATATAAACAAATTTTAATTCAAATGCTATTAACTAACTTACCAATATATCTTGCCAAATAATGTTCCGATCACCCTCGGACACATGATCAAAAGATGGAATGAGAATGCTAATCCTATCACGTGCCACTACTCCAAGGTATGATCGGAAGTCATCTGCATGGGGGCCAGTTGCCACACCCGTGGTGACATTCACATTCACCGGAGTTCTTTCACCACTATTTTTCCTCATTAATAGTTGTTTCATCCTAGTGGGTCCTCTAGTGGATCTGGTTGGGGGAGCCTCATCCCCTGAAGAATGTGGATGATCAGCCATATATCTGTCAAAATAAATAACAACATTAAATTTTCTTTCAAGACTTATGTAATATCATATAAATTAACAAAACATGTAATAGTACAGAAATTGAAAATTCATACATAAAGATATGGATTCATCATATGTATATTCCCTCATCATGATCTGACCGAATTGCATGTACATCATCGTCAACTACAGATTGGTCATCCAAATTTGTTGTAGTTTGAAATGAATGGTTGTCAGCAATATCAATATTAATCAGATTGTCTTCGTTAACTTCAATTTGTTTTTTGCCTTGAAGAACAACATACCAATGGTCAGACGCAGGATCTTTGACATAAAAAACTTGAGATGCTTGATGTACCATGATAAAAGGTTCGTCTCGATAACCCACCTTGCGAAAATCAACCAGTGTCATACCCGAGTCATCTATTTTCACACCACTCTTATTGTCAAACCACTTACACTTGAACAATGGAACGGAAAACTTGGTGTAATCAACCTCCCATATCTCTTCTATTATACCATAATATCTCATTGATCCAAGTACAGGAGATTGATCTTTTGATGTGGAAAATTGAAGTGACTCAGCTTCTAAACTGACTCCACTATTTTGTACTGTGCTTTTATCATCCAAAGTCTTCGTATAGAATGTGCAATTATTGACTTCATAACCTGTACAACACATGACATCAAACTTCAAACCATTTGCAAGCCACAATAAAGTTTCAGAAGAATGTGGCTCTTTGTCAATTTCAGATTTGAACCAAGACATAAATGTTTTGTTATGCTCCATCAATTGCCATTTCTCTGATTGTCTTGGATTTTTATTCTTAACAATGGCTTTGTGTGCTTCCAAAAAAGGGATCACCTCATCTGTGTTGTTCAATATATAAAGATGCGCTTGCAACAATTCTTCGCGATCTTTTGTCACCACATTGACACCTCGGATGCTTTTACTTGTAGAAAATTTATTCAACCATGCTGTGCGAGGAACTCCTATTGGATTCGTTGATGTCATGTAATCTGAACAAAACTCGATACTTTCTTCAGCAATATACCTTTCAATCATCGAACCTTCAGGACGATATGGATTTTTAACGTACCCTTTCAAAATCTTCATATAACGCTCAATAGGATACATCCATCTTAAGTATACCGGTCCGCACAACTTGATTTCTCTAACCAAATGAACAAGTAAATGTACCATGATGTCAAAAAAAGATGGAGGGAAAAACATCTCTAGTTGACACAAGATGATAACAATCTCGCCTTGAAGTTCATCTAACTTTGTAGGATCGATGGCTTTACTACATATTGACGAGAAAAATGAACACAACCTGTTTATGGTGTGCCTAACATTTTTGGGCAAAATTCCACGAATAGCCACCGGTAACAACTGTTGCATTAAGACGTGACAATCGTGAGACTTCATGCCAACAAGCTTTAAGTCCTGCATTGACACTAAACTCTTCATATTTGAAGAGTATCCTTGTGGTACTTTGATACTCTTTAAACATACACAAAAACTTATCTTCTCTTGTCTAGACATTGTGTAACATGCAGGGGGCAAATAAGTACGTTTACCAATCTCCTTGGGTGCCAACTCTTCTCGGATATTCATGTCAACCAAATCCAAACGAGCATTCACTCCATCTTTTGTCTTTCCCTGAATGTTGAGTAATGTACCAATCAAGCTATCACACACATTCTTTTCTACATGCATCACATCTATGCAATGTCGAACATCTAACTTTGACCAATATGGAAGATCAAAGAATATTGATTTCTTCTTCCAAGGGGTCGTTACAGATGACTTCTTCGATGTTTTCCCAAATACATGATGTATTTTATTAACTTTTTCAAGAACTTGAAGGCCAGTAAGTGGATTTGGTGCTTCGTCCCTCTCTTGATCTCCATTGAATGTTTTTTTTAACCTTCGATATGGATGATTACGTTTTAGAAATCTCCGATGACGCAGATACACCGTCTTTCTTCCATGTTTCAATTGATGAGCTGCAGTGTTTTCTTCACATATAGGACACGCTTTATGACCCTTGACACTGTATCCTGACAAATTACCATAAGCAGGAAAGTCATTAATGGTGCAAAATAACATTGCACGCATCATAAAAGTCTCTGAAGCGAATGCATCAAATATTTCAACCCCATCAACCCACAAAACCTTCAAGTCTTCAACTAGTGGGCTTAGATAAACATCTATGTCATTTCCAGGCTGCTTTGGACCAGATATCATCATAGACAACATCATGTACTTCCTCTTCATGCACAATGCAGGAGATAAGTTGTAAATTATCAATATAACTGGCCAACAACTGTGATTGGTACTCAGATTACCAAATGGGTTCATTCCATCAGTGGCTAAACCAAGCCTAAGATTTCTACACTCTTTACCAAATTCGGGGAATTGTCGATCAATATTTTTCCATTGCTTTGAATCAGCTGGATGACGAAGCAGCCCGTCAATTTTTCTCTCATCTGCATGCCATCTAAGATTTTTAGCATCTTTGGGATTCGCAAACAAACGCTTAAGTCTGGGCACTATTGGAAGGTACCAAACTACTTTCAAAGCAGATCCATTTTTTTCTATCCGACCATTATCTTCACTATTGTTTTTTGACTTGTATCGTGATAAGCCACATTTTGGACACTTTGTCAAAAATTCAAACTCTTTCCTATACAAAATGCAGTCATTGGGACAAGCATGTATCCTTTTATACTCCATACCCATTGGACAAAGAATTTTCTTCGCATCATAATTACGAGTGGGCAGTGTATTTCCATCTGGCAACATTTCATTCAACAACGTCAACAGTTCTGTAAAACTCTTATCAGTCCATCCATTGCTCGCCTTCAAATTCATGAGCCTTAACACCGCTGATAAACGTGTGAACTTAGTTGAACCGACATACAAAGGTGTTTCTGCATCAGTCGACATCGTCTCATACACATGAGCTTTGGCAAAATTTTCTGCTCCAACATCGCGGATCATGTCCTCCAATTTGTCTTCATCCGGTCGATCTTCTTCCATGGTGGAATCAGTAACATTTACACTTTGAGAGTCAGTGGGAAAATCCATTTCTTCGCCGTGCCAGATCCATGTTGTATAGCATCTTAGAAAACCATCACATATAAGATGTTCTCTAATTTGAGTTGCGTTCAACTTTCTCCCATTCAAACAGTTCACACAAGGACATCTAAACTTCACTTCATCATCAGTTCTCCCCTCATTACGTTGCGCAAATTGTATAAATTCCTCTACACCTCTCTCGTACTCAGCACTAATACGTGGTAAATTAATCCAATTTCGATCCATATTCCTAAATATTACATAAATAATATTTTAAGGTTTATAAATAATACAAGAACTACAACACACATTACCAAAACTATAGCAAAAACCATACCATACATTACCAAAACTATAACAATTTCATGCATTATCAAAATTAAAGCAAAAATTATACCATACATTACCAAAACTATAGAAACTTCATACATTACCAAAACTATAGCATTATGCAAAAACTAATGAAGAAATCACGTCAAGAATGCAAAAGGACATAAATACCTGGAAGAGGAACGGCGGCGGAGAGGGTGAAAAACGCAACACAACGGCGGCGGAGAGGGTGAAAAACGCAACGAAATCCCGATTTTGATCGGCTAAAACTCGTTTTTATCGTCAAAAATGAATAATGACCGAACAATTTTGAGTTTAAACGGTGAAAAACGCAAAATCTGAGATGATGGGTGGTTCGGAGGAAGAAGAAACGCGAAAACAATGAGAACGCGCGAGGAAGACGACACTGTTCCAAGTTTTGTTTTTTAACTCTGAACGGGGGAATCTACCGCGGTTCACTACTTAACCGCGGTATAATATAGGTATATGCCGCGGTTTCACGCCCAACCGCGACATATACTGATTAAATAAATAATCCTAAATGGCATTTTTGAAATTATATTCAAACTATATGCCGCGGTTCAGCGGGCAACCGCGGTATATACCTCGAAATATTTCAAATACATATTAAATTAATTTCAGATAGGAGAATATGCCGCGGTTGCTCGTAGAACCGCGGCATATACCCCTGTAACGTCCTCAACACAACTGTCTCCCCAACTGCCTTCTGGGGAATTTCAGAAGTTACAGGGGGTATATGTCGCGGTTCTCTGGGCAACCGCGGCATATACCCCCTGTAACTTCTGAAATTCTCTGACTGGCAGAGAAGTTGAGACGTTACAGGGGGTATATGCCGCGGTTGCCCAGAGAACCGCGGCATATACCCCCTGTAACTTTTCAAATTCTCTGACCCAGTCAGCACCTGCAATAAATTGGCAGGGTATAGGCCGCGGTTGTGCAGAGAACCACGGCATATACTCTGTTATTTAATTTTTTATTCATACGTGCCGTCAAAGGCAATGGTTGACTGGAGTATATGCCGCGGTTTGGAGCAGAACCGCGGCATATATGTTCGATTTATTTACAAAACTGCCACCGCGCACCATTATGCTGCGGTTTTCGTTGAACCGTGGCATAATGTGCGCTGTAAAAACCCAATTTTTTACTAGTGTATATCGATCACTATCTTAAGAACAATACGTTGAGAAACTTCTTAAGAAGTTTAGGTATTATGACTTCAAACCAGTGAGTACCACTTATGATACTAAATTTAAATTAATGAAAAATAAAGAAAAATTTATCTCTCAATCTGAGGTATGTCCAGATAATTGGGAGCTTAATGCATTTAATGAACTTTTCTAGATCTTATATTGCTTATATAGTAGATAGACTAAGTAGGTACACTTAATATCCAAATCAAGAACACTAGACACACTTATAAGGCTTATGAGATACTTAAGAGGTTCAATGGATTATGCCATTAATTATAGTGAATTTTTCACTATACTAAAAAGGTACAATGATGCTAACTGGGTCTCTGATTCAAATGAGACAAAGTCTACTAGTGGTTATGTATTTACACTTAAGGGTGGTGCGATTACATGAAAATCAGCCAGACAAACAATTATTACACTAGGAATGAAACCAACCCGATTAGTGTCAATACACTGCGATTGTCAATAGACAATAGCTATAGCTAAAAACAAGAATTACAATGGAAAGAAAAGAAATATACAATTGAGACAAAATTTAATGAACTGCTGCTAAAGAATGAAAATATTTCCATTGATTACGTGAAGTCAGAACATAATCTAGCAGATCCTCTAACAAAACCCTTGGAAATAAATATGATATTAAAAACATCGAGGGGAATGAGACTTAAGCCACTTGCAAGCAAACAAGTGATGGTAACCCAACTTTTGTGATTGGAGATCCTATGAATAATGTTCATATGGGTGAAAACAAGACACTTGTTAGTTTTGATAGCACATATTTGATTTTAAATCAAATATATCCATTCCTATGGTGTGTGTGTGTGAAAGTGATAAAGATTGCATTATTGATTAAATTTTGTAATTAAAGTTCTATGTGGTGAAAAAATTTTAGTTTAAACAAAAGTTTTAATGTTCTTTATATCTCTTACGGATGATGTATGATTTGCAATATACATTTGATGAAATCACCTACATGAGTGTCAAGTAGGGACATTTGCATGAGATCTTGGCATGATGTAGAGCACTCATGAATACCTGGTACACGTATGACCTAGTAAGCGCAATACAATGATAACAACAAGGATTATGGGCGTATTTTGTGATTGAAAAATCTGTAATACATGTTAAGTGTCCTTGGTTCATATAACTTACTATACCAACTACATTGTGTGTTGAATTTCTCGATTTATGACTAATTTATATAACTTAATATACCAATTCTGATGGATTACATCTTATGAAACCCAAAATATTTCTTCTCTATCTCTTTCGTTCATTTTTTATCTTTTGTAATATACGAGGATTGTTATAAAACCTAAATCTATTTCCGAATGCAACGGATGCACGTTGCTTGATGAAGGTCACTTTTCCTTGATCAAATCCCCTTCGCAAGGCTTGAAAGTGAGATTCTCAAAGAATGGATTTTGTTGAAACCGTAAAGTGGGGTTTCTTCCATGGACCATTCCTCATATCTTTTCACACTATAAACAGTGCATTTGTATTCATTCCAAAGCACAACTTTCCCTCGTTCTCTTATTCTCTTCCATTTTCTCATTTCTCTCTTATAATATCCTCGGTTTACTTTTCTACTCTTTTTTAAAAAAATTATAGTTCTAATATCCTTAGAAATTTTTTGGAAGTTGCTGTTATATATTGAGAGATTGCCCAACACATCACGAATAACTCCTTAAAAATAGTAAATCTATATACTTCAAAAAAAAAATCTTTGTTCTTGATTTTATTATTTCATTAGCATATTTACAACCGTTTGTCGTTCTTTATTGATTTTGCTTTAAGAAACAAAGATATATTCATAGAAAGATTGGTTATAAGGACATTTGTTTGAAACGAATTAGTATTCCTTTATGGTCAAACGCTAATTAAAGAATACGATGAATGATGCATTATATGCTTTTTCTATTGTTTAAATCTTGTTTAGGAAAAGGTATACAATATGGTTGACAATTGTATGAGTCTGTTTTGATATGTGATTATATTTATAGTTCATATAGTTTTTGATTTTGTATTTCTTTTTAAACCTTTGACATGTTACGATAGAGCGAGACACCCATTTCTTTCCATTTTACAAGAGACTGTGTTTGTTGGTGGATAAAGAATAAATGTTTTTTTTTCTTAATGAATTGTATTAAAGTAATTGTAAGTATTTAGGTACAAGTTTCGTATGTTGGGTTTGACCGTGATTTCTCAGATTTTGGAGACACAGCTTTTATGTATGGCATAATGCAGTCGCATTGTTATGTCATGTGGTACAAATGTTTTTTTAAATTTTGCTGTGCTCAAATTAGTATTTATTTTGATGATATGGTAAATTTATTCTCTGTCATACTCGTTGTATTTCTTATGTATGATGTTGTGTGATCAATTGTGTTTAATTTGCAATGTGTTGGTGTACGTAGAAAACTGTCATGAGCATCGAAATCTCTTGTCAGCTGTTGTCAAAGGTTTCCATACATAGTATTTTGATGGTTTATGCGTCTCGTCGTTACGATACGATCAAGCGGTGTGGGAAAATAATTACTAAGCCTCACTTTATACCTAGAAAAATCATAATTTGACTAAAAAACTCCATTTAATAACTTGTTTTTATAATATAATAATATGTAACAGTATTTTAAGCTAAAAAAAAATTAAAATATTAATATTTTACATGGTAAATACGTATTAATTTTCACCTTTTTTATTACATTACTCTTTTGGTCTACCATTTCTTTCTCTTTCCCTATTTGAATATTTTTCCAGAATGATACGAACGAGGCAGTAAAAGAAACACTTTCCAAATATAAACACATATTGCTCCCCCATTTCTTTCACTATTCGGAACATAAATTGGAACTAAACTGAATTAATGTATTTACGAAGGAGAACTTAATACTTTTGATTTGAAGCTTGAAAGAGGGTGTTCTACCTCTCGCGCGATCCATTGAACCTATTCACTTGTTTCTTCAAAAATAGTTAACAACTCCATTAAATTCCTCCCATCGCTTTCAGCAGCGAGATTCCCTGTCTATTGTGGCTAAAACACAAAAAAAGAAGAAAAGAAAAAAACACTTCCTAGGTGTAATGAAATTAGTAATGATGCAAAATCAATCGCACATAGAAATCCCTAAACTAAAAAATCTAGACAAACTTAAACCATACACGACAATTTGTGGAGAAGCTAATAATTATTAATTTCCATGATGCTGACGAAACAAAACTAGCCTCGTACTGTGCTGTCTCGGAACGAAAAATATATTCATGGATGATCACTTGCGACAACATCAGAAAACCCTACCTAATTAAATGGTTGGAGAATAAAACATGTCTTCTCGTAAATTTGATTTGCCATGGATGAGAGAGAATCCTACGTCAGTAATAATCCTATGTGCTATCTCGAACACTTGGCACTCCTGCTGCACAGGACTGTATAAATAAGAAGAAATATCCATGTTTTATGATCTCGAAAATCATTGTTGGAAATAATTGAAAATGGAAAACAGGGTTTTAGTGATGTTATACACTATTGACAAAGTGCACTATCACTGTGGATAAAATTTGACGTTGGATAAGTTATGCGAATTGAATTGATTTTTTATTATTTTTTTCTGAGATTTTATTTTGTAACAGAACACGCTCTCCGACCTAAGAATCGTTGGCAAAGCCATGCTGGATTACACTCCAACCATTTACAGGCCGCAATTCAGAAACAACTGGTTTGCACTTTCCTTCCGCTACTCCTTCTCCCGCCTTCGTTAAACTCACCTCCATAAATGGCTTCACTCAATTGCCATACACTTTCACTCACAACACACGCCTTCACATCACATAGCCACCGCCGCCGCCACCACCACCATGTATTCTCATAATGCAACCGGCAGCAGCAGAGCCTCTTCCGAAACCGCCCGCTACCGCGGCGTGCGCCGGAGGAGCAACGGAAAATGGGTGTCTGAGATCCGTGAGCCAAGAAAGCCCACCAGGATTTGGTTAGGCACATTTCCCACACCTGAAATGGCCGCAGTGGCTTATGACGTGGCAGCTTATGCTCTCAAGGGTAAGAATTTGTGACAGGAGAAAATGTTTTTTTTTTTATATATATCTTTTCATAGTTAATTTTGGTATCAGTATATTAAATAGTTTTCAAATTTTAAAAATTACATTAATTTTTAATTTTTTTAAAATTTATAAACTGTCGTTAAATATTACGTTGACATGAAAAAAAAAATCTCTAAATCAATAATTTAAAGGTATAACAAAATAAAATTATGTTTAACTAAAAAATACATTATTTTTTAAGAATAACATTGTCCGTACTTGACAATGTTATTACATTTTCCGTACATGACATCTATATTTCATATGATATTCCTTTAAGAAATATTATTAGACGTAAAATACGAAAAACTTTAATTATTAATTGAATTAATAAAACATAACCTCAAATAAAAAATGAGACTTAGATTTTCAATAATAATAAAAATAGTTTATAATTTTTATTTTGTTTTGGTTAATATCAATGTATCCGTACGTGATATGGTATCTGATATAAATACACGTATGTATGATATCTGATAATAGGTAAGGATGCGGAGCTGAATTTCCCTGACTCCGCTTCCTCCCTTCCTGTCCCCGATTCACTCTCGGCGCGTGATATTCAGATGGCGGCAGCCGCTGCGGCGGCGGCTGCCGGAGCTGCGAAGGATGCTATGCAGACGCCAACGAATAATAACTCTTCAGGGGTACAAGAGAAGCAAGCAGGGACGAGTAACGAGTTCGTGGACGAGGATTTGATCTTTGACATGCCTAATGTTCTGGTTAATATGGCTGAGGGAATGCTGCTTAGTCCTCCTCCTTTTGACATTGGTCTGGAACCTAACAGCCCAGAAAACATGGAACATGAGACAAGCCTGTGGAATTTCCCTTAAGACAAATACTGATTAAACCCTTTTGTTAATTAAATTCAGCACTGTAAGTTATAACTATATATTAACGCTTTAAATGGTGAAGAAAAGGAAAAAGAGAGCAGAAAAGGTATCCTGTTATGAATTATATGGGCGAACTCTCACATCAAACCTTTTTGCTTGGACATGACGAAATTTATGTAATGTGTGGCAAGAGTAGTGCCATTAGTTTCCTTGTCTTTTGGTTCTATTTTGTTTTTGTTCCCTTATGTATAGGTACAACTATAGCACTGTCTACGTTAAGGTAGAGGGGGTTTGCTAGCTCCTAGGTTGCTTTTATGTTTTTCTTGTCCTTTATATGTATGTGATTTGTGATGTGTAGAACAATCTTTTTGGTCATATGTTGTTGCTGGTTTATGAAGTTAATTATAAATTTGTAGGCGTGTTTATTAAAACTCTAAAACCTCGAAGTCGTGGAATCAAATGCTGTTTAGTTTATAACTGGTTTGAATTAACAGATTCAGGTGTTGCCCTAGTGTTCTATTACATCTTTGATTCCACTCTGAAGTTCTTCACCGTGATTAGGACTTGGTTAACATAATAAAAGTGATTAAAGGAGAGGAATAATGAAAAGAAAAACATTTTATGTCATTCGCGCAAGTTGCAAACTTTATTATTACTACGTTGAATGTTGGGGTGTTTGGTTTCCTAATCATGTTTCAACCTACTTTTCCCTTGATATCACAAGAATGAAGGGTCAACTAACTTCTATGTTCAGTGCTATAAGCGAATACATAGAGATGAAGTTTGTGGTCCACCTTTCTCCTTGCTAACGTGCCATTCTCGAGGTTTTGGGATTCTTACAGACGAGGTTCCAATGCTGAAAAACAGATACAATTTTTAACGTATGAAATTGAATGATCTTCTTACTCCACTCAATAATCTTATGTTACTTGAAATTTGAGATTTTCATAACATCTTTTAAAATCAAAACCATAATAAATAAAGTTCCAAAATAAATAATATTTAAAATGTACGATAGTTAATCTTAATAATGTATCGACAAATTTGAGATATAAATATTAATATTTTTCATTGACCGATAATAAGATTAATCTAGAAGGGATGATGATTGATATTAACAATATTATTTGACAAAATTTAGATCGGAATAAATGAAAATGTTAATTAACACTTATGTTGATGTGAGTTGTGGTGAGAATTAAGATCCGGAGAGAATTATGGAATGATTATTTCAGTTTCAGATATTACCAATTTCATAAATATCTTTTAGCATTACTTCAACCTCTTTTTTGATGGCAATTGTTGTCTACTATGTCATGCATGAGTGTAAAATTGGCATAAAGTATTATATTATTGGAGTATAGACCTGTGCGTGTTTTTCGACCGAATCTAGCAAATCCTGCAAATGGATGTTTGTTACAAGACAGCACATACTGTATCATATGAATGATTTATCTTCTGTGCCAATAAATCTTTCTGTGTAAAATAGACAAGAAATATATATATATATAAAAAAAACTTTGATTCTTTTTGCATATAATATACCATTTGACGAAGTTAAACTAAAAAAATTTCATTAATATTAAGTATCTTTTAGGAAAAATTATAATCATACACTTTTCAGTCTTTCTACACCATTTTAAAACTTAATAAAAAATTAATATTTTTTTATTCATCTTAATCTATATATTATTTTAAAATAAAAATACTCTTTTATTAATATTGATGAAAACATGATGTTTGTATATCATATGTATTATTACAATGACACATAAATACACTTGTCATATGATGGGTGATCTTGTATAATGCTTCCGATATTTTATTTATTTAGTAAATGTTTCTAAACGTTATTTACGATTTTTCTTTGAAAAATTAAAAAATAATTTCCTTTTATTTAAATTTAATGAAATAGTGGGTATTTAAATTTTGTAAAGTAGCTAGAAATTTTTGATGTTAATTTGTATAGAGTAGAGACCGACCATTTGAGCATCTAAGAGAACGACGATCAATCAAACATTTCTTGTTACAACTCGTTAAGTCAATATGTCAATTAGGGTGTTTAGATGTCATATATGAACAAAATTGAATTATAAATTTTGCAACATAAAACAGGTCAGTAATTAAAATTAAGGTTAATAACCAAGTTTAAGTAGGTTTGGATACTCAACCTTAAAAAAAAATCTCATCAGAAAAACTGTAAATACATTTATAGGTAAGACAAATTAATTAGACATTAATTATGCATTTATTATCCTTATATTCATTCCCAATTAATTTTAACCTTTATAGTTATCTCTCAGTTAGTTGAGGCAAACAAAAATCTTATCTTAGAAGCTTGAAGAAGTGGAGTACTCCACTCCTACCTTGTATAAGTGACCGGTTAATCCAACTTACAAAAATACTTTTATAATTATGCATGTTAATAAATAAGATACTATAATTTGTTGAAAAAAAAGACAAAGTATTAAACTTGTGTATTGTTCAGTTTATTCATAGTTTTATTTTTAGAGATAATTTGTTGCTCAATAATTTTTATTTTGTGAAGAGAAATTTGAATTATGAATAGTACTATTTTGAATTGGTTATTGTTTAATATTGTAACATCCCAAAATATAGCATAATACTATATCATAGATTAATCACATATAATAATATGATAGACTAGTTCACATAAAGCTAGTAAAGAATTTTAAAAATTATAGTTATCCAAAGTAACCATAAAACTAAAAACTTTACAGATTAACATAAGTTTGATACCAAATATAGACATAAACCGAACGGTGATACAACACCTTGTATAAATCGATTGGTTTTCAAAAGATAAACTAACCCTATTGACCGAACGATCCAATCTAAAGCTATACACAACTGATGATCGAGTGGTCTTAACCTAAGCAACAAGATCCTCGCCTTCCAATGCTTGCTCCACCGAACACTCATCGCCTTCTGCTCACATCCACAGGATGATCATTGCAAAAGAAAAGATAACCGGACGGACAAAACAGGACAAAACAAGAAAGTAGGGTAAGCTAATGTAATTTAATTATAAACACATATACACAATTCATGCAAGTTCAATACGTATGAAACCGAACGGTACATCATGCAAACACTGAATACAATTAATCACATAAAAACTGAACAACACCATTCATATATATATATATATATATATATATATATATATCAAAACCGAACATTATGACTTGACCATCCGGATTGTATGAATATGTAGCTACAGTCGTCCTTGCACTTGTGGTAGTATAACAGCTGACACCAATCAAGCTACTACCCAAGGTTAATCTCATAATACCTACCTCGGCACCCTAAAGTGGTAGGACCTCTTGCTATTCTCACAAATGATATACCTCTCTCTATGTGAGAATGATACTCATAGAATTTCAGGATGAACGCCAGCTTAGCATATCCATATTCATACTTTACAATTCAATAACCATACACGAGACATTCCACCTTGGAATTCTCTTCCACAGTATTCAAAAGTCCAACATTCTCATATTTAACATAATCTATCATTTATCAATTATATTTTAATTCACAGAACAAAGAGAACATGTGAACGTTGGAGACCGAACACCTTCACATTACCCAACCGAGAGAACCGAACGGTTCATAAGAGACAAAACAGAAGAAACTGACCGAACGCTATTAGAAACCAACTAGTAGGAACTTAACCCAACCCGAAGAGTTTAAACCACACACTCATAGCTCAAACCGAAACTCTTAAAAACCTATATCGAACACTATACTAGACCAAGTACTTAGAGATTATTGGATACTTTATCCAGACCGAACACTAGTTTAATATTAGAACACTGTGATTAGATCGAACGGTCATAAATAGATAATACCTCTAATAGACTGAACCTAGTTAATGACTGAGTACGTAACATCGCCGAACGGTCAACAAAACAAAACTCTGAATAATACTCCTTAAACCAAAACAAGATATTTTTCTTAATTTCTAAAACCTCCAATCTTGATTTCTAATTTATTTTAAACCTATTCCACTGAACCTATTACACACTGCTCACCACTCACATTTTCACATACTCTCTTCCTAAACAAAACTGACCGAACGTTCTACAACAGGAAAGTCCAACCCAGTTCACATGTCTCGGCCAAACACATCATTTGAATACAATTCAATCAAACATACCATTATTCATACATGCAAGCGTACACACATCAATTCCAAACACAGAAAAATATAATTAAATCACTAGCTTCCCTTACCTTGAATAAACTAGGCACCTCCTAAGCTTCCACCACTTTAACTAACTAGCAACCACTTCTAAAGCAACCCACTACAATTTCGATCGGTGAAAAGGGACCAACCAGAGGATCAAAACAGAAATAGGTTCAGAGAGAGATAGATGAAGAACACATGCAAGCTGCACAGTGCTTGCATGTTCTAGAAAATACCGAAACTTAAAAAAAACGAATGAGTTTACTTACCCACTTCACACAGCTACTAGATTGATGGAAAAGAATTTCTTGCAACTAAGGAAGAACTCACACACAGCCTAGATGATGATCAGAAGAAGGAGGAAGTGAAAATTTGTAGAGAGAAGAAGGAGAATTGTAGAGAGAAGGAGGAGAAACTCAGAAATTTGGAGAGAAGAGGAAAATTTTGTTAGATAGTGTTAGGATTTAATATCTGTTATGATTTAATATCTTGTTAGGATTTAAAATCTTGCTTGTTATTATTTCTGTTTGTTATTATTATGTTTATATAGCTGGTAGATTAGATAGAACTATAACTAATTTTGTTATAATCTTGATTTATAAATATTTGTATCTGCATTATGCAAAATCGGGATAATACACAAACTATTTTTGCTTCTCTGTTTTTCTTCCTCTGCATTGCAATCTCAATACTTGGTTTGAATGATGATTCTCATTATTTAATATGGTATCAGAGCTCTTCAATTGAAGAGTTATGCTGTGCCTCTGATCTTCATTCGATTCTTGCCCCTTCTTGATTTCTTTTCGTTTTTTTTTACCAAACCAACTCATGGCTGCCATTAATCAGAATAGCCCTTACTATCTACTTAATGCAACCACAACAAATGCCAATAACAAGGTATCTTGCACATTATGTGGAAAAGATTACCACACGACTGAAAATTGTTACAAAAAGAATGGCTATCCATCAGGATCTTTAGGATCCTCATACAACAAAGGGATAAGAGGAGGTCGAGGCTATTCATCAAATAGAGGAGGCTTTGGCGGAAGATCAAATTCAGGTTCATACAACTCAAAGGCTTGCACTTTTTGCAATATCACTGGACACACTGTTGATGAATGCTTTAAGAAGCATGGTTACCCTCCTGGGCATAAACTGCACAGACCTGTTATGGTGAACAATGCTGCCACAAGTAACACTGAAGGACCCATTGATCATACTCAAGTATCTGACTCGAATGAGTTAAAAATCACTCCTCAACAATATCAACTTATTAAATGTTACCCACTCTCTTCTTTTTCAAGCACACTTACCAAACATTTTTTGGTCTTATGCTCTTATTCATGCCTCTACCCTCATTAATTGCCTTCCCACTCCTCTCCTAAATAACCATTCTCCACACCAACAATTATACACTTCACCTTTTGATATCACCACCCTTAAAGTTTTTGGCTGTCTTTGCTTTGTCAACACCTTGTCAAACAATAGACACAAACTTGATCCAAGAACCTTGCTATTTTTCTTGGCTATAAACCACACAAAAAAAGGCTTCATCACCTTCAACCTCAAAACTAGGGCCATTGAGATTTCTAGAAATGTTGTCTTCCATGAAAGTTGTTTTCCTTACCACAATGAAACATACACCACTTCTAATTCCCACCTTATCACCCACCCACCTTTGCTCTATATGGACCAATGTATGCCCACACCTCATACAGATCCTTCGCATCGTTCTCCACCCAGTTCACCTTCCACTCTACCTGCTCCTAAAATTAGAAGATCCACCCGACAGAAAAACAGACCTTCAAGACTATCTGAATTTGAAACTTCTTATGCATCAGCTATTACCTCTCATTCTTCAGGTATCAAACATCCTCTTGCTTCTGTCATTTCATATAAGAAACTTGCAGCACCTTATTATCGATTTATTATGCATATATCTGCTAACATTGAGCCTAGATCTTATTCTGAGGCATCCAAATATCCTCACTGGGTTAGAGCCATGGATGATGAGCTTGCTGCATTGGCCAGAAATGACACTTGGGAAATCACAGATTTACCTATTGACAAAACTGCTGCAGGCTGCAAATGGGTTTTTAAAATCAAGCACAAGGCTGGTGGAAGTATTGAAAGATATAAAGCCAGATTGGTAGCCAAGGGTTACACTCAAATTGAAGGTCAAGACTACCTAGATACCTTTTCTCCAGTGGTTAAAATCACAATGGTTAGATTGGTTATAGCTCTTGCGACAACACATAATTGTCATCTTAAGCAACTAGATGTTAATAATGCTTTTCTTCATGGTACATTAAATGAAGAAGCTTATATGATACCTCCTCTAGGGCTCAACTGTATCAAACCCAATCAAGTATGCAAGTTACAAAAATCACTTTATGGTCTTAAACAAGCAGGCAGACAGTGGTATGCTCGTTTATCTAATTTCCTCTTATCTAATGGCTTCCTCCAATCTGCATCTGATCATTCCTTGTTCACCAAACATTCTGATTCTAATGTCACTATTTTAGTGGTTTATGTCGATGATATAGTACTCACAGGAAATGATCTCACATAAATCACTCATATTACTCATCTTCTTGACGCAACATTTAAGATTAAAGACCTTGACAATCTTAAATTCTTTCTTGGTCTTGAAGTGGCTAGAAACAAAGAAGGTATTTCCATTTCCCAAAGACAATATACTCTGGACATTCTCAAAGATGAAGGTTACTTAAACTCTAAGCCCGTTTCCACTTCTTGTGACTATCATACAAAGCTCAACACAAATTCTGGCCAACCTCTAAATGATGCAACTTCATCTTCTTATAGACGATTGATTGGTAGATTATTATATCTCACCAACACTAGACCAGATATTTCATTTGCAATACAATAACTAAGTCAATTTCTCTCAAATCCCAACACAAATCATCAACAAGAAGTTTCCAGGATTCTTAGATACCTTAAAGGTGCTCTTGGAAAAGGGATTTTCTTTCCCAGCAATAACATCATACAGTTGAACGGCTTCAGCGATTCTGATTGGGCAGGCTGCATTGATACCAGACAAAGTATCACTGGTTACTCTATCTATCTTGGCTCCTCACTTATTTCATGGAAATCGAAGAAACAAGCCACTGTATCAAAAAGTTCCTCAGAAGCTGAATACAGAGCTCTTGCCACAGTTACTTGCGAAATTCAATGGTTAACTTTTCTTCTATAGGATCTTCATGTAACTTTTCAACAACCAGCAGTCTTGTTCTGTGATAACAAATCTGCCCTTCATATTGCTGCAAATCCGATTTTCCATGAACGCACAAAGTACATTGAAATAGATTGCCATATTGTAAGGGAAAAATTTCTTCTGACTTACTTAAACTACTGCCGATTCCTTCTGCATGCCAGTTAGCTGATATCTACACAAAAGGACTTCCTCCCGCAGCTTTCAAATTTCTGGTTTCCAAGCTGGGAATGATTGACATTCATTCTCCAGCTTGAGGGGGCTGTTAGGATTTATCTGTTATGATTTTATATCTGTTATGATTTAATATCTTGTTAGGATTTAAAATCTTGCTTGTTATTATTTCTGTTTGTTATTATTATGTTTATATAGCTGGTGGATTAGATAGAATTATAATTAATTTTGTTATATTCTTGATGATAAATATCTGTATCTGCATTATGCAAAATCGGGATAATACACAAACTATTTTTGTTTCTATGTTTTTCTTCCTCTGCATTGCATTCTCAATACTTAGTTTGAATAATGATTCTCATTGTTTTAGAGATAGTATCCTTGAGCAATATTATATGGTAATATTAGAGGTAATATGTGGACTACGAAAAAGCTTATAACTTAGCCAGTTGGAAATTTATGTATTACAAGATAGGTAGATTCAAGTTTTATACTAAATGGATTAAAACATGCATGGAATCATTAACGGTCTCCATATATGTGAGCGGTAGCACCCAAGAAATCAAGCCAATAAGAAGGTTGAGACAAGAGATACAATGACCCCATTTTTACTCCTAGTAGTAGCATAATGGTTACTAGGAATTGTAAGACAAGACAGTAAGAAAATTTTGTTTGAAGGATTGAAAATAGGAAAAAATTAAACCATTGTTAATTTGCTACAATTTTCCGTTGACACACTATTTATAAGTGAAACTAATATTAAAAATATTTTTGGTCATAAAAAGTATTTTGAGATACTCTAAGCCGATACCCAAGTTAGGGGTTAACTTTCACAAAAGTAATATACAGGTTGTGTAGAGAAGAAACTACTGGAAAAATTGTCTAGAACACTAAATTATAGTCATATGAATATCCTGTACAAGTACCAAAGAATGCTTACTGGAGGGAATTCAATGAAATAATAATTTGGCAAGATGTAGTGGACAAAGTTAAGAACAAGTTTACAAGATGGAAATGATCGTGTGTGCATAATTAAGTCTATTATCCAAGCTCTTTCATTATTCTATCTTTCATTTTTCGAATTGCCAAAAAGCATGAGTAAAGCAATTACAAAAAAAAATTCAAAGAAACTTCCTTTGGGGAAAGGGATCAAGAGCAAAAAGATAGCCCGAATCAAATGGAGGATGGAAAAACTTGTGTAAATTAAAGGAAAAATGAGGACTAGGTATGACAACATGAGGAAAAATTATACATACACCTATTTTTCTATCGTTAGATAACAGAAAAAAGATATATGGAAATGGTGTTACAGGTGGGTGAGAGTAAACTTACTGCACCATAACCAAGCCAAGGTCAGCTTCAACACTTTTACCTAATGGAATTAAATGATAAACAAAACATAGTTTGAAAGTATGGATAACAATAATTTAGGTCATATGGGGACGTTGAGGAATTTTTTTGCATGGCATAATTGAAAGCATGGATAGGGATGAGATAAAACATTTTTGGTGTAACTTTCTCATTCTCTGATTGGCATTAGTGCCCAATACAATGTTTAAAATCACTACGAAATAATATGAAGGGAATCGATTCAAGAAGACACGGTTAAAAAAGAAAACAAAAATACTTTATTTTTATTTTTGGGCCCTACAAGGATGTATCTTTATGCATCTTTATTCACAATGCAGAATCAAGATTACCTAGTTCTTTATGAAAACATATATGGAAAACTGTTTGAGAAAAGAAAATTTTAATTTTTTGGAAAATAAACTTGACAATGATTGACCTGATCGTATGTATCTTCTTAATGGAGAATTACACTAGTGCAGAAAGGGCTTTAGACGTCTGTTCTTTTGGCTTTTTGACGTCCGACCTGTACCCGACGTCTTTGTGGGTGACGTTAGTCAGATGTCCATTGTGTCAGGCCCGGCGTCTATATAGACGTCCGTTGTGTCAGGCCCGACGTCTATATAGACGTCCGATGAAGCCACCCCGGACGTCTATATACCTGAACGGGTTGTTTAGGGATTAGGGGTTTGGACGTCGGTTTGTGCATTGCCAGATGTCTATAGACGTCCATCAGTGCACTAACTGACGTCTACTGGGCTTTTTTTTTTTAAAAATCAATTTATTTTTTGCATTAAAACCACACCTAAAAAGCAGAAAATTGTCTCAGAACAATGTAGTATAGTATATATGCGTTTCATATAAAGAAAGTTCTACTTAATGTACAATATATTTTGTTCAACGTATTGCAAGAACTCCGAAACACCCTTATCATATTCTTCACTGATGCGACGTTCATTCATCCAGCTTCGATCCATTCTATGTTCGTAAAATCATCAGTTTAAGTTTTTAACTCTCACAAGGTTAGGCCTTACCCATTCAAAAAAATTATTTTTCATAATTTGCTAAGACACGTGCAAAGAAGTCTACATCATAAATAAGATAAGATTTCAGCAGCATTTCGCATTGGTCTCCAAAATGCACGAAATGAGAGTAGTCAACGATGAGCACAATCAAATATGCATCCGGAGAACAACACAAATACTAAACCGAAATTTTATCAATCTTATCCATAAACTCCAACTTACATGTTATTGCAAATTATGAAAATTAATTTTCTCAAACTGCCCAATCGGACAATTCAAAATTTAACA
The DNA here is from genome assembly GCF_029865625.1 of Vigna umbellata. NCBI lineage: Eukaryota > Viridiplantae > Streptophyta > Magnoliopsida > Fabales > Fabaceae > Vigna > Vigna umbellata. Next base: position 5,378,152 of record NC_142172.1, on the reverse strand, counting down.
CAAACGATTAAAAGATTAATCGTTTGTGTTAAATTTCAAATGGGAACTAAGTGTCACTCAATGATTTGATACTTATAATCTAACATGACAATTATAATAACACAACTAATACATGCATATTCAAAAGCCAATAACACATGCAGACCATAAAGTCAAAAACATGCATACACAAAACCCAATAACATGCGTACAAACAAATTGTCAACGAAGAAGCTAACCTGAAAAGCAGATTCCAAATGAAATGGAGGGAAATCGAGGAGTCCACGACCTAAAACGTAGTCCAAAAACAATCAAAAATTCCGTCCAAGAACACGCAAGAAACTGCACCAAAACACACCGAAAACGATTTTTAATCGGTTCAAATCAAAGATATTTCATCACGGAACAATTTAATTGGATTAAAAGTAAATTTAAACGGTCCAAAACAGAGAAAACGCACCTGGCAATGCAATGCCGCAGAGTGAAATCGTGGGGAAGACGATGAACAGTGAGTGTAACTCCTCGCGGGTTCGCGTTTTAGTATAAATGGCACTAGTCGTCCGGTACTGGAAGGCCCCGACGTTTATAATATTATAGACGTCGAGGCCATAACTAATATGACGTGTTTTGGATTTAAATATTGGCATTCGCGGGGGGTTTAGACGTCCGTTGGAGGGGCCCCGACGTGTATAATATTATAAACGTCGGAACCCCTCCACAACGGACGCTTAAGAGGCTGAAACAATTAACTCTTCAACTACCCTGTCAACCGCTTAAATGTCCGTTGTGGAGGGACCCCGACATCTATAATATTATACACGTCGGGGCCCCTCCAACGGACGTTTAAGAGGCTGAAGCAATTAACTCTTCAACTACCCTTGTCAGCCGCTTAAACGTCTGTTCTGTAGGGGCCCCGACGTGTATAATATTATAGACGTCGGAGCCACTCCAACGGACGTTTAAGAGGCTGAAGCAATTAACTCTTCAACTATCCCGTCAGCCTCTTAAACGTCCGTTGGAGGGGCCTCGACGTCTATAATATTATACACGTCGGGGCCCCTCCACAACGGACATTTAAGCTGTTGACAGGGTAGTTGAAGAGTTAATTGCTTCAGCCTCTTAAACGTAAGTTGGAGGGGCCTCGACGTCTATAATATTATACACGTCGGGGCCCCTCCACAACGGACGTCTACAGTCAAACTTATTTACGAAAATGCCCTCGGTCAATTATTTACGTTGGTGTTTTCGTGGACAGACGTCTATTGGGTGACGTGAAAGGCAAATTTTGCACTAGTGTTAGAATCACATAGTTCTAAACGAAAAAGATATTTGTGCATAGTAGAAACAATGTCCTTGAAAGAAAAGACCAAAGTTTGGTGTAAAAAAACATGTATAATATTAAAACAAAATATAATGACAAATTGGGAATGCATAAATTCTGTTTATCAATCTCACCACTTTTTCATTTTCTATATTAGAACTATCTTTCCTCCCTATCTCCTTATCTAAGTTTTTTGTTTTTCTCCCAAAAAAGAGGTAAAAAAAATAGGTGTGTCTGTCTGACTGGTGATGGGTGTTAGGTTAGCAAGGGAGGGGTTTACTAGGGAGATACAATACCAAAGAGACTTAAGCTCAATCACATAAGGAATTAACATCATTCTCTATCCAAAACCTTATAAGGTAATTTGTTAATGGGTCTTGACCTTTATATAGTGCTCCACTTTCTCATTTCTACCCATTGCGGGACATAGACTCACACTTGAATTCCCAACAATCTTTCCCTCAAGGGTGAGTCCATTCCACATTGGTACACTGCCCTTCCAAGGAAAGGATTCTCAATCACAAGTATCCCTTTATCATACCGTCGTTCATCTTAACGTGATACGCTTATCTGAAACCCTTACTAGAAATACTTTTGATACAGGAACCATACTGTACTTGTCTAAGTCGGTCACCAAGACTAACCAGGCTCTAATATCACTGTTGGGTTTTATCATAAAGGAGGTTCATTCGGGAGATACAACACCAATGAGACTTCAACCCAGCCACATAAGCGATTGACACTATTCTGTATCCAAAACCTTAAGGTAATGGGTTAATTGGTCACCTTTATATGGCGCTCCACATTTTCATTTTTATCCAATGTGAGACTTAGACTCACACTTGGATTCCCAACAATGAAAAAGACAAAGATAAGTGTAAAGAATATTTTTTTCTTCCCATATGACATAATGTGTGTTTATATACAAACATTACAATACAAATCTTATGATGTGATAAGGTCAGCCTTAATCACAATGAATCGTATAAGGTGGGAATTGATCATAATAGCATCACATTACAAGAATCATAACTATATTTACCAGGAAAAATGAACATTTCAGTTGGACGTTGACAAATATAATGAAGTGGAAATGAAGTTACTTATTCTTCGTGGGTAGAGTGTGTTTGTAAAATTTATCCTTTTGTCGATAAAACTACAAAATATCACGATTTTGGTGTATTTAAAACTTGTTTTAGGACTTAAAGGGTAATTTTTCCAATAAATAAGCTAGAGAGATAAGAGTTGAAAGAAATACTGTAGAACAAAAATTATTACTATTTTGAATTAAAGAACTATTACCCCATTTATATATTTAAGTATATCAATGGGGAAAATCCAAGAAAATTCAACATTGTCAAAAAAAAGTTGTAACAAAAAAAAAAGAAAGAAATTAGTGAGATGGAAAGGAAGTCACCAATCCTTTGAAGGTTAATATGTTTGATAAAAGAATTTCTTAATGGTCTTCCCCTTTTCTATTCAATTAAAAAATTTTGTGGTAACTTTAAAAATATTCAATTATGGGCTTTTAGAGAAATGGAAGTTGAAACTAACAAAAGAAAGAAAATTCTTGTGGAAAGACATATTGGATTCCAAATATGGGTCATGGAGAAGTTTAAACGAGAGGAGTGAATCAACATAAAATAAGAGAATAAGAAAATTGATTTGATGACAATGTATCATGGAAAGTAGGAAATTACACAACAATTAGATTTTGGGAATTAACCAGAAAAATCACTCCACCAACTAAGAATGGTCATGCATCACCACTCTTAGAATTAAGAAAGAGTTCTCAGTCTGTAAATGCTTATTATAGTTGTATATGGTAAGTTTCCCTATTAAATTAAGTTGTATGCTCTACTCATCGTGGTGCCATTTCATGAATTCCTTTAAGTTTTAGTCTTGCGAGCATACTACCCTTGAAACTCAAAGATTTTGATTTCTCATAAGATTCTAGTATAGTCCTAAAAGCAACATTCAATGATCCATAGTCGACACCATTTATGATTGAGACTAGAACAACATTTGATTGACTTCAAGCTCCCAACTTTCATTATTGATTATTGAAACCATCTTTAGTAAATGATTTCACACTAATTCGTGTTATACATTCAAGAATTTTTCCTTTCACTATGAAATAAAAATGCCTCAACTATCCATGTTAATGATTATTGTGTTTCTAAAGGCCAACAAATATAATCAAAATTCTGACGTAATCTCATACTAATGTATCCAAAGTGTGGGCTTTCTTTGAAGACGTATATAAATAACGAATTTTGGTTTAATTTTTGCAGTCCACTATATAATATAAGGAACTTGCTTACCAAATTTAATTTACATTAACCATGATATTAAATTTTTATGAAAACGACTAAGGTTTAAAAATTAAGAAATATTTCAAAATGTAAGTTATCATTGAAATGTTCAAATTAATACTACTTATAACAATTTTAATGTTCTTAAGAAATTAGCCAAAAAGATTAGTATGAGATAACCTAAAGTTGTCTATCAACAAACATATAATTGATTTATAACAAATTAGTTTTTATAGAATCTATACAAAAGAATTAGTAAAATAAAATAAAAATAGTAAAAGAAAATAAAGATAAATAAAATTAGTAAAAGATTAAATAACAAAATATTAAATGAAAGAAAAAAATAAAAGTTAAAAAAAATAAAAAGGGATTAAAACAATAATAAATAAAATAGGTTGATTCTACTATTTTTTTTTTTCAAAATAGATTTCATGATTGGTTTAGTAAAGATTATGTCTTGTCTAAGATTTCAAATTAATCAATATAATTTCTCATTAATTTGTTGGCACCTTACTTTTAAGCAAGTAACTCCCTAATTAAAAGAAATATTTTTTAGATTAATCAGCAAATTTAACCAAATAATTTCTCAATTAAATATTATTATGGATAATTATGTTTATTCTTTTATCTTTTATATCAAATAAAAAGTTAATTAACCAAATAACTTCTTAATTAATTGTATTTAAAATTTTCAGGTTTAATCAAAATAAGTTCTCAATTATCTACAAAAATTCATTTAATTTTATAAAAGTTTCTATCTTTATTCAAAGTGACTTTTCAATTAAAATTAAAAATTATTGACTGATTTTTATATTATCTAGATTTAACACCGTAATAATTTTTTACAATAATTACTTTTATTTGATTAAAAGAGAAAAGACAAATAAACACAATCACAATAAAAATTAAAAGAACAACTAAATTTATTTTATCTAACCTTAAAATTTAATTAAGAAATTAACACTCCATGAGAATGGAAAAAGAAAGAGGAAAGAACATCAAGATAAAAAAGATTGAGTGAAGGACGATAATTACACAAAATTCAGTCTCCTAAAAAAGAGGTTTTAAACTTCATTTATATGTTTTTCTAAGTTTCTTTGTGTAAAAATTATTTTGGATCTTTTTTGTTATTGTAATTAATAATATAATCTCCTATAATTATTTTTAAATAAAACAAACATCTTGCAAGATAACAATTAACGTTTAATATCCAGGACACAGCCTTTTGTTTTATTTTCTTAAAAATATCCGTTCTCATCTCCCTTTTTGGCATCCGCTCCCTCTCCGATGTTAAACCATCATGGAGGCCATTTTCTAAGAAAATAGTAATCACTCATATACAACTTGTAAGTTCGAGAAACCGGGCACGTAATAATATATTGAAGGAAAAAATTATTTACAATAGATGTGTCCCAAAACTATACGATATCTCCAATCACAATAAGTGAGTTTAGGTACAAAATGATTATGGCAAATAATTTACCACTAATTAAGTGGCTTATGTTATGATACAGTTGTAAAATGGGTGTAGAAATCTAAGAAAAGGAACTTGTCATTCGGGCCATGAAAGGAAAGCACAAATAATCATATCAATAGTCAATAATGGAAGGATGATATAATTAACGTTAAGTTGGTGCTTAAACCATTGGTTATTACCTAATAATTACATCTTTTGACTGTGTCCATTACTTTCTATCCACTGTTCATCTTCCAAAAAAGAAATTGATACCATACAGCATCTCAAGCCTTTTAAGTTGACGCACCAACTTCTTGGGTTGATGGAAATTAATGATCAACTTTCAGTTTTTTTAGTCATGTCTAATTAATTATTAAATTTATGCATTTGATTTTATAACTTATGTTTCTGAATTAGTAAAATAGTTTAATTGTTTAGCTTTTAGGCATAATCAGACACATTCAACATTTTTTAATTTCTTTCCACTAAAATTATCTTATAACTATAAGAATAGTTATTAATAAGGTATAAATTATTCATATATTTAGAAAAGATAATGAAAGAATTTGATATTTTAAATTGATTGTAATTATCACAATGGACTTAATCCTCATATATTTGATTTTGTTATAAAAGAGGTCATCAATTGATGTATCCTATATCATATAGTAATTGGGTGAGTCTAGTCAAGGTAATATCACATAAATTTGGAATCACAATTCTAAAGAACGAGGATGATGAATTGATCCCTCCAAATCAGTTTGAGAATCTATATTAATTATAGAATACTCAATCAAATAACCAAAAGGGATTATTTTTCACTTTAGTTGATAAATTTTATTAAAAAAATTATTTTGCTACTTTATGCATAACATCCAAGGATTAGAAAATACCACTTTTATATGTGTAAAGTCTTTTTAGTAACTTTGTTTATTGGAGGATGTCTTTTATTCTTGTAATAGCCCTGTACTTTCTAAAGGTACATGATAAGTATATTTTTGTTGAACATTGCACACAAAGTCTAATATGCTTAAATTGTTCTATCAAGTATAAAATATAAAGTACATAGGAAAACACTACAGGGTGAATAATGTTTTCAAAGTATTTTTGCAAGGCAGCGACTTGAAATGAGAGTATACAAGGGTGTATTATGTTTAGACGCTGGTTTTATAGGATAAGTAAATAAGAATACGTTCATACAATGACATTTCAAAAGACTTTATAAAAGATTTAAAGGAAATAAGTACAATTTTTATACTGGTTCACTCAGTCTGATATATGTCTAGTTCTCTCTTAAGAAATCTTAAAGGGTTCGACTAATCTTTTTCAAGATTACACGAGTTTAGCCTCTTCAGGATCTCACTGAGTATTCTCACCACTCCTAATTACAACAAGTATTGCACTAGTGCAGAATTGGCTTTTAACGTCCCCCCATAGACGTCCGTCCAGAAAAGCCCCAACGTAAATAATTGACCGGTGACATATTCGTAAATAAGTGAAACTCTAGATGTCCGTTGTGGTGGGGGACGGACGTCTATAATATTATAGACGTCTGTGGGAGGGGGACGAACGTCTACTAGGCTGAACAACTGAATGTTTCAACTCCCCATGTTATCCCTTAAACGTCTGTCCTGGGAGGGCACGGACGTCTATAATATTATAGACGTCCAGCCCCTCCCAAACGGACGTTTAGGGTGCTGACAGGGTGGTTGGAGAATTAATTGTCTTCAGCCCCTTAAACGTCCGTCCTGGGAGGGGGGGGACGTCTATAATATTATAGACGTCCGTGGGAGGGGGACGGACGTCTACTAGGCTGAACAACTGAACGTTTCAACTCCCCATGTCAGCCCCTTAAACGTCCACCCTGGGAGGGGCCGGACGTCTATAATATTATAGACGTTCGGGCCCTGCCCAATGGACGTTTAGGGTGCTGGCAGGGTGGTTGGAGCATTAATTCTACAACCACCCTGTCAGCACCCTAAACGTCCGTTGGGGAGGGCCCGGACGTCTATAGGACATCTATAATATTATAGACGTCCGGGCCCTCCGAGGACGGACATTTAAGGGCTAACATGGGGAGTTGAAACGTTCAGTTGTTCAGCCTAGTAGACGTCCGTCCCCCTCCCACGGACGTCTATAATATTATAGACGTCCGTCCCCCCCACCACGGACGTCTAAAACCCCCCGCAAATATCAATTTTAAGTCCACAAAGACGTCATATTAGTGACGGGCCGGACGTCTATACTATTATAGACGTCGGGGCCCCAGAGTACCAGACGTCTAACAGTATTAATATGTGAAACGCGAACCCGCGAGCAGTACGCTCACTGTTCATCGTCTTCCTCGCGAACGCTGTTTGCGCCATTGATTTTCCAGGTGCGTTTTCTCTCTTTTGGACCGTTTAAATTGACTTTCAATCCGATTACATTGCTCTGTGATGAAATATCTTTGATTTGAACTGATTAAAAATCGTTTTCGGTTCGTTTTTGTGCAGTCTCTTGCGTGTTCTTGGGTGACTTCTTTGACTATTTTTTGGCGAGGTTTTAGGCCGTTCCCTCCTCGATTTCCCTCCCTTTCATTTCGAATCTACATTTCAGGTTAGCTTGTTGTTATTGATAAATTTTTGTATGCATGTAATTGGGTTTTGTGTATGCATGTTTTTTACTCTAAAGTGTGCGTGTGTTATTGACTTTTGAATATGCATGTATTAGTTGTTTTATTATAAGTATCAAATCATTGAGTGACACTTAGTTCCCGTTTGAAATTTAACACAAACGATTAATCTTTTAATCGTTTGTGTTAAATTTTGAATTGTCCGATTGGACAGTTTGAGAAAATTAATTTTCATAATTTGCAATAACATGTCAATTGGAGTTTATGGATAAGATTGATAAAATTTCGGTTCAGTACTTGTGTTGTTCTCCGGATGCATATTTGATTGTGGTCATCGTTGACTACTCTCATTTCGTGTATTTCGGAGACCAATGCGAAATGCTGCCGAAATCTTATCAATTTTATGAGGTAGACTTCAATGTACGTGTCTGAGCAAATTATGAAAATTAATTTTTTTGAATGGGTAGGGCCTAACCTTGTGAGAGTTAAAAAACTTGAACTGATGATTTTACGAACATAGTATGGATCGAAGCTGGATGAACGAACGTCGCATCAGTGAAGAATATGATAAGGGTGTTTCGAAGTTCTTGCAATACGTTGAACAAAATGCTAAGTCTGTCAACGAGACATATTTTTGTCCTTGTGTCCGTTGTCTTAATCAAATACGGCAAGACTTAGGCAATGTGCGTGACCATCTATTCATGTACGGCATAATGAGGACTTATACCGTTTGGACTTGGCATGGAGAAGTACTAGAGCAGCCTACCACGTCACGAGGAACGAATTATGTGGAAGAATGGATGAGTGACCATTTAGAGGACATGATACGTGATGTCGGTGAAGATAATTTTGGAAGGGCTAATTTGTATGATTCTCTTATTATTGATTCAGAGCAACCGTTGTTCCCAGGATGCTCGAACTTTACACGTCTGTCTTCAACTTTAAAGTTTTTTAGTTTAAAAGCAAGGAATGGATGGACCGATAAAAGTTTCACCGAGTTGTTGGAGTTGTTGAAGGAGATGCTTCCAGAAAATAATACTCTACCTATTCGTAATTACGAGGCCAAAAATTTTTTATGTCCAATGGGTCTTGAATATCAAAAGATACATGCTTGTTCTAATGATTGTGTTTTGTACACAAAGGAGTTTGCTTCGTTAAAGTATTGTCCAACATGTGGTTTATCCCGTTTTAAAAAGAAATCTGACCGAGTCACTGGTAATGAAGGTAATGATGGTGCACCTGCTAAGGTGATGTGGTATTTGCCTATAATACCTAGGTTCAAACCTTGAATGGCACTCTGACGGAAGAAAGTGCGATAATCTTCTTCGACACCCTGCTGATTCTCCACAATGGAAAAAGATTGATGACAAATTCCCTGAATTTGGTGCAGATCCAAGAAACTTAAGGCTTGCACTTGCAACTTATGGTATGAATCCTTATGGAAACTTAAGTAGCAAACACAGTTCGTGGCCAGTTATGTTGATGATTTACAATCTTTCTCCTTCGTTGTGCATGAAGAGAAAATATGTGATGTTGTCCATGATGATATCGGGTCCTAGACAACCTGGAAATGATATTGATGTTTACTTAGCACCTTTAATTGATGATTTGAAATTGTTGTGGGAAGAAGGCATCGACGTGTTTGATTCACATGTTCAGGAACATTTCCGTTTGCGTGCAATGTTGTTTTGCACTATAAATGATTTCCCAGCGTATGGAAACTTGAGCGGTTATAGTGTTAAAGGTCATTTTGCATGTCCCATATGTGAAGAAAACACTAGTTACCTTTAGTTGAAGCATGGTCAGAAGACGGTATATACAAGACATCGAAAATTTCTTCCTCGTAATCATCCTTATCGTAGATTGAAAAAAACATTTAATGGAAGTGCTGATGATGAGGTTGTGTGCAGACCCCGGAATGGTGAAGAGGTGTACAATGAAGTCAAAAACATTGACATTGTGTTTGGAAAACATCATAAAAGTACCTCTGCAAAGTACATTTGGAAGAAACGATCGATATTTTTTAAGCTTCCATATTGGTGTGAACTTGATGTTAGACATTGTATTGATGTGATGCACGTTGAAAAAAATGTTTGTGACAGTGTCATTAGAACTTTATTAAACGTCAAAGGGAAGAGCAAAGACGGAATTAAAGCAAGACAAGATTTGGCTGACATGGGAATCCGATCTGAGTTACATCCACAGATAATAGGAAGACGCACCTATCTGCCCCCAGCCTGTCACACACTTTCCAAAAAAGAAAAACAAATTTTTTGTAACTGTTTAAGAAGTGTGAAGGTTCCGCAAGGTTATTCTTCAAATATCAGTAACCTTATGTCTATGCAAGACTTAAAGCTAGTTGGTTTAAAGTCTCACGATTGTCATGTATTGATGCAACAATTGTTACCTGTTGTTATTCGAGGCATATTACCTCATTCTGTTAGGGGTATTCTGACACGTCTGAGTTTTTTCTTTAATGCCATTTGCAAGAAAGTTGTTGACCCTCGAGGTTTAGATGAATTGGAAAATGAGGGAATAAGACTACTATGTCAATTGGAGATGTATTTTCCACCTTCCTTTTTTGACATCATGGTACATTTGATTGTTCATCTAGTCAGAGAAATTCGAATATGTGGCCCGGTCTTCTTAAGGTGGATGTACCCAGTTGAAAGATACATGAAGATCTTAAAGGGATATGTCAAGAATCAGTATAGACCAGAAGCTTCAATCATAGAGCGATACGTTGCAGAAGAAGCCATTGAATTTTGTTCAAGTTATATGCCATCTTGTGAACCCGTCGGTCTTCCCAAGAGCAGACATGAAGGAAAATGTGAAGGTAAGGGTGTTCGAGGTGTGAGAATTCAAAGTGTTAGCAGACAAGAAATTGACCAAGCTCATTTGTACGTCTTACACAACACTATTGATGTGATTCCTTACATTTCTGACCACGTTAATGAAATAAAGGCAGCAAACCCAAAAATAAGTGAAAAATGGCATCTTAATGAACATGTGAAAACCTTCTTGCAATGGTTTAAGAAAAAGATTTATGCGACTCCACATGTTTCTGAAACTTTATTGAGGTTATCTCGTGGGCCGAACACAGATGTCATTACATATGGTGGGTACTATATAAACAATATTTCTTTTCAGACAAAGGTAGAAGATGACAAAAGCAGAGTTCAAAATAGTGGCGTCACACTACAAGCTGAGGTTGTGCACTTTGCTAGTTCTAAAGACAAAAATCCAATCACAACATCCATCAGTTATTTTGGAATAATACAAGAAATGTGGGAAGTTGATTACGTCACTTTTAGAGTCCCAGTTTTCAAGTGTAAATGGGTTGATATAAATTCTGGTGTCATGATGGATGACCTTGGTTTCACATTGGTAGACTTGAACAAGATGAATTACACTGATGAACCATTTATCATGGCTAGTCAAGCAAGACAAATATTCTACGTAAATGATCCAGCAAATAACAAATGGTCAGTGGTTTTAGAAGGAAAAAACATGCATGGACATGATGATGACGATTCTCTTGATATACTTGAGACAACATCTGTTGCATGTAGACCCACTGAAGACCCAGTTGAAGACGTGGCCGATGTCATGCAGGCAATTCGTAGTGATCACAACGAAGGCATTTGGGAAAACATAATTAATTAATAGGTTGATATTTTCACTTTTATTGACTTTATATGTATGTTCATCATAATTGAATTATTACTAACGTTGTTTAATTTTTCAGGTATGTCGGCCTCAGACTCAGGATCGGGAAAGAGCAGACGTGGACGAGGCATCACCCGAGTGACAGATGTGACATCCGGACGCGTGGATGGTCAGAGGAGGCATGTTGACATCGACCCCAGATCAGATCATCCATCAAGGCCAAATGCTGATAGGTTTAGGAGTTATCTGGGTAAGTTAGCAAAAAGTCATGTCTCTATCCTTCATGCATGTTGGGATGACGTCCCAGAGGTCGACAAGAACCTCTTATGGCAAGATATTCAGGTATGTTTATACTTCATGCAATTTGTGATATACTTATCTTTTATGTTTTCTTTTGGAATAACAAGTTTTTTTTTTAAACAACAACATTTTGATATTCCAAACACAATGCAAATTAGAAAGAAAGTGTTATCGCATATAGCGATAAGATGGAGGGATTTCAAGACAAGGCTGACACGACTATATGTCTTTGGAGATAGACAACATGAAAATCCATGTCAGCATTATACCTTCACAGAGGAGGATTGGATGCAGTTTCGTGCATCTAGAGAGTCTAAGGAATGGAAGGTATGTTTCTTAAGATCGTCTTTCATTGAGTTTTTATGATTTTACACTTATTTATATACATGGTTTCATAGGGTAAAAGGTTAGCCGCCCAAGAAAGACAAAGGCTAAACGACGCACCCCACTTGTTATCACGAGGTGGATATGCAAAACTGGAGAAGAAACTGAGAAAGTCTAGAGCGGATGCCTTGGGACTTGAGTCGCCGGACCTAGCACCTGCACCTGCTAGGTACGAGCTGTGGAAGGCTGCTCGGACTAAATCTGATGGGAACATGACATCTTCCTCAGCTGCCTTGATCTCACAGAGAATTGTAAGTTCAAATTATAAGCAGTTATTTGATTGTGTATCTATCACAGCATGTCTTCTAAGTAACTTGGTTTTTTTATGTGTAGGATGAGTTGGTTGAGCAGCAGACTCAGGGAACATTTGCTAGCCAAGGTAGGGATGACATTCTAACAACGGCCATTGGAAGGCCTGAGCACCCAGGACTTGTACGTGGAGTTCCTGGGGCGATTGGTCTTCGTGACTACTTTGGCCTACACAGAAAACCCCCCAATCAATGAGTCAGGAGACACTGAGGCAAATGGATCTTCAGTGGGAGGAAAGACTCAACCAAAGCATGAGATCAACGGAGCAACGATTCATGGAGCAACTACAAGAACAAAAATAAATACAAAGAGCGCTTGAAGAAAAGCTGCATTCCATGACGCAAGGCAACATGGGGGCCGATGAAACTCCCACACCACCTCGTGTCAGCACTAGAGGATCATGCTCTACTGTAGACCCCACTCAGTATAGCGGTCAATATGAGCTGTTGGTTGATGGGGATCCCCCACACATTGTGGCTGTCGGACGAGTGCTTGAGGGAGGGCAGACCATTCATGGTGTTGCCATATTACCCCAGCACGTGCGTGTGACCATTGACGAGGTTCGGGATCCCCAGGCTCAGGTGCCTGTACCCACTCCAGAAATTAACTTTGTGGGGGAGGCCATTGGATCATTTATTGCCTGGCCTAGAGCATTGATCATGTCCCACATCGCTACTCCACAGGTATAATGTCTTTTTCCTTAGTATTTCTATGTTTATTCTTCAAATAATTGTTGATAACACTTTGACATAAATTCTTATCTTCAGTTCACACGTCCTCAGAAGCAGCCAATTCATGATACAGTCATACATGAAGATGATGAGATGGCTGAAGCGGAGGATGATCCTCTATCAAAGTTAATGACAAAATTACCCAGATTGAAGAAAGCATCATTAGAACTATACTGGGATTTGAGAGTATTTGGTCTTCCCCCACATGTGCCAGTTTATATCACATTCTCTGATGCATTGGAGGTGATTGGGGGAGACAGGATGTTGAATATTTCCATCATTCAGCTGTGGTGCATGTAAGATAGTCAATTTGGTCTTTCATATTACTTTTATTTACATTGTTATAGTTTCTAACAACTTAACTTTGTTGTTTTAGGTACATTAACACAATCGTTGTAGACCAAGGTCGGTCTTCCATGTAAGGATTTGTTGAACCTCAGACCATTCAACCGTCTGGTAACACACTTCAAAACAGACAACATTATTTGCAAACATGGATGGATGAGTCAAAAAGAGACGTATACCTTGTGCCATACATTGAGGGGTAGGTGTTGTTATATGTGGTCAGTTCATTATTATAGTTTCCTTAATTAGTTGAATAACTATTTGTCCTTCGTGATAGGTCGCACTGGCAGTTGATGGTCATCATTCCCAAACAATGTAAAATTATATGGTTTTGTTTATTGCACAGGAGGATGAAAAATGAGTTGAGAACCATGCTTCAAGGGTAAGTGTTTCTCCAAAAATGACTTTGAATTTGATGTTCACCTTCAACTTTTATGATAAAATAGTCATATTAATTATACTTTGTGTTTTCAATCTGTACAGAGTTATTGGTAAATCTCGTGGTCAACTGGTTCAAATTTTGTATACAAAGGTTGTAAGTCATTTATAGTTTCTAATTCATTGTCTATGTTATTGAATGATCTAATCTTAACTATTTAGTTTGTGATTTTAGTGTAACCAGCAGCTAGATTCATGGGAATGTGGCTTCTATGTGATGTGTTGGATTAAGACCATCATTCGAGCTGTCATTACAGATGACTGGAATGAGGTAATGATGTATACCTTCAATACATTACAAATCAAATTCATCTTCAACATATATGAAACCATAATGAATCTTTCTTGAATTTTGCAACGCTTCAAGAGTACATCGCCTATTCCAGAGGACACAATTAAATAGATAAGGCAGGAGTGGACCGCTTATCTTCTGCAAAGATGGAGTTAGGAATAGTTTTATTTCTTGTTGAACATTGTTTAGTTTTAGTTTAAGTTTTATGTTGATAGTTTTGGTAGTGGATTGAACTCCACATTAAGTAGAACTTTGTTTATATGAAACGCATATTTATATTATTGCAAAATTGTTCTGGGACATTTTTCTGCTTTTCAGGTGTGGTTTTATTGCAAAAATAAATTAATTTTAAAAAAAAAACGCCCAGTAGATGTCGGTTAGTGCACAGTCGGACGTCTATAGACGTCTGGCAGTGCACAAACGGATGTCCAACCTTCAGCCAGGTAGACGTCGGGGGAAGGGAGGAGCCGGACGTCTATATAGACGTCCGGCCTGACACAACGGACGTCTATATAGACGTCCGATGTGAATCCCCTGACGTCTGAGTAACGTCACCTACAAAGACGTCGGGGGAACGTCGGACGTCAAAAGGCCAAAAGAACGGACGTCTAATATTAGCACCACTCTTGGTTTCCTAGTCACAACAACTAGACCGAGTTTAGCCTCCCCAAGATCTATCCTTAGACAACAAGTCTAGTCCAAGTTTACCCATTCCTGGTTGTTGAGTATTATAACCACTCCTGATACCAAATATTCTCTATCACTCTTGGAATTCCTAGACAATTGTCTTATTGCAAGTATTTTAATTCTCTCCAGAATTTACAACAAATTCATGACAAAATTCTTACAAGATACAGATTAGAAGCTCTCAATGAGAAGAAACATTTTTAGTACAATACAATTTGAATTCTTATTTAGTTAGAAACTTGAGTAACTCTCTAAAAAAGGATAAATGTATTGAAGTGTAGTTTGATAATTGGTGAGGTTGTTCCTTTGGATTGAACAGCATCAGACGATGTATACTTGAAGCATGGTAGAGTGTATTTCAATCATATTTCTTATGTTTACTTCTTTCTTATTTTCTTTTCTTCTATTTGTGCTTCTACTTTTCTTTTTATTCAGAAAGATTTAGACGTTGTAGGTTTGGAGATGTAGTAGAAAGCGAGATATGAATTGAAAAAGAGTAGAGTTGATATATTATGATCTTTCTTGAGCTTACTCTCCCTTTTTTTTCTCATTCTTTCTTTTTTCACCTCTTCTCTCTTCTAGAGTTTTCAACAACCTATTTCTCTTGGGTTAATCTTATTTATATATGATACTTTGTGAGATGACCATTTAATACTGAGTTGATTATCAAGATAGACTTCATAGACTTTTCCAATAGTTTGGGCAGACTAATGTCTACACTTTAGAGTAGTGGAGCTTTTTCTTATACCCTTAAGCGAAACTTGAGCTTGTATGATGTGAAAGAGTAGATGGCTTCAAGGGAAACATTTCCATAATGTTCTTCTTCTCTCACGTCTTTTTCTTAGGTGTGTTTTCGTACATGCATTAAATGTTTTGAACGTTGATAAGCGTTAAGCAGTATGGCATGTTCAAGACATTTATCATTTGTCATGTCATTCATAAATGCATTATTTGGTAAGACAAATGGCATGTATATTCATCAGATGATATCAACATAAGATTCTTTTTCAAAGGCTAAAGTGTTTATTGGTCATTCACTAGACGATGCTCTCTCTAGAAAGTTTTGCTTGATATAACACTGTATTGAATAAGAATTTCTTTTATCCTTAGTGTTATATAAGAGATAGATTTTCGTTTTCACAAGATGCTATCTTGTTTTGATCATATAGTCTATTGAAAGATTTCAATGAGAGATATTTTCTTTCATATGCTTGTCTTATGATAATGTTTGTGTAAACTTGTGTCTATGTTCAAGCGAGGTTAGCGCTTGGATACTAAATCATACATGTACTTTTGTTCAGACGACATGGAGTATAGATATTTTCTCAGGAGTTTTATATTGTTTAGCATAGGTTTTGGGCTAGCATTTTGTTTAATGGGGATAACTATCATTTATCCCGACACACTATGTTCTATATGTAGTTTCGATAGCGTTTAGAGCCTCTTTTTAATCATTACACATGATTTGCTTTGTTAGACACTTGATGCTGCAAGTATCTTAAATATAAATGCTTAAGCATTTAGTGTATGTATTTTCATCAAACGCTATCTTCAAGGCCATAATTACTCTCATATTTGTTATATATATATATATATATTGCCCTAATGATTCAAATAGATGGTTTTATTTGTTAAGCATTTGTCTTTTGGGCATATCCAATTGTTTATAGATTCTTTCTAAAACAATATTTCGTTGAGTATTGTTTGATAAATTTCAAAACATGGGTTGTTGGACATTCTAAATTTGTCTCAATAAAATCTTTTGCAGATTTGGAGTACTGATGGACGAACGCTCCGAGGAGAAGACCGAATGAGATAGATTATGGCGAGATAAATTTGATTTAAGATTTCCTCGAGGCTTCTTCAAGAGTAAGACGCAGTGGAATGATTAGAAAGCTCTAGATCGAGAGCTAAATCAAAGAAGAACGAAAGAAAGTGATTGAGGATGTGGCAAGGGTGTTGATGCATGCATGAGAAGCTGATGTAGATTGATGAAATGGCGCTTCGTGGAGGAGAGAGAATCTGATCGAAACACAATGGAAAAAAAATGGAAAAATGAAGGTAAGGAACTATGCTTGGAAGGCGGCTAGAGGAGGATCTCTAGGATTTTCTAGCCTCGACTTTCAAGGAGGAATTGTTTTTGGACTTCAAAAAATCAATTTCTCATATATCTCAAAAGTGCATATACAATGGTGCGCTGGGTACTTATGGTGACTCATACTCCATGCAGGCTAAAAATTTTATACAATCAACACAAGAAATACAACTAAAGGACACTAAGAAAGGTTCGTTGGCCAGTATGCCTTCAAGTACCTTGAGCTATTGCTAGTGATTAGGGAACTCATTTTTGTAATAGGTATATTGAAGTCTTACTAAAGAAGTATATAGTGGTGAATAAAGGTTCTACACTATACCAACCCCAAACTAATGGGCAAGTTAAGATCTCCAATAGAGAAATCAAGAAAATTCGAAAAAATCTAGTGAAACCTAACAAAAAAAAGATTGGAGCAATTTGGGATGTCTCCAATTAGAGTTATTTTTGGGCAGGCATATCACTTATCTATGAACATTGAGCATGCATATTAAAGTATGTATCATGGATAATGATTAAGTAGGACAGTGGCGAAAAACTTTGGTTGTAAGAATTTAATAAGATCTAAATGGAAAGTTATGAAAACTCAATTTTACGAGAAGAAGACTAAAAAAAATCATGATCAATCTATTGCGGCCAGGAAGTCTTATTGTCTAATTCTACCCTTTAGCTAATGTCTGGTAAGCTTCATTCCTATTAGATTGGGCCCTTTCTCATTAATAATATTTATCCTTATGATGTTATAGATTTATAAAGTGAGTCCTCTAACAAAACTTTCAAGGTTAATGATCAACTTCTCAAGCTTTTTGATGAGAATCCTGTTTTACTGGAGGAGACGGTTGAAGAAATAGGCCTGCAGTTATTCACATTCCTTAAATTTGATGATGAATCCCTTTTTCAAAATTTTTGCGTTACACTTCATTTTTGACCATTTTTATAGTGAGGAATGTGTTGTTTAAGTGTAAGGGGAGAGTAATGGTGTAAGACTTTTAGTAAATTGTTGTTTTAATTATTTACTTTTTCTAATAAATAAATTTTTTTAACATATTTTCACTAAAATTTGCTTTAATGATGGACATTTTCGAAATTATAGAAAAAATGGTTTCTTTATTAGTGTTGTTTGGATTCTTTGTAGATTGCTAATTAAGTTAGTCATGAGAAATTTTAGGTTGAATATTTTGTGATATAATTGTCACTACTGAGATTTTAAGCCTTGTTGGATGAATCATTTTATGTCATACCTTATAATTTTTGTCTAATTTTTGCTCGTTTGATATGTGCTAAAACTTAGGTTGAATCTATATCTTGCAATATTTGTCTACATTGATGATAATCCATTTGTCAATGTTAAACTACTTTTAGGTCGCACTAAAAGTCAACAAGCCCTAGTCCCCACTAATATAGTATAGGACAATCAGGGAATCAATCCGTAGACTCAGTGAAAATCAAGTTTAGAAAATGAAGTTAGATCTTGTATTATTTATTAACTACCTAAACTAGGTCGGGACATTAAATGAAAATAAAGAAATTAAAAAAAAATAAGAAAATCTGTTTAAGGAAAGAAAGAATATGAACTAAAAGGAAAAATAAAAGAAAATAGAAATATAAACCATCTAAGACAGAAATAGAAATTAAACTAATATGAGAATTACAAGCAACTCAAATTGAAAATTGAAAGCTAAACAAATCCTAAAAGCCAAATGAATATGCTCAGTTATGAAGTAACTGAACTTGAATGTTGCAGACACAGATGTACAATCTAAAGTAAAGAAAAGTCAATAAGAAACACCTAGAACTAATGATCAAAAGAAAGAATCAGGGAAGAAACTCATGAATCAGAACCAACTCTAGTCTAAGCACTTGTAAAAAAACAATAACCTACACTATCAACATCATTATTATCATTCACAAATTGAACCTTCTCAAACAGAAACTAAAGGAAAATAAATCCTAAATCTATAACATTTCCAAATAACAAAAAACTAAACTATGAAGAAACAGTACCTAAATTTTAATTAACCAAAAGCAAAATAACAAACTCACAGAGAGAATTGATTTCATAGGAGAAATGCACATTGGAGTGAATAAAAGAGTGCTTAGAGTTCTCAAGAAGACATCCTGATAATGTGAATCCCAATCCAGGGTATTCTAGGTCATATTTCAGAATTTTGAATTGACTCTTTCCATTTATTTATCCAACCAATGTTCATTTTCACAACAAATTAAAATATAACACTGAAATGACTTAGTCTGACAATCATGAAGGTTAACATCTCTCAAAAAGACCTCTTGAAAATCTAGGCCCACCTCGGGGTCCTATTACATCCAAACAGAGAATTGCGGATGTTTTCCTTCAAAATTCTAAATCACAATCCAATTACAACATACAACCACACATACTAGAAAAAAAGATAAAAACATAAATCTGATGAATCTTTATGCATTGAACTCATCTCTAACTCGAGAAGAGATCTCGATAAAGAATGCTCACTACGGAAACATTTAATTTCAAAAGGAATCATAAAATTGCAGAGATACAGAATCCAAATTATTTTCTAAGCAAAACCATTGCAGACATCAAAATCACAGAACAATCTCTAACACAACAAACAAGAATAAAAGGAAAACACAAAATCGAATTTAATTAATATGAAAAAGGAAAATTACAAACACTATACCAGAGATCTCCGAATGAGGAGCTCACAGATTGTCACGGTTCCATGAATCTCGTCAGCGAAATCTAGAATCAAGAACAATATCTCTACTTTAAGAAAAGCGAATAAAACCCTAAACTAAAGAATGGAGAACTGTAAACTGAAAGTAAAGTGCGTGTTGTGTCTGTTTACATGGTGAAATCACTTTATAGAGGGTCAGAAAAACAAAGGAAAATAAAAGAAGGAAAAGGAAAAAAATGAAAGAGGGAAAGAAAGTTTGCTCTATATGCATTTGATCTTCTCCCTCCACGTGGCAGCTCCGGTCATCTTCCATCTCCACCGGTCAGCTTCTTTGCAGGGTCACGTGCTTCATTCTCGGTCCAGGGTCATCTTCTTCGGTCAGTTTCTTTCCAAGCCCTAGCTCGTGGTTCCTTTTCTCAAGTGAATTTCTCTCTTTCTGCCAAATGAATGCGTAAGGTGAAGACCCCCAAAAGCTGCAGCTACTGCCACTCTTCAAGACTCACCGTTTTACTAATTCAGCTGCCCAAATTCCAGTCACAACAACGGCCCAAAGCAGCTGCAGCATTCCAATTCCATTGGAGTGTTTCATCCTACACCTCCAAGATCTCATCCTGCACCTCCAAAAATTTCACTTTTAGCCTTCTGACATCTCATCATTATCCTACACCTTTAACCTTATAAAAAATTTTATTTTTAATTTTAATAAACATATTTTTATTTTATATTCTTTTTCTTGTTAAAAAACTCTACACCACCTTAATAATAATTAAATTTAAAATTCTAATATTATTTAATATAATTTTATATTTTAATAATTATTAAAATATAATTTATATTATGATAATAGTTATATTAAAAATATAAAAATAAAATAATTAAAATAAAAATAATAACAAAAAAATAAAATTATCTTAAATAAAATATTTAATATATCAAATATATTAAATTACATTAAAATATTAAATTAAATTAAATAATTATTAAAATTTAAATAATAAACAAAATTTTAAAACAATTATTTATCAAATAACAAATAAAATTATATTAAATAAAATATTAAATTATATTAAAATATTAAATTAAATTAAATAATTATTAAAATTTATATACAAAATGAAATTTTAAAAACTATTCTTTATCGGATATGGATATCCGATTCTTAACTTATCGGATATCTATCCGATTAACTAATTTTTCAAAATTTTATTTTTTTAAAATTTTAATAATTATTAAAATTGATTTAATATTTTAATATAATTTAATATATTTAAATATATTAAATATAATTTTAAATATTATTTTTATTTTCATTTTTATTCTTATTTTAGTTATTATTTTTCAATTTTCTTAATAAAATTATTTTAAAAATATAAATTATATTTTATTAATTATTAAAATATAAAAATATAATAAATAATATTATAATTTTTATTTAAGTTTAATATTTATTAAATTTTAAATAAAAACAAAAGTATTAACATATTTTATAGACTTTAATATATAAATAAGTTTTTAAAATTTTCATTTTTATTTAAAATTTAATAATGATTTAATTTATTTTAATATTTCATTATAATTTAATATATTTAAATATATTAAATCCAATTTATTATTATTATTTATTATTATTATTATTTTTATGTTTTTAATATAACTATTATTATAATATAAATTATATTTTAATAATTATTAAAATACAAAATTATTTTAAATAATATTTAAATTTTAAATTAAATTAAATTAAATTATTATTAAGATAGTGAAGATTGTTTTTAATAAAAAAGAAAAAAAATGGAAAATATTTATTAAAGTTAAAAATAAAGTTTTGAAAAAGTTGGAGGTGCAGGATAAGATGTCAGAAGGTTAAAAGTGGAATTTGCGGAGGTGCAGGATGAGATCTTGGAGGTGTAGGATGAAACACTCATTCCATTGCTTGTAGTGTAGTGCACCTCCAACAGACCAAGTGGCCCATTCCCAGCATAGCAGCACCGGCCCAAAGCTTTTTCCAATAAACCAAATATGCATCAAGAGCGTCAGCCAGCCCAAATGTTAGTGCACTCAACACTTTACAACAGCAGCAGCCCTATTTATTTCATATCTGCACTAAGGAAAAAAAAATAAATCAATATCAAATTAAAGAAAAGAAAAGGAAATCTAACAACTAAGAAGAAAGATTTTTATCAAAGATTTTCTAAAAAAAATAAAATTTTCTAATTATTAACAAAAACTAAAAATTATATCTAAAAACCTAATTTTAACTAAATTTATGCAAAACTAAAGAATTCAAGGAAAAACCTAAAATTAGCATAATTCTAAACAATTAAAAAAGAAAAGAATTCTAAGAAAAGATTTTTAACCTAGAAAAATATGCAAATCTAAAGTGTTATCAGTCAACCCTTTCGAGCCAATGGACTTTATCACGACTTCTAAACACTAATTACAAGCCTTAAAATCGAAAATTCATGATTATCTTTACCTTAGAGGATAAAGGAGTTTTGTAATCATTTTAGGATTGAATTCTTAAAACATTGTAAGGATGTACATAATTTCTTTATCTTATCTCATCCTGTGAATGATTCACAGTTGGCAAAGAAAAAAAAATGTATAAAAGAAAGAAAGAAAAAAATGAATAAATAATTGTTGATTAAGAAAATAAATAATGTGTTAAAGAGACAACAAATAAATAATGTGTTAAAGAGACATTGAGTCCAAAGGTACAAAAGAGGAGTTCAATTGTAATATTAAAGTTGCATATTATTTACATTTACTTTCAAATTTTTCCCATTTATCCTGTATTTTCTATGTTTTAAGATTTTAATCACCAAATTTACCCACCTTTACATCTTTCTTATTACATCCCATATGAAGTTCTATTAATGTTTTCTTCCATGTTATTCAATGGTTGCGAATATTATAGTATTGATATGTTATGATAATGCTTGCTCACATGAGTTCTTTGAGTGTGTATACAAACCTAAACACTTGAGTGGAAGAGTTTTTCATAAAAAGACTTTATCATCTTTGATTCACCTTTTCATTCAATTTACCTTCTTATTTTTTAAAGTAGGGACTTCCATTAATATTTTTCATGATTCCTTGATTTCTTGAAGGTTGTCTACCATTATGAATTCTTTTGGTTTGTAGTTGAATATGTTTTTGCATGTTATTTTTTTATCATTCTTGAAGTTCATGACAATTTTTCCCAAAGTGCAAAATAGAATGTATGGGAGAATTTGAAAATATATTTTCATTCATCTTTAAAACATTTAATCTTAACTTTCTTAGATGATAATTGAGACTAAATTCACTATTTTAGCAAGAATTTTCTCAATTGGGATAACTGTTCAACAAAAATCATTGATAAAAAATTAGTTTATAAAGCTTAACAAATGCTAAATGGTCTAGTCAAACGAATCTCATGAGAAAGTCTAATTTGTTGAGTTTCACTAAATAGTTTATTGTATTGTATGTGTTGAATTTTGATGATAAATAACTTATATGTTTGAATGTATACATGCTCTTGCACTACAGGAAAAGCGTTAATTTCCGAAGGAATAATACCGACGGCCTTTGAGGTCTTCGGTAAAGTTGATTTATCGAAGGATGTACCGACGGTCATGTAAGTGGTTGATTACCAAAGGCTTTTTGAGTTTACCGAAGGCTCCATAGGCCGTCGGTACAAGCATCGACCTAGTGAAATGAAAATTTGGGATTTCCCTCTCCCATTCTCCAAATTTTAGTTTCCAGAGAAGCTTTCCCCCAATTTTTCGTCTCTCACCTCAGAACCCCCAAGCATCTTCCTCTGTCGTTTAGAAATCAAAATTAACCCCTTTTTTGCTGCAATTGCTGTGTCGACGTTAGGATAGTGCCAGTGAGGAGGGTGGTGGTTGAGGGATTACATTATTCCGAGGGGGTTGTTCGAAGGTGGTGGTCGCAGCGTGACGACGGTGTTGTGGCGACCTCTAGACGGTGTGCTCAGAACTTGAAGGAACTTGGTTGAGGGACTTGTTGGAGGGGCGCCCTCCTGGCGCCTTCACCATACCACGTGAGCTTCTTGATCCATCAACCGTGGCAGAGGCCATCAGTGTGATCTCTTGCTGGTACGAGGATAAAACTGAATGGGGACAGCGTGTCGGATGGATCTATGGATCAGTTACTGAGGATGTCGTTATTGGCCACAGGATGCACAATAGAGGATGGAAATCAGTTTATTGTGTTACCAAGCGTGATGCATTCCGTGGCACAACTCCCATAAATCTCACTGACAGACTACATCAAGTCCTAAGATGGGCAACTAGGTCGGTTGAAATATTCTTCTCAAGAAACAATGCATTTCTAGCTAGCCCAAGAATGGAGTTTCTCCAACCGATTGCATACCTTAATGTTGGAATCTATCCATTCACTTCCTTTTTCCTTATAGTCTAGTGCTTCCTCCCTGCACTCTCCCTCTTCTCAGGCCAATTCATTGTTCAAACTCTCAACATCACTTTCCTTGTTTATCTCTTGACCATCACTGTGACTTTGTGCATGTTGGCTGTGCTTGAAATCAAGTGGTCCGGCATTGAGCTGGAAGAGTGGTGGAGAAACGAGCAGTTTTGGTTAATTGGAGGAACAAGTGCACATCTAGCTGCAGTGCTGCAGGGTTTGCTCAAAGTGATAGCAGGGATTGAAATCTCTTTCACCTTGACATAAAAATCTGGTGGGGATGATGTAGATGATGAGTTTGCTGATCTCTATGTTGTGAAGTGGATATCCCTTATGATACCACCAATCACAATCATGATGGTTAACCTGATAGGAATAGCAGTTGGAGTTAGCAGAACAATATACAGTGTGATACCTCAATGGAATAGCAGTTGGAGTTAGCAGAACAATATATCAGTGTAATACCTGATAGGAAAGGTTATTACTTTTTTCTAGTTTATGCATTTCATGTTCTAATCTATATTGTTATTCTTTTTATGATTAACTATGAAGTTGTAAATCATTTACCCTGCGATATCAGCCATTATGTTTTCAGCTTAATAAAAGAATACGGTCTAAAGCAATGATTATTATGTTATGCATCAAGTGGGAGCAATGATTCTTGTCGGTCACCGGTGATTATGTTTCTTAAATTAATTTTCTTGGATTCTTGTTATAGGGGCTTCAACTTAAAGTAAGTTTGATGCTTAAAAAATTATACGATTTTGAAACAATTATAACTTCAATCTGAAGTAATATTTTAAGCTCAATAAACCAAGTCATATGCTACTAAGTTGATTAAAGAAGAATCTTATGTACTCTGTTCGATACAGGAAATCCGTAAGTGTCAAAGGTCATACATTTTTCCCAATATTTGCTACCTGCCTCTTCACCATAGCTTTACTACACCTGACCAGAGTTATCATCCTTTAATCACTGTGCATCATGCTTCATAGCTCATAACCATAATGCATTTGTTATAAGACTGTAATGTGGCATGATTACAAGGATATTTTGTATAATTGTTTTGTATTACCCCTTTAATTTCACATCTGCAGATATTTGTGTTTATTTTTAAATTTTTGGGTCTGCACCACTTGCCTTTATTTTTCACTTATTTTCTTTGAATTTTTTTCCTATGAATATATTTGGTGTACTGAGCATGAGCAGTTTTCCACATGTATAAATTACATTTCACTTTGTTGTATATTATTATTATAAGTCATTGATCAAAATTTGTTTCATTACTGAAGCATGGGAGGATCAATTGTTGTGCATGTAGCTGCAAGAAGTTCATTGTCCACCTTGGTTGGGTTGTCGTGGATGTTGTAGAGGTTGTAATCTGTAGTTATTATTACTTTCGTGATTACTTTTTTCGTCATTAGAACAAAAGTGCTGATTGTCTCAACAATTGCAGGGAACAACTATGGCTTCACTCATTCAAGAAAATTCTATCAAACAGGATGCAACATTTTTCAAGCATTGAGAAAGTTGTGAGCCCTGTCTCTATACCTTCTTTTATTTGTGTTTCAAGTTTTGTGTTATTCTTTGTGTCTACTGTTTCTGATTATGATCTTTTTTAGTTTCTTTTCGTTGTCATTATTAAAGTAGTCTTTAAAAACTATAAATTTATAATAAACTTATTGTACATTGTAAATAAATATAATTGTAAAGTGAACAATTAGTAAATCTTGAACTCTAAAGAGTTTTAATTTCCTTTGAATATTTGACAGTAAGCAAATGTTATATCCAAGAGCTTCCTGCGTTTCCATAATTTCTTCCTGCATGCATCAGTACACTTAAAAATTCTAATTTTATCCTTTATTTTATAAATCTCCCATCATGTTTAAATTATAGTGTTTTTAAATTATATTGTCTTTAAAAAATTAAACATTTTTTTTTACAATTCTGTATTTCTCGACTTAATAACTTTTTATATAATATCATATTATAGATATATTGGTAATATTTATACCGCTACTTCTCATATTGGATGAAAAAAATGTACATTTCCAGCAATATGGTAATTTTCTCCCAATACCTATGACTTCTACTTACATTTATACTTTATGGTTTGCAGGTGTGTGGCACCTTGATCAAAGTCTCCTTCATCATGCCACTTGAACTTGGATAGTCTTTATTATTAGTTCTCTTTATATTTGCTCTTAGAATTTAAATGTTTTTCCTATGTACTGAGATGTGAAAACTTGTAGTGTTGTAGTGTTGTGGCAACAAGTATCTTATGTAAAAGACTACAAACATATTATGCAATATAATTTGATATCTCCTTTTCAATTATCCTTCTCCAATAGAAATATCAGTGGTTAGTTTGACTTGATGTCATGAAAAATTTCATAAACTGCACCACAATGCAGGAGAGTAATAAAAAATCACACGAAATTAGCACCAAAGCAGATCATAAACTGCACCATAATTGGTTACTGGACAGCAGAAAATTCGCTCTTCGGAAATTACCGAAGGCTTTTGCCCTTCGGAAATTACCGAAGGCTTTTGCCCTTCGGTAATTACCGAGGGCTTTTGGCCCTCGGTAATTACCGAAGGCTTTTGGCCCTCGGTAAATGTTAGCGACAAGGGATTTACCGAGGGCTCTTTGGCCGTCGATAAGCCTTCGGTAATTACCTTTTACCGACGGTTTTGGGCTGTTTCCGAGGGCTTCTGGCCTTCGGTAATGCCCTTCTTTTTTGTAGTGTTGGAACACTCTAACATGTGTCTTATACAACTTGTATAGCGATAGATGATCTTGTGGACCTTTGGATGCACAATAATTTATTTGATTTTTTAATTAAATGATTTTATATATTCAAGAAGTAAGCGTAATTAAATTATGGGAAGAAAATATTGTGATCAACTGCACTTTGTAATTGTATACGATGTTGTTTGATTTGTTTCATTAAACATAAAAGAGACAATAACGTCTTAAAGATTATATCTAAACTTTTCACATAAAGCATCTTATGCCAAAAAAGAAGAAACATGTCTAATAATGCAGATTGTGCTAAATCAATTCCTATCTATTTAAAGCTACACTCCATACTACCCTTTTCTATTTTCTCTTGAAATTATTTTTTTCTTCCACATGGAAGGCTTAACCTTTATGTATTAATTCCCTTGTGATTTCATAGCAAATTTTGAGATTTTTTGTAATTAAAGTTTGTTTGTCATTTTCAGCAACGAATTATGCTTGTGTGTGTGCGTATGCGTGTGAAAAAGTGTGAGATGAATATATGATGTATTAATTGTATGAATAGTGATATTAAAATGCTTCAGATCATATATAGGTGATGAAGAACGACTTGATATGATCTATATGATGTATGAATTGTGTAGACAATAAGGGTATAATGACTTCCAAGGAGAGTGGTATACTATGTTGAGTTTGTGATTTATTAAATGGAGACTTGATCATATTAGTCTGACTCTACTTGTATCTCACTCCTATAAAGGAAGACATTTAGTTGTGGAAAAGGGAGGTTCCCACAATCTAGCGGTTCGGTATGAAACATATCAAACTATGCAAGTATAAGAAATTTATCATGTCATGGATAATGGTCCTAGTTTATTGCTCCGAGACATGTCATGGATAATGGTCCTAGTTTATTGCTCCGAGACATGTCATGGATAATGGTCCTAGTTTATTGCTCCGAGAGAGCAGGCTCCAATAAAGCATGAGATAATGACATGTGCAAAATTTTGTAGCCTACTCAACACATGTCTTCTAAAAGTAAGTGTCAAATGTCTAAGTTATGAGAGTCTTGTGGTCTAAACTAGTTGGATTGTGATTTTGCTTAGTGTCAGTTTGGCATTAGACATTTGATTCTTATTATATTTGATTTAATGGTTATGATGATGAGAACTTCTTTTAATGTGAAATCATTTATAAATTATATAGTTTGTTATAATTACATTAGACACATGTTTTTTTGTTTTTTTGTTATGATTTTGTTATATGTGAGCAATGATAATGTAGAAAGGAGTTCTAATCAACAATGAAACTATTTAGATCGACTTATGAGTAAAAACTACATGAATGTATATATACTTTGCATGGGGTACCTTCCTCCAAATTTTGTTGGATTTAATTTTGAAATAGTACCTGAAAGTTTCATGAAGGACTCTAAATATATGATATATTGCTTATATGGTTTATCATGCTTAATGAAATGTTTTACTCAGTAACATGATCTTACTAATTTGAAGTGTTACAAGAAGCATCGATTTAGAGCCAATCAACATTCATGGAACGAGAGGCCCTTTATACTCAACGACAATGGAGAAGTGGAGGTGCTCCGCGTCCAGGAACGGTGCACCGATGGGAGCATGTGTTAGAGGGCATGCTCCCATTGTTAGTACTCTTCGTTGAATTTCAATGCTATTTTAATAGGAATTATATATTATCATATTATAAGTAATATTAATATATTTGGTAAATTTAATAAAATAATATTAATATATATTTGTAATAAAAATTATAAAATTAGCTATATATACTTCATTATTAGATTACTTATAATATGATAATATATAATTCCTATTAAAAATTATATATAATATATTTTTCAGAGTTTTAAAAAAATATATAAAAAGATTAAAATGATTAGTTTTTATTAATATAAAATTTATTTTAGATATAATAAATTTTAGTTTATAAAATAATATCTAGTTAATATTAGTGGGATACACACGTTGCATACATATTGTAAGAACCGAAAAATTTGAGTATATAAAGTAGATGGGTATTTTATTTTAATCAGACGACTTATTTTAATAAAAAGGGTTTCGTAATATAAACAAGTTTATATTGTGTCTCATTATCTAAAACACAAATCATCTCTCTAAAAACTCTTTTCTTGAGTTATTTACCTTCTCTCTATCTTTTCTAACTCCTGAGTCATCTCTTGTGCGTAAATGACAACAGTAGCGATGTCTACGTTTCTATCCGATCAATTTCTTCTATAGAGCAAGTAAGTTTTGGCTACTTTTTTCCTTTCACCATTATTCTCTAAAATCTCTAGTTTTGAGTGTTGACGCATGTGTTCACCCTTATTTATTCCTCGTTCTCTGTCAATCAACGGTCCTAATTATCTATTCTGATCTTAATTCTGAGGTTTATAGGCGTTCCTAGGGTTCATTGAGCTTGAAGTAAGGGTTTGACATGTATAGAGTTTGGTAGCTTTGGTGTAAGGTAAGGGAAGTTAAATCTTTTTCTTGGTAAATTTTATAAAGCATGAATTGATATTGATTAGGATGTGTAGTTGTGGATATTGGATGTTTATGATTAAAATGCTAATAATGTGAATTATTGAATAAGTGAAATTGATTATAAGATGATTATTGATGTTGAATGATTCTTTGTGAAACTCTAATGGTATGATAAATTGTGTTTTGAGGTGTTTTGGTGGTGTTTAATTTGGTTTAATGTAGAAGGGAATTGAACTAAGTTTTGCGTCTTTGGTTTGTGAGTTCTTGAGGTAAGGGCTAGAAAGAGGAGATGAAGTCTTAGAATCATTTTAAATTTGAATTGAGAGTTGTTAGAGTTGTCAAGTGGTTGAAATTTGTTTTATAAGAGAGGTAGTAACATTTTAATGATGGTTTAATTGGTTTTAAGAGTCTTTTTGAGGGTTTGGACTAGTGAGATTTTGAATCAATGGTTTTTGTGTTTAAATAGAAGGTTTGGGTGTGTTAGTAAGTCATTTCGGACTTATTAGAGTTCTTAAAATACTTAAAAATGAGTTAGAATAGGTGGAATGTGAATTTGGTCTTTAAATTGAGAATTTAGAGGTTTTTGAGTTGATGTATTGTCATAAACAGTTGATTATTAATTTAAGATATGTTATACATTTTTTGTTTAAGTCTAAAATAGTTTATAATCTAATATACAAGTCTTAGAAATTAGTAAAAGTGGTTAGAAGAGGTAATGGGTAGTATAGAAGTGCTAATTTTGTAGTTTTAGTGCTGTAGAATTATGCAGTTCGACTAGGCTAGATGAATTGGCTAGCTGGGCGACCCAACTCGCTAAGTTTGGGGAGCTTGCTGTTTTGGCTCTAGTTGGGCAAGCAAAATTGGCTAGTTGGGCGAGTTTTTGGGATTTTGGGGGCAGAGAGTTGTAGTGGCTAAGCGAGCCAATTCGCTCATCTTGGGAAGCTTGTTATTTTGCCTCTAGCTGGGCGAGTAGAGTCTGTTAGCTAAACGAGTGGGTCTGTTTTCTTTAGTGTTTTTTAATCTTTTTACCTATGTGTATGGTTTTAAAAGATATATTGGTTCGTTATATGATCTATGGAAATGTGTAGAACTTATGTTTAAATGGACATAAGGTTATGTCTTTGATTATGTGTATGATTATGTATGATATATGATTATGTATGTAATTGAGGTATGATTGAAAAGGGATTCCAAGGTGGAAATTCCCATTGATGGTTTCATGTGTTGTGGTAATGAATGTAAGAAGTTCAGTTCTGATGGGTTATCCTGACATTCTAATGATCATCTATGTCCAATTAGAGAGTGATGAGTCATGTGGTGAGAATAGCAAGAGGTCCCAACCTGGAGACCTTTCTCCTGTTGGCAAGGGGCATGTTAAAGGACTAATCTTGTGTGGTAGCTTAGATGGGGTCAGTTGTTCCACCCCATAAATGCATAACCCACCATGGTCCTAGCCTACGGGCCTTTCTCTATTTGGCAAAGGGAGTTTTAACGCACTAACCTTGTGGTAGCTTTGATGGGGTCAATTGTCTCACCACACAAAGGGCAGAACATGTTATAGCTCGACATTCATAGTATACTTGATGAATCAGGTCTATGGTTGTTGTGAGATTCTTTAATATGTAAATTACTTGGTTAGAGAGGTCATATGTGTTACAATTTAAATAGGATAATGATACTTCGACAACATTTTAACATCATCTACATGTCATTCTGTGATTGATCCAAAATTACTTCACAATCAATAACAATAATCATAAACACCAACATGAACCAATCACAGAATGACACGTAAATGGTGTTAAAATGTACCATAAACAACCCAACAATGCATCACAATTCAATTAAAACATAAGCATGTAAGTAAACAGAGTGGCTGGTGTGTGAATGAAATGTAATTGCATTCATATCTTAGTTTAGACCATTTGCATACATAATTGCATTAATTGAATGATTTCATCATGCATTATCTTTGTTAGAAATGATGAGCTTTGTTTCTCAACACTAAGAGGGGGGGGGGTGAATTGGTGTTTTATAAAACTACTCGTTTTTCAAATTTTTTTCACAAATAAGACGAATCTTTAAACCTTTCTTGAACAACAAGCAATGTGTATGTGATAACAGTTGAAAAACTGTTATTTTTATACTTAAAATTGATATCAAAAACAACCTTTAGGACTAGAAACTAGCATGGAATCATACTTTTGCTTATGTTTTTGGAAATAAGAGAGTTGGACAGGTTTCATGCTTAATTTCCTTGTTTTTGCAAGTTTTTGAGATGAATTTGATGAAAGAAGTAAAGTGGGACAGAGATGGAATCAGAAAAGGACACAAAAAGTGCAAAAGAAGAGAAGTCGCAAGTATCGCTCAGCGCCAATTACCGTTGAGCGGCACTTTCAAGGACCCGTTGGCACCGTTGAGGGGTAAAAATGCAACTGAGGGGCAAAATAGAAGAAACGCACTTACCGCTGAGCGCCACTTTATTGGGCTTTGGGCCAATTTTCTGTAATTTTTATGATCTATTTTGGGCTTGGACCCATTTTATGTTATTCTTATGGGCTTGGGCTTAATTTTCTGTAATATTTAGAAGTCTATATAAGGCTTTAGTCTTCCTAGGGTTAGTATCTTTTGATGGCTTAAGCATAGAAACTCATTTTTCACCCCTTGGGGGTAGATTTGGGGATGGTGACGGCTCTCCTATTCTCTTTCTCGGGTTTTTCTATCTCTTTCATTCTTTCATTCCATTATTCATCTAGCTCTTCCATGACGATGGAGGGCTAAACCTTATTGTTGTTGGGAAAGATGTAACCTTCTTAAACTCTCATGTATTGAATTTGTTCTTCAAGATCTTTTATAAGATACATGCTTTCTTTCATTAATTGTTAGGGTGTTTCCTCTTTGCTCAAAGCATGCATTGTTTAACTCATTCGATGTCATGATTATTGATTTTGTCGATATGGACACATACGGGGAAATCTAGAACTGGGAAAATTCTCCCAAAAGCAGTATTGCCTAGACATAGGGATATGAGGGTTGGTGGCCTTTAAGCTTCTGTGCTTCATAATTAATTATTAGGGATGCTAGGAATTGTATGAACTCATAATTAAGGATAGGCTTTCTTCACTGAGACATCGGGTTTAAGGTAATTTAGAGAGTGACATTAACATTAATGAAAAGAAAGACGAATTCATAAATGCATGAGAGTAAATTAGGTTAAATCTAAACCCCGACAACAATATCATCCATTCTTTCTTGTGTTTAACCTCAATTGATCAAATTGCATTCATGCATTCATGTTTATTTGATTGCATTTGCATTTTAAATCCCAAAAATATGTTCTTTAGAGTCTTAATTAGTTGAGTAACCACATAACTGTTTAGTGCCGTGAGTCTCTTGGGAAAATGATACTTGGTCTTACCATGTTTTATTACTTGATACGATTCGGTTACACTTGCCGAGGGTTAACAAGTTTTTGACTCCATTTTCGGGGATTAAAAATTTGTTCATTAGTATGCAATATAGCAGTATACGTATTCGAATGATAACAATAAGTAATCGATTAATGCAGAGAGATAGGGAGAAGAAAAATCAAACTGTGAGTTTTATACTGGTTCGGCCTCAATGCCTATATCTAGTGCTCTTTCAATCAACCTGAGATTGAAAGCCAATTTGCACTATAAATATATGAGTTTTTACAACAAGGCTTTACAACAACCACACTGTCAAAATGTAAATCACCTCTCTAACTCAGTAATCTAATATAGCCAAATACAAGAACCTGCAGCAAGAACAATCATCTCCTGTAGTCACCCCTTTGAGAACCCTCTCAAAGTACAAGAACTCCTCGTTCTTCTTCTTGGCAACATGCATAGGGTACAACAACACACAGATTGTGAAACTTCTCCTGATCACACAGCGAGCACCTCGGTTGTGCAGAAAGATCAGAATCTTCAAACCAGTCAAGCTTGTCTCTCACGAAATCTTCAAGAATAGTCCATCACTTCAATTTCTTGTTTCTTGGAGGGTTTGATCACTTCTATAAAACCTTTAGCACAATCTAAATCATATATGAAAATGTTAATCTCAAATTTTTCTTACAGAAATCCAATCAATGCGTCTATATATAGTTTTATTCAATTTAGACGCAATTTAATCGATTACTCTTTTTATCGAATCGGTTACATTAAATACCTATAATAGATTTATAACCAATTAAGCTCCTTAACTGAATTCGCAATTAATGCAATTGATTTCCATTTAATGCTTAGTCAGCACATTTAAAAATATGATCGTTGAAACAATTATGACAAGCATGAAACAATTTTCAAATCAATAACAGACTTAATTGAATACATAATCCATGTAATCAATTAAGCTTCAACACTTAGCACATTTTTGAAAACTTTTTCTTTCTAATTCACAACACAGCTCATTTGAATAAGATATGTGCAAACACTCGTGTTTTAATGGATTCATCAATTAATGTAATCGATTCAAAAGAAGTTGCTTTGCCTCAGTTTAAAAACACAAGCTGTCTAAAGACCTGAATTGATTATCACATCTCTGTAATCGATTTAGCCACTCAGATATGCTTTTGTGCACTTGATTTCCTTATCACCAAAACATACAGTATGCATACATAGATATGATCACTTCACTAACTCAGTATGCAACAATCAACATATTATGTGTTCACCACATGTGACAATCACAATATGTACATATTTCACAATAATCATAAACACATACAACATATGACATATACCATAGTTTATGTGTTTAACACATGTGACAATCACAATATGTACATATTTCACAATAATCATAAACACATACAACATATGACATATACCACAGTACATATTCATGTGTTTTTATTATCAATGTGTTGTCATTATCAAAAACCACTACCATAGGGATTGGGTTTAGCTATCACAATGCTCCCATATCAACAATCTTTGTTTCAGATCATATATTTGGGTTTTGTGTTTATCTTGTAGATTAGTATTTCTAAGTGTTAAAATCACAACTTGGAAAGATTTGATGTCCAAGATGCAGAGTTGAAACTAGAAAGTTCCACAACCTAGTTGTGAATATTTCCTCTGTAGATTTAGCTCAAGGGAAAAAACTTGAAAACCAGCTAGTTCAACAATTGAGTTGTGATTTTTTTCACAACCTGTGGATTTACTTTAGGAAGTGCGAAAGTGAAAATAGAGAAGTGCACAAGCAGATTGTGGATCTTTCCATGAGCAGTGGAATTTTTCAGAACAATTACTAACCTCTCATAAATACACATCAAATCTCAACTTGGACATTTTCCCCCATATTCTACTGATTCTTATGACCTTCGAAACCATGAGAAATATTGGAAAACACCTTCCTAACTCAAATTAGCTATCTCAACCTCACTTAACAACTTAACACCAATCAAACATTTTTCTACACCTTTCACCACCAATTCTCTGCAACTAACAGCTTACAAAAGTCTTAATAGACTTAATAACAGCCCCAAAATCCTCACATTTTGTCCAGACCTTCTAAATCAAAATACCACTAGTGAAATCCCCTAAAATGAACTAAAAACCATACAATACACTTTCAAGAGATGACCAACCAGTTCTACATTAGAATTTTGTTGTCATAACACTCAAACAAATCTTAATCAACCCATAGACCCTTGCCAAAACACAGTTTAACCAAGATAACCCTTCCTTTGACTTTTCACCTATCAAAATCCCTTTGTAGCCTAAAAACTATCTATTTCTTTTGCTGAAATGTAAACAAAGCTTTATACAATTTGAAAGCTCCTACTTCACCCAATTTAACATCTTTAAATTCATCACACACAAACTTTACATTAAAATCACATTACACCTCACAATTAAATTAGTTTTCACATCAACACATATTATATACAATCAACTCAACATACTAAAATTTTCAATCCAATACAATTTCACAATGCAATCAATAATTCACCATACAAACATTAATTAGAACTCGTCTATCAAACAAATAAAGTAACATTAGCTTCCCTTACCCCTTAAAACTCCAACTAGCTCTAAAGAACCCAACTATGGTCCCTCAGCTCAAAGAGACCAAACAACACATACAGACCACGAAAACTTGATCAGGGTATACCATCAGAACTACTGATCAATAGAGAGCCTAAGAGTAAGTTCAAACCATACATGTGACAAAGAGAAACTTTACAAGCATTGAAGAACGTGAAACTAGAGAAAATGGTAGAAAACTAACTTACTCTATTTTAGAAACTGATCGGGCAGACTTGAACATCTCATCGTGGAGATCACACAGATGGTCTCTAATCTTTAAACAGGTGAAGTCGGTGCAAGAACCTTAGAGAGAAGGTAAAGAACTCTAGACAAATGGTTTCTAGAGAGATTATGTGTTTTAAAATAATGAAATTCGTTTATCACAATTCCTTTTATATTAAAACCTTTTAATATTAAAATAATAGAGTCTCATTATTTTTAACTCACCACCACTTTTAAAATACAATTTTCTAGGTCTTTACAATAGTTATTTTAGTTTAAAAGAATAGTTAAATTTTAGAAGAAAGAAATTAGTCAAATAAAAAATAAATTAAAAAATACTTAAAGGGTAAAACTAATAAAATAATTATCTCATTTAAAAAAATAATTAAAGAATAAATTTGAAAACACAATATGGATACCAAAATTAATCCTCTTTATGTAATTTTTAGTTTTTTTCAATTTTTTTTATTGTAAATAGTTATTTTAGTTTAAAACAATAGTTGAATTTTAGAGAAAAAAAATAAAATAAGTTAATTAAAAAAAATTTCTTGATGATAAATTTATTAAAATAATTATTTTATTTTAAAAATATTTAAAGGACAATTAAACACCAAACGAGAGAATCTTTCTATATAATAGTATAGATGATGATATAGATAATGATTAATTATTTTTTATCTGATTAATAAACTTTCTATAGTGATAAATAATAATTTTTCCAAAAGAGTTAAATACCTTTCACTTTTGTAGGAATTGAGGAGCCAATTTTTTAAAATGGAAAAAGAAAATAAAACCACATATAATAAAAGTAACTTGTGGTACAGATCATGACATTTTGAGCACTGGGATAGCCTACTGACAAGATGGGCTCCAAATTGTCCTTTATGT
Source organism: Vigna umbellata (assembly GCF_029865625.1). NCBI lineage: Eukaryota > Viridiplantae > Streptophyta > Magnoliopsida > Fabales > Fabaceae > Vigna > Vigna umbellata. The sequence goes on along the minus strand of NC_142172.1, from coordinate 5,341,695 downwards.
GGACGGTGAGTCTGTTGATGGGAATATCAAGTGACAATGATGGTGGGCTTGATCCAGAATGTAGGCCCAACCTGATGCCTACAGCAATGATAAAGAGTTGTAGGGGCAATGCCAAATTGGACCCTTTTGTAGTGGTTCTGTCTGAAGTATTGCTAAGTTTGTGGGATCTAAAAAAGAAAAATTAAATTAAGTTCTTTATCAGTTATTTTTTTCAATTATATTGTATAAATTATTTATTGCTGGAAACAGTGATCAATATTATCATAGTGCTTATGCTATTATTCTCCTCCCAACATAGTTTAATTTACGCTTATGGAAATTCCACTATAAATGAAATCCTAAATCATAAAAATTAAGAAACACGTGTCACTATTTATAATGTGAACATTAGTAATTAAAAGACAGTTTATATACTCTTATTATAAAGTATTAATGTGAAATGACAACATTTTACTTTGGATTACCCTTATAACGAAATAAGACATCCCTTGCGTATGGTTAATGGACTCAAAATGGCATTTTCTGTGACGGAGATGTTTATGCCTCTTGATATTTTGTGGGGGCCGGGGAGCTGTGGCATGATCTCATTATTTCAATAATTCCTCGTAAAGTTGAAACTATATTATTTGATCCTCGTGAAAGTAAATTTATACTATATAAGTGTATGAGTAAGATTTAAAATTTATTTTTTAAACTAGTATTAAATTATTCAAAAATTATCTTAACATTATTGGTTAAGTTTATCATCACATTCACAATTTGGAGTATTATTATTATTATTTACTACTATACTTTTAATATATATGAATCGATATGAATTTGTGTGTTATAAATCCTACACTAAATAAATGTAAATTTTTTTTATAAATCAATACTGTAAATGTTAAACTACATTTAAAGTTTATTTTTTTTTAAATTTAATTTTTGTTGAAAACTAATTATTTTATAATAGATTAAATATATTTTTAATTATTAAATATATCAAAATTTATTTAAAAATACTATTATATTTATTATTTTTTATTTTTAAATTTAAGAATTAAAATATATCAAAATTTAAAATATAAATAAATTTTAATTTTAAATTTTAAGATCAAAAATATATTTAACATTTATGATTTTACCTTTATAAATAGAATACTATGTAAATGGTGTCTAATTACATAATTGACCGATTTTAACTTATATATTAATATATTTGGATATATTTTGAAAGGGTGACATTTATTGTTTGATTAAAAAAATCAAACTTTAATTTTCCATAAAACTCTGCATGATGAGATACAGGTTCAACAAGAAGAAATTTTATTTTGAATGATAATTTTGAAAACATTTTTTGACAATATTTTAATATCTATTGTCGTTGCGTGATTAGTTCAAAATTATTTTATAATTAATAATAATAATCATAAACATCAACAAAAACCAATTATATAATCAAAATTATTTTATAATTAATAATAATAATCATAAACATCAACAAAAACCAATTATATAATGACACATAAATAATGTAAATAATATTGTTAAAGTATCGTTATCTTTTGTCTTTCAAATAAAATATCACCACTTTCGATTTTAATAAAAATATCACTGACTAGCCTTTGGAGAGAGAATCTCTAGGGAGATTCTGATCGAATATTGTAATCCAACTAAGCTAGGGTTCTATTTACAACTAAAATAACATAACCATTGTACTCGTTTAAGGATGAAGGCTATGGGTTTCAAAAAGTGGATGAAATTGTGAAAGTGAGTTTCCAAGATCCTGCCAAGAATCCATCAGATGATGAGAGGTAGATATACATGGTGAATAAGAGACTGGATTGCAAGGCTGAGGTGTCGCTAAATAAATCTGTCTTTGTGAATATCTTTCAGAAGATCTTGAAAGCTGCCACTGCAAAGCAAGCCTACGACACGTTGAAGCAGGCATATGGAAATGCAGGGAAAATGAAAAAGGTGCATTTGCAATAATGGCAGAGGGAGATTCAGAGGAGGAAGAAATGGAGACAGAATAGGTGACTCTAATTCACAAGAATGCTCCAATAATGGCAGTGATAAAAGGGGAGGAACTTAGCACAGAGGGAAAGGAAGATATGGCAAGAAGAATGTTGATAAGAGAATAATTCAGTGTTACAATTGTGATAAATTTGGTCACTATTCGTAATGTTGGCTGGATAATGCAAACAAAAAAAGGGAGGATGCATAACTGACAGAACTTCTCTTTCCTGTTCGTTTCTTTTTTGTGAGTGATGCTCCCAAATCTGCAACTAAAGCATCAATGCATGTCTGTAGCCGTTCTGCATCACCAAATGTTCGTCTGTCAGAGCTACACATTTGCTTTGCAGTATGTGCTAGACCAACATCAGTTCTTGTAGAAGCTCTTGATCTTCTTTTGGTCGGCCTCTTCTGCCCTAAGGATAACGTGTACTCAAGGGGTTGATGTTTGTCCTGAATAGCTCTTTCTGTAGCTGAAGACTGGGACTCCAGCTGCAGTATAATCTGAACCAGAAGCTTAGCACTTGGGACTTGACATATAAGAATGTGATCTGGCATCTTGTAAGAATGTTGCCGGTTGGAAATCTTTGGTGGCAGTCACAGAAGATTTATGTGGCGCCTCTAAAATTCTCCCTTGACGCTTCTCCTTTTCTTCTGAACATTTGGAAATTCATGTCACTATATTGTGATCCTAACAGATTAATGCTGGTATTATCTGCCTGTTCAATACCAGGTTGTTTTTGTCTTAGAACCGACAGCTTGTAATCCACATCCTGTGCTCCAACCGTCTCTGCCAATGGAGTTATTTGGACACTCTTGAAGTCCATTATGATCAGCCACCCAATTCCTTGAGCTGCTGGCATTGGCAAAGAGCATATTTTCTCTGCGTCCTGGATCGTCTATTGCTTGCTCTTTGCTCCCAAAACTCAAGGACCTTTTACATGTCTTTACAGTTGATTTAGGCCCCGATGTCCATTCTCCTGTCACTTCTGTTTGTGGAGAAGTTGTGTTCAATCCTTTCCTCGCCTTCCTCTTGTCAGCTTGGGTTTCTTTAGATTGAACAGTCTCTGCAGCGGCTTTCTTGATTGTTCTTTTTGGTTGGCCTTCTTTTATGACCTTGGGCCGGTGCTTTCTTCTTTAAGGTTGTTTTGGTTGAGGCGTTTTATTCCGATCAAAGACCCGGCGTATATCCTCTCGTGCTGCAGGTACAGCAGCCACTTCTGTAGTCGGGCCATTTATTTTGCTGTGGGATTATAGCACATTGTGGATGTGTTGTTTTTGTCTTCCCCTTCTCGGTTCCTTTCTTCAATGGTCATCGGTGTTGCCACATCTTTTCTGGTTTCTGCTGGATGACATCATCTTGGTGTGGTGCAATTTCAGCAAATGTCTTGCTACAGTAATCGAAGTACGATGAGCCTGCAACATGAAATTAGTTAAATATGAATTGAGTCGGGAATGTAAACAGCTGATCAATGTGCAAGCCCCATGTCCCAAGCCGTGGATCAAAAGAGTCACAAAAAGACAAGAAATGTGTGCAAAATTGATTTAGCTGTTCAAAATTGATCACTAGCATGTTGGAGAGTTGAAGTCCCGAATTGTAAGACAATATTCTTTTGTTTATGAAAGCTGTGGTTTATGATTATTTAAAAAAAAAAGTGTTGAAAGTGACACATTGACTAGAGATTAAGCCAACTTAGAATATATAAGTGTGACTAGAGATAAAACCAATTTAGAATATATAAATAGGTGGAAATCTCACCTTACCAGTTGACTTTGTAGGGGTTAAGTTAAGCTTAAAGTTTACATAAAGTCTTAAAATTTTCTCAACAATTCTTTTGTTAAGAATATTGTCTCATCAATTGCCTGTTGAAGAGAACATAAAGCCTTTGAATTCTTACGCTTGTTTTCCTTTAATTCCTTTTAAGTTATAGTAAGTGTGGAGGTGCCTTTTGGAATAGTGAATCTCACTTTTATAATGTCTAGGTACTAGAATTGATGATGTTTGATTGTTAGTAGTCATGATTTGAGAAAATATTTTGAAAGTAGTATAGAATGGAATTATAGTTCTTTTAAAATAGTTGAAAAATTTATCTATGCCTAGTAAATGATCGAATGTATCTCTGCTACCATTGTTAATATTTTGAGATTGTGAAAGGAATAACTAATGAAATAGAAAAAATGTTGAGATAGTAGAATGTGAAAGTAGTTGTTGGAAGAAGAGTATTTTGTAGTTGTATTAGTTGTGTTAAATGTTGTCTTACTTCAAATGTTAGAGTACATTGGTATTTGTAGATCCATAGATTATTCTAGAAAATGTTAGCCACAATTTATGTAGAATGTTCTAGATTTTTACCTATGTGGAATGTTCTTGATTATTTTTCTTCCTAGGCTTTTCTACAATATTCTAGAATTTGTATATCTTAGGATTTTCTATAACTTTCTAGAATTTGTATATCTTAGGATTTTCTATAACTTTTTAGAATTTGCATTACACTTTATTACTTACCTTTAATTCTTGCATTATTTACTAGTTGATCCACTACACAGAAACACAAAATCTACAAATTTTAACTATAAACAAAAGAATAGAAATGAAACAACAAACAAAAATTTACACTATAATGTGAGTAGCTTCTTCTACTGACACGCGACTTCCAAAGTATTTGACTGTTTCATCAACAAAGAGTTTGCATATTTGGACCTTGGATACATCAGTAACAATGATGGACATCAGGAGAACTTGACCTCTGCTCTTATAGCCTTTGATATATTTGACATTTTATCACTTTGGTTTCCAATTCTGGCAGTCATCCTCTTGGTGGCACCCCCACTACCATGGAGGTAGAAACCATATATTAGGCTTCAACAACCTAAACACAATTGCTCAACTACAGAATTTGAGTTCATGTAATTATTGTAATATTCATGTGTGTGTGACTGTATGTGTTGGTTATGAATCACTATACTTGAATGCATGAAGTTGTGCCATGATTTTTAGTACACACAAGAACGATATGTCACTAGTTCTTCTAGACTTCAGGTTAATGATCTCCCAATTATGTAGTAAGATAAAGGCTACATAACTTTTTCATTTAAGAGTAGTAGATATCTTTTGAATATTCCTTGAATGGTTAAGACAAAGGTAGATGAAGAAACTGGAAATCCAATCAAAATAAATGCAAATAAAAATGAAGCAAAAGGGAACATAAAATGATAATTATAACATCTTCATTATATAGGTGTTTCGTTGTGCTTGTACGTCAATTTCTTAGAATTCATTTTCATTTAAGAACAAGTTTTCCAAAACCATTTTATGAACAAAAAGGATTCATCACGTATGAAACAACCATAAAATGGTTAAATTTAGGTATTCAAATGAGTGAGGTACCATATTTTTGAGGTTGAATCCTAGAGTCAATTATGAATGTGACTTTCCAACATGACAAGAAACAATAGGGAACATATTTCTATAAAACCTTTGCATCTGATATAACCATGGTCTTTACATCTTTTGATATTCTGGGAACCTTAGTTAAGTCCTCTGTTTGTAGAGAAATTTAAGTAACAATGGCACAAGACTTGTTCACAATAATCTTCAATGTTAACATGAAAAGAGGGTTGTCATTGAATGAATAATAGCTTAAGCAACAAAAAAAATTGTAGAACTAAGGCAATAGCTTTGTATCAACAGTGTGTGAGAGTGCAACATGTAATCGTAGTAAAGTGTGACTTTCAATTTACTTACCATCCGAAAAAGTTTTCAAGTACAGAAGTTCAAGCCCAAAACATTATGCATGATAACTAATATTTATACTCAACTAGTGGACTTAAAACACAGCAAGTATAATAACTACACTAAACCAGTAAACATGTTCCTTACAAAACAAATTATATATATATGCATCCAAATGTGGATTCAAGTGTAATTGAATAAAATGACTTACCTTTTTTTGTCCGGGAGCTGAAATTCCAAGATCAACTTATGGGCAAAGGAAATGGTGCCCTGTCAAGTTAACCAAGCAGTTATGGTAGTATCTAAAGTTGGAACACCCAACACATCACGCGACAACGGTCAAACACCATAACACACCACTAGAGAAGGGCCAAACGCACACCACGCACTACAACTTACAAACCCACCAAGACAACGAAACATTAGAGGACCAACCAGGCGAGGGCTTCATTAATAATAGACAAGAGCTTCACCCACCCACCACGCCGATAACTTCAACTGTGAGACCCTGGATAATTAGCAAATTTAATCCTGACATCACACCACTAACACACACACCACGTCACTGTTGCGGGTAATTAAAAACCCACTTTCAACTCTGATTTTCACCTCTGCAATGCACAGAAAACTGAACCACCATCATTCTCTGCAACATTAAAAACGCACCACTCCTTACATGCACACCTGCCACTTGTCACGTTAGAAACTTACAAATCAGAATTTAGTATGCAGGTGTCAGTCTTGGACATGTTTGTTCAAGCAAACGTTACTTTAACAAAACCAAAGTTTTCTGAGAACCCTTTCACCTGCACACTCATTCATCTTCTTCCTCAGAAAACCAAACTCTTCATTTTCTCCAAATTTCTCTCTAAGAATCCTTAACTTCTCTCTATCAGAAAACTCACGTTTCCTCTCTGATCACAATTGCAGCACCATAGGAATGTTAGTACTGCTGTGATCTCCATTTTGGACCAAACAGAAACTGAATCCAATCTGGTAAGCCTTCTTACTGTATTTCGTTCTTAGGTTTCTGGAAGAATAGAGTTTTAGTGCATGCAAGTATGTAGTCTCAGAGTTCTGCAATTTTTGATTAGATTTGTTTTGGAAGAATCAAGAATATAATAGAAGCATAGTTGGATAAAGCCATTTTCATCTAGGACAAGTTGGAACTTCAATCCGGGTAAGGGAAGCTTATATGTTTAATTCATACTGCTTGATTTTATAATCTGAGTTGCATGTATATGAAATCTGATATTTGAGCCTTATGAACGTTTACTGATATGAGATATAAATTCTGGTTCATTTGCATGTTGTTTTGGATACGCATGAAAGATGTGTGAATGTTATAGAATTGGAATGATTAGATCGATTGAATCTGTCATGAATGAACACTGCTTAATTGTATTATATATGTTGTTGCTGATTTTTGATTTAAATGTATATTGATTTGATTCTGTATAAATGGAGTATGGTGATTGTATATTTGGAATGATCCAAATGTTGAAATCTGTATGATTTGATGTATTAAATCTGAAAGGAAAGTTGTCAAGTTCATAAAAATCGAAATCTGGAAAATTCTGTTAAGAGTTGAGAAATCTGGTCTCTGTACTGATAAAGGACGTTCGTCCCTGTACGGTCTTAAACCGTTCGGTTTTCAGTTAAGCTTACTTAGACTAGAATTCTTTCATTTGGAAAGAATTCTGCCCGAGAATGAGCGTCCCTAGTTGATGATCTGAGCGTTCGTCTAGCTCAGTAATATTTAAATATTTAAAACTTTATAAATGAGTGACGTTCGGCCTTAAGTAGAGCGTCCGTCCTTAATAACGTTCGTCCTAAATGAAGTTCGACCTTCTGTTGAACGTTCGTCTACAGAGCGTTCGTTTCTATATTGAACGTTCGTTCATAACTGGTGTTCGGTCATATACCTAAACGTTCGTCCTACCCAACGTTCGGTTTATACCACCGTTCGTTCTGATTGTGCTCGGTCATTGACTTAGCGTTCGTTCCAAAGCGGGGTTCGGTTTCTAAACTGAACGCTCGTCCCTATTATTGAATTTTGAGCGAACATAACTGGCGTTCGTCCAAATTGTTAAATTACGTTCGTACTTGGACTGCCAGTGCTGTTCTTCTGAAATCAATTATATTGCTGGTGTATCTAAACACTTATCACTGGTTTTATTCCTTGGGTTCTATCTAGATTCTTTACACTTAAAATCTTTCAATGTATTATTCATCTCTTCTAAAGATCAGTATTTTCAAATTATCAAGAGTTGAAGCATATTAAGTGAATAAATGACTCGTTTCTTTTGTTCAGAAACGTGAAATCAAAGGTTCTGTGATAAGTTCATTTTATTTGATTAAAGAATGCATGACGTTAATATTAAGAGAGTGAAATACAGAATGGAGATATTATAATTATGAAAGGATATGATGGTTGAACACGACATGATATGATTATATGATTTTGAACTTGAATGAGCGTTCCATGGAGGAGCTTCTCAGTTGTATTAAATGCTAAATTTGTAAAGTATGAACATGGACAAGTTACTGATGGCTTGGTCCATCCTGATATTCCGTGATGCTCATCTTCACGTAGAAGGGGGTAGTCATGCGTGGGAATGGCAGGAGGTCATTCGTATCCCTCACTTAGCAGGGGCGAATGATTAACCTCAAGTGGAGGTCATTCGTATCCCTCACTTAGCAGGGGCGAAGGATTAACCGCATGTGGAAGCTGATTAGGTATATCCCGGCTACCACACCACTTGGGTGCAAGGACGCCTGTAACTACATGGTTCATACAGTTCAGTACAGTCTGTTTTATATAGATTTATATGTTAAATTTTATGATTAAGTTGTTTGATGTATCTGTGAATTAAATTGTGAACTGTATGTATGTTGTATTAATTAAACAATATAAGCTTACCCTTGCAATTTTCCTGGTACTGTTTACTGTCCATGTATAATCCGTCTTGTCAAAATGCAATGATCATCCGTTGTGGATGTGAGCAGAGGGTGATGCATCTCTTGAAGTATTACTGGAAGAAGAAAATTTGGAAGATGCAAACCTGGTTGAAGTTGAAGTAAAAGCTGAACAGTAGAGGCGCGATTCCGTAGCAGTTTTAGTCTAGTGTGTTGTGCAGTATTTTTGGCAGTTGTATATATATATAGTTCTGCAGATCTGTTTTGTATTTATCTGAAAATTTGGAATTCTGTCAAGTGCTGGACTGTATTTTGATATTCTGTATTTAAATTCTACAGAATGGATAATCAGAACTGGTTTCTGTTTATTTTTTTATGAATTCTGAACACTGCAGATTTTACTGTACGTGCTGTATGTTAAGTTTTAAAATTCTGAGCTACTGTAATATTCTTAAGACTGCACTGTTTATCTCTGTAAATGTGATCAGTTCTGGTTAATGGTAATTATCATTATTTTGGGATGTTACATTAGTGGTATCAGAGCAGTTTTGTTCTCTTAAGGACACTGTAGGGTTATGAGTGCACTGTGTTTTGCTGTGTGCTTATTATATGTTTAATGAGTTATTATTATTTAACTCTTGGACATAACTAACGCTCGTTTTCTCTGTATCCAGAGAACTAATGGCACCTAGATTGCCTCCCCCTCCTCAACCGAATGAACCTGATACTTCCAACCGCTCTAGATTGTTGGAGGACGTTATTGAGAGACTCCAACGACAAAATACCACCCTTATGGAACAGAACACCACCCTGATGCAGCAGAATCAGGCAGCCATGCAGGGTTTAGAAGCCTCACGTGTTACTGCTGAAAACACACAGAGACAATTGATGGACATCCTTGCTGCCACTAGAGGTACGCCTGGAGCATCCTCTTCAAACGCCACTCCACACGCTGCTCAACCAAACGCTGAATGGAGTTTGGAGAGTTTCCTCCAGCATCATCCAGCTAAATTCAATGGAAAGGGCCTCCCTGATGAGGCGGATCAGTGGCTAGGAGACATGGAGAGAATTTTCAATGCAAAGAGGTGTCCGGACGAGAATAGGTTGGCTTACACAGAATATTTACTGACTGGGGAAGCAAGCCACTGGTGGGCGAGCACAAGAGCTATTCTGATAGAAGCTCAACGTCCTGTCACTTGGGAAGTATTTCGTGGTAAATTTTACGAGGAGTACTTTCCTGACAGCGTACGGTTTGCGAAGGAAGTGGAGTTTTTACAACTAGTTCAAGGTGGGATGACAGTTTCAGAGTATACCAACAAGTTCAAGCACCTTGTTCGGTTCTATACGATGGCAGCCAATGAAGAATGGCAGTGTAGGAAGTTTGAGAACGGATTGAGGAGTGATTTGAAGGTGTTGATATCCAGCTTATGTATCCGGTCTTTTCCCAGTATGGTTGAGCGAGCTAAGGTATTGGAGAAAAATATGGCAGAGGTTGAACGACAGAAGAAACAACCGCAAGTTAGTAGGGGACCAATTGTGTCCAGGGGAAGTTCTGTTCAGAGGAGACTACCTTACGCTCGTCCAAATCAATCAGCCAATACAAGTGGTTCTCAAGCACTGGTTCCTGTAGGACAAGCTGGACAAGGCAGTGTAACTTGCTTTCACTGTGGAGGGCCGCATTACCGTTCATCCTGCCCTCAACTGGTAGGAGGAAAGCACTGTAACAGATGTGGACGAAATGGGCACGTGGAGAACGAGTGTAACATGAGTGGAAGAGCAGTGATGAGACCACCAAACACTGGCAGAAATCAGCCACGGGGTGGACGTGCACAAGCAGTGGGGAGAGTGTACGCTATCACTGGAGCGGAAGCAGAGAACGCAGGTAATCTTATAACTGGTGAATGCTTGTTGTTTGGAGTGCCTTGTTGTGTGCTGTTTGACTCTGGGGCAACGCACTCCTTCATCTCGAAGGCGTGTGTTGAAAAGCTGGGAATAGTAGAGAGAGATCTGCAGTTTGACTTGGTGGTATCAACACCAGCGGCTGGAGAGCTTAGAACATCTACCGTGTGCATTAGATGTCCTATTGTGGTTGAGGGGCATAGTTATAAGGTGAACTTAATCTGTTTACCTTTGAAGGACTTGGAAATAATTCTAGGAATGGATTGGTTGGCTACCAACCATATTATTATAGATTGTGGCAAGAAGGAATTAGTGTTTCCTGAAGATGATGAAGAATGTGTGGGAGTTACATTCGGTCAGTTAAGGGAGGATATAATGGAAGGTGCAAGCTGTTTTCTCATTATGACACATGAAGACAAGGAGTTAGGAGGGTTGACGGAAGCACGGACGTCCAATGAGAGCAGTACGGAACGAGCAGTGGTGAGTGAATTTCTGGACGTTTTTCCAGAAGAGATACCAGGATTGCCTCCTGTTAGAGAAGTCGAATTCACCATTGATTTGGTGACAACGGCAGCTCCTATATCTGTTCAACCTTACCGAATGGCACCTGCAGAGTTGGTTGAACTCAAGAAGCAAATTGAAGAGCTTATGGAGAAGAAATTCATTAGACCGAGCGTATCACCATGGGGAGCTCCGGTACTCTTGGTGAAAAAGAAAGATGGCAGCTCTCGGTTATGTATAGATTACAGGCAATTAAACAAGCTGACCATCAAGAACAAATACCCGTTGCCAAGAATAGATGATTTGTTGGATCAGCTGCATGGAGCAACAGTATTTTCTAAGATTGATTTGCGTTCAGGATATCACCAGATAAGGGTTAAGGAGGACGACATCCAGAAGACAGCATTCAGATCACGTTATGGGCATTATGAGTACGTGGTAATGCCATTTGGAGTAACGAACGCTCCAGCCATCTTCATGGATTACATGAACCGGATATTTAGACCCTATTTGGATAAATTTGTAGTTGTGTTCATAGATGATATTCTCATCTACTCCAAAACCAATGCTGAACATGAAGAACACTTGAGAACAGTACTAACCGTGTTGAGGGAGAAAGAGTTGTACGCAAAGCTGTCCAAGTGTGAATTCTGGTTAAAGGAGGTGCAGTTTCTGGGGCATGTGATATCGTCTGAAGGTATTTCAGTAGATCCCTCTAAAGTGCAAGCAGTGTTAGATTGGAAGAGCCCGCGTTCAGTCACTGAAGTGAGGAGTTTTGTGGGGCTGGCTGGTTATTACAGACGTTTCATAGAGGGGTTCGCCAAGATAGTGGCTCCTCTTACTAGATTGACTAGAAAGGATCAGCCATTCGCTTGGACTGATCTGTGTGAGGAACGGTTCCAGGAGCTGAAGATGAAATTGACGAGCGCGCCAGTTTTGATTATTCCAGACACGTCCAAGCCATTTGAAGTGTACTGTGACGCATCTCACCAAGGTTTGGGCTGTGTGCTCATGCAAGAGAGACGTGCAGTAGCGTACGCGTCTCGCCAGTTGAAGATTCATGAACGCAATTATCCCACACACGACCTGGAGTTGGCAGCTGTCGTTTTTGCACTAAAGATTTGGAGGCACTATTTATACGGATCAACGTTCCAAGTCTTTAGTGATCACAAGAGCCTCAAATATTTGTTTGATCAGAGGGAGCTGAATATGAGGCAAAGACGTTGGCTGGAATTTTTAAAAGATTATGATTTTGAACTGCTATATCACCCTGGGAAAGCCAACGTAGTGGCAGACGCCCTAAGCAGGAATACAGTACAAGTCTCATTGATGATGGTGAAGGAGCTGAACTTGGTGGAGAATTTTAGAGATCTAAGATTACAATTTGAATTAGGAGAGAACGTAATAAGGTGCTGTAATCTTAGAATTTCTAGTGATGTGTTTGACAGAATCTGGATGAAGCAACGTGAGGATGAAGAACTGTTGAAGATATTTGATGCACTCGGTTCAGAAAAAGCTAAGGAGTTTAATGCTGGAACGGATGGTATGTTGCGTTATTTGGGAAGAACTTGCATTCCCAATGATGGAGAGCTGAAACGTATTATATTGGAAGAAGCTCATCATAGTCGTCTTAGCATACACCCCGGTATGACTAAGATGTATCAAGATCTTAGGAAATCTTTCTGGTGGCCGGGAATGAAGAGTGATGTTGCACGCTTTGTGGCATCTTGCTTAACCTGTCAACGCGCCAAGGCTGAACACCAACGTCCAGGTGGATTGCTTCAACAATTGGAGATTCCTGAATGGAAGTGGGACAGCATTTCCATGGACTTTGTGACTCATCTGCCACGCACAGTCAAGAATCACGATTCAATCTGGGTAATTGTGGACAGATTAACTAAGAGCGCCCACTTCTTAGCCGTGAATTTGAAGATGTCAATGACAAATTTGGCTAAGCTGTACATCAAGGAGATAGTGCGTCTTCATGGAGTGCCTTCAAGCATAGTTTCTGACCGAGACACGAGATTCACATCTCGGTTTTGGCAATCTTTACAAGGTGAATTGGGAAGCAAGCTACAGATGAGTTCTGCGTATCATCCGCAAACAGATGGCCAATCTGAAAGGACCATCCAGACGTTAGAAGATTTGCTTAGGACGTGTGTCCTGGACCATTTAGGCGCATGGGATGAGGTCTTGCCACTGTGGAATTCACATACAATAACAGTTTCCAGTCTAGCATTGGTATGGCGCCTTTTGAAGCTCTCTATGGAAGGAAGTGCAGAACGCCACTTTGCTGGTTTCAGGAAGGAGAGAATGTGCTAACTGGACCAGAACTTATCCAGCAAACTACTGATAAAGTGAAATTGATTCGGGACAGATTGAAGACATCCTTGAGCAGACAGAAATCTTATGCAGATAGGAGGAGAAGACCCTTGGAGTTTGCAGCAGGAGACCATGTATTTTTAAGGTTGAATCCAATCACTGGAGTGGGAAGAGTTGTTCGTCCAAAGAAGCTGTCTCCCAAGTTCATAGGACCGTATCAAATTCTGAAGAAGATTGGACCAGTAGCTTATGAGCTTGCTTTGCCTCCTCAACTATCAAACCTTCATCCTGTTTTCCATGTGTCTCAACTCAGAAAGTATATAGCCAATCCCTCTCATGTTTTAGAACTGGAAGACATTCAACTACAACCTGATCGAACGCTGGAGTTGCAACCAATCCGCATTGATGATGTTCGCACTAAATTACACAAGAGGAAGGATGTTCGATTGGTGAAGGTAGTGTGGGATGCCAAGAATGGAGATTCAACGTGGGAGGTGGAGAGTGCAATGAGGGACTTATATCCACACTTATTCATAGGTAAATTCTGAATTTTCGAGGACGAAAATTTTTGTAGTTAGGGAGAATGTGAGACCCTGGATAATTAGCAAATTTAATCCTGACATCACACCACTAACACACACACCACGTCACTGTTGCGGGTAATTAAAAACCCACTTTCAACTCTGATTTTCACCTCTGCAATGCACAGAAAACTGAACCACCATCATTCTCTGCAACATTAAAAACGCACCACTCCTTACATGCACACCTGCCACTTGTCACGTTAGAAACTTACAAATCAGAATTTAGTATGCAGGTGTCAGTCTTGGACATGTTTGTTCAAGCAAACGTTACTTTAACAAAACCAAAGTTTTCTGAGAACCCTTTCACCTGCACACTCATTCTTCTTCCTCAGAAAACCAAACTCTTCATTTTCTCCAAATTTCTCTCTAAGAATCCTTAACTTCTCTCTATCAGAAAACTCACGTTTCCTCTCTGATCACAATTGCAGCACCATAGGAATGTTAGTACTGCTGTGATCTCCATTTTGGACCAAACAGAAACTGAATCCAATCTGGTAAGCCTTCTTACTGTATTTCGTTCTTAGGTTTCTGGAAGAATAGAGTTTTAGTGCATGCAAGTATGTAGTCTCAGAGTTCTGCAATTTTTGATTAGATTTGTTTTGGAAGAATCAAGAATATAATAGAAGCATAGTTGGATAAAGCCATTTTCATCTAGGACAAGTTGGAACTTCAATCCGGGTAAGGGAAGCTTATATGTTTAATTCATACTGCTTGATTTTATAATCTGAGTTGCATGTATATGAAATCTGATATTTGAGCCTTATGAACGTTTACTGATATGAGATATAAATTCTGGTTCATTTGCATGTTGTTTTGGATACGCATGAAAGATGTGTGAATGTTATAGAGTTGGAATGATTAGATCGATTGAATCTGTCATGAATGAACACTGCTTAATTGTATTATATATGTTGTTGCTGATTTTTGATTTAAATGTATATTGATTTGATTCTGTATAAATGGAGTATGGTGATTGTATATTTGGAATGATCCAAATGTTGAAATCTGTATGATTTGATGTATTAAATCTGAAAGGAAAGTTGTCAAGTCATAAAAATCGAAATCTGGAAAATTCTGTTAAGAGTTGAGAAATCTGGTCTCTGTACTGATAAAGGACGTTCGTCCCTGTACGGTCTTAAACCGTTCGGTTTTCAGTTAAGCTTACTTAGACTAGAATTCTTTCATTTGGAAAGAATTCTGCCCGAGAATGAGCGTCCCTAGTTGATGATCTGAGCGTTCGTCTAGCTCAGTAATATTTAAATATTTAAAACTTTATAAATGAGTGACGTTCGGCCTTAAGTAGAGCGTCCGTCCTTAATAACGTTCGTCCTAAATGAAGTTCGACCTTCTGTTGAACGTTCGTCTACAGAGCGTTCGTTTCTATATTGAACGTTCGTTCATAACTGGTGTTCGGTCATATACCTAAACGTTCGTCCTACCCAACGTTCGGTTTATACCAACGTTCGTTCTGATTGTGCTCGGTCATTGACTTAGCGTTCGTTCCAAAGCGGGGTTCGGTTTCTAAACTGAACGCTCGTCCCTATTATTGAATTTTGAGCGAACATAACTGGCGTTCGTCCAAATTGTTAAATTACGTTCGTACTTGGACTGCCAGTGCTGTTCTTCTGAAATCAATTATATTGCTGGTGTATCTAAACACTTATCACTGGTTTTATTCCTTGGGTTCTATCTAGATTCTTTACACTTAAAATCTTTCAATGTATTATTCATCTCTTCTAAAGATCAGTATTTTCAAATTATCAAGAGTTGAAGCATATTAAGTGAATAAATGACTCGTTTCTTTTGTTCAGAAACGTGAAATCAAAGGTTCTGTGATAAGTTCATTTTATTTGATTAAAGAATGCATGACGTTAATATTAAGAGAGTGAAATACAGAATGGAGATATTATAATTATGAAAGGATATGATGGTTGAACACGACATGATATGATTATATGATTTTGAACTTGAATGAGCGTTCCATGGAGGAGCTTCTCAGTTGTATTAAATGCTAAATTTGTAAAGTATGAACATGGACAAGTTACTGATGGCTTGGTCCATCCTGATATTCCGTGATGCTCATCTTCACGTAGAAGGGGGTAGTCATGCGTGGGAATGGCAGGAGGTCATTCGTATCCCTCACTTAGCAGGGGCGAATGATTAACCTCAAGTGGAGGTCATTCGTATCCCTCACTTAGCAGGGGCGAAGGATTAACCGCATGTGGAAGCTGATTAGGTATATCCCGGCTACCACACCACTTGGGTGCAAGGACGCCTGTAACTACATGGTTCATACAGTTCAGTACAGTCTGTTTTATATAGATTTATATGTTAAATTTTATGATTAAGTTGTTTGATGTATCTGTGAATTAAATTGTGAACTGTATGTATGTTGTATTAATTAAACAATATAAGCTTACCCTTGCAATTTTCCTGGTGCTGTTTACTGTCCATGTATAATCCGTCTTGTCAAAATGCAATGATCATCCGTTGTGGATGTGAGCAGAGGGTGATGCATCTCTTGAAGTATTACTGGAAGAAGAAAATTTGGAAGATGCAAACCTGGTTGAAGTTGAAGTAAAAGCTGAACAGTAGAGGCGCGATTCCGTAGCAGTTTTAGTCTAGTGTGTTGTGCAGTATTTTTGGCAGTTGTATATATATATAGTTCTGCAGATCTGTTTTGTATTTATCTGAAAATTTGGAATTCTGTCAAGTGCTGGACTGTATTTTGATATTCTGTATTTAAATTCTACAGAATGGATAATCAGAACTGGTTTCTGTTTATTTTTTTATGAATTCTGAACACTGCAGATTTTACTGTACGTGCTGTATGTTAAGTTTTAAAATTCTGAGCTACTGTAATATTCTTAAGACTGCACTGTTTATCTCTGTAAATGTGATCAGTTCTGGTTAATGGTAATTATCATTATTTTGGGATGTTACATCAACCAATAATGACAATTAAAGGTTGACCCGCCACCACAACAACAAGAGCTTGAACCAACAATGGCAATAAGCAACGATGAACAATAACTTCACTCAACCACCATGACGATAGCAAATAGTGAACGAGAACAATGACAAAAAACATACAAGAGAAAGGATGTGTAGCGCCAAAACGAAAATGAGAACGAAGGAGAAGAATTGAATAATAGAGAAAGTGAAGCCGAAAGGAGATCTAGGGTAAATCAGAATTGAATAATCTATATTGGTTATATTGTTTAACCTGTCTGTATGTATAGAAAAAGTTTTCAAATATTACATTTCTGCCACTACGCTAATTTTATACCGATTTTAGGTTTAACATATATAAAAAAATCGACATGTTCTAATTGCAACAGTTAAAAAAATCTTTATAATTTGATTGTAATTAGTATAAAAAAATTTCTCATATTTACCGCATCACTCTTTGTAACTAATGAATTTTAAGATATAAATTTTGCTCGGGGCATATATAATATTTATATCTTACCATAAATAAATATATTATAATTAGTTTTCCTTTATTTTCTTTTCCTTTATTCTTTTTTTTAGATTATTTTTAGTTCTAGTGGTTATAAAACAAATAAATAGAAGTTATGTATGTATAAGTAACTTTATTTTACGTTATTTAAGGGGACATTTAGTATAAACATAATCTTTATTATGTCTTAGAATCATAGAAAGGAATCATAAAAATTATTACCCTTGAAATATATTAAAATTGGTTTAGTTTGTTATAAATATTATTAAAGTTGTTTTATTTTTTAATTATAAGTCTTTTTTTTTATAAAACTAATGTTAAGTATTATGTACTATAACATCTCATCTTAAAGTACACTAATAATTTGTTATAAAAAAAAATATGACAACCAAATCAAATTCATACACAAAAAGAATACATAACAAATTATCTTTAAGAACTTAAACAATTCTAGCATAAAAAACTTATATCTATAACAAAAATAAATCATCAATAATCTTAAATAATATAAAATCATACTATTTATGATAATTTTTATTTTTTAATCATTATTTATTAATTTTAATCAACAAACAACTTATAAACATCTTTCTAAATTATTTGCTAATTAAGTATCGTATTTTCAGTAGATATAACTATTTACTGTATTAAATGATATTATAAGAATGACATAATACTTTTCTCAAATTAAAAGTTTTTTATTAAAAGAAATTAGATTCTCATATCTTTCCCATAGCAGCTTGTGAGCAACTCAGTTCAGAAACACTTAAATAATATTTCTAATAAATTTACATTTTTAAATTTTCTTAAGAAATGTATGAAGCTTATCATAAAATCCTTCTAACTGTTTCCATACCTTGCCGTTTAATTTCATTACATATATTATGTGGTCGTCATTCACTCTTGAGAACCCGCATCAACTAACTGTAAGACCAAACAGTGCGAGTTTTAATCCGAGGGTGAGTCAGCGCTATTTCTACCAAACTGAATTATGTAAAAACAAAAACCAAACTTTTATATATATAAAAAAAGATTAATTAAATTATTGTTTTAATTAATTTTTTAAAATTAAATCATTCAAAAATAAAATTATATTTTTAGAACAAATTGATTTATAACTTATGATATTTAAATAACTTATTCTAAACAATTAAAAGAATATTTCATCTTAATAATCATATGATTTAATTTTATTTTATTAAACTATTCAAAATTTAGTTTAATTTTATAATAATTTAATTCATCCAAAACTGAAAACTAAAGACTAATGTGAATTATCTTCAAACAATTGCCATGGGAAATGACATATCCAATTACGTCATTAGGTCAGCCGAAGTGTAAATGATAAGTGTCGTGTTCGTATGCGTTTTTTTTTGTAGCTAGGTTTTCAGCATGATTGTGATATAAGCATTTAATTCCATAAACTTTTCTTAAAATATTTATAATGAAAAATAAATAAATAAAAGCAAGTAATTTCTTTAAAAACGTTTAAATTAAGTTATACTTTTAAAAATAAGCTAATACAAAATAATGCTATAAATTATTTTATAAATAAGCTAATTTAAATAATAGAAAATTCGTTTTATTTATTATTGTTTTACTTTTTAGTTTCTTTTATGCAAGCATGTACTAAATCCAAAAGAATCCTCAGTTGAAGAAATGAATTTGGATTCTAAAATTATTTTGGTAATTCCTTTGTAATCATATAAAATTTAACATATAACTAACATTTAAAATTCAAATTGGATACCTAAAAATCCTTTTACCCAATCCAATTAATTTTCCATTCACACAAAATCTCCCATTTTAATTTGAAAAAATATATTTTGAAATGATTAAACAACATTAATTACATGAAGTAGACAACTTATATACAGAATTCTAAAGAACTCATTCATTCTAATAATATTTTGAAGTTATTTTTGAAAGATATCACATGCAGAAATATGGTACATCAAAGATTGGTTCTTTTGAACAAATCTCAGCCTTTCATAAACTTTTGAATTTACGCTAGTGATCATCAGTTTCGCCACAGAGTCAAATCTACTGTGGTTTCCCCACCAACCCAATTGAACCCTTTCTGCAAAGCAGGGGGTGTAATGACCAACGCTTCCGCCATGCTGTTCAACAACTCCGGCATGTTAAACACCTCTTCCTCATCCCAAAAGAACTTTCTAGAACTCTCTTCAGATGACAGCTCCGAACAATCTTCATCCCAAGAGAAGCTTCCAGAACCTCCCTCTGAAGAAAGATAGTCTCCCAGCTTTTGAAACTCGGCACAAGAAAAGTGCTTCTCCGCTGCTTCTGTCGCGGCAATCTGAATGGTCTTGACAGAGGACGTAGCCGAGTTGAGATGCGGCAATGAAGAAATCGCGTCAGGGAAGTTCAAGGAAGCGTTATCACCCTTGAAAGCCAAAGCAGCAACGTCGTACGCAACAGCAGCCATGTCGGGGCGTGCGAAGGTTCCAAGCCACACGCGTGCGTTTTTGTTATTAGGTTGTCGTAACTCAGACACCCATTTCCCGTTCCTCTGTCTCACACCTTTGTACACCGGGTGACGTGTCTCATGGAACTTCTTCCTCCCTGCTTTTCGTTTCTGCATTTGTGCACAGTGTTAATCCAAAAGTTGGCACTGTAGTTGTAAGGAATTAGGTTTAGTGACCGTAGAGAAGTGTTGAATGAGGGTGATTTTATACTGGGAGGGAAAAAATTAGTGAGGTGGGAACTTGTGTGGTATGTTACGGGTTGCTTGCGGCCCCAAGAGGATACCGTTGTCACGGAACGTGACAGAACTACAGCGACGTATCATTGTGGCACCAGGATGGTGTGAGAAGCGTGCGTAAATTGTTTGGACCAGTATATTTTATGATGCACGTGTCTGATTCTGAACTTTGGTGCACAGAAACACGTGGGGAAACTGAATAAAAAATGTTGGTTATTGTTGTGTTTCAAAAAGAGATTTCAGCCTAGTAGTGTCTATTACAACTTTTATGAGTCTACTCAAAATGTCTTTTTTAAACAAAGTCTCCTCAATTCATTATCTTTACATTATTTTTTTAGGTGTTTTTTAAAGTAAAAAATTAAATCAGTCATGCCATATGTACACCTATCATATACTCTTCTCTAAAATTTCACTAAAACTGGATATACTAATATATATATATATATATATATATATATATATATATATATATTCACTTCATTTAAAAGTATAAAAAAGTAATAACAAACATTTTAACTTAATAAATATATCCTAAAATCAATTTTTGTTCTAGCTTCATCAACGATTTTCTGTCCTAAAATTTTATTGTATAAACTGTAATAATATAATAAGTGAAAAAAAAAATATTATAAATAATTTAAAAAATTATATCCTAGTAAAAGGTGTTAAATGAACAAAATATTAATTTTGGAAAAGAGATCCAATATAAACTTTGCAAACTTATTGTAACCTAGTGGTAATGAAAAGGTTTATAGATAACTCTTTGATAATTTAAGAGTTTCATAAAGACTCTCACAAAGAGCTTTTAAAAACAACCAAACAAGTGAAATAAATAGTAGAGAAGTACATTTTAATCTTTCCATTGATTCATCCAAGTTTATGTTCCATTGAATTCTTCCATTAGTTGCATGATATCAGGTCTCACACTACCTTGTACACTAGATTGAGTCATAATTGTGAAATGTTACAAATTGTTTTCACAAATTTTTCAAGAACTGGTGAAAGAGATTTTCATAAACTTTTCATATTTTTTACTTGAAGGATTTCTAAAGAGAAACTAAAGGTAAAGTTTCTTTAAGTAGCTCCCAGGGAAGAAAAGTGAGTCACAAATGGACAAGCTTAAGAACCACTTCCTAGCCAGAGTTTTCTCGGATTATCTTTACCTAAGCTTCTAAGTAAAAATCTTTCAAAAAGCTTTTTCAAATGCAAATTAAAATGTTCCTAAACCAAAGGAGGGTTAGACTAATATGCTATGTTATCCTAAATATCACAGAGACTTAAAACAAAGCCAGCATTCAAGAAGTCAAGCAAAATAATATAAATGTAAATGCAAATAGAAATGCTAGACACTCCTAAGTGAAAGTGCAAGTAACACTTGGAACCCCTTGACACACTTTCACACTAATCCACTGTTTTAAGCTATTACAAAGTTCAATTGTGAACTTAGAATTGCATCAAGGGCATTTTTCCAAGTCACTTAATCAAATAACAAAATCTACTCTAAAACAGCAAGTGTTCTATGATATTGGCACCCAAACACACTTGAATTATAGTCTAAAACTTGAACTCCTCCAAAACATATTGAAAATAGCCTATTCTGGTTGATGAAATCTTGCTGGGATATCAAAACAGATTTCTGGGACAACCTACTTGAACTCCAAATTCACCTCCCTCTCCACTTCCTAAGATACTACCTTGGTAGGGGAAGGTTTCTACAACTTGAATGCTCCAATAGGACGTCACTACACCATTAAATTCATTCAGAATAGTTACCAAACAGATTAGCAATATGTGTTGGAAGTCCCACATCGACTAAAGATAAGGCCAATTTATAATATATATATATATATATATATATATATATATATATATATATATATATATATATATATAAGTGAGGTGCAAACTTCACCTTAGAAGCCGGTTTTGTGGGGTTGAGTTAGGCTTAAAAAACTGATAACGGTTGAAAATACCGTTATCTGTGATTAATTTTGATAGTAAATCAACCCTTTTTGACTTAGAAGTTTTCTTGAACTCATGTTTTTAGTTTAGTTTTATGAATAAGTGAATAGAGGTTATAATTTATGATTTTATCACTAAATTCCCTTTATTTTGTAGCTAATAATGTGCCTAGAAGAATATCCAACAATGTATAGAGTTGAATCAGCCATAAAAGCAAGCAAAACAGCAAAATAGTGAGTTTTAGAATGCTACTGCTAGGGCTGAGCGCCAGAAAGGGGGGTTGAGCGTTAGTTTCATGTATCGCACCAAGCTAAGTGCCAGTTAGGGGCGCTGAGCGCCAGTTTTCTCGCCGTTTCGCCCGGGCGCCCTAAATGAGGGCGCTGAGCGCTAGCGTGTTGGGCTTGGACCCGTTTTCTACTATAATTTTTATCTATTTAAGGACTTGGATGTCCTAGGGATTGTATCTTTTGATGGCTTGAACACAAAAACACACTTTTCGTCCCTTGGAGAAGATTTGGGGATGTGAGAGCTCTCCTTTTCAGTTTCTAGGGTTTTTCTATCTCTTTCATTCCATTGTTCATCTAGTTTCTTCATGACGATGGAGAACTAATCTTATTTGTTGTTGGGGAAGATGTAACCACTAAACTCTCATGCATTTGAATTTGTTTTGAATTATTATATGCTTCTTTCATTAATTGTTAGGGATTTTCTCATTTGCTAAATTCTTATATTTTATGATTTGTCTGAGTATCGGGAGATATCTTACGAATCACGATTTGGAGAATTTCTCCCAAGAGCAATATTGCCCAAGGATAGGGATAGGAGGATTGGTCATCTTAAGCTCCTAATCGTAATTCATAATTAATTATTAGGGATGCAAGGGATTGTGGTTTAGTAATTAAGGATAGGCTTTCTTTGCCGAGGGATCAGGTTTTAAGTAATTTAGAGAGTCACGTTAACAATTTAATGAAGAAGAAGAATTCATATATGCATGAGAGTGATTAGGTGAAATCTAAACCCCAACAACATTATCATCTCATGTTATCAACTTCATCCATTCATTCTAGTGTTTAGCCTCAATTGATCAAATTGCATTCATGTTTATTTTTACTGCATTTGCATTCAGAACCCCAAAAATTGTTCTTAAGTCTTAATTAGTTAAGTAATTACACAACTGTTTAGTATCGTGAGTCCTTTAGGATACGATAATTGGTCTTACCATTTTATATTACTTGATACGATTCGGTACACTTGCTGACATCTTAACAAAAACCACTTCTTAATATGGTATCACAGCCATGGTTAGAGCCTATTCTAGCTATATTTCTTGTTTCTTGGGCAGTTCTATTCCACCCGTTGTCGGGCCACTATCGGACCACCCATTTCTACCATCACGCTCAAGATGTCTATACCTCGACGTGAATGGGGTGTGTTGGAAGTCCCACATTGACTAGAGATAAGGCCAATTTATAATATATAAGTGAGGTGCAAACCTCACCTTACAAGCCAATTTTATGGGGTTGAGTTAGGCTTAAACCCACTTTCTAATAATCTGTACCAATTTCAACACTAGAATTCTTACTTGAATTGGACAACTTAAGAGGCCAAAAAGCTTAAAAGCAATAAAAATAGGTGTAGAACAAAAGTAGGAACTCAAATGGATCCTAAGAAGGGTGCTAAAACAGATTAAACAAGCAAAAAAAAAAAATGAATGCAGCACTAGTAAAAAAAGGGGATTGGAAAGCGCTATATACGCTTCGGATTATGGCAATCGTCCTCCGCCATCTCCTGTAGCGGAACATGTTGTGCCCCCTACAAGTAAACTTATTTATTTTTTGTTACTAATTTATTTTTTGCATAACCTAACATTTAATTTGACAGGTAGAAGCGGTAAAGGAAGTTGTTCAACTGCCGGTGCCCCATGGGACGACATGGATGAAACTCGTCCATGTCAGTTATATATTCTTTCTGATACTGGGACCATGCTAGTGGCTCGTGGTACAGTTTATGAGACAGCCACTGTAGTGCATGGTGTACAACTTTCAGAAGATGAGTTGAAGGTCACGGTGGATGAAGTTGTCATAGCAGATGTCGTTCTTCCTGTGCCTACAGATGAGTTCTTCACTGTGGAAGAAGCATTTAAGTCCTTTGTTGCCTGGCCTAGACATTTGGTTGGTGATGTATCTAATCCCTTGGTAAACACTCGTACTATATACTTCTCAATTTTAATATTTACTTCTAATTGACGTTATAACATAACCATTTTTGCATTTAACAGCAGATAGGCCAAGAAGGAAGTCCTACACCGAAGAAGACTCATTTATCTGAGGATGACCCTCTTGGTGCATTAGACGAGCTTGCTAAAATCATTTCAGATGCGCCGATGAATGTACATTGGGATTCTACTACATTTGGAAGAGAAGCTCAGATCCCATTGTACTTGCATCATCAAGATGTTAGGGAGCTTGCGTCGGGTAGAGAAGAAATTAATATTACACTCATTCAGCTGTGGATGATGTAAGTTTATGAAAACTTTTTTATATAAATCTATTTTATCAACTTACTTATATCAGATTATTTCTTCATTTTAGGTATATGTTTGATGTTAGTAACAAGAATGGGTTCAACGATGTATATGGGTTTATTGACCCCTCTGTGACTCATGAAAGACATAAATTTGATGATATCCAAACATACATCACCACCTGCTTTGGAATGGGGAAGGAGATATATTTTCTCCCTTATATACATGGGTGAGTGAAGTTTGTTAACTTCAACATATTCATTTATTAATTTTGGTATATGATTCATAAGTTATTACCAATTTCAGGTGTCATTGACAGCTACTTGTGATCTCCATACTGGAGAACACTGCTGTCTGGTTTTTTTCATTGCAGAAGTCTCCTCCCAGCCCTCTTAG
Organism: Vigna umbellata; assembly: GCF_029865625.1. Classification (NCBI taxonomy): domain Eukaryota; kingdom Viridiplantae; phylum Streptophyta; class Magnoliopsida; order Fabales; family Fabaceae; genus Vigna; species Vigna umbellata. The sequence goes on along the minus strand of NC_142172.1, from coordinate 5,316,675 downwards.
ACATGTAGTAGATTGGTAAGAATCTCAATGTTTCGACTTTTTTGTTATATAAATGTATGCTAAAGGAATTGTTTTTAATAGTTCCCTTGCAACACATATGATGTTATCTGGGAGATCTACTGCTACAGCTAAAAAGCTTGCTTGGGTTGCCCTTAAGGTTTGGTATTTTAGTTCATACTTTGTTACATTTGGTTCCATTCAAATGATGTTACTTAACATTTTATAATTATGATGATATATTGTAGTGTAATATACAAACGAGGTCATATGAATGTGGTTACTACGTCATGTTTTGGATGATGACCATTATTCATGCACATTACACCAGTGGATGGGAAACGGTATTATTTATGTTTGAATTTTATTTTCCCTATAGTTTAGATTTCAAATACACTAATTGAAATAATTGTATTTTATGCAGAGATTCAATAGGACTGCTCCAATTCCAGAGAAGTCACTTCAACTTATGAGGAAAGCACTGGCTAAATATGTAATTCATTTATATAATAGTATGTAGTAGCTATTAGGATATAGTAAGTTCTAAGTTTATGTTTCCAAGTTGTTTGATGCTTTTCTACATTATTATTCATTTAACTTTGTACATTACATTGATTTATGCTTCAAACTTGATTTATGATTACATTGGATTGATTTATGCTTCTAAGAAGTTGATTTATGATTCAATTGAATGTATTTATGTTTTATTATAATTTTCATTCAAAATATACGTTTCTGGATTATTCTGGACTGTTATGGCTGTAAATATATATGCAGGTCTGTTTCTGTTGTTGGGAATGTTGCAGAAACAGAGCTCATTTAAAAAAAAAACAAAGATATATGCCTCGTTTCAAGTCAAAACCGAGGTAGAAAAGCATTTTGGTCTCGGTTATAACCACACTAGAAGCAGAAAGGCTTGCGGATGAGAAAAAAAAAGGGATCTACTGCCTCGGTTCAAGCTACAACCGAGGCAGTAGGGTGGCAAATACGGCCTCGGTACCGAGGCATATAGTCCTACCAAAAAAACAAATAAAAAAACCAAAAACTCTACGGCCTCGGTTCCCCTGAACCGATGCCAAATCCTCTCCCTTTATGCCTCGGTGCACACCCGAGGCCAAAAGTATTACACTTTTTGCCTCGCCTAAATATGCCTCGGTTCGAGAACCGTTGCCTATAAGGAAAAACAACCGCTGTCTTTTCTCCTGGCTGTACTAGTGCAGGTTGAATTCAAGATTTGCAAAATTGTTTGATAAAATCAAAAAATGTTTTTGGTTTTTGATTGCTCTAAACTGGATTGCATAGTTCTAAAGGATTTTTAACACTTTGCATTACTTCTTTTGATAATTTATTTCCACTCTAAAACACTAAACCAACTCTTGCTACAATCGAAATCGAAATACAGAGCTAAATCATAAAAACAAAAACTGATTTTTCAACTCAACACTAGAAAAATTACCCAAAATTGATGGTTTTGAAAGTGATCTTGTACACAAGCTATTCTGACACTTGTTAACCATTTGAACAATTTTAATTCATCAAAATACACTTGTTTGAATTTTAATTAGGCACAAAATAGAACTATAACTCAAATTCACCTTGCTAGCTCCAAAATTGACTCAAAATTGATGGTTCAATATACCAAATTGTACATAGGTCATTCTAACTTCAAATGAACGCTTCTAACAACTTTAAAACATCATTTTAGAGTTATTCATGCTGCCAAATAACACATAAACATTGTTATATGAAAAATGACCTATAATGACTCAATTATGCAAAATTTGCAAACCACCAAATTTGAATTTAACATAATCAATTGATAATGCAACAATAAAAAATGACTCTAGGAAGTGTAATTATACTAGACGAAGCTGGAAAACAACTGTTAGGATGAATCAAACTCAGACTAAAGATTCAAAGAAAATTTGCACGGTGAAAAGCTATATTATCATCAAAATAGTTGGGTGCTCCTGAATTTATGGTAACCAAGCTATGCTAATTGCATTTTTTCTTGTTTTGATTTACCACTCTTTTTCAACCTTATAAAACACAAATCATTGGTGAACAATGCACCGGGATTGAATTAAAAGACAAAAAACATATTCAAAAGGCTTAAAACAATTTTGAAATTTTAAGTAGAAATTAAAAACAAAATCAAATGTCTAGTATTTTAGCTCATATGACCAAGCCTAGATTATGATCTCATTGCCTCTTTTGGTTGATATATGGCTACACAAGATTCTGAGTTCAAGAAGAACTAAAAAACAAAGTAGAACACACTATAATTATGTAAAACAGAAGCTAAAACTACAACAGTGAAAGCACATGACCATGAACAAAAAAAAAATTTGATTTAAAACTAAAAATGACTCAAACAACAATATTTCACCGATTAAATCACTAGTTAAACACGAACATGCACTGAAATTGAATAAACACTAGACATAAGCACGAAAACAATGATGAATTGACAAAACAGTGAACACGTGGAAGAATACACAACAAAACACACAAAATGGAATAAAACAACACTGATGTGAATGAAATTGACTTATCTCTTGAAGCGTGCACGACCTATGCTCTGACTACCACTTAATGAAAGTAGCTTCAGGCATCACACGTGAAGAATACTCCAAGAACCAGAGAAGGAAACGAACTGAAGTAGGTGTAGTGGAAGATTGGGGCATTGAAGGTGTTTGATGAAGGTTTGAGTGAAGGAATGATTGGTGTTTGCAGCCTCTAAGCTCAGACGACCTTCCTACCAGGGAAGGAAGCTAGAGGAGAATGAGAGAATATAGACACAAGGTCTGACCCAAGAGCATAAGAAGCTGAAACAGGTTTTCTGCATCAATTTATTCACTCAAAAATGGGAAATTTCAATGCATTGGCTCTCTTATTTATAGGTGAAGAGAAGCCCAAACTTAGTCAAAATTCCCTCCAAAATTCAAATAAATCCAACTGGAGATGTCAGCTGGCGACCACATGGACTAGGCTTGCTCACATGGACAACGAAGCCAACACATGGAAAATGCTACTCGTAAGAGCTGGGCGCACGAGGATCTTGGTTGGGCGTGATTGAATTCCGGAAGCCATTTCCCTTTATAATCTTTAATCCAAAAGACCAAGCTCCAATCTAGAAGTCATCAAAAAAATTTCCCTTTCTTTGCTCTTTTGCTTCCTTTGACTAAAGAAGCTCTTGGCTAGTTGGTCAATGATCTCCTAACTTTATTGAACCTTGCAAAACAATAATGAATAAACATATTAAAAGAGAAAGAAGGATTACTTATGGGTTGATGAATATGATTACTTATGTGAACCAAAGAAAAGCTAACTGCATGCAAAAGTGAATACAACAAGCAATATGCTAATGCAAGGTAACATACTAAACTGAGAGCAATGCAAACTGAAATTAAATGGAACAAAATCTGCACCTAATGGCCTCTAGTTGCTATATATATATATATATATATATATATATATATATATATATATATATATATATATATATAATAACGAATCAACTCAAACCCTAAAACTTGTTTATGTTCTGCACCTTATAAAGAAGAACATTCCTTTTGGTAATAAAAAAGAAGAATGATGTTCTTAACCTGCCAACTTTATTGCATATGTGCCAACATTAAAACTGGTCGGTAATGAAAGTGAAGATAACCTAGTAACTCAATATACATTTCCTATTCAAGCATAACGAAAGTTGAATGAAGTAGTAAATGTGTGTAGCATTTACACAAAAATTTAGGGTGTGGAATTGTGGTAAGTTAGTAAGCTGATTAAACATATTATGGAGGGTATACGGCAGGGAGATGAAAAACAAACATAAGGGAACCTTTTTCAGGTTTCCTCTTTTATTTCCTCTATTGCACTATTGTTTTATCCCTTTTGGTACCCTAAGCAAAGAGTCGATTTAAGAAAGCACACTCATCTGTTAACCAATACAAGAAAGGGAGTTTCCAGAGCGAGAAAGGGTGTGTGTTTTTAAGAGAGGTAGAGAGAGAAAAGAGATGGGAAGAGGAAGGGTTGAACTGAAGAGGATAGAGAACAAAAACAACAGGCAAGTCACATTTGCCAAGAGAAGAAATGGCTTGCTCAAGAAGGCCTATATGAGCTCTCAGTCCTTAGTGATGTTGAGGTTGCCCTTATCACTTTTTCCAACCGTGGCAAGCTCTATGAGTTCAGCAGCACCTCAAGGTATATGTACATTCATAAATAAACTCTTTATGCTTATGGTTGTCTCATGTTTGATTGTTTGAATGAGAACACAATAACTAACCTAGATTCCTATTTAAAACTAGAAACCAGAAACAAGATCAGGCAAATCAAATGAAAGAGGAAAAATGGAACAAAATCTCATGTTTCTCATTATACATTTACAAATTGATCAATTCAATAATCAGAACAATACAGAATCACACACCACACCACATTTCCAACACATGTATATCATATTTGTGGGGTTTCAGGTGGGGAACAAAGGGATGTTACCTCGCGAGTGAAGTGTCGACAACAGTAGTCCTCAAACCGGAAGTGAAGTTCAGGCCAATAGAGGTTTACGGAGGCACGATTGAACTACAATGGTGAATCACGAGCTCACGTCGCGGTTGAAGCACAATGGAGGGAGGCGAACTCCAGCACCCCGCGCCTACGGCCCTTGGACAAGATGACTCTAAGGATGTTCTTGGAATGGTCGGCTGAATGACGAAGACGACTTCCTTGATTGAACGACGAGGCTAGAGCGCAATGATGGTGGAGGGAATAATGTGCACAAGCGGCAGAGGGAGTTGGGAGAAGGAGTTAGGGGAAGAAAGAGTTGGGAGAATCTGAATATTGGGGGAAGAAGAGCTTTCGCGAAATGAGGGGGAGGGAAAAATTTTCTTATACACCAACCACTTACCGAAGGTCAAGTTCCTTCGGTAATGTCCCATGTCGATTACTGAAGGCCAAAATCCTCCAATTGTGTACTACTTTAGAGACCGCCAGAAAATCCTTTGGTAAACATAATTTACCGAAGGCCTAAGCGCCATCGGTAATAGCCCGCCAATAATCCATGATATTCCTGTAGTGTTAAGTTCATCATTTTCGAAGGACTTACCTAGTCCAATGAGACGATTAGCGATGTTGGTGAAGCGTTTCTGAACGTCTGAAATTGTTTCTCCTTGCTTCATTCTGAACATTTCGTATTCTTGAATTAGGGTATTCTTTCTTGCTCTCTTTACGTCATCTGTACCTTCGTGGGTTACTCTCAACACTTCCCACATCTCTTGAGTGGTTTTACAAACAGAGATCCTGTAAAACTCGTCAACAGTTAAAGCAGATGAAATAATGTTTCGAGCTTTCACATCATTTTGAAATCTCTTCTTATCTTCAGCAGTCCACTGAACACGGGGCTTTGGTTCCTGCATATTGTTAGTAAGAACAAAAGGGCCAAATGCAATAGCTTCCCAAATATCAACATCAATAGAATCAATAAATATTTGCATTCTAACCTTCCAGAATTCATAATTTTCACATGTGAATAGGGGTGGTCTATTGATAGAAGCACCCTCTGCAAATGTTTGATATGATCCTGCCATTTGAATAACTATCAAATCAAGCTCTGATGCCAATTGTCAAAGCGACTGCAACGGAATTGTTAGCGTGGGATAACAAACCAAGAGGGGAGGTGAATTGATTTTAATAATAAAGTGTGCCTTTTTAAATTTCTTCTCAGTTTTACTTACTAAGCAGATAATATAAATGAATAACAAGAGTAAGGTTGAGAGAAATTTGCACAGATGATTTTATCCTGGTTCGGATCTTACCAATCTTACGTCCAGTCGCTTATCTCACAAACAAGATAAACACTAATCGATTAACTAATTGATTAACTACATAAAAGTAAGTTTAAAAATTTACATTTTAATCGATTAACTAATCGATTAAAGTAAGTTTTAATCGATTATTACGAAGCCAGCTAGAGTTTTTCAACTCCTATCGGTTTAGCGTTTATTACTAGACTTAATCAATTAATACGGTACATTTTTTACTCTAAACATCAAATTTGAACTATGAAAGCACATGAAACAAAAAACTAATAAGAATCTAAGTCCTAAGCACTTAATTACAATTATTACAAAAGCTTTATATAATAATACAAGTCTTCAAATGATCTTCTTGAAACTTGATACTTCTTGACTTGATTTGGACATCATCAAAACTTCTTCTTCATCATTTTTCTAACACACTTTCTATAATAGTTGGATTTACAACCATAATACACTAGTGCAGAAAGGGCTTTAGACGTCTGTTATTTTGGCCTTTTGATGTCCGACATGCACCCGACGTCTTTGTGGGTGAGTTAACCAAACGTCTGTTGTGCAAGGTCGGACGTCTATATAGACGTTCGTTCCGACACAACAGACGTCTATATAGACGTCCGTTTGTGTCGGAACGGACGTCTATATGGCTGAACGAGTTATTTAGGGTTACGGGGTTTGGACATCTGTTTGTGCACTGCCAGACGTCTAAGGGTCACTCAATGAAAATTATAATAACACGTCAAAAACATGCATACACAAAACACTATCAAAAAATTATTAACGAAGAAACTAACATGAAGAGCAGATTCAAAATGAAAATGGAGGGAAATGGAGGAGTGCACGACCTAAAACGTAGGCCAAAAAACGCCGCCCAAGAACACGAAACAAACTGCACCAAAACGCACCGAAAACGATTTTTAATCGGTCCAAATGAAAGATATTTCATTACTGAACAATTTAATCGGAATAAAAGTAAGATTAAATGGTCCAAAGCAGATAAAAACCAACCTGGAAATGCAAGGCACAGAGGGAACTCTCACAGAAGCGCGTAACTCCTCGCGGGTTCGCGTTTTGGTATATATGTCCTTCTTTTAAACGTCTTTTAAACGTCCGTTCTTGAGGGGGCCGGACGTCTTCAATATTATAGATGTCTGGTCCCCTCCAGAACGGACGTCTCCACACTCAATTATTTACATTTATGCCACCGATCAATTATTTACGTTGGGGTTTTGGTGGACCGACGTCTATTGGGTGACGTTAAAGGCCAATTCTACACTAGTGATAGTATATTTTGTAATTTATTTTGAAAATATGACTGTACCACTTTCTATGACGATTAGATTTAGAATCATCATAATATGTTTTGTATTTTATGACAAAAATATCACTGCGTTACTTTTGTGATGAGTGAATTACCATTAGCAATAAAAATTCATCATAAAATGATATCTTTCCGCTAATGTTTTTCTCAAACAATATCTCACTTTTTATGATGCTTAAAACTAGGAAAGATAAACATGAAAATATTATAATATTTTGGTTGGTCTAGTTGGTTTATTGACTTAAATCTTCTTTGACATCAATCTTGAATTGTAGGATTTAAAAAAAAAATTAAAGATCATAAGTAGTTGATGCTCCTTTGAGTTGTAAAGCTTTACAAATATCTATGGAGTGTTACTCTAACAACCTTATTTTTATAAAACATTTTCATATTAATTATAAATAATATTATAACTCATTAGTAACATTAGTAATTAAAATTAAACTGTGTTAAATTTCACTTTTTAAACTAGAGAACATTGTATCTCAATATATGGCTAACACAAGGCATACGTACTCCAAAATATGAACTAAGAGTTTAATACAATTTTTCAAAAGACTAAAACATATTATCTAATATATCCCTATACTACTCCTTTAATGACCAGTTCCTATTCCAGTGCTACTATCGCCATTAACTTGTATCTTTATTCCTACAAGATAAGGTAAGCTAATTATCACAAAGGAAAACTCTAATTTAAATATATAAATATTTTCACAAAGAACTATTAAAATAAATCCATGAGATATATATAATAAAATAAAATAATTTAGATAGGACAAAACATGAAACTATAGAGTAATATCTGGATTCTATCTCTCAAGAAGACTAATGTATTGAATAAATTTGTAAAACTCTATACCTGTGTCATACTAACTCTCCTCACCTCCTTCTCTATAATAATAACTCAAACAGAAAATCATATATTTCATCCAATACTGACAAGAGTAACTTCACTAACAAATTATAATTTACCAACAAATATAACCAATAAATTTTACTGATAAATTTATTACCAACTGTTATTTCTATCGATAATTTAAATTTTAAAATTCGTCAGACAATAAATTTAATTATACCAATATATTTATTTTCATCAATCATTAGAAAAATTCTTGTAGTGAATAATATTACTGCGAATAACGTCCACGACAACATCACAATTACAAGTGTATTGAGGGAAGATCTTTTTTATCATGTATAGAAGAAGAATTTTCATAAAAAAATAAAAAGAGAATTAACATCTAACTAATTATATTCTCCATCCATTACATGATCAATTAATATTTCTATGTTTTATCTATCGCATTAATTGTTCTTGTAATGGATATAAAAAAACACTACATCAAGTCTTTGTTCAAAATGATTTATCTTGTAGTAAGTCCGGTCTATATTAGTTATACGAACAATGTAAAATGCAGATTCAGTATTTATAAAGATGCTACTCCGTTATTTTTCATCTATTTTCCGTTAAGTAACATATCAAGTGTGATGTAAAACTGTGTTTTGTGCATTGGAATATTTAATTCTTTGTTAAGGAAGTGTTGATTATGGGTAGGTTTGATGTCATTATTGTTAGTTAAATATATTACTAAAAGTACTATTATAAAATATACTAGATAAGATTGGTGGACTAGGCAAGACAAGGACTTGGACTTATTGTGTGGAGTTTAAAAATACCAGAAAAGACTAGAAACGTTTAGTTGATGATGAAGACCCACACTTACACTTACGGTCACTTTAAATGGAAAACCAAAGTGTGAACAAGCTTTACTTTCTTACTCCTTTTCAAATTATGGGAATTATTTAAAAAAAAAATGTAAAACACTATTCATTAGATTAATGGCTAGTATTCAGTTTTAAATATTTTAAAGCATTTAATATTTTTTTCAAAATAAAAACCTATTTTTAAAAAATATGACAAATTTAATAACTCAAAATGTCTATTAACCATTAGGGTTCATCTATATTATTTTAAACCACGGTGAATTTTCATTGGAATTGTTAAGTGAACGGTAACTATTTTATAATTTTAAATTTTTGGCACTTTTATTGAGGGGCTTAACAATTAAATTAAATAATATATCTATTTTACACAGATGATTTTGTTAAATAGTATTCTAAACTATTAAACTGCTTAAGTAACTAATAATTAAAAAGTTGAAAACCAAATGAAGTTATATATATATATATATATATATATATATATATATATATAGAGATAGATAGATATATAGACAGATGTAAAAGAAATTAATTTTATGGAAAATCGATCTAAATAATAAAGAATAAATATATTTAAGCTTTAATATAATAATATTTTTATTTGATCAATAATATTCCCTAGATTAAATAATTTTATGTATCTAAAATTTATCTGTATTAAGATTGTAAGACTTATTATTAGATTATATTTTAAAAGTTATTACTTTTTATAAAATTGCATAATAATATATTAACTTTCTTAGATTTTGTTGTATTAAAGGGCGTCTATTTCTAAATAAGTTATTTTTATTACAAATATTATTGAAAACACTTATGTTATGCACGCCGTTTGTATTTTTTATAATAATAAAAAATAATAATAATAATTTATTATTATAAAAATAAATAATTTCTATAATTTTATTGTAAATAGTTTTTATTTACTTTTTAAATAATTTATAATCATAACAATTAAATTTAAAAGAATAATTTAAAGAATAAAATTAAAAAAAAACACTAGAAAGAATAATATAAATATTTAACTTAACCTCTCTTTAATTTTTTAATAATATATTTTCATCAATTAAAAAATATAATATAGCATATGTAAAAAGATTTATTTAACTTTAACGTGCTACAAAACATGGAGTATTTCTTTCAATATGATGTCATATCTTACGTTGGTGGTTGCAACAGTTAGTTCCCTTTCACTGACACGTGCTATTATTTATTTCCTGTTTTTTCTTTAATTTTTTAATCATTCATACACTTTCTTTTGTTTTTGCTTTGAAACTCACTGGTCTCACTCGGTAATAAGATTTTCACAATATCATGTACTTAATTTGTAGTTTTTGTGATTAAAATTCAAGATTATTGGACACTTTTTTTTATATAGAATGAAAAAAAAAGTATACATCTGAGTTATCAAGGATGTTTATGGCACCAAGTTATTCAATAATATAATTTGGTTCATTTAAATTAAATTAAGTGGTGTTTTATTTATAATTGGTTGAACGGATTAACACAAATTATGCTAATCTTATATGGATGAGGAGATGAATTTTGTATTAGTGTGTCACGCTCATAAAGCATGACGGTATTAAGGGGGAGAAACGGTTACACCTAGTGGTCACATGTCAAACAAAGATGAAGGCATTGAAGTGCGCAGAGGGACATGTGAGAGGAGAGGAAATATTAAATGGAGGGATTTCATTCAGGGATAGTCAGTCGGTGGTATGGTCCTTCTTTCTACAATCACTTTTTCTTCAGATTCTTCTTCACTGATTTCAGTGTGGATAATTCTCTAAGTTCCTTTCCTTTATTCTTTTACAGGAATGGAACACATCATGGTTCAGCTGTGACTCATACAGTTTTATTTTCTGCATTTGTCATTTTCATTGTTAGCCACGTATTACTTGTACTGAGACAACTTTATTTCTCAATAAAATTCCATTGCTTTGTTCGATTTTTATACATACCTCATTTAGCACTATTACATTGGTGCTTTCATTGTCTTCCATGGCTGAGAACACAAGATTGAAAGAGCTCCAAACCGAGATTCGCACAACGATTGATGATCTGCGTCGTCTAACAGCAACGGTGGAAAAGCTGCAGAGCACGATAGATGAGAAAAATCGAAATCAAGACTCGACGATGGATGAAATCAAACTCGTCTTACAACAATTATTGCAAAATTCCACTCAGACATTTGGAAGTCCTTCAAACTCAAATTCCACAGTCAGAGTTCATCCGCTACATTCTACGAACCCGGTAAAAGACATTTCTCTCGGTTTTCCGCACTTCGATGGCTCCACCCTAGTTTTAGAATGGATTTTTAAAGCAGATAAGTTCTTCAACTACCACAACACACCTGATGCTGAGCAGGTTGAAATAGCTTCTATGCATTTTGAGAATGACGTGGTGCCATGGTTCCAAATGTTGTAGAAGATTGAAGTGGTCACAACCTGGACAACGTTGAAGCGTGCTCTGGAATCTCAATTTGGACCCTCTCCATTTGATTGTCCAATGGCATAACTGTTTAAGCTCCAACAACAAGGCTCGGTATCAGATTACTATATGAAATTTATGTCGCTTGCAAATCGCTGTGAGGGTTTAACCGAGGAAGCTATTTTAAATTGCTTTATGAGTGGTTGTTGATATTAGAAGAGATGTGATTGCCTTGACTCCAACAAACCTATTACGAGCAGTAGCATTCGCTAAACTGTATGAAGAGAAATATATGCCAGGAACCAAGCCTACTCCTAGTTACACCATTCGATACACAACTTCTCCGAAAGTAACTACGTCCGGGGTTCAAAACACCACAAGTACCATCCTACCAGCTTCCAAATTTTCCTTACCTCCGTTGTTACCTAACCCACCAGGACCACCATTAAGAAACCCTAATGTCAAAAGAATAAGCCCAGCAGAAATGCAATTACGAAGAGAGAAGGGTCTATGTTATTTCTGTGATGAGAAATTCTCTTTTAGTCACAAGTGCCTAAACAAGCAATGATTTGTCCTGCAATTGGGGGAGGACAAATCAGATAATCTGGAATTAGAGATTGAGTTACCCAAAGACAAGGAAGCAACTGGAAACGAAGATCATCACCTATCTTTGAATGCCTTGAAAGGTGGTTTCGGAGTAGGGACAATTCGATTCACAACACATATTGAAACTATGTCAGTCAAAGTATTGATTGATGGAGGCAATTCTGATAATTTCTTACAACCAAGGGTTGCGAAATTTTTGAAACTTCCCGTGGTGATGACTGCTTCATTCAAAGTAATGGTTGGTAATGGGAATTACATGGAATCTGAGGGCTTAATACAAAATTTGACTTTAATAGCACAGGACAATGTTTTCACATTACATGTGTTTCTTTTATCATTCTCTGGTGCTGATCTCATCCTTGGTGCAAATTGGTTGAAGACAATTGGGCCCCACTTAGCAGATTATGATTCGCTGCAAATCAAGTTTTTGCAGGATGGTCGCTTCACTACATTACAAGGTGACCGAGACATGTTACCTGAAACAGATCAACTACATCACATAAGGAGAATGATGGAAACTAATGCCCTAGATGAGATATATAGTATGTAGATGGTCCATCAAGCCACTCAAAATTTTCCTCTACTTGAACATCCAGAGGACATGGAGCCAGACTTGGTGAAATTACTACACAATTACAGCATTGTCTTTAGCCAACCGTGTGGACTACCTCCACCAAGGAGTCATGATCACTCTATTCCTTTGTTAGAAGGATCAAATCTAGTCAAGGTGAAGCCCTATAGATATCCACACAGTCAAAAGGAAGAAATTGAAAAATTGGTAGAAGGTATGTTAAAAGAGGGCATTGTACAACCCAGCAACAACCCTTTTTCATCTCCTATTATTTTAGTCAAGAAGAAAGATGGCACATGGAGGGTTTGCACAGACTATAGAGCCTCGAATGCAATAACAATTAAGGACAGTTTCCCAATTCCAACAGTGGATGAACTTATTGATGAGTTGTATAGAGCTCGTTATTTTTCCAAGCTGGATTTACGGTTTGGATACCACCAAATTTTACTGAAATCGGAGGACCGACATAAAACTGCATTCAGGACTCATCAAGGACTCTACGAATGGTTGGTTATGCCATTCGGGTTGTCCAATGCGCCAGCAGCATTTCAAAGTTTAATGAATCAAATCTTTAAGGGTGTATTGAGAAGATTTGTCCTAGTTTTCTTTGATGATATATTGGTCTACAGTTCAAGCTAGAAAGACCACCTATACCATCTAGAAGTGGTGCTGAGGATTCTCCAGTAGAATCAATTATTTGCGGGTTAAATATGTTTTTAGTCCCTAAACTATTGGCCGTTTCTGGTTTTCGTCCCTCTTTCAAAGTAAGGTACAATTTGGTCCTCATTCTTTTCGAAACGTTCGTTTTAGTCCTCGGAATTTTGGTTTTAGTCCTCATTTTGTTGCTAAATGAGGACCAAATTTTTAAACGGTGTTAGTTTTTGAGGACTAAAACGAACGTTTTCGGAAAGAATGAGGACCAAATTGTACCTTACTTTGAAAGAGGGACGAAAACCAGAAACGACAAATAGTTTAGGGACTAAAAACATATTTAACCCATTATTTGCTAAGTTCTCTAAATGCAGCTTTGGAGTGCAGCAAATCGGGTATCTCGGTCACACATTGGAAGGAAATGGAATTGCTATGGAGTCTGAAAAGTTAGAGGCAGTAAAAAATTGGCCGAAACCTACAACACTTAAACAGTTGCGAGGTTTTTTAGGATTAACGGGGTATTACAGAAAATGTGTCAAAAGTTATGCACAAATAGCTGCATCATTGACTGATTTATTAAGGAAAGATTCATTTAAGTGGAGTGCAGCAACATACAAGGCTTTTCAAGAATTGAAGCTAGCCCTCACCACTACTCCTGTTCTAGCAATTCCAAATTTTGAAGAATCTTTTGTTTTGGAAATAGATGCTTCTGAGTTAGGCATTGGCGCGGTATTAAGTCAAAATAAGCACCCTATTGCTTATTTTTCAAAGAAATTATCATTAAGGATGCAGAAACAATCGGCATATACCAGAGAATTCTATGCTATCATTGAATCTTTGTCAAAATTCAGACATTATTTACTTGGCCACAGGTTCATTATTAAAACAGATCAGAAGATTTTGAAAGAGTTATTGGAGCAGACACTCCAAACCCCTAAGCAACAACAATGACTACCCAAATTTATAGGGTTTGATTTCACAATACAATACTCTCCAGGGAAAGAGAATATCCCTGTTGATGCTTTATCTAGGAGCTTTGCAATGGCTTGGTCAGAACCACGTAATACATGGCTACAATCAGTTGCAGAAGCAACCAGAAAAGATGAGGAATTGATGAAAATTTTTCTGGAATGCAAGAACAACTCAGGGAAGAAAGGGGACTATGCAATACAACAAGATATGTTGATGTGGAAAGGGCGAATTATGCTGCCAAATCATGCAGAACTGATAAATCGGATCATAGGAGAATTCCATGGATCAAAAATTGGTGGTCACGCTGGAACTACAAGAACTATGGCCAGATTGAGTGCTCAATTTTTCTGGCCTAAAATGCGGGAAGATATAAGGATGTTTGTGAAGGAATGCTCTATTTGCCAGCAAGCTAAAGTCATTTAGTGTTTACCTGCTGGTCTGTTGCAGCCCCTACCAATTCCAAACTTAATTTGGGAAGACATTGCTATGGATTTCATTGTTGGCTTACCAATTTCGCAAGGTTATTCCAATATCATGGTGGTCATTGATAGACTCTCAAAGTTCGCGCACTTTATTCCATTAAAGACAGGATTCAATAGCAAAACTGTAGCTGAAACTTTCATTCAACATATTGTCAAATTATATGGCTTTCCAAAATCCATTGTGTCTGACCGTGATAGAGTCTTCATCAGCAATTTTTGGAAGTTATTATTCAAGTATCAAGGCACCACTTTAGCCATGAGCTCATCATACCATCCTCAATCCGACGGCCAAACCGAAAATTTAAACAGAACTTTGGAGATGTATCTCAGATGTTTTGTCTTTGATCATCCTAAGAAATGGCTGGAGATGCTCCCATGGGCTCAATTTTGGTATAATTCATCTTTTCACCATAGTATTGGTATGTCTCCCTACCAAGCGGTCTATGGAAAGTTACCACCAACTATAATTAAATATGAGCATAGTGACAATGACCCCATAGACCTACAAGAGAGCTTAAAGAACCGTGATGTTTTATTGAAGAAATTAAAAGCTAAGCTTCACCATTCTCGGAATTATATGAAGGGGCAAGCGGATAAGAAAAGAAGAGATGTTTTCTTGGAAGTAGGGAATCTTGTTCTAGTGAAATTACAACCCTACAGGCAACATTCGGTGACCCTGAGAAGGAATCAAAAGTTGAGCTTAAGGTACTTTGGACCTTTTAAAGTTATTGAGAAGATTGGCAAGGTAGCTTACAAACTCCTACTCCCAGATTCCGCAAAAATACACCCAGTGTTCTACATTTCATTGCTTAAGAAATTTCATGGAGATCCTAAGCAACCATATTTTCCATTACCTCTTACTACTACTGAAGTGGGACCAATCATGCAACCTTATCAGATTCTGGACAAAAGAGTGGTTAACAGAAACAGACGAGAAGTAACCGAGGTGCTGATACAATTGAATTCGCTTTATGACGCAGACAATTCATGGGAAGCCATTGAAGAAGTACAGAAAGCATACCCTCACTTCAACCTTGAGGACAAGGTTGCTATTCAAGATGGGAGTATTGTCACGCGCCTAAAGCATGACGGTATTAAGGGGGGAGAAGCGGTTACACCTAGTGGCCACGTGTCAAACAAAGATGAAGGCATGAGAGTGCGCAAAGGGACACATGAGAGGAGAGGAAATACTAAATGGAGGGATTTCATTCAGGAATAGTTAGTCGGTGGTATAGTCCTTTCTGCAATCACTTTTTCTTCAGATTATTCTTCTCTGATTTCAATGTGGATAATTCTCTAAGTTCCTTTCCTTTATTCTTTTACAGGAATGGAACACATCATGGTTCAGCTATGACTCATGCAGTTTTATTTTCTGCATTTGTCATTTTCATTGTTAGCCACGTATTACTTGTATTGAGACAACTTTATTTCTCAATAAAATTCCATTGCTCTGTTCGATTTTTATACATACCTCATTTAGCAGTGTTACATAGTGACCTCAATTCAAAGCAGAATCTTATACCATATTTTGAAGAAATTGTATATATCTTAGAATTAATTTAAATAAATTTATTATTTTCCTTATTGATTTACTCAAAACTTTGAATTAACACTAGATCTTGTAAAAATTATATTATTTATTTATTAATTTAATATTTAAAAATAATAACTTTTGAAAGAAGTAAAATCTTTTAACATATTCATCCAATCAACTCAATCAAAACAATTCAAAAGTAGGTTTAGTTGACTTGAATTTGATATTAAAAATAAAAAGCCTCAATTCATCTCAATTCAATTCTATGTTTTTAATTGGTTAAATAATGAAGTTTTACAAAATTTAACCAATTCAATCCGTAAATACTTTCAATATATATGCCCACCACAAAGGAAAGTTAAACTAATGATAATTAAATATATAATTCTCAATATATTTTGCAATTAAAATAATAGACATTTTTTCAAAACAGTTATTTTGTTTTTAAGTTTGAATACATGCAACACAAGAGAAAGAAGTTTGAATGCATTAAAATATTATAAGAAATGTAAGGTACAGAGGACATCACAAAAAATATATATTCTTTTCTATTTTACTGTAAAGCTACATCAAATCTTTTATAATCTAAAAAGGTACATCAACTTTTTATAATAAAAAATCAACCCCAAATTCTAGAATTCTATTACATGTAAGATTGTATATGTTTTCTTATAACCTAACTCACCTTAAAATAATAAAACTCTTTAATAGGCAAGAAACCACTTAAACACTATCAAATAGCAACCATAGACACATCCTATCTCACTTTATATGAAGACGTGACTATGGGCAACATTGCTTACACAAAAATAATTTTGTGTTGTTACTCCATGTTTTATCACATCTAATTCTCAAACATTGTTTAAAATAATTTCCTCCAATTTGTTCTATGAACTTCACTCAATATCAATCAATATACAAATATACTTATGTTGTCTATGTAACTAATTACTTTTTTTCATGTTCATGACTAAATTTTATAAACTCATTTTAAACTTATGTAATAAATAATGTTAAAACAAATATGAGTTAGATTAGTATAAGATAAAGTCTGAAGTATTTTAACTTCTATCGTCTTATAGAAATTTTTAATGATAACGAACAATATTTTTTTTTGTCTAAAGTATTTATTAAATTTGTAACAAGTTTAAACCAAAAGCTTATACTTAATAGTTTTCATTTCAAGATATAAGTCATAATTAAAGCATAAATAACAAAAATAGATGAGGAAATATTAGACATTCACTACAAAGAAGAAGATGATGACTACAATACTAGACAAAGTCTTCAAGAAGTATCAAATAATTAATACAAGAAGCATTGAATATTCTTATCCTTTAAAAATCATCATATTCTGCATGACCACATAAGTCGATCCTCCAGACATGAAATATGTGTCCTTCAAGTCAAGATGAATGAAAGTTGAGAAAATAGTGTTAAAATAAAACTTTGTCTGACAACATCTTCAGTAGTGTATTTGAGAATCAACGAGTCCCAAATGTATTTTGCTTCCTTGTAGGAGCAGTACACATCGAACAAATCATTAGAAAGTGCACTAAGCAGAGTGTGTCGGCATACCTTGTTCGCGTAAGTCCACTCTTTAACAAGTTGAGTTTGAAGGAATAGTGTAGTCGGGCTTTAGAGATGAAAGAGCAGGAGCAACTCCATACATGTCTAAAAGGTGGATACGCGTTCTTGCCAACGCCGAAAGTTTTGTCCATAGAAAACCTCGATTTTTGACACGTCCGAAAGTGATTTTGCGAAGGCCGTCTGGGTTCTGGGAACAATGGTTTGGCTCTCTGAAGGCATGTTGTTGACGTCAGCCATAAGTCCTTAAGATTGTTGTAGAAAGCTGACAAAACAGTATTTCCTTAGGCGTGTAGATTCACTGTCCTTAAGGACTTATCCACGGATACAACAAAAAATTCTCAGAATTTTTGAGGATCTCAAAACTAGCAAGGATCTAAAATAGTATAAAAATAACCCAGAATATTTTAGGAGGGGAAAAGAGGATGAAACTAAGAAGAGAAGAGAAGAGAATGAGAAAGACTGAATTTGGTGTGTCTTAGAATGGAGGAAGAACTCTCTATTTATAGAGCTAGGGAAGAATCAATTAAATAAAAGAAATTAAAAATCATAAAAATTTTAACGTTGCAGCAATTAAAATTTTGATCGTTGCTCTTAAAATGTTAACGTTGTCAATTAAGAAATGTTAACATTGCCAAACCTAACGTTGCAATACAACGTTTTCATATTTTGCAATATAATAATAATATATTAAAACAGATTCAACCAATGGTCATTTTTCAAGAAAGGATCAAGCGACCACTCACAAATGCCAAAACCGAGCGTTCGGGACCCACCAACAACACAAACCCCTTCGTTAGTTACTCCCGACTCAGGCTTGAGAGGCTTGTGTACCGCATGACCGACAGGTATATAATTGACCAAATGGTCAATGTTTCTAAAAAAACATTTACGTGAGAGGGTTATTTCTAATTTCAAGTTCATGCAAACCAAACGACTACTCAATAAATCAGTAAAACACATTTATCAACTGTTGGGCCATGATTAGACCAATCCTAATTAAAAATCAATTTCAAAATCTATAAATATTGAGGTAATGTAAGAAAATATGTGGTTGCATTTATTGTGAATTTAAGACTTTACTCTGATAATCGATTGACCAAATTACAGATTTAAGCATTGGAGTGCTTTTGACATAAAGTCGTTCGCACGGCTTGAAGGTTAAACACCAAAAACTTAGAAGAAATTAACAATGAATGTCTAAAACGACGCGAAATGACTTGGAAAAACCGTTTGAAGGAATATTTGATTGTGATCTTAATCTCACACCCGAAATATATATATATATATATATATATATATATATATATATATATATATATATATATATATATATATATATTTCTTTTTTTTTTTGAAATAATATTAGCCACATAAAGTTTGGAAGAAAACTTTCTCAAAATATGATTCTTATGTGTAGGAGGTATTTCTTCTAAATGTTATGTGTAATATAATATCTCAATAAAATTCCACCTTTGCAAATATTTATCACATTAGTTGTGTGTTGTTATCAATTCAAACTATTTGAACAAGGTAATAACATAAAATACTTTTTTTATTGGTTTTTTTAGTACTTTTTTTTCTCTATAACCAATCATGTTTAACACATGATTAGATATTTTATTTCAATAAACTAAATCGAATTTTATTTTATTATAATTTGAGAGTGTAATTTATTTTATTTTATTTCTCAATTTATTTTATACTTATTTATATGGGGATTTTTTATAAAGACTTGTGAAAGAAAAATTAAAATAAAAATGAGGGTGAAATCTGTACAAAATGCAATTTTATAAAAGGGTTATATGAGTGTGTTTTTAAATTATGGAGAACTCATCTCAATTGGAGAAATCTGTCTAAACAAACTTTTATGTCTCTAGAAAAGTATTAAAATCCAAGTATGCAAATGAGTTATTTTCAAAGTAGTTTGAGAAGTTATTACTAAAGATAACTATTCAAATCTTCTGAGAAGGTAATTATTGACATAATTGTGTTATTTCTTTTTCACTTAAATATATGAAACAAATAATCACAAGAAATAAATATAAGCAAATTACAATTAATTCAGTTCTATTTAATATTTATTATATATCTGTCATTCAATGAACTCTACTATTTTTTTTGAGAAAATTTAAACTAATACTTTTAATAATTGAAAATTAATAATTTTTTTTAATAATAATCAAAGAGACTAACTCTTGGATCCTAAATAGTCTCTAATTTAATAATTTTTACTGATTAAGACTAACTCTAAATACATGTTTATCTGTTCGAGTTTACTAAAATAGTCTAGTTCATTAAATTTACAATTGAATAATTATTATGGTAGTTGAGCTTAATATTTAACATATGGGTATATATATGATTCATGTGAAGATAAATTAATCTCACCTAAAATTATAAATAATTTGGAAAAAAAATTTAACTCGTGCGAGTTTCACAAGCGTGAGCACATAGAAAAAAGAAAAAGTAATAATCAAGAAAGAACAAAGTTAGCTTGTCAATTACTACATCAGAGATCTCGGGAAAGAAAATTAATACGACAAAAACAGAGATTAACCTCATTAGTCGTTTTCAAAATGTTCGTGTGACAAGATTGTCTAACCACATCATTGGCCCTAGAATGAATGTTACAGTCAATTCTCTCACCACAAACTTTCTTACATTTTCTTCATCTTAATTTGGAAGACAAATTCCACCATTTCAAACCACTCTCTATAGTTATAAATATTAATAATCCTATATTATGAGATAAAATCCATTAATGTTAATGATATAATATCTATTGTACCTTTTTTCTTATTAATAATTAAAATTTCAATCACAGGGTACTACTACCACTTTTGTAATTATCCTAAAAATGTGTATTATTTGTTTCTTTCAATTGAGATTTTAAATATATATATATATATATATATATATATATATATATATATAATTTTTGTTCTCTCATTTTGATGTAACATATTTGTTATGCTTTTGCTAATTAATTGTTACTTTTATTTTATTTAATTAAGTTATTTATATGTAATTATTGTGATTAGAAGTAATTTGGGGTATACTTATCTTATTTAGGTAAAAAGGTTTTAAAAAAAAAAAAAGAAAACCTTAACAAGGATAAGAAGTACCTGCAATAGAAGATGTGTTTCTTTTATCATTTGTTAAGGTTGTCTGTGAAGATAAATTATCAAGGAAAATATTTTTTTAATAATTTTTTTAGTAACCTTTTTATTACAGCCTAAGTGGTAACTTATAATTCGTCTAAAAATTGTTAAAAAGAATTGTTAACATGGTAAATTATTTTTACTAAGTAGATTAATGGGTGAGGATGAATAAGTGCAAAAATTATAGTATTCTTAACTACTAAAGGTGATTTACATACACCAATCATGTACATATCTCCCAAGTTCTCCCTCATCCAAATTATCCTTTTGGGTCTCTTCTTATCTAACTAGCCTATTCAAATAAGTTGCAAGTTAGATTGTAACCTTCTAGTGAAAAAGAATAAAGATAATCATTCATTCTAAATTCTTGAGCTGCTTCAAAATTTTCTCACACTAACAACATACTAATTCCTCTGAAAGTTCCTCCACTAGATAGAAAAAGATTGCAAGCTCAACTTCCTGAACTAGCTCCCCTCTGAGCTCACCATTTTTCTTCCAACAACCTTCTTCTCTGCAGAAATCCTCTTCAATCATCATATCAATGGTGTTGCACTCCACTTCCTTCCATAACTCCAGCCTCCTGCAAACCCTTCTCATCACCACTGTGTTCCTCCCTTCTGAGCAACTCGCTTCTGTCTCTTCCTCCAAGATCAGATCATAAACCAGTCTCTTAAGGTCCTCAGCTGCTTCCTGCTTCTCATCAACTCTTGAATGGCTCAGGATTTCAACCACATTTTCTTCACCACATTTTCTTTCGCTCTCACCGTAATCATCATCCTCTTCCATAAATGTTTCATCTTCTTGGTCTAACATCCTCTTCTCAAGCTCCACTGGATCTAGCTCTGCAAGTTTCTCAAATCTACGGAGCCTGTCTAGTAGATTCTGCGTAGTTCCTGAAAATTTAATACAAAGAAGAGAAAATCAATATAAACATCTTCATTCAGTTAATTTTGTAAAAGTGGTTGTAGACATTCATTGCAAACAGATCATATTCCAGCAATCTCTTTTCTGTACAGAACTGACAACAACCTTTTACATCTATTTCAAGTTCACTGTTTAAGTAACTCAGCATGGATAAACAGCAATAAGTACGAACAAAAGAGTTTTAGCAGCTATTTGAAGCATATAAAGTATAGGATGGCCTAAATTGGTGTTGAGGCATAGGTACTGACCGAGACAAACAAAAACGCTCTCTTCATGCCATGCCACTCTTGTACACATTAGATAAAATAATGAATCATACTATAATGTGTGACAATGTTTGGTTTTCGGCAAATTAAAAATTATTATACTTGAATGGTGTTGAGTTGCAGAAACCTTACGCAGCACATTGAATGGAAGTATGAGGTCTTTCTGACAGGAAAAAAATTTGTGGGTCATGTTGAAATTTATAAAGGAGAGTGGTAGCAATGTGTAGTTGTGAAGAAAGAGTAGGGCAATTTCAAATTGAATGCGAATGCATGTCGGGGGATGGAACCCACAAGGATAGGTGGCATTGGGAGAGATGATAGGAAGAACATAGCCCCCCTTATGGTATTTTGTAACAGACAATGAATTTTGAAGAAGCGTGTACGATGGCATGTTGATGGAAAACGACCATACAACATAAAACGGTGGAAAATAAACCAAGAAAATATATTAAAACATTAACGTACTTTGAACATTGGCATAGTTACAGTCCAAATCAAAGCCATCTTCTCCATGGTCGTTGTCATCGTCATCGAAGGGTGGGTCTAAAACAGACACTGGACTGCATTGTTCTTTATCTTCCTCTTCTTCGCCAGATTGAAATTTGTTGACGCCATCACCACTACTAACTTCATTGTCCTGTGGGAAAAAAATCATAACCACCATACTTAGAATATTTCGTAATTGGGTAGTTAACATAATTCCCTAATCATTCTTATAATGCCCATGGATTTAGACTAACACTTGCTTCATAATTGGGTTGTTGACTTCCTTTTTTTTATGATTTGGTACCCACTCCTCTATTAATGTAATCCAAAATCCAAACAAGAAACTATTTTTCTAGAAAACCGAATGTCGGGGGTCCAATAATTCATCCCAATAGAACAAA